>NC_064615.1:21082500-21792500 GCF_023898315.1 Schistocerca nitens | reverse complement strand
AAACACTCGAACACGTGAAGCAGTATTGACGCTACGACTTATCTTAGAAGATAGATGAAGGAAAGGCAAACCTGCATTTCTAGCATTTGTAGACTTAGAGAAAGCTTTTGACAATGTTGAGCGGAATACTCTTTCAAATTCTGAAGGCGGCAGGTGTAAAATAGAGGGAGCGAAAGGCTATTTACAGTTGGTACAGAAACCAGATGGCAGTTAAGAGTCGAGGGGCATGAAAGGGAAGCAATGGTTGGGAAGGGAGTGAGACAGGGTTGTAGCCTCTCCCCGATGTTATTCAATCTGTTTATTGAGCAAGCAGTAAAGGAAACAAAAGAAAAATTCGGAGTAGGTATTAAAATCCACGGAGAAGAAATAAAAACCTTGAGGTTCGCCGCTGACATTGTAATTCTGTCAGACAGCAAAGGACTTGGAAGAGCAGTTGAACGGAATGGACAGTGTCTTGAAAGGAGGATATAAGATGAACTCAACAAAAGCAAGAAGAGGATAATGGAATGTAGTCGAATTAAGTCGGGTGATGCTGAGGGAATTTAATTAGGAAATGAGAGACTTAAAGTAGTAAAGGAGTTTTGCTATTTGAGGAGCAAAATAACTGATGATGGTCAAAGTAGAGAGGATATAAAATGAGAGATAAATGAGAGAGGTAGAAAAGGGGAAATGTTGTTGAATGAACAGAAGAAAATTAAGTGGCGTGATTGATAGGAATACGAAAGTACTATTAAGGGCAGTCAAACGCAAACCAGACACATGCAAAAAAAGTAAGGAACTGTTTATTATTTGAACATTAATCGCCATATTTACCCCACTCTGAGTCGACAGTGCTTTCATTGAAAAATGTTTGACGTTGCTACGGAGTCTGATTGTCTTCCTTCAGCGCCCGCCCCTAGGCTGTTTCGATTACGATACAGAAGTTTCGCTGGGAAACCTTTACACATCCTCCAGAAACTCCCGATCTCTCCCCCAGGCGATTTCCATATTTCTGAAGCCCTCAAAATAGACTTATGCGGCCGTCTATTTGCTTTGGACAAAGAGGTACATTCATAGGTACTATCATGGTTCCTCAGTGTAAGGGGTCCGTAGGCCCTTACTATAAGTTTGCACTCGGCACAGGTCGACAGGGCAAACAATCGATAGTGTCGGGTTGCGAGTGTGAGTGGAGTCAGTTCCCTGGTTGCGGGCCGAGCGGGTGGAGGCCTGTTGATATAATGCAAGGCTTACCGACAAAGGGAGTGGCCATCGCCGCGGTTTAACCCCTTTGTGTTAGAATAATACGGGAAAGTGAAGAAGTTTAATTACGAGAGTGATCAGTGATATTTCTGTGCCGATATTTGTTGTTTCGCGTCTACCGCGTCGGCATCATTTGGATTGCAGTGTTGGATTGCAGTGTTGGATTGCAGTGTTGGATTGGAGTGTTGGATTGGAGTGATTGAATTTGCGTGTGACAATAATGAATAACGAAGAGGCCTGTGCTTTGATTAGCCGTTATTAAATATGTATGACGAAGGCAGTGGCTTTTTCTTGTGTTTTTGAGACTAATATAGGTTTTGATTAGTGAAGCTGTGTTGGCGTTCTTCTTGTCACCAGACATTTCATTATTACAGCATTTGAGAAGGACAAAATGGAATGTAACAACTCCGTAGCAGTCCATTCCGATTGCCAGCCCCATTAGGTACACGGTCACATCAATTAATATTTATTTGGGCTGCTATTCAGATGCCGATCGAGCGGGATACATAAAATCGGAGTGTTACAGCAGGCAACGGCAAACATTTTTTCATGAAGGCACTGACCGTCTTCTCCCACTGTGGGATAAATGTATTAACAGCTACGGCGATTACTTTCGAAATAATTAACAGTGTACTTACTTTTTTACATCTGTGTCTTTTTTATTTGGCTGCCACTTACAGACAGCGTGAGAAGATCTGAGTATTTGCTTCTCTGTGTGACAGAGAATGACTGCTATACATGTTGATTTTTGAGACAATATTATGAAGCTGTCAAAAGGAAGTGTTTCACCTTTTTTGTAAATACAGTAGGATACCGAACCGTGTCGAGAGTGGAGTTTCTCCCAAAGACATCAGCATTGGAGGACTGCAAAAACGTTTTTAGTAGAAGCGTAGATAGGGCATTAGCCAAGTGAGATCTAATGTTGCGGTCACGATGAAATCATTAGTACTTCACCATGATACAAAGTACTGGGGTGGATTCATACTAAGGAATCGATAAATTACATGTAGCGGTTAGAATTCTGGCCGTTATCAACCCGTGGTCTAGGGGTAGCGTCTTTCATTCATAATCAAAACGTTTTCGGTCCCAGGTTCGATCCCCGCCACTGCCTAAATTTTGATAAATAATCAGCATTGGCGGCCGAAGACTTCCAGCATAAGAAGTCAGCCTCATTCTGCCAACGGCCTTGTCAAAGAGGGCGGAGGAGCGGATAGAGGTTCAGGGCACTCTCTTGTCCTAGGGGTGGGAAATTGCCCCTAAAGGCGGAAGAATCAGCTATGATCAAAGACATGAGGATGCAGAAGGCAATGGAAACCACTGCATTAAAGACTCGTAACGTGTATCCACCGGACATGTGGCCTGTAATTGAAGAAGTGTCATGATGATCTCTCCATTGGCAAAAGATTCCGGAATAGTCCCCTATTCGGATCTCCGGGAGGGGACTGCCAAGGTGGAGGTTACCTTGAGAAAAAGATTGAATAATCAACGAAAGGATAAAGTTCTACGAGTCGGGGGGTGGAATGTCAGAAGCTTGAACGTGGTAGGGAAACTAGAAAATCTGAAAAGGGAAATGCAAAGGCTCAATCTAGATATAGTAGGGGTAAGTGAAGTGGAAGGAAGACAAGGATTTCTGGTCAGATGACTATCGGGTAATATCAACAGCAGCAGAAAATGGCATAACAGGTGTAGGATTCGTTATGAATAGGAAGGTAGGGCAGAGGGTGTGTTACTGTGAACAGTTCAGTGACCGGGTTGTTCTAATCAGAATCGACAGCAGACCAACACCGACAACGATAGTTCAGGTATACATGCCGACGTCGCAAGCTGAAGATGAACAGATAGAGAAAGTGTATGAGGATATTGAAAGGGTAACGCAGTATGTAAAGGGGGACGAAAATCTAATAGTCATGGGCGACTGAAATGCAGTTGTAGGGGAAGGAGTAGAAGAAAAGGTTACAGGAGAATAGTGGCTTGGGACAAGGAATGAAAGAGGAGAAAGACTAATTGAGTTCTGTAACAAGTTTCAGCTAGTAATAGCGAATACCCTGTTCAAGAATCACAAGAGGAGGTGGTATACTTGGAAAAGGCCGGGAGATACGGGAAGATTTCAATCAGATTACATCATGGTCACACAGAGATTCCGAAATCAGATACTGGATTCTAAGGCGTACCCAGGAGCAGATATAGACTCAGATCACAATATAGTAGTGATGAAGAGTAGGCGGAAGTTCAAGACATTAGTCAGGAAGAATCAATACGCAAAGAAGTGGTATACGGAAGTACTAAGGAATGACGAGATACGTTTGAAGTTCTCTAACGCTATAGATACAGCAATAAGGAATAGCGCAGTAGGCAGTACAGTTGAAGAGGAATGGACATCTCTAAAAAGGGCCATCACAGAAGTTGGGAAGGAAAACATAGGTACAAAGAAGGTAGCTGCGAAGAAACCATGGGTAACAGAAGAAATACTTCAGTTGATTGATGAAAGGAGGAAGTACAAACATGTTCCGGGAAAATCAGGAATACAGAAATACAAGTCGCTGAGGAATGAAATAAATAGGAAGTGCAGGGAAGCTAAGACGAAATGGCTGCAGGAAAAATGTGAACACATCGAAAAAGATATGATTGTCGGAAGGACAGACTCAGCATACAGGAAAGTCAAAACAACCTTTGGTGACATTAAAAACAACGGTGGTAACATTAAGAGTGCAACGGGAATTCCACTGTTAAATGCAGAGGAGAGAGCAGATAGGTGGAAAGAATACATTGAAAGCTTCTATGAGGGTGAAGATTTGTCTGATGTGATAGAAGAAGAAACAGGAGTCGATTTAGAAGAGATAGGGGATCCAGTATTAGAATCGGAATTTAAAAGAGCTTTGGAGGACTTACGGTCAAATAAGGCAGAAGGGATAGATAACATTCCATCAGAATTTCTAAAATCATTGGGGGAAGTGCCAACAAAACGATTATTCACGTTGGTGTGTAGAATATATGAGTCTGGCGATATACCATCTGACTTTCGGAAAAGCATCATCCACACAATTCCGAAGATGGCAAGAGCTGACAAGTGCGAGAATTATCGCACAATCAGCTTACCAGCTCATGCATCGAAGCTGCTTACAAGAATAATATACAGAAAAATGGAAAAGAAAATTGAGAATGCGCTAGGTGCGGATCAGTTTGGCTTTAGGAAAAGTAAAGTGACGAGAGAGGCAATTCTGACGTTACGGCTAATAATGAAAACAAGGCTAAAGAAAAATCAAGACACTTTCGTAGGATTTGTCGACCTCGAAAAAGCGTTCGACAATATAAAATGGTGCAAGCTGTTCGAGATTCTGAAAAAAGTAGGGATAAGCTATAGGGAGAGACTGGTCATATACAATATGTACAACAAACAAAAGGGAATAATAAGAGTGGACGATCAAGAACGAAGTGCTCGTATTAAGAAGGGTGTAAGACAAGGCTGTAGCCTTTCGCCCCTACTCCTCAATCTGTACATCGAGGAAGCAATGATGGAAAGAAAAGAAAGGTTCAGGAGTGGAATTAAAATACAAGGTGAAAGGATATCAATGATACGATTCGCTGATGACATTGCTATCCTGATTGAAAGTGAAGAAGAATTAAATGATCTGCTGAACGGAATGAACAGCCTAATGAGTACACAGTTTGGTTTGAGAGTAAATCGGAGAGAGACGAAGGTAATGAGAAGTAGTAGAAATGAGAACAGCGAGACACTTAACATCAGGATTGATGGTCACGAAGTCAATGAAGTTAAGGAATTCTGCTACCTAGGCAGTAAAATAACCAATGACGGACGGAGCAAAGAGGACATCAAAAGCAGACTCGCTATGGCAAAAAAGGCATTTCTGGCCAAGAGAAGTCTACTAATATCAAATACCGGCCTTAATTTGAGGAAGAAATTTCTGAGGATGTACGTCTGGAGTCCAGCATTGTATGGTAGTGAAACATGGACTGAGGGAAAACCGGAACAGAAGAGAATCGAAGCATTTGAGATGTGGTGCTATAGACGAATGTTGAAAATTAGGTGGACTGATAAGGTAAGGAATGAGGAGGTTCTACGCAGAATCGGAGAGGAAAGGAATATGTGGAAAACACTGATAAGGAGAAGGGACAGGATGATAGGACATCTGCTAAGACATGGTGGAATGACTTCCATGGTACTAGAGGGAGCTGTAGAGGGCAAAAACTGTAGAGGGAGACAGAGATTGGAATACGTCAAGCAAATAATTGAGGACGTAGGTTGCAAGTGCTACTCTGAGATGAAGAGGTTAGCACAGGAAAGGAATTCGTGGCGGGCCGCATCAAAGCAGTCAGTAGACTGGTGACGAATAAAAAAATCAACCTAAAAGAGCGTATGAAGTAGTGACACTTTGAAACAGACCGAGTTTGAAAGTGTAACGTGAACGATTCATAGCTGGTTCTAACCAAACAGTTTTCGCTACTCTTGTAGTGTTTGACTGCATCGCAATAGTGGATGTTAGACAAATTTACGTTTCACTTTCTGTGAAATACGTTGCAGAGCTTCTGGAGAAACAGATACGAAGTTCAAATAACTTACCGGTTTGCTGCCGGGTACGTCGTCGACCACCGCCAATATTTCGACAGGAGCTCACCCTGCCATTCTCAAGGCACAACTGCAAGGAGGAAGCAATGTGCAAGGGAATTTAATACTTCGGTTGACAGAGGAGAAACAAGGAAGATACCACACACAGAACAAGTAACCGCAGAGTCAACACACATCCAAAGATAACCAACATTAGAAATATCGACAGTGACTATTAATCAACAGGTGAGGTAGCACTAATCCTGTCCCTCTGTTTTGTGATGAGGACAGAGCCGGATTCCAAGCAGCATTAAGGAATCTGTTGAAATCAAACTATCAAGCGGAAGAGGTTAGGAGGGAAGCTTGTCGTGTGTTGATTGGGGCCCGTCCACCCATGTGTAACATTACAGCAGCTGCGGCGGCTGCTTTACGTTCGTCCACTCAGAATGGATCCTGATATTGTTATTTTACCTGCGGACAAGGGAAATGCCACGGTTTTGTTGAACAAGAACGATTACATTCAAAAGATGCAGTTTCTACTTTCTGATTCGGCGTATCGCAAAACCGGTGCTGACCCTACTAAGAGTGTTGAGAGAAAGCCTAATAACCTCCTGAAGAAAAGTTCTTTGTCACAGGATATTATCAAGAGTCTTAATTCTTACTGTGCTGTACCACCTAGATTATATGGCCTCCCTAAGGGCCATAAAGAGGCTGTCCCGTTGAGGCCTATTGTTTCTGATACTGGTGCTCCACATTAAGAACTCTGCAGATTTCTTACGTCGATTGCAGGGATTGCGTTTGAATGACTTTGATATTTTAGTCAGTTTTGATGTGGTTTCTCGTTTCACTCGCGTTCCTCTCTCTGATTCGTTGCAGCTAATTAAGGTTAAGTTTGGTGTCGATTAACAAATTTGCTTCGACATGTGCTTACTTGCACTTACTTTTTATTCAATGGTCAGTACTGCGAACAGACTGATGGAGTTGCAATGGGAAGCCCGTTGTCACCTATTGGGGCCAATTTGTTTATGGAGGACTTTGAGGAACGTGCATTGGAGTCAGCGACCTTAAAACCAGAGTGTTTTTTCAGATATGTAGACGATATTTTTGTTTGGCCTCATGGTAGTGGGAATTTAAACCGGTTTTTGGAACACCTGAATACAATCCACCCGAATATTCAGTTCACTATAGAGGTGGAAAAGAATGGATGCCTTCCGTTCCTTGATGTGTTGGTCAAAAGGAAGACTGATGGGACGTTGGGACATTCTGTTCATAGGAAGCCTACTCACACTGACTTGTATCTGCTAGCTGATAGTTGTCACCGTCCAGCTCAGCGTGAAGGAGTACTTCGTACCTTGGTTCACAGGGCCCACGTTATCTCAGATCCTGAAAGTTTAGCAGCTGAGCTATCACATCTGGAAGTCACCTTCAGTCAGAATGGTTATCGTGAGAGGCAGATCAAACGTGCGTTGCGCTGTCAGCCTTCTGTGCAACGGGTGAGTGACGATAGCAACGAAGTGGCACCTAAGTCTACGGCCTTTTTGCCTTACGCAGGAAGCATTTCCAACAGTATTGGCCGTATTTTGCGGGAATATGATGTGAAATGTGTTTTTCGATCACCTTCTAAGATTAAGGCCCTGTTGGCGTCCGTATAAGATGATCTTGGTTTGCGTAGGGCTGGTGTCTACCGTATTCCTTGCAATTGTTGCTTTTCATACAGGGTGTTTCAAAAATGACCGGTATATTTGAAACGGCAATAAAAACTAAACGAGCACCGATAGAAATACACCGTTTGTTGCAATATGCTTGGGACAACAGTACATTTTCAGGCGGACAAACTTTCGAAATTACAGTAGTTACAATTTTCAACAACAGATGGCGCTGCAAGTGATGTGAAAGATATAGGCGACAACGCAGTCTGTGGGTGCGCCATTCTGTACGTCGTCTTTCTGCTGTAAGCGTGTGCTGTTCACAACGTGCAAGTGTGCTGTGGACAACATGGTTTATTCCTTAGAACAGAGGATTTTTCTGGTGTTGGAATTCCACTCCCTAGAACACAGTGTTGTTGCAACAAGACGAAGTTTTCAACGGAGGTTTAATGTAACCAAAGGACCGAAAAGCGATACAATAAAGGATCTGTTTGAAAAATTTCAACGGACTGGGAACGTGACGGATAAACGTGCTGGAAAGGTAGGGCGACCGCGTACGGCAACCACAGAGGGCAACGCGCAGCTAGTGCAGCACGTGATCCAACAGCGGCCTCGGGTTTCCGTTCGCCGTGTTGCAGCTGCGGTCCAAATGACGCCAACGTCCACGTATCGTCTCATGCGACAGAGTTTACACCTCTATCCACACAAAATTCAAACGCGGCAACCCCTCAGCGCCGCTACCATTGCTGCACGAGAGACATGCGCTAACGATATAGTGCACAGGATTGATGACGGAGATATGCATGTGGGCAGCATTTGGTTTACTGACGAAGCTTATTCTTACCTGGACGGCTTCGTCAATAAACATAACTGGCGCATATGGGGAACCGAAAAGCCCCATGTTGCAGTCCCATCGTCCCTGCATCCTCAAAAAGTACTGGTCTGGGCCGCCATTTCTTCCAAAGGAATCATTGGCCTATTTTTCAGATCCGAAACGATTACTGCATCACGCTATCTGGACATTCTTTGTGAATTTGTGGCGGTACAAACTGCCTGAGGCGACACTGCGAACACCTCGTGGTTTATGCAAGATGGTGCCCGGCCACATCGCACGGCCGACGTCTTTAATTTCCTGAATGAATATTTCGATGATCGTGTGATTGCTTTGGGCTATCCGAAACATACAGGAGGCGGCGTGGATTGGCCTCCCTATTCGCCAGACATGAACCCCTGTGACTTCTTTCTGTGGGGATACTTGAAAGACCAGGTGTACCGCCAGAATCCAGAAGCAATTGAACAGCTGAAGCAGTACATCTCATCTGCATGTGAAGCCATTCCGGCAGACACGTTGTCAAAGGTTTCGGGTAATTTCATTCAGAGACTACGCCATATTATTGCTACGCATGGTGTATATGTGGAAAATATCGTGCTATAGAGTTTCCCAGACCGCAGCGCCATCTGTTGTTGACAATTGTAACTACTGTAATTTCGAAAGTTTGTCTGCCTGAAAACGTACTGTTGTCCCAAGCATATTGCAACAAACGGTGTATTTCTATCGCTGCTCGTTTAGATTGTATTGTCGTTTCAAATATACCGGTCATTTTTGAAACACCCTGTATATTGGTCAGACAATCAGGATTGTGGATGGCCGGTGTACTGAACATAAGCGTCACACACGCTTACAGCAGCCGAGCAAATCCGCTATTGAAGAACATTGCCTTGACATTCTATGGAATACAACAACACGGAGATTCTGGCTTGCACGTTAGGGATAGTATTATTAAGGAAGCTGTTGAAATCAAATTATCAAGCAACCTTATAAACAGAGATGGTGCATTTTGTTTAAATGCTGCTTGGAATCCGGCTCTGTCTCTCATCAAAAAACAGAGGGACAGAATTAGTGCTACCTCACCTGTTGATTAATAGTCACTATCGATATTTCTGATGTTGGTTATCTTTGGTTGTGTGTTGACTCTGCGGTTACTTGTTCTGTGTGTGGTATCTTCCTCGTTTCTCCTCTGTCAACCGAAGTATTAAATTCCCTTGCACATTGCTTCCTCCTTGCATTTGTGCCTTGAGAATGGCAGGGTGTGCTCCTGTCGAAATATTGGCGGTGGTCGACGAAGTCACCCGGCAGCAAACCCATAAGTTATTTGAACTTCGTATCTGTTTCTCCAGAAGCTCTGCAACGTATTTCACAGAAAGTGAAACGTAAATTTGTCTAACATCCACTACTGCGATGCAGTCAAACACTACAAGAGTAGCGAAAACTGTTTGGTTAGAACCAGCTATGAATCGTTCACGTTACACTTTCAAAATCGGTCTGTTTCATAGTGTCACTACTTCATACGCTCTTTTAGGTTGTCTACTGACTGGTTTCATGCACTAAACCCGTAAGTTATTTGAACATTCATTTCGACGGGAAAAGTTAATGTCTCAGATAAGAAATTGCAGTGCCTGTATTATACTGATTACCACGCAAACAGGTACTACGGCGACCAAAGCCGTTACGAAACACATCAAATGAATTCCCAATTGCGAATAAGGACTTACCGCGAGCGGGAGATCCGGGTTCGAGTCCCGTTCAGGCACAAATTTTCATTGTCCTCATTCCATTCTGCAGCTGGTGGTAGTCCTTACTCGCAGCTGCGAATTCATTTGATGAGAAGTCTTCCTCCAAGTCCGGAAAGTATTTTCTGCGCAGCTGTGTTGACGTCTAACAGTATATACAATTATTCACCCACTTCTTATACGAAATTGATCTGCTGGGACGTAACGGGATACCTCACCCTCAAATGAGAGTCGTAGTGGCTGCGACTGGTGTGTCGCACCTGTGATCAGGTTATTTAACATGCTGAGATTTGCTGATGATATCGTCGTGTTAGGGGAAGATGCAGAAAAATTAGAAGCGATGATGGCCCAGATGGAAACCACCCTCACCTCTTCCCATAATACGGAAATTAATAGAGGTAAAACAAAAATCTTTGTGATGAGCAGATAAAATACCATTGTCCAATGCTCACTTAACAATGAGTGACTGGAGACCATCGAATTCGTTGTCTACCAGTGGAATGGAATAAAGAGACACCACACGGAAGATCAAGGGAAGATAATGATAACTGCAAGCCGTACCCACCAGGCAAAATCTGATTTTAACATGAGAAGAGACCTTTTCTCATCCAGCAGCATAGACAAATATCTCAGCAAAGACCTCATTAAGAAGCTTGTGTTGAGTGTCCGAAGAGAAACATGGACACTCGGAGAAGCAAAAAAAAAAAATAATAGTATTACAGACCTGGTACTGCCGCAAAATGCTCAAGATTTCTTGGGCAGACAAGATGTAGTGTTAAATGAAGAGGTACTTCACAAAAGAAGGAAGTGAAGTCTTGTCTCCTGAAACTTATTAAACACAGAAGGGACACAAAGGCTGTCGATCTGCTGAGACATGATGATGTCATCAAAAGTATCACTGAAGGAACAGCAGAAGGCAAGAATGTAAGAGGTGGACCGAGACTAAAATACATCAACCAGAACACGGAGGATACCAGATGCACCGCCTATACCGCACTCAAGAGGAAGGCTGAAGTCAGGAATGCATGACGAGATGCTGCTAACCTATCTGATGGCTGAAGACTGAAGAAGACGACGTTGCATTACTGTGGGCCGAATACAGAGCCACATACCCACACTTAACAGTAGTACTATAAGTACCGAAAAAGTCTGCTAGATGAAATTACTGGTATTTTGTAAGGCCAGGTTATCTAAAGGAGATTCAGAGATGAAAATATTTTCTTCATATAATTTTGTAAGAAACACTGTAATTGTTACTGCGTGAATGTTAATTTTTGTCATCATATATAGTGAACTATTCTTTGTAAAAGGGAGAGAATGAATTGAAATGTTTTGAATTTATGTAACATATGGAAACAAAACCTTTCGCAATATACTTTTACTGGTGGGGAAACAGCAATAGATATACCAAAAGAGAGATTGTGGAAGTTTTTGATGCGTACAAGACATAACTGTAATGGATATGTCGCCTAAGAATTGTTCCACGTGTTCGTGACCCGAAATTGGTCAGGAATTTATGAATTTACACTGAAAAAAAATGGTCGGAGCACAAAAACGTTACGAAGAAGAAATAAACCACTGTTTGCTAAAATAAGTAGTTTCTGACACTACTAACTTAGTGGTAATGCGTGTTACAGCTATTAACAGACTAAATAAACACTAGGTGTGTGTTGATAAAAAGAACTAAGCATTGTTTTACGTTTTCGATTCCTAGTGTGATATCTCTCTTAACTGTGACCAACCAGTTAAATAACTATTTGCCCTCAATTCAGACGTCATATTCTTTTATTGTCATAAACAACAGCAGATCATTTTCAGTTTACCTGCCGATCGATATGTAAAATATGTGAAGACACTGAATGTCATTAATCACTCAGTTGGAAAGTGTGGGAAATAAATGATAACTGAGCATCCAACATAAACAGGCACTACGCAACCTCGGTGTAATTACGATGAAACTGTTACTGCAGAGAACAGTTTGGCAGGTATTAAAGAATTTAAAGTTGAAGTAGTATGGCATCGTGTGAGGTAATGGGCGAGTTGTGGCGCCCTAAAAATTAAAGAATTTAAAGTTGAAGTAGTATGGCATCGTGTGAGGTAATGGGCGAGTTGTGGCGCCCTAAAAATATTCGGAGTTCGGAGTTGGTGTGGTCCAGGCCGACGGCGTGGCTGGGAATTCCATGTTGACGCGGTGTCAAGGTCTGTGCTTTGTGTAGATGAAGGAGATGTGTATGCTGGGAGCGCCACAGATGGCGGACTTTGGGAAACCATAATGGCAGACATTTCACAGCTCATGTAGAAATTAATAATAGCCAGAGGAATCATGATACCTTAAAAAGAAACATGTACATTACCATTATTTGCACAACGATTCTGATGCTGTAATCAGATTTTCAATATCTTTATTAGTTTAAAGTTTAGTATCTGACTGTAAATTATTCAAGTAACAACCAGCAACGAATTTCCAAAATCTAAATGGTTCATCCGATTTTGTCAATTAACATTTTAGAAATCTATTAGTGTAAACCCAAATTGGTATGAATTACAGGCATGTAACTTGAATAGTACATGAGTTATTGGATGTCAAAGTGGTCGCTTACTATTAATCGCGTCAGGCCATAAGTACTCCACAGTGACACGAAAAAACGGTAGCAGCATGCTCATCAACATATTTATCCGTCTATGTCTTTGTTTATATCCAATATATACTATTCATGTAGACATTGGTTAAACATTTACTGTGTTTTAGGAAGCACAGACACATTAGGCTACTGGCCTACCTTTTGTAACTATTCCTTTGATATATGTTTATTTTATTTGTTTATGTATTTTATAATGGGTGTTAGAGCGTGTTTATGGTCCAGCCATATGAATATTTATTTAATTTCAAATTATTTAAATGTAAATCCAGCATTTCGTATGTGTTTCAAATGTTAGTGAGTGTACGTTGGTTTGAAGAGATGACTCGAGTGCTCTAGCCAGTCACAGCGTTCGTTAATGGGGAGACTGGATGGAAGTGCTGGACAAGGAGTGCTGGGCGAGGAGCCGCGACAGATGGTCACGGGAACTAGTGGGAGAGTGGAGCAGTTTGCCCGTGGTCACGGCAGATAGAAATATTTCGTAGTGCCGACTTAAGCACTTGTGAGGTTGTCGTGGCTTATGCAGTGAAGACGGACTATGCATTTAGAAGTGAATATCTCGCGAGCTATGTTGTTGTTCGTAACTTATTACGTGAAGTAGGAATCTATTGTTTCCCTATTATTCAAATTATATTTTATTTAATTGCTGGACCATTGACAGCAACAAGTGTTTTGCAGTAACAAACGACATTCTTAAAGGTACTTCTGCCATCATATTCATCATTTAAAGTCGTTAAAAATAGTACCTGCAGATTTTATTTACTTGCAACCTTCCATTAATAAATTTCTATTTTACATACAAAATACACAATTGCCAAGTGAAAGGAACCTTCGACCATTCGACGCCTGTGTATATTCCTATTGTATACTGTAGATTCAGCAGTATTTGGCTTGTAATGCGACAACTACGTATCCTAGCCCTTAGACGACGAAGCCAGTCAAACCCTTTAATATTTCAACTCTGAGTCTGAGGGTACGTAATTGAGGGCCACGCCACATTTCATTTTCTTATTTGAAAGCCCGCAATCGTAAACGTAAGTGTGGAATATTCGATTGTGTTACTGCTGCTGAATTGCAGTCATACTTCGGACTCTCGCTTTTCAAATTGTTAACAGTTTGGTTTTGTCTGATGAGAACTGCTTATGCTTCATAGAAGTATCAGTTTCACATGGAAGAAAATAAACTTTTACTATACAGGATTTTGATTTAAGACAGAACTGTTCTTTAGCTAACGCATTATTTAATTCTTTTGCAAGAACTGTGACTTAATTTTCATATATCCTTTCATGTAACTGTTTTGGTAATCACTGTGTGGGCTTGCAGGACATGTGATTGTACAATGTTTCACTAATTTGTTACTTTCGGCATTTGTACAATAATTTACTGTCTCGTAAAAGTATTGTCTATTATTTATATCACTTATTATCACTTACTACAATTACTGACATATGTGGTTGAATTAGCTACTGAACTATGAATCAGTGGGAAACAAAGTAATACCTAAACCATACATTGTATGAAGACTTACTATCTACTGAGGTCTTTACGCTGATATTCAAATAATGATATTTAAATGACATAGGCCTACTATTTTGTGTGAACGTCATAGAGAAAAATAGCAGCACAGACGCTTGTGACACTCCTAATGAAACTCGCTTCCAGAAACACTTCTAAACAAAAATGGCTCTGAGCACTATGGGACTGAGGTCATCAGTCCCCTAGAACTTAGAACTACTTAAACCTAACTAACCTAAGGACATCTCACACATCCATGCCCGAGGCAGAATTCGAACCTGCGACCGTAGCGGTCGCGCGGTTCCCGACTGTAGCGCCTAGAAACGCTCGGCCACCCCGGCTGGCAAGACTTCTCATTCCCATAGACAACACTCTGCTCAATTAGATATCGAACCACTTCAGCACACTATCTGAAAATTTAAGCTGTTGCTTTTTTGTGACCAGTAAGTCGATAATAATCAGAATTTGCGGTAGAAGACTTGCGGCATAGGAAATTATCCTCTTTCTGCCAAGGCCTTGTCGAAGACGGCGGAGGAGTGGACAGAGGTACAGGGAGCTCTCTTGCGCTTGGAGTGGTAAACTGCCCCTAAAGGCTCAAGAATCAGTAATGATCAGGAGGAGCAGAAGGCAATAGAAAACACTGCATTAAAGACACATAAAGTGCATCCACAAGACATGTGGCATGTATTTCAAAAACTGTCGTGATGATCTCTCCATTCGCAAAAGATTCCGGAATTGTTCCCCATGCGGATCTCCGGAAGGAGACTACCAAGGTGGAGGCGATCATGATAAAAAGATTGAATAACAAACGAAAGAATAACGTTCTGTGAGTCGGAGCCTGGAACATGGTAGTGAAGTAGAAAATCTGAAAATGGAAATGCATGGACAAAATCTAGATATAAGGGGGGGAGGGGGGGGGGGGTCAGTGAAGTGAAATGGAAAGAAGACAAGGATTTCTGGTCAGATGAGGATAAGGTAATATCAACAGCAGCTGAAAATGGTATAACAACGGGAGTAGGATTCCTTATAAATAGAAAGGTAGGGAAGAGAGTGTTTTACTGTGAACAGTTCAATGATAACATTATTCTCATCAGAATTGACAGCAAACCAACACCGACACCAAGAGCTCAGGTATACATGTTGACGTCACATTCTGATGCTGATAGACAGAGAAAGTATATGAGGGTATGGAACGGGTAAAGCAGTACGTAAAGGGAGATGAAAATCTACTCGTCATGACGGACTGGAATACGGTTGTAGGGAAAGAAACAGAAGGAAGATTTACAAGAGAATTTGGACTCGGCACTAGGAATGAGAGAGAAGAAAGACTATCTGACTTCTGTAATCAATTTCAGCTAGTAATATCGAGTACTCTGTTCAAGAATTACAAGAGAAGGATCTATTCTTGGAAGAGGCCAGGCGATACGGGAAGTTTCGAGTTACATTACATCATGGTCAGACAGAGATTCAGATATCGGATACTGGGTTGTAAGAAGTACCCAGTAGTAGATATAGACTTAGATCGCAGTTTAGTAGTGATGAAGAGAAGGCTGAAGTTTAAGAGAGTATTCAGGAAGAATCAATATGCAAAGAAGTGGCATACGGAAGTATTAGCGAATAACAAGATACGTTAGAAGACCTCTAAGGCTATGGATACTCCAATGAGAAGTTGCTCAAGAGATAGTTCAGTTGAAGACGCATGGACATTTCTAAAAGAAGCAATTACAGACGTTGGAAAGAAAAACATATGTACAAAGGAGGTAACTGCGAAGAAACCACGGGTAACAGAAGAAATACTTAGTTTGATCGATAAAAGAAGGAAGTAACAAAAATGTTCAGGGAAATTCAGGAATACATAAATACTAGTCGCTGAGGAATGAAATAAACAGGAAGTGCGGGGAAGCTAAGTCGAAATGGCTGAGTGTAAAATGTGAAGAAATCTAAAAAGGAATGATTGTCGGATGGACTGACTCATCATATTGAAAAGTCAAAACAAACTTCGATGAAATTAAAAGAAAGGGTTAGAACCAAACGGAAATTCCGCGGTTAAATGTAGAGGAGAAAGCGGATAGGTGGAGATAGAAAGAGTACATTGAAGGCCTCTATGATGGAAAAGATTTGTCTGGCGGGATAGAAGAAGAAACAACAGTCGATTTCAAAGAGCCATGGAATCCAATATTAGAATCGGAATTTAAAAGAGCTTTGGAAGGCTTAAGCTCAAATGAGGCAGAATGGGTCGACAATATTCCATAAAATTTCTAAACTGGGTCAAGTGGCAACAAAACGACTGTTCACGTTGGTGTGTAGAATGTGTGAGTCTGACTGTATATCATCTGACTTTCTGAAGAATATCATCCGCACAATTCCAAACACTGCAAGATCTTAGAAGTGCGAGAATTATCGCAGAATCATTTTAACAGCTCATTCATGCAAGTTGCTGACAATAATTATATATAGAATGGAAAATAAAATTTAGAATGTGTTAGATGACTATCAATTTGACCTTATGAAAGTGAAAGACACCAGAGAGGCAATTCCGACGTTGCAATTGATAATGGATTAAAGAAAATTACAGACACGTACATAGGATCTGCCGACTTGAAAGAAGCGTTCGAAAGTTTCAAATGGTGCAAGATGTAGACATTCTGAGGAAAATATGTGTGATGTCCTTAGGTTAGTTACGTGTAAGTATTTCTAAGTTCTAGGGGACTGATGACCTCAGATGATAAGTCCCATAGTGCTCAGAGCCATTTTTGAAAATATGTGTAGGCTATAGGGAGAGACGGGTAATATACAGTATGTACAAGAGCCAAGAATAATAACAGTGAAAGAGCAAGAACGAACTGATCGGATTTCAAAGAAATTTATCCATCATCAGATTTACAGTTGCGATGGCTGCACGTAGATATGGCGTTTCAGGTGGTATGGGATAAATTCCGACGCGCCATATGAAAAATTTCAGTGCGGCAGTCATTGAACTATATGAAATATAATCATCATAACTCCTGAACGATTTGCGTTAGGACGTTCAAACTGCACGGTTTCCCGCGGGGCATGATGGGAATTAGCCCGCATCTCGTGGTCGTGCGGTAGCGTTCTCGCTTCCCACGCCCGGGTTCCCGGGTTCGATTCCCGGCGGGGTCACGGATTTTCTCTGCCTCGTGATGGCTGGGTGTTGTGTGCTGTCCTTAGGTTAGTTAGGTTTAAGTAGTTCTAAGTTCTAGGGGACTGATGACCATAGATGTTAAGTCCCATAGTGCTCAGAGCCATTTGAACCATTTTTTGATGGGAATTAGTATGGTTCAAATGGCTCTGAGCACTATGGGACTTAATTGCTGTGGTCATCGGTCCCCTAGAACTTAGAACTACAGGGTGATTCAAAAAGAACACCACAACTTTAAAAATGTGTATTTAATGAAAGAAACATAATATAACCTTCTGTTATACATCATTACAAAGAGAATTTAAAAAGGTTTTTTTTCACTCAAAAACAAATTCAGAGATGTTCAATATGGCCCCCTCCAGACACACGAGCAATATCAACCCGATACTCCAACTCGTTCCACACTCTCTGTAGCATATCAGGCGTAACAGTTTGGATAGCTGCTGTTATTTCTCGTTTCAAATCATCAATGGTGGCTGGGAGAGGTGGCCGAAACACCATATCCTTAACATACCCCCATAAGAAAAAATCGCAGGGGGTAAGATCAGGGCTTCTTGGAGGCCAGTGATGAAGTGCTCTGTCACGGGCTGCCTGGCGGCCGATCCATCGCTTCGGGTAGCTGACGTTCAGGTAGTTACGGACAGATAAGTGCCAATGTGGTGGCGCTCTATCCTGCTGAAATATGAATTGTTGTGCTTCTTGTTCGAGCTGAGGGAACAGCCAATTTTTCCTGGGCTGCGAGCAAATGCTTTCTGGATGCGTGCTACATTTTCATCACTCGTTCTCGGCCGTCCAGAACTTTTCCCTTTGCACAAACACCCATTCTCTGTAAACTGTTTATACCAACGTTTAATACACCACCTATCAGGAGGTTTAACACCATACTTCGTTCGAAATGCACGCTGAACAACTGTCGTCGATTCACTTCTGCCGTACTCGATAACTCAAAAAGCTTTCTGTTGAGCGGTCGCCATCTTAGCATCAACTGACGCTGACGCCTAGTCAACAGCGCCTCAAGCGAACAAATGTACAACTAAATGAAACTTTATAGCTCCCTTAATTCGCCGACAGATAGTGCTTAGCTCTGCCTTTTGTCGTTGCAGAGTTTTAAATTCCTAAAGTTGTGGTATTCTTTTTGAATCACCATGTACTTAAACCTAACTAACCTAAGGACGTCACACACATCCATGCGGTTCCGGACTGTAGCGCCTAGAACCGCACGGCCGGCAATTAGTATGGGCATGCATGCTTTGGTTTATCGACGAAGCACGCTTTCATTTGGATGGGTTCGTCATTAAGCAAAACTGGCGCATTTGGGGGACAGAGAAGCCGCATTTCTCAATCGAGGAGTCTCTTCACCCTCAATGGACGACTGTGTGGTGTGCAAGGTCCAGTCACGGAATAATCGGTGTCATATTCCTTAATGACACGGTAACTACCGAACGGTAAGTGCAGATTTTGGAAGATGATTTCATCCCCATTATCCAAAGTGACCCTGATTTCGACAAGATGTGGTTCGTGCAAGACGGAGCATCGAAGCAGGAGAGTGATGTCCTGCAGGAGCACTCTGGGAGCCGCATCCTGGCTCTGGGGTGCCCAGAGGCCACTGCCATTGGCTTCGATTGGCCGCCTTATTCTCCGGATCTGAACATATTGGACTCCTTTTTGTGGGGCTATACTAAAGACAAGGTGTACAGCAATAACACACGAAACCATTGCCGAGCTGAAAACATCCATTCAGGAGATCATCGACAGCATAGATTTTCTGACACTTCAGCGGATCAAGCAGAATTTCGCCATTCGTCTGAGCCACATCATGGCCAATGATGGCAGACATATCGAACATGTTGTCATGAACTGAATCCTATTGTCTGCAGTAACTTTCACATGTCGAATAAAGTGTGTGGACGCCTTAGTTTGTAGCTAATTTACGTTCTTTTTTTCATATAGTTCAATAACTGTCACGCTGTAAGTCATGTCCGATGTTTGACTTCTACCACTGCGACCCAGTCAGTCTGAATGCATAACTACTGGTACTGTAACAATGATCACCTGCCTGCTGCATGACTGTCACATTTATATTATCGAAATTGAAACATCACCAAAATCTTGGAATCTCTGGGACCGATACGTTGCCAGTATTAATGTCGATCACAGCCAAAAATGGTCTTGAGTCTTGATTCCTGCAATGGCTGAACTCTCTATATACATAATTAAGTATGTACGGAACTCTCAGGGCGCGACTCCTACTCGCACATGGCGTGTTTTTTTTTTTTTTCAGTAATGTTGCGGATACAAGCAATCAGATAACAACAACAAAAAACACAGTAATAACGATATCTACTATAATAATACTGAAAATACTTAAGCTGCTGAAGGTCATTACTGGAAGTCCTGTTAACATTGTCATGAGAGTGTAATTGGCCATTGCTGTTAATTGATTATAATCTTATACCGCCAGAAACCTTGGTAGCATTACCGAAATATAAATTAACCTCCTTTGATTTCCAAGACATTACTGATAACTGAAAGCTTTCCTTCGAAGCATACACATTTTTATATCTTTTGGAGAGAATAGTTGCGTAAAACTATGGGTTTTTACGTGTTCTTATAAATCTTCCTTCTCTTAATCGAAAGTGGACATCACGCATTCCGAATAATTTGGCTGCATTCAGTTAACTATACAGGATTTCGTATCTTTCCTACAGCGTCTGGAGACAATACAAAAATACATTCTAGGTTGTATCGTACGATAAGCGATCAAAGACGTAAAATCAATTAAATGTAAGCATTTTTTCTTTCCTTTAGCTAAAGATATACAGTAAACATATACAATACACAGTGTCACTTAGTCGGTATAATAAGGAAAATTTGTCACACTTATCAGTATTCTCTGAAGTACTACAATAGCCTACGTAAACTCTCTCTCAGTTTTTTCACTTGTGCGAGGTCTAAACATAGGCATAGCCTCCACAAAATTTACTTTCAATTTTGCAGCCTCACACGCTATTACAGCCTGAACAATTGGAATTTTGTTAACAGAGGGCAATAGGAATTCTTCACAGGAAAATGATCAGAATTCCTGTATTGGAAAGTGGTTGTAAAACGTCGAGGAGCCCTTTGCTCGACGCAGCTTGGAGGTTCAAGGAATGCGGTCCGGTGCACTTAATTGTCGGATTCTTCAGGATTTCAATTAAGACGAGTGGGTAGAGCCCGCTAGCCGGCATTTGTTCCGGAGAGGTGGAGCCAGCCGCAGGAAGCTAAGCGGCTGTGAGTGGAAGGCAGTGAGGACTGGGAACTCGAAAATGAATCCAACGTAGGGAATATATTGCTAACGGATCCATTCTTTTCATGCTGGAGTGCTTAACAATAGGTAATAAGCATACTTTCACTCGACTTCAAAATTTCTTTAAAAAGTGGCGATATCCATCCTTTGTACTGCACTGAGTAATCCGAAGCAAGACAGTACCTACATTCGAAATAGAATAGGATAAAACGCCTTCATTTATAACAAATGTTTTCCGTAAGGTAGAAAGGACTAAAATTTTAATGGCAATAGGTACTGAAATATTTCAGCTGTGTAGGCTTAACTGCTGTGTTAAAATCGTTGAAAATTTCTAACCATTATCGATATCATCAGGCAGCAACGTGCCTACCTGCTGCTGACACGCAGTAACTACCCTATCTATGCATTGTCAAACGTTTATTTTTTAGTTGTAAATGACCAACGATACGGAAAATGCTGTTTTAGTGATATCATATACACAAGGACAGATGGCACTGCATTATTATGGAATATTGGTCATGTTCTTCCTCTGTTCAATTGTATATGAAAAAATGGTCGCCAGTCCGTAAGAACATGCACTATTCTGAGCTAATATGTTACCAGCGTAAATTTTGTTCATTTGTAGAGAAAAGATTACGACCTGAAATACGATAAGCAGTGCGCAAAAAGCTATGAAATCCTAAGGTTTAAATATAAAAGCACTGCGATGTTTAAATATACTTTAAAACCATTGGGGAACGATATAAATTCTTATCTTTACTCAAATTGGATGACTTGTATTACGTTTCTACATGTTAACGTATCCCCCATTGCACTCTTGAATTACGACTATTGTGTAGGACGCAAGCCTTTATCACTGACTTCAATACCGCCGTTTCTCGTATAACAGATCACAGTCGTTACCTCGTAATTGTAGCGACACACCAAGGAAAGAACGCTGATAACATCCGAAATACATATCAAATACAACAACAAATTTTCAGAATCATGAAATTAAATAAAATTAGGAAAGATTATGAAATGAAATTATAGTTAGCCAATAGTAGCAATGAAACTTGTTAATATCCGTGGAATTGATATTTGTTAAATTATATAATTTTGTGATTCGATACCAATTCACTTTCTTGGCTATGATACAGCATCTTATAGAGATATAGTGACTCAGGTATTAAGCGTCACAAAATTCGCTTCAGTACACATATTAACACAATTAATAGTTTCATTGTTTCATGTTCAACACAGACCAATTGGAAGAACATACAGAGCGATTTCAAAAGTCGTGCCCAATGGGACAAAGTCTAAATAGATGATTCAATAGTCTTGACTCACAGCACAAAGTCGTGTTCATGAGTATGATGGAACCATCATTCGAAGCAAAAAAGTCTCATAAACATGGGCTGTAAAAAGCATATCTTAAGAGCTATGAGCACTTGTTCATATTACCTACCGTGAAGCACATCTCTTTACTCCATGAATATCACTTTGTCGTACGTGCCAAGACTATTGAATCATCAATGTAATGTCTTATGGAGCATTACTTTTGAATCACCGTTTACAGTGTCTTGAACTGATGATGATGAACTGCACGCATTCGTGATCTGGTGCTTATTTCAAACTACACTTTCATATGATTTCACTTGCCTCCGAACTACCGGTCAACAAATGTTAGTGCTTTAGCTATAGAACAGGGCTGATGGTAGGGTCAGAGTGTGGCCAACTTCAGTTGGCAAGAACTGATAACAGGGTTAAAATGTGCCGCAGACCCCGCGAAGCCATAGTCACAATTTGTCAACAAGATACTATGCAGGCTGGTAGAAGCTCCATAATGGTGTGGGCTGTGTTTGCATGCAATGGACTGGGTCCTCTGGCCCAACTGAACCGATCATTGCCTGGAAAGGGTCATGTTCTGCTACTTGGAGACCATTTGTAACCATTCACGAATTTGATATTCCCTTGATAACACGCTATGTCATAGGACCACAACTGTTCTGGACAATTCGAGCGAATGTTTGGCACCCATATCGCCCGACATAAACCCCACTGCCCACTTGTGGGACATAATCGAGAGGATAGTTCATGCACAAAAGCCTGCACCGGCAACACTTGCGCAATTATGGACGCTTAGAGAGGCAGCATGGCTCAATATTTTCGTAGGGGACTTCCAATGACGTGCTCAGTCCATGTCGCGCCATGTTGCTGCACTACGCGCGCCAAAAGGAGGTCCATTACGACATTAGGAGGTGTCCCATGACTTTCTTAACGCCAGTGTATTATACAATAATTGAAGCAGCACCATTGTTGTCGTAGTTTCCCTTCCTAATATATTTACTAACTTTAAATTGATCTCTCGGACATTGACGATGTTCTTAACTCTGATTTTTACATAACACTAAAACCAGGCTAGTCTGCACATTCAGTGACAGTTTCAATGGCAACACTTATAATGAAACACCTCACCTCATAAATCACAGTTTATAGCAATACAATCTGTTGAGCATAAATGAAACTGCTAGCTAGTATCTGTGTGAGTGAAAGCTACCAGGTAAAAAAAAAACTAATTTAAAACAAACTTCACTAACCTTTATTTCACTTTTAATTTAAGAAACTTCAGAAGCAACAGAAAATATCGTTAAGCGTTAATCATTTACCCAAGTTGGTCACAACTTGAACCAAGCACAACAGAACAGACGTTAATTTGAATTCATGCACAATACTGAGTTTAGCAGTTATAAAAGGGTTTCAACAGATTAGTTCACAGGCCAGTTCTGTCTTCACCTCTGCTCATTGCCACATCTGTTCAAATGGTTAGATGCAGTTGGATAATACAAATAAAACAGAGAAAAGATTACACTAGAAAAGAATTACAAAACACAACTGATTAATACAAGCAAATATGTACCAAAACAATCCTATGAAAAATGAAATAGTTGAAAACAGTTTAATTACCAAAACAGAAAACTGATTTCATTTTAATGTATCTTCTGTAATTAGCATGTGACCAACCATAAGCCTTTAAACCAATACTTCTGTAGGAGAAATGTTGAAAGCATACACAATAAAACTAGTAAAACTAAACGATAGCCCAGCACACAGACCTGTTTGTACATCTTCTTTTCTCTCTTTGACACAACAGGAAGTGCAACACGCAGCATAACAGCCAGTGAGTGTACAATACACTGGTTACATTAAATGGCAATGCTTTATAACCACTTGCAAGAGTAATCAAAAACAGTCATCTTTTAAAAAAAAATTTAAAACAGTTGTAAACTAATGGACTCTGGCTCAGGTAAAATACTAACTTTGTTATAACATTAACAACCCAATGCATCAAACGTTTCCTATGCTCACCTTTATGAGAGCGGCCAAGTGATTTCGCCAACACGCTTAGATTAGTTCTAGAATCTGCGCCAGTCATCAACGGCCAGCATCTTGCTGATTCTGAATGGTTTTAATTCCCTGCTCAGAGAGCTGGGTATAGTGTGTGCAGAATACTATGGCCAGTAGATGCACAGAAGGCAACGCATGCGTGGGGAGAGCGGTAGTGGTGGGGGCTACAGGCAGGTACTGCAGGGGAAATGCCGAGCACTGCAGGGGAAGTGCCATTCTAATTGAAACCTACACTCACACTTTTTGTAAATATTAAACGGAGCCCCTCCATGCCCACACTTGCATGGTGACCATTCGAAAAGATCTGTCATCAAAAATGGCTCTGAGCACTATGGGACTCAACCGCTGTGGTCATCAGTCCCCTAGAACTTAGAACTACTTAAACCTAACTAACCTAAGAACATCACATACACCCATGCCCGAGGCAGGATTCGAACCTGCGACCGCAGCAACAGCGCGGCTCCGGACTGGAGCGCCTAGAACCGCACGGCCACCGCGGCCGGCTGATCTGTCATCTCTGCTCTAAAAAAACATTCCGCTGATAATCCAGCAATTAATTTTCACCTGGCTTGTCATCTACATCTGCATCTATGTGATCTGCTATTCACATTCAAGTGTCTGTCAGAGGGCTCAATGAACCACCTTCAAGCTGTCTCTACCGTTCCACTCTCGAATGGCGCGCGGGAAAAACGGGCACCTAATTTTTTCTGTGCGAGTCCTGAATTCTCTTATTTTATCGTGATGATCGTTTCTCCCTGTGTAGGTAGGTACCAACAGAATGTTTTCGCAATCGGAGGAGAAAAATGGTAATTGAAATTTTATGAGAAGATCCCGTCACTACGAGAAACGACTTTGTTTTAATGATTGCCACTCCAGTTCACGTATCATTTCTGTGGCACTATCTCACCTACTTAGCGCTAATACAAAACGAGCTGCCCTTCTTTGTACTCTTTCGATGTCATCCGTCAGTCCCATCTCATGCGTATCCCACACCTCCAGAATAGGGCGGACAAGTGTGGTGTAAGTGGTCTCTTTAGTTGGTCTGTTGCACCTTCTAAGCGTTCTACCAATGAATCGCAGTCTTTGATTTGCTCTACCCACAACATTATCTATGTGATCGCTCCAGTTTAGGTTCTTTGTAATTGTAATCCCTAAGTATTTAGTTGAATTTACAGCCTTCAGATTTGTTTATCCATTTGTAACTTTCAGAGAAGTGGCATGAGTGACGAATTTTGAGTAAAATCACATTTCTCTTGTTGTCATCTTAAAATTTTGAGTAAAATCACATTTCTCTTGTTGTCATCTTAAAATTTTCTTCTTTTACCAAACCTCAGCCGAGTTTACACGGTCTCACCTCACTAACACGTTGTGCAGACACAACTGCGAAAGAATTCTGAAACAGTGGTTTGTTAAGTTTAATAAGTGGGGGACTGAGGAAAAGTAAGATCAGCATGTTGTGAAAAAGCACATCATCAGTAAAAATAAAACGTGTAATGGCTTCACCTGCGTTGTTCCAGGACCCATAGCATTCTTCGTTTAACCAGCTATCGAACGCCCTTAAAAATTACATTCCCTCATCGAAAAAGTTTTTAGTTAGCGGAATAACATGGCAGATAATGAATTTTACATGATAAACATACTGCAAAATACTCTCTTCTTTGTGTGCTGTCATTTGCCAATATCTCATTTCAACATCTCAAACCGTTTATGAAGTATGAGAAATGTTGTGGATGTTTCACTCTGGCTTTATCGCTGGCGCGACGCTATAGCAAATGAGTGCCCTACGTCAGATTAGTTTTCTCGAGACTGGTGACAGATAGAGACCTCCGCCAAAGTCTAAAGAAATATCCGATATGTTACATAAATTTCATAATATGCACCAAACTCAGAATCATTGCGACCCTTATTTTTATTGCAAACTCTTTTCGAATTTCTCTCAGTGTCTTACTTTCACGTAAATATCACAATAATTATGACCGTTAACGGAATGTTGGGCACATCATAATAAACCAGACATATAAAGATACAAGTAAAGCAAAAATGAATTTTTTTAGTGAATAGTTTCTCTAAAAACGTTTGAGAAAGATTGCAGGGCATGCTCGATGTAGTCATAGGGTCGGACCGCGCCAGTCTGTTTTCATGCCCTACATTTTACCCGCAGCAAGTAATAAACTGTATCTGTGATTTTTCAGTCAGACAGTCTGTGCATTGCCTAGAATTTCCAGTCAATAAAATACACAGGAATAAAAAAATACAAGCTAAATGAATAATTTAATAACAAGAGTTTTATTTAAATGTTTATAATTGATGTAGACGACGTAGAATTTTGTTGAATGATGTCTATTTAAGAAAGAACATTTTAAATAAATGGGAAACGGTCCAACGATATTCAGTTAAAATACAGGCAGAAAATACCCTGGTCAAATGAAGTTAATTTACGTTGAGAGCGTTACGAGAATGGTAGAAAATCCCCAAACTAAATTGTAATCAAAGTTATTCGTAAACGAAGTCCATTTCGTAATCACAATACACGAAATGTTCACCACCTCAAAACAGTTCAGAGTTCAGTATGATGATCTACAAATTATCATACGTGATACAAATAATAGTAACTTCATACTCTGTCTGTCCTCATTTCCGTAATACAAGAGGAAAAAGTTGCAGTCCTAACATGGAGCACATTCAGGTACCCTGGAATAGTCGCCTCAGAAGTTAAAGTATGGTAGCAGCCATTCACCACACAGAATCAAAGACATCCACAGTCGAATACCACTCATTATCACAGGTAGATCTTCCTCCTCCTAGAACTCGTGTAAAATAAATGCCCAGAAACACTCCCTTGAGCTCTTCACTCGAAAAAGTCCCACTGTCCACTTGACTCCCATAGTGTTCCACTGCTGTCTACTTTTCCATTGGCTGCAGTCTGTACCCACCACAAATACATCGCTCTTAAGTTCTACAGACATGATTTGACTTGACCACTTCCTGGACTAAACTATTATAACAGTATTTAAATAAATAAATGTTATACACATTCAGTCAGACTCAGGTCATTCACATTAAATATTCCGTGGCCAGGGAGGCCACAGAGGACTGTAGATATCAGAACTCAGGGCACGATGCATAGGATGACCTGGAGCGAAACTCAAACCGTAGCCCGGACACGCAGCTTAGGGAAGGTTCCTGGTGAGGTCCGATCAGGAACGAAGGATGGAGGGCCCATAATTATATCTATTCGCAAGCTGGATAATGTGACAGACTGTGGAGGACCTATTGCAAGAAGTTGGTGAAGGCCGTGAGGAAGCTATACAGCCTATCATTGAATCAGGAATCTTTGGTACTCATTTCGATGTTTTAGTGGATTCTGGTAGCCAGGTCAATGCAGTATGTCAGAAGCTCTACACGAAGTGGTTGGAACAAGGAAGGAGGATTCACAACTTTCCTGTACAGGGAATATGTATCACAGGTGCCGTCGGTGCAAAGAGAAAGGTTATAAGGAACAGAGCTTAGTCGCAATGAAGCTTGGCGATGAATATGACGTGTCGGCGCTAGTCGTGCCAGGGTTGGCGTTGCCCATAATCTTAGGAGTCGACTGGTTAAGTGAACAAAAGGCTCGATAAAACTTTGGAAAAGGATGTGTGGAAGTTCATAAAGGAGGAACGGAAGTTATTACCTTTAAAGAGAAGATCAAAGTCAAAGAAGTAGTTGGATCGACTAGGATATGCTGTGATATCGATCTGCTACTATCACCATAAGGCGCTGTGAAAACAGATTCGGTAGCTCTGAGCAAGAAGCAGTGGAGATGGGAGGCAAGACCAGCACAGAAGACATTGAATCTGTTGTCGAACGAAAACTCGAGTTATTAGAACATAAAGACCGTGAGATCATAGAATTGATGAGGGTCTTGCGACGGTACAGGCAGGTTCTTTCAAGTTCACCTGGTGTAATCAAGCCAGTTGATTGCAAATTACAAGTGAAGGTGCATGAACCATTTTTTGTACGGCCTTAAGCGGTACCTCAATCGAAACGTGAAGCAGTGGAAGAAGAGCTACAGATAATGTTGCGAATAGGAGTAATAGAAAGGTCAACTAGCCAATATAACAACCTGAGAGACCGAGAATTTGGAAGAGTTACTCCAAAAGTTTCTTGGGCAAGAGTATTCAGTAGTATTGATCTCAGATCTGGATACTGGCATGTCTCTCTACATAAGGATTCAAGACCCTTCACTGCATTCCTGTATGGAGGAAGAAGCTACCAGTATCGTGTACTACCATTTGGCCTTAATATTTCCACTTCTGCCTTTGTTAGAGCATTGAATAAAGTACTGGGTGAGCGGCTCAGCAAGAAGGTCACTGTGTACATTGACGACATCCTGATAGCGACTTTGGGAAGAGCATGTTAAAATGCCTGAAGAGGTAATCGTGGCCTTTGAGAAGGCAGAAGTGACCGCAAATTTGGGGAAATCAGATTTTGGAAGGAGTTAGGTTAAGTTTCTTGGCCACATTGTCAATCCACAGTGCATCAAACCGGATGAGGACAAACTACAAGCGATCAACGATTCTCCTGCGCCATGCTGTAAGAAGCAATTAAGAGGTTTCCTTGGTTTATGTGGATGGTATAGGAAGTTTATAAGTGGGCAGTCACTTAGTAACCCGCATTGGTTGAATCTGCTGCAGAACAAAGTGTTATGGGATTGGAGAGATGAATGTCAAGGTGCTTTTGAGGAAAGAAAGCAAGCGATCTTAAGCTGCTTTCGCACTCAGACTTGAGCAAAGAATTGTACTTGGCTTGTGACAGCTCAGACTGAGCCGTGTGTGGCTCATGTTTCCGCCATCATGTATTTTACACCCTGTTTTTAACGTACTTTCACTTCACTACGTCAGTTTAAAATTTCTACATCACTGAGTTGCTGCTTTGCCTGAGCGTGACCGGCGCTAGCAGCGCGTAGCGATATATCCCCTGTCGTAGTATCTTTGCTCGACTGCTATTACTTCCCGGTCGTTGTCTGTCGTAAGTGGAGTTCGGGTTGCGAGTTCGGATCGCGAGTTCGGGTCTGCCAGTCAGTTGGAACGCGTCTGGAGCGCGGTTCGGACATGCCAGTCTGGGAGTTGCAATGCGGCACTAGTGCAGTCGGGTTGGAGCAGCAGTGAGGTCTGCGTCGACATGGCTCGCCCGACCATTGCCGCCACGCATCACCTGAGCCAGGCCACGGTCTTGGTGGATAGTCGGTCGCTCGTCCTACCGGACGACGAGTTTTGGCTCGCCGATCGTTCATGGGTCGGCTATGAGTGTGTGCATCGACTCCCAATTGTCTTCGTGCGTGCTTAGTTACTGTTGGGTATCGTTCAGGCCTTCGTGCAAGTGTTTGTCAGGTTCTGTGTGTTGTTGGCGTTATTTACACTGACGACTATTTTAAATGTTGTCGGCGCATTGGCTCTGAGAGGTCGGTCGTCTCATCGGGCGACGTGTAACTGGTTCTCCGAGCGCTTCTGGGCCCCTTCAGTTACCATCTTGTGGAACTTGGGTCGGTCCTTTCCTGGTGCAGGGATGTCGGTTAGCCTGTGGGCGTGTTTCCTCTGTATGGTTGGGTCCGAGCCAGTGTTTCTGCCGTCGTGTGTCTGGAAGTGAGAGGGAGACGCACTAGCAGTGCAGTCGCGACGGAGCAGCAGTCGCGGACGGACCAGCAGGCAGTCGGTCGGTTACTGCGGACCAGGGAAGATATCTCCGCGCGGTGTAGTCGCTGGGTCCGCTGCCGGTCCCTGCGCAGCGTCGGAGCGTGAGTGGAGCTGTCCGATCTCAACCAGCTTCGTGTTTCACCGACCGTGGACGTCAAAGTTGAGTGGTGCCTCGTCCATTCATATTGTGGTTCGTTTCGGTGGTTCGCTGTTGGGGAGGTTTTCCTGTGAGCAACACAGTGTTTGTACATATTTGATTGTGATAATTATGTCCGTAACATTTTGTGTTTGAGTTCTCATGCACCGATTGGTGGCAAGCAAGTCGTTTTGTCTGTCAGTCCGTGGCTGTCCCTTGGTTGGGTTCCGACGGATCAAGTGTAGTTGGGCTCACCACCTGTCTCACCTAAGTGAACTAGGGCAGAGCGACCCTCTGGAGGCTTCTGAGTGTCGTTGTCTTTATTGTCTTTCCCACAGGTGTTTAATTATCTGTTTTCAGCTACTTAAAATTTAAAGCTTATGGTTATTTTTTCCTTTATTTCTCAATAATTTTGCAAAATTAATTGTGGGCTTTCAATCTTGCAGCCTTATTCTTAAGATTATCTTTCAATCTTAAACATTGCGGTCTTCTGCCTTTAAAATATTATGGTAATATATTTTAAAATTTTGAAACTCAATTGTGGCCTTCAGCCATTGGTATCGCACCTTGTATATGTTTGTTCTATCTGCTTTGCCTTGAGACTTTCCACTTAGCCGTGATATATGTTTTTTTATTTCCTTTTTTTAATTGTATTTTTATCTTGCAGATTTTTAAGATTTCTTGTTTTTAAACATTGTGGCCTTCGGCCTTTAAAAGTCTATGGTAATATATTTTAAAATTTTGAAACTCAATTGTGGCCTTCAGCCATTGGTATTGCACCTTGCATATGTTTGTTCTATCTACTTTGCTTTGAGGCTCTCCACCTAGCTGTCATAGATGTTTTTTTAATTACTTTATTGCTATTTTAATAGGATTTTTATCTTGTTGAATTTTTAAGATTTCTTGTTTGGAGGCCTTCAGCCGTGAAAGAGTTGCATTTGGTAAAGGTTCGGCTATGTGCCGCATTGGTTGTAAATGTGTTATTAAATTACAATAAATTAAAATTAGAAGGTGAAACTGATCCCAAACTTATTTGGCCCTTTCCACAATCCTAATTACCTGTTCTGCCGAGTGGGTTTATTGGACGTTTCACAGACTGTGTATTACGAGTGTACTATACCAATTGGATGAAATGGACTCGAATAATGTTAAAACAATCGCATTTGACTAAATAGGAACGGCAATATATAGTCACAAAGAGAGAGGCACTTAGTGCCCTGTGGGGTTTCACAAAATTCAAGTATTACCTGGCTGGTAGAAACATCAAGGTAGTCACAGACCATAAGCCACTGACCTTCTTACTTGATAGAAAATTATATCATAGACATCTCACCAGATGAGCACTTGCCTTACAAGAATATCAATTTAGTGTTATCTACGGACCTGGCCACCGAAATATCATACCTGATGCACTTTCGAGGATGCCACCTGGCGCTGATGATATAAATGTTAATGGACCACAACGGCAGGAATTGAGCATTAATATAATCAGGGGTGTTCAATACGAATCATTTGTTACCAAATTACTTAAGAATATCCGACGAGAGCAAAATGAAGATCCTGCATTGAAGAGTGTGAAGGTGGGATGCAATGAAAATATTATTTAATTCATCACAACATTTTATAACGTCGTGTGGATGAATCGTCGCAGGACTGGAAGTTGTGCATTCCGGAACATATTATTGAGAAGCTGGTGTGGTACACGCATTTCAGTAATGCCCACTTTGGCGCAAAGAAATATCCAGAAAAACTAAGGATAATTCCCGATGGAATCAAAGACATTGTGGCCGTCGATTTACTTGGTCCACTGCCGAAGTCCCGTGGCAATTTCACACATTTCATGGTGGTGTTAGAAGTGTGTTCAAAAATATTTAAAGTTCTACTCCTTAAGGAAGGCAACTGACAATGCAACATCGGCGAAAATGGAAAACGACCAAACCAAGTGCTATCAGATAATGGGCTGCAATTCATATCAAATGAGTGGAAGAAGATGTTGCGGAGGAATGGCGTGTAACAAGTTCTAATACAGGCGCCTCAAATCCAGCTGAGAGAGTCATAAAAGAGGTGAACCGCACGTGCAGGACATATTGAATTTGGGAACATAGCAAATGCAAAGAGTATATAACAAATTTCGAGGGTGTAATCAATAGCCTACCTCATGCCGCGACAGGTTTTGCACCATGTGAAATCCTGCTGAACCAATCTCCTGAAGGTATATTCTCCAATATCTTGAATGACTCTTCCGCTGTGGATCAACCGTAGGACAGGAAAATTGAATTGGCCATAGAACATTTACGTGATGAGGCTCAACGGTGGAAAGAAAGACAATAACATCGTGCGACCGTTTAAGTATGAAGTCGATGACCTTGTGTTAATCAAAACCCACACGCGTTCTAGCAAGCTGAACGAAGAAATTAAGAAGTTTCATCATGAAAACCAACGTCCATATCGTATTATTGATATCAGATGTCCTAGTACTGTTGAACTAGTTCGTGTGAAGTCAGATAGACACGACGGCTAACACCATGTGGGAAACATTAAACCATACCATAGTGAGCAAGATTGACTGATTGTTATACATGACGTGTCTGAATATGTATATATGTCAGCTGTTATTGTCCTTACGTACAAACATTTATTTCTGATTATTATGAGGTTTCATGAGGACAATCTAATCGAGTGAGCTTTAACTAGGATGTGTTCCCATCATAGGCAATTTTTTTTTCTTTTCACTTTCTATCTGTTCAATCTGGATTATATATATTACGTTTCGTCTTGTCCATACAGTGATACGGTTTGAGTGATTACTAGTGTCTATAGGTTGTATTATTCACTTAGTAACTAAATTTAACTTAGAGAAGATCCATATATTCTATCGTTATTAGCCTATGTGTTTATTAAGTCATTTAGAACATAATGTCTATTGTAGCAGTAACAGACTAAGAGTAAGTTGAAGGCCGGCCAGGGTGGCCGAGAGGTTCTAGGCGCTACAGTCTGGAACCGCGCGACCGCTACGGTCGCAGGTTCGAATCCTGCCTCGGGCATGGATGTGTGTGATGTCCTTAGGTTAGTTAGGTTTAACTAGTTCTAAGTTCTAGGGGACTGATGACCTCAGAAGTTAAGTCCCATAGTGCTCAGAGCCATTAGAACCATTAGTAAGTTGAATAGGCATCGCTAGGACAACACTGAGGCCGTCATTAACCTGTTTCATGTACGCCAATGAACGGATTACCGCGAGGCGAGAGCGGTGAGCTAACGACTATTCTGCACATCTGCCAGTCGGCGCAGCATGGACGGTACAGCCATCCCCACCCCTTTCAGTGCAAAAAAACGCCCCCTTATGACGCAGTGTTATGAATAGTGAAATAATTTTTTTGCTGTATTTTTGACGGCCAAGTGCTGATGGAGGTTCTCTAGGTATTTTATACCTAATAGTGTCACTAGTGATATTGTCTACCTGGAGTAGCAGTGAACGCGTGTGTTTTTTCAACTATTTTTGTCTATTGTATCTGCAATTGTAAGCTGTTCTATTTTAGGGACTTAATATTTTTCTATCTTATTGTATTAACTCTTTGTTTATCCACTGTATTGTAAATGAGTTTTGTTATACAGGTTGCACTGTAGTTAGGGTTCTATTGTTATGTATTTTCCTCTTTTGACAACTGTTTACTTCCTGTTCTTTATGTTTCTATGATGGTAACTCATGTCTGGTCCACAATGTGGCAATGGGTCAATACCTGTAGGATGGGGCAGTATACCCCTCAGCCATCTCTTTAATCCCCTCCGGGAGGGAATTATCTGATTTCGCTATTCACTTCAATATTTCGAAAACTTTTCCGTGCGGGAATATAAGCATATTGTCATATCGCTGGCTTGCTTGCGGAGTATATTTGGAAGCGGCGGCGTTATGAGTGTCGAGCACGGGACACGGAGCTGTTATGTTGTGCTGTGAGTAGCTCTACATGTCAAAGGCATTGTTATGGAAGTTCTAGTGTTGCGACAAGTGCTATTATAGTGAAGTAATGAGATATGGAAGTGAATTCAGTGAAAAGAGGCGCAAAAATGTAATTAAATATGAGCAGTGCCGCCGATAACGTACACTACTAGCCATTAAAATTACTACACCAAGAAGAAATACAGATAATAAACGGATATTCCTTGGACAAATATATTATACTAGAACTGACATGTGATTACATTTTAACGTGATTTACGTGCATAGACCCTGAGAAATCAGTACCAAGAACAACCACCTCTGGCCGTAATAACGGCCTTGATACGCCTGCGCATTGAGTCAAAAAGAGCTTGGAGGGCGTGTACAGGTACAGCTGCCCATGTAGCTTCAACACGATACCACAGTTCATCAAGAGTAGTGACTGGCGTATTGTGACGAGCCAGTTGCTCAGCCACCATTGATCAGACTTTTTCAGCTGGTGAGAGATCTGGAGAATGTGCTGGCCGGGACAGCAGTCGAACATTTTCTGTATGCAGAAAGGCCCGTACAGGACCTGCAACATGCGGTCGTGCGTTATCCTGCTGAAATGTAGGGTTTCGCAGGGATCGAATGAAGGGCAGAGCCACGGGTCGTAACACATCTGAAATGTAACGTCCTCTGTTCAAAGAGCTGTCAACGCGAGCAAGAGGTGATACCATCAGGACAAGTGATACCCCAGTATGGCGATCACGAATACACGCTTCCAATGTGCGTTCAACGTGATGTCGCCAAACACGGATGCGACCATCATGATGCTGTAAACAGAACCTGGATTCATCCGAAAAAATGACGTTTTGCCATTCGTGCACCCAGGTTCGTCGTTGAGTACACCATCGCAGGCGCTCCTGTCTGTGATGCAGCGTCAAGGGTAACCGCAGCCATGCTCTCCGAGCTGATAGTCCATGTTGCTGCAAACGTCGTCGAACTGTTCGTGCAGATGGTTGTTGGGATCCAGCACGGCGTTCCGTATTAACCTCCTGAACCCAGAGATTCCATATTCTGCTAACAGTCATTGGATCTCGACCAACGCGAGCAGCAATGTCGCGATACGATAAACCGCAATCGCGATAGGCTACAATCCGACCTTTATCAAAGTCGCAAACGTGATGGTACGCATTTCTGCTCCTTACACGAGGCACCACAACAATCTTTCACCAGGCAACGCCGGTCAACTGCTGTTTGTGTATGAGAAATCGGTTGGAAACTTTCCTCATGTCAGCACGTTGTAGGTGTCGCCATCGGGGCCAACCTTGTGTGATTGCTCTGAAAAGCTAATCATTTGCATATCACAGCATCTTCTTCCTGTCGGTTGAATTTCGCGTCTGTAGCAAGTCATCTTCGTGGTGTAACAATTTTAATGGCCAGTAGTGTAGTTGTTCAAACAAGACCAAGGACAGCGTTGTGTTTATTATTGAGTGGCTCCCCTAAATCCGCTTGCGTATTTAGAGACATTATTTCAGGCAAGCTAGTAGCAGCGTGGAGCAGAACAATACGACTGCCGCGGGAGTATCAGGTGCGTGGTGTGGACAGGGCGCGCGGTCAAGAAATGAGAAACAGTTTATGTGACCCCCGTCATTTGTACCCCCGTGCGTGTTACAGTATATAGGGCATAGACAAAAATATGGAAACACCATAAACACCACACATTACCATGCAAAATACTCTGTTGTAAAACTGTTGGCAATCAAAACAGTTTGCAATCGTTTCTGGATAAATACAATAAAGTGACGAAAGTCCTGATATCGTGTCGGACCTTCTTTTGTCCGGCTTAGTGTAGCATCTCGACGTGCCATGGAAGACCGCTGGAAGTTCCCTCCAGAAATATTGAGTCATACTGTCTTAGTAGCCGTCCATAATCGCAAAAGTGTTTCCTGTGCAGGATGCAGTGGATGTCGTGCTGTCATTAAAGCCACTCGCGTCGGTAGTGCGCTGCCATAGCCAATTAATGTCTAATTCAGTCGCCCTGTGCTGACGAATACGGTATTCTGCGGTTATTTCAGACATTGGTGCTTGTCTGTTAACTCCTATAACCCTATGCAAACGCCGGTGCTCGCAGTCGGTAAGTCAAGATCATTGGCGCTGTGTTGTCCATGATGAGAGGAAATGACTGAAATTTTATATTTTCGGCACGCTCTTCACACTGTGGATCTCGGAATATTGAGTTCCCTAATGATTCCGAAATAGAATGCTCCACGTGTCTAGCTCCAACTACCATTCAGCGTACAAAGTCTGTTAATTCCGGTAGTGCGGCCATAATCACATGGATGACATGAGAACAAATGACAGTTCCATCGATAACCTGCCCTTTTATACCTTTTGTACGCGACACTATCGCCATCTGTACATGTGCATATCGCCATCCCATGACATTCTTTCATTTCACTGTAGAGGACCTCTACGGTTCTCAATGGAATCCTAAACTATCCTTCCTGCAAAACAGTTGCAAGTTCAGGTAAAGATGATGGGGCTAGATAGCGATCAGGCACCCTTCCCTCCAAAGTATACCATAAAAGCTCAATAACATTGAGTTCTGGGTCCCGTGGTGGCCAGCAAAGATGCTACAGATCATTGTCGATCTCACAAAACCACTCCTGAACGATAGGAGTTTCGTGAACAGGGATCGTACCGTTCTGAAACATAGCATAACATGGGGAACACACTTTGTACCGTTTGACGGACATGATCGACCAAAACTGTCGCATATTACTTGTTAGTAATGAGACCCCGCAGAGTAACCATGCAGCTCATGAAATACCATGTTATGGCTACTCAAATCAAGGTGACCTTGAAATACCACGCTATGGCTACTCAAGACTCATCCGACCAAATTATTTTCTTCCATTGCTCCGTAGTCCATGGTTTGTGGCTTTGTCATCCCGTTTTCGTGTGACGGGTATTTGCATTATAGGTGAGTGATTTTGAAGTTCCAGCTCTCTCTCTCTCTCTCTCTCTCTCTCTCTCTCTCTCTCCCTCTTTGCAGTTCCTTGCTCGTATTTTGGTGTTGACAGGATCGGATGTGCGACATTCAGTTCTGCATTGGATTTTACACTGCCATCTTCTTATTTTTCGTCACATTCCTCTTCAATGTCCGTGCGTCACGATCACTCGGCATATGCTTCCGTCCGCGTCGTGGCTTAGCGAGTGATGTTCTTTCCGCTCTCCCAGTATGCAGTATAAATCTTCGATACGTCGCCTCTTGAAATACCAAACACTTCAGAAGCACCCATCATATGGGCAACAATAATTTTCCTACATTCGAATTCACTCAGCTGCTACATGCCACGATTGACACTTGTAATGCACTCAGAACAGGTGCCGTACTTCTTCAGACACAACCGTGAAACCTGCAGGCCTGTCTAACAGAAGCACTTATGTTCAAGCATGCGTTCGGTGTCTCCATATTTTTGACCAAATACTGCATTACACCCTTCGATATTCAAATGTTTACCATTCCATCGCAGCCGTGCAAAGTAGAGAATGGATTAAGCTTTTAATATTTCATTAAGAAAGCCTGATTTCAACAGTGGCAGGATGATCGCCTGTCGAGATCGTGCTTTATCATTCCGCGATACGTTGATTTATATCTTACGACTGACATGTGAATATGCAATCTATTGATTTAGCAGGGCCACACTCAACGCTCTGCAGAATATCAGCGGCCAAGGGCGACTGCCGCCCTAGAAGACAGACATTTTGTTCGCCCGGCTGTGCAAGATCCCAAGGGTATGATACATACTGTGTTGTGAGTCAGGAAATGGAAATGTTTCCAATAGTACGCACACTGCGGCGATGCACATTGGGTTAGAATTCCTAAAAATGGTCACAAATAATAAATCGAAACAAAAAGTTCAGAGTTAAGAAGTTTCGTTTAATAGGTTGGTTGAGAAATACTGTCACTGTTGAATCCCGTTCTTAGAGGCGGCCAGCTGTTTATTCCAAATGTTGAAGTTCAAGTTCAACACAGCATTCATTAGTGAGTCCCGCGCCGTGCTAGCCGGGCTGAAAAAGTACTGCGTCATTAGGCTGTTTGTTCAGCGAAATCAGATCTTTTTTTAATCGAGGCTATTCCGTAAGGTATGTAATTAATCATTAATGAACAGTTGGGTTTTCTTTATTAATTTCTTACCGGAATGCAAGCAAAAATATGATAAAACAAGAGCGAAAAAAAGAGATAAATACTATATTCCACTACATTCCACCTTCTTTTTCATTCCATCGTTAAGTATGTACCATTATCTTCATGAATCAGCCTTAAAATCCAGCTACTAGCCTCAACTACGACTTTGAGCCATTTTTAAGCGACAATTGCAGAATTCCGTTATTTGGACTGAGGAAATAGAATTCAGTATTTAACTGAAATACGAGTAAAACACATATACACCCTAATCATACAACTGATATTTCTATAACATCGTCAATAAGCTATTGCAGTGTAAAAGTATATTTACTAAATCTAATACATAAAAATCAGTGTTTGCTTGTTTGTTCGTATTTTATGCTCTGCCATGCCGTTCCTGAGATTGGGATAAACCTTTGTGAACTCATTGCTTTCCCTTGCGGAAAGATTGTACGAATAGTGCAATTAACTTACAGTTGTTGGCGTGCGCGTCGTACAGGCAAATGTATTTGAAAGAGCACATTATTGGATGCTGCACGAACAGGACATTTGACGCTCAAATTGCCGTTGGACATGCATTTCTCAGAAGCTCCAACATATAACGTTTCAAAAGATCTGGCACGGCTAAAGTTATGAAACTTTGCAAGCTCATTTTCTGGGATGAACCAGGGCTCATAATAAATCACTCGAACCGCTTCATCGAACTCTTAAAGATTTCCAGCCAAATGCAAAACCGTCCGGTGACGTTCTTATTCTATTATCTGGCTACTCTAGACAAACTCTTCTAGTAATACCTACATCGGCAACAGCTGATGAGCTCAATGATTGCCTCAAAGCATATCATATTTCGCTAGGTGTGCGAAAACTCACATTAAAGACCAATAAGCGTTCACATTTGCAACGCGATGCGTCGGCAGCCACATTTTGAAAACAGCTGTCGAACATTGGTGTGAAGGAAAAGTACGAGTTAATGCTATCACAAAATTTATTTCATTTCCATTGAACTTTTTCCTCATTGTGCCATCCATCGAACAACTCATTCATAAAGTTTTTCTTCAAATTGTCACTAGTCATGAAAATCATGAAGGGGTTCGCGAACATGCTGTTTTGGCAGCAAAAACCATGGACGTCAATGCTATCAACCACGCAATTCAAGAACAAATTGCAGGCGATTCTGCTACCTATAAATTGACTGACAGTGTCATGAGTGCTGATGAAGTTGTTAATTATCCAATCGAGTTTTTAAATTCGTTTTATCTTCCTGGTGTGCCACCGTACAAATTGTCACTCAAAGTGGACGTCCCAGTTATTCTCTTGCGGATCATTAATCCGCCCTGATTGTGTAATGGAAGAAGACTCGCTGCGAAGAAACTGATGCCGAATGTTATCGCGGCATCTATGCTTAATGTAAAATCGAAAGAAGATGACGTGCTCATTCTACACATTCCCATCATTCTCAGAGACTTGCATTTTTTTTTAAAACGACTGCACTTTCGCATTGCATTCTCAATGACCATCAACAAGGCCAGCCACTTCAAGGGTACGGATTGAATGTAGGAAATCCATGTTTTTCACTTGGCATGTTGTATGTTGCCTGCTCACGAGTCAGACAGCCAAGATATTTACCTGTTTTTCCTGGAGCGGAAAAACAGAAAATATTGTCTACCGTAAAGCAGTTGAGTAATAAAGTCAACAAAACAAAATATGATTTATATTTCTTTAATACATCATTCACTTTCAATAAATGTATTCATTATCGACAATAAGGTAAATATCGTTCTTTCTATCATTCCTAATTAAATTAGGTAACTCTCTCAAGTTTCAAACGATATTTCCACCATTTAGTCTTCCTCAGCACAACGCCCCAGGTACCAGCTAATATAAAAATATGTTTTAAACATATTAAAAATACAAAAAATGTTCTTCATAAAATAATTATATTGTTTCAGATCCATAAGCTTTTCCTTAATTAATGTATTTTAAATTACATTTTACTATTACATATTTCACTGATGTGTTTATTTATTTTATTAATTATTTTTAATTAAGTAATAATAAGTTAACAAATAATAAATAATAACATTTTCAAAGTGTTAATTTCATATTACTTTGCAATTACGTTTTTATAGTATCTGGAAAAAGTTAGCATAATAATATTTTACATAGTTTATTCCAGTAATTCCACTGTGTACTAGGAAAAATAGAAATTTTTACTAGCGATAATTTCTTCGTATAAACGTCTTGTAAAATATCATTACAAATTATTAATTTCCATTTCAGCGTGTAAAAGTTAGATATAAATCGAAGTCTTCAGCATTGTGAAGTACGTAGTGTACAGAAAAAGGTCAGAATAAATGTAATGTTATATTTTTATTTGTATTTCAGAATCATCTGATTCGCTGGGTTTCAAAAATGCATTTTCACGAAAAAGACATTTTTCAGTTGGTTAAAGATCATGTTACCAGCGATTTCGAAGTGATCAAGCCCTCTTGGGCGTCAGGTAAATCGCCCCATTTCCTCATTAGAACAACTGCACCGTTTTCCACGTCCCCTCCGACACGCTTTGTATACCCTCCACTCCTAGTGCCGCCATCTGTAATGTATTTGCACGATGCCGTAGAGCACAGACACGTTAATGTAACTGGTCCATGTTTTTGAGATGCAAATTTCATATACCACAAATATACAAAATTCCAAAAATCCGATTGGCGTTTGGTCTCCGTGTCAGTTCGATTCAGTTTCATGCCGGGTAAGATCTGCTTCTACATCTACATGGCTACTCTGCAAATCACACTAAAGTATCTGTGTGACGGTTTATCGCAACACCTTTACACTAATTTCTCTATTATTCCACTCTCGAACAGCACGCGGAAAAGACGATCACCTATACCTTTCCGTGCGAGCTCTGATTTCCATTAGCCGGCCGCGGTGGCCGAGCGGTTCTAGGCGCTTCAGCCCGGAACCGCGCGACTGCTTCGGTCGCAGGTTCGAATCCTGCCTCGGGCATGGATGTGTGTGATGTCCTTAGGTTAGTTAGGTTTAAGTAGTTCTAAGTTCTAGTGGTCTGATGACCTCAGATGTTAAGTCCCATAGTGCTCAGAGCCATGTGAACCATTTGATTTCCCTTATTTTATTACGGTAATCGTTTCTTCCTATGTAAGTCGGTGCCTACAACATATTTTAGCATTCGCTGCAACGAAAAATGCCTTTCCTTTAATGATTTCCACCCCAAATCCTGTCTCATGTTCATGACACTCTCTCACATGTTTCTAGATAGTACAAAACGTACTGTCCTTCTTTGAACCTTCTCGATATAGTCTCTGTACGTTTCAGAGGTGGTTGCGAGACTCGGCTGTTCGATACAGGACGTCAAATTAAACGCCTTTCAGCCGTATAGTTTCCAAACTTATTTTATTTGGCTACCAGTTTAGGAGATTTACTACGCCATCTTCAGGCCGCTGACCGACGTGTAGAAAGATTCGACCTCGGTTCTGATCAAAACAGAGGCCAGCAGTGCTGGGCCGACCAGAGTGGCCGAGCGGCTCTAGGGGCTACAGTCTGGAACCGCGCGACCGCTACGATCGCAGGTTCGAATCCTGCTTCGGGCATGGATGTGTGTGATGTCTTTAGGTTATTTAGGTTTACGTAGTTCTAAGTTCTAGGGGACTGATGACCACAGATGTTAAGTACCAAAGTGCTCAGAGCCATTTGAACCATTTTTTGAGCCAGCAGTGCTGGTATTAGTAGATTTCTGTTTGTTCTAGCGATCGCTTCAACCATTATCTGCCGACCGTTTAGACTGAAAAGTCGAAAAATGATGGTTGAAGTGATCGCTAGGGCAAGCAGAAATCTACTATAATCAGTATTGGCGGCCCCTGTTTTGGTGAGAACCGAGGTGGAATCTTCCTACACCTCGGTCAGCGGCCTGAAGAGGGCGTCGTAAATCGCCGAAACTGGTAGCCAAATAAAATAAGTTGGGAAATTAGACAGCTGAAAGGTGTTTAATTTGAAATCATGTTTCTCGATATACTCCGTCAGTCCTATCTGGTAAGGATCCCACACCGCGCTCCAAAAGAGGAGGGACAAGTGTAGTGCAGGCAGTCTCTTTAGTAGCTCTTTTGCATCTTCTAAGTGTTGTGCCAATAAAACGCAGTCTTTTGTTCGCATTCCCTACAACATTTTCCTATTTTCTTTGGACTGTTGCTGCCGGAGGTGGCAGCTCCATATACTGAATTTCACACCCTGTTCACCTCCAAAATCCCCTAAAAATTAATTATGTCTTCGACCTATCGCACTGTAAAAATTTGCGGCATTTGCTAGTGTTTCCTGTGTTTGAATTTAGATTGTCAGCCGTGCGAGAGGCGGACAGGCGCTGCCACTTAACGTACGTTACGCAGACACGACCTCGTGCCAATCTCTGAACCTCCGGGGCGCTGGAGCTCATATTCCAGTAGCCGCGCAGCCTGCTCCCGGCGGTCCGTTTTTGCGCGTTTAGCGCGCCTCCTTACGCGGGCGTGCGCGGCCGGTGATAAATTTGACGCGTGAGTGCTGGTCTTATCGAGCCAGCCAGCCGGCACGGTGCGGTGTGCGGCGGGATGCGGTGCGACGCCTGCCGAGCCGCGCTGGGCCGTGTTTTTGGGCAGGGCAGCGCGCGCCGGGCTGCCTATCTGCGGCTGTCAGGCGCAGCCGCGCCGCTCCTAATGGACCGGCCGAGTCACGTGACTGCCGGCAGCCCGACCCCACATAAACACGCACACACGCCGACCTGTGCGCCGTGAAAATCACTGCCACCCTCGCATCTTCATCCACACCACCACAAATCACCGTCACGGCAGGGGCCAAAAACAGATGGAGAGCTGTTACGGGGCTGTCCTGTTATTCAGATACACTGAATCAAACACACGGGTAGCACCTCTTCTCCTACTGTATTAGTACACATTTTTCTGTTTTAGCGTGGCACTGGAATAGTGCGAAAGTAAGGACGGAGTTATTAGCGCTTATCGACAAATTTATAATCAATTTATCAGTGTTAAATCTCGTGCAATCATGTTGTTGTTGTTGTGGTCTTCAGTCCAGAGACTGTTTGATGCAGCTCTCCATGCTACTCTATCCTGTGCAAGCTTCTACATCTCCCAGTACCTACTGCAGCCAGCCGCGGTGGTCTAGCGGTTCTAGGCGCTCAGTCCGGAACCGCGCGACTGCTACGGTCGCATGTTCGAATCCTGCCTCGGGCATGGGTGTGTGTGATGTCCTTACGTTGGTTAGGTTTAAGTAGTTCTAAGTTCTAGAGGACTGATGACCTCAGATGTTAAGTGCCATAGTGCTCAGAGTTGAACCGTTTGAACCTACTGCAACACACATCCTTCTGAATCTGTTTAGTGTATTCATCTCTTGGTCTCCCTCTACGATTTTTACCCTCCACGCTGCCCTCCGATACTAAATTAGTCCTTGATGCCTCAGAATATGCCCTACCAACCGATCCCTTCTTCTAGTCGAGTTGTGCCACAAATTTCTCTTCTCTCCAATTCTACTCAATACCTCCTCATTAGTTATGTGATCTACCCATCTTCAGCATTTTTCTGTAGCACCACATTTCGAAAGCTTCTATTCTCTTCTTGTCTAATCTATTTAATGTCCACGTTTCACTGCCGTACAAGACTACACTCCATACAAATACTTTCAGAAACGACTTCCTGACTCTTAAATCTATACTCGATGTTAACAAATTTCTCTTCTTCAGTAACGCTTTCCTTGCCATTGCCAGTCTACGTTTTATATTCTCACTACTTCGACCATCATCAGTTATTTTGCTCCCCAAATAGCATAACTCATTTACTACTTCAAGGGTCTCGTTTCCTAATCTAATTCCCGCAGCATCATGCGATTTAATTCGACTACATGCCATTATCCTCGTTTTGTTTTTGTTGATGGTCATCTTATATCCTCCTTTCAAGTTACTGTCCATTCCGTTCAGCTGCTCTTCCAGGTCCTTTGCTGTCTCTGACAGCACATTAGAGGTGTACTCAGGGTCCGTTATACACTGAGCAGGCAAACCATGGGATAGCGGTATGCACAAATAAAAATGGCGGCATATCGCCTACTCAAGCAATAAAAGATTTACGAAGTCATTATGGCCGCACCATGGGTGTTAATAGACTTTGAACGAGGACTAGTAATTGGCAACAGGCGCATTGGGAAATCCCATGTCTAAAATCATTAGCGAATTCACTATTCTGCCATCCACAGTGTGAACGGTGTGCTGAGAACACCACATTTCAGGCATTGCCTCTCATCATAGACAACGCAGTAGCTGATGGTCTTCACTTAACGACGGAGAGGAGCGGCATTTGTGTAGAGTTGTCAGAGCTAATAGACAAGCTACACGGCTTGAAATAACCACAGAAATCAATGTGGGACGTACGACGAACTTGTGCGTTAGGACAGCGCGGTTTGGCGTTGGCTAAAAGGACTAAATGGCCTGCAGCGCTTCTCCTGGGCTCGTGACCATGTAACAACAACAACGCTGTACTATTGTACATATAAATATTATGTTTTTTTCTCTTCTGAATTTTCGATAAATTAGTGTAATCTATGTTCTGATTTCATTTCTTTTTTTTTCATGTCATTGTGTTAAGAAAACTGTAAACAAATTTCGATGTGAATATTAATGTTTATGTCAAATGTCAAACAATATTGTAACAGAATTGAAATGTAAGAAACGTTGAAACTATTGTAAGATGTTAAAATTGTAATTGTGCGTCTGGTCCATACATAGGCAATGTATTAGGATATGTAGAATGCAAAACCTCGGGTGAATAACCTGTCTGTAGGGGAGCGGTAAAAGGTGGATGGCAGGCGAGCGCGGGAAAATGCACACGGGCGCTGCACGGCATAACGGGCTCAGCAGTAGTAGTCGGAGTTGGGCATTGGTCTGAGCAACACGTTCTGGATCGAGGAGGCTCTCCTGGAAGACGCAGTTTCATTGAGCCTCGGATAAGCCGTCCCAACGCCCTTACAGCATGGCAAAATTCCATAGGCACTAAATGGAAAAGTATTGCGACGCTAAGAAGAAGAAAAGTGCCGATACATCAAGAGCCATTGCTGTGGTTGTATGTGTGCTCTGTGCTCGCCATCTCGCCGCCCGCCCACCGCCGCATCGATACGAACAGGTTGAAACTTTTAGTACTGTATTCGTGCGGACCAGTGTTACTTTTGTTCCATACTGTCCAATAACAACTTAAATTTTACCAGAACTGTCCTATCATTTAATTATCCTCACAACTAACCTAGACAGGGTCCTTTCCAAATGTTGTGCAATCCGAGTGTCCCGAGATGAATAATTAAAGTGTGTGTTAATAATAATTACCTGCAGACCTAGCTATGTTAGAATTATGTTTAAAGAACTTTTTTTGTTAATGAACTAATAGACGAATAACGAAGGCCTGACAAAGTTGGAAGATAATTTTGATATTGATTTAGTAATGAAGCTTAATTATTTCGAGACAGATATAATGGTATTTAAATGAGCAGGAAATGAGATAAAAAGAGTAGTAACTCATATATTGGAAATCTTGAGTTCATAATGATTTCAATAATTAATTGTTTTAATACAGTGATCATAACAGTTTCAAGGTCCCCCCCCCCCTCTTTTTCTTATTCATTTGAATTCTGAAGTGTACTGAACTGATTTGACCAGCAAAGTTAAAGTCAATATAAAAACCAAAATTTATCAGTGTTTTACCTTTATCAAAATTGACATTGTGTGTGTGTTTCGAAAGTGCTATTTCTAGGGTAACCTATGCCCGATTTTAATCAGATCAATAGACAGTGCGAAGTTTTGTAGTAAACATTATAGTATAATGTTATGTATTTATGGTTTATTCATATCAGTATAGAAAGTGAATTTATCAGTTCAGTAAATTTTCTGGTTCTAAAATTTACCATATTATGCAGTGTTATTACGTGTTGTTTTGCATGAACGTACATCAACTTGTACAGGGAAGAAACTCAGTTAATGCCTAATTAGGCTGGCGACCGTATTATTAACAAATTGGTAGCATCTTCTGTGTTGTTTCTTGTCCGTCCTGACGTGTAGTTGCATTTCGGACTTGCTTGACGTATCATTTTTATTACCGAGTTGGTGTAAGTCTGATTTGCCTCCATTCAGGTACACGCGGTCAATTTCTATACAAAAATCCTTTCTCATACGGTGAAGCCCGTCAACTTACCATAGTACAGGTTTTAATGAGTATCGTGTGCCAAAGCGCGCAGCGTTACAACCATATTCGTTGGACAGGAAAACTGCGGCCTGGTTTCCCATTTCAGTTGGTAACAGCTTATGGAAGGGTTCGAGTGTGACGCAGACCCCACGAATCTATGCACCCAAATTGTTAACAAGGCACTGTGCAAGCTGGTGGTGGCTCTGGAATCGTGTGGCCTCTGTTTACGAGGGATCGATTTGGTCCTCTTGTCCAACTGAACCGATCATTGACCGGAAATGGACCGAGCGAGGTGGCGCAGTGGTTAACACACTTCACTCGCATTCGGGAGGACGACGGTTCAAGCCCGCGTCCGGCCATCCTGATTTAGGTTTTCCGTGATTTCCCCAATGCCGTGAGGGATTAGCCGAGCGGTCTCAGGCGCTGTAGTCATGGACTGTAAGGCTGGTCCCAGTGGAGGTTCGAGTCCTCCCTCGGGCATTGGTGTGTGTGTTTGTCCTTAGGATAATTTAGGTTAAGTACTGTATAAGCTTAGGGACTGATGATCTTAGCAGTTAAGTCGCATAAGATTTCACACACATTTAATTTTAATTTTTCCCCAAGTCGCTTCAGAAAAATGCCGGGATGGTTCCTTTGAAGGGGCACGGCCGACTTCCTTGCCTATCTTTCCGTAATCCGATGGCATCGATGACTTCGCTATTTGGTCCATTCCTCCAAATCAACTAACCAACCAGCCAACAGGAAATTGTATCTTCGGATACTCTGAGACCATTTGCATCCATTAATGGAGTTCGTGTTCCCAATCAACGCGGAAGTATTGTGGATGACAACGCGTTATGTCGCCGGGCCACAATTATTCGCGATTGGATTGATTTCACCACCCAGATCGCCCGACATGAACCCAATCGAACACGTATGAGACATAATCAAGAGATCAGTTGGTGCACAAAATCCTGCGACACCTTCGCAATCAACGATGGATGTAGTGGCAGCATGGCTCAGTATTTCTGCAGGGTACTTCCAACGACTTGTTGAGCCCATGCCACGTTGAGTTGCTGCACTTCGCCGGACAAAAAGTCGTAAACGGTGTTAGGATTTACCCCAAGACTTTTATCACCTCAGTGGAATTAATGCCGTAAACGTAGAGAGTGGAAAGCACACGATGCTAGAGGTAAAAAAAGAGTCTCGTAAACATAGGCCTGAAAATGTATGCCTTCGATAGTTTGAAATATATCTCTTGTATTGCCAGCTATTTGCTTTCCAGCGAAAAGCCCCAAGCGAAAGGAAAAAAAGCGCATATGACACCTGTATACAAGGAAGATAAAAGAACACACACGAATAATTACCGATCAATATCCCTAACATCGGTTCGCCGCAGAATTCTTGAACATATGCTCAGTTCGAATATTTATTGAAACCACCACCAGTTTCGGGATTTTAAAATGCCATCCTCCGGTGTATGAAACTGTGACTTATACCTGAAGAAGGGATTTGAGAAATCCGGAAACCAGTTGTGGTTTCAATAAATAATTAGTACAACTGAAACGGAGGACTCTAAATTAATTATCACGCCCCCCTTGCGGATATCCAACGTACCAAAGCACTGCTCAAGTGGTTATGATTTCCACCTCGTTGTGGTAAACGAATACATCGAAGCAATTCAGAGGCGGGCTGCTAGATTTGTTACCGGTAGTTTCGATCAGCACACGGAGGACGTAAATGGGAATACCTGGAGGGAAGACGGTGCTCTTTCTGCGAGGCACTATAGCGCAAATGTAGAGAACCAGCTTTTGTGGCCGACGGTAAAAAGATTCTGCTGCCACCAACGTACATTTTGCGTAAGGACCATGAAGATTCGATAAGAGGAATTAGGCCTCGTACAGGGGCTTTTAAACAATCGTTTTTTCCTTCCTTCTACTTGCGAATGGATTAGGAATAACTAGTAATGGTACAAGGTATCCTCCATCATGCACCGTACGGTAGTTTGCCGATTATGAATGTAGATGTAGAAGAAAAGAATGTTCAATAAACATGGGCTGTAAACTTCATACCTTAACAGCTATTAGCACTTGTTCATCTTCTCTGAGATGAAACACCACGCATTCATGTGACTGATTCGCCTGAATGGGCCAGAAATCCAGCACCCTTAATGCTGATGCAAAATTACGTTCGACCTCCTACGGGAATCTCGAACTAGCTAGCATGGAGGGCGTGGCCGGGAATGCGGGTGGGTGGCGCTCGGTGGGAGAGCGGGGCGGCGGGGAGGAGTGCCGAGGTGGTCGCAGGGGTTAACGCGGCTGCCTAGTAAGCAGGAGATGCCGGGCTCAGATCCCTGTCCAGCACACATTTTCACTCGTCGCCGCTGATTCCGTAAAAATTCCCGATGCAGATGATATAAATAATTCCTTCCCTTTCCTTTCTTCCCACCTCCACCTGGAATTTACATAATTTGTATCACAGCTACGAATCCCGCGTTTTGTCTGGTGTTTCAGACAGTGCGGCGGCGCGGTTCTTTCCGTCCCTTTACGACGAACCTGCGCCTACCTGTGAACATTGCCTCAGCAGATCATCAGCAAGAAAGCCGAGTGAAACCTACTGTACTTCGACGTGAACCAGTCTGCAATTTAAGTCACTAATTTACGTTTCGGGAGAAAGTTTTCATAGAAATGAAAGTTTGGAAATTTTGTCCTCAATTAATATATTCCGAAATTTAAGTGAACAAGTATCACTGCCAAGCCCGTGCTAGTCTTAACACAGTCACTCATAATCCCTTTCACCCACGTTAGCAAGTTTATGGCGTTGCATTTCCCGAAAACGTAATAGCTACAAAAATACCGATTGTTTTTGATTGAGAATGCTCGCCAAATATTAAGTCTGTGGGTACCAAATGCTGTCACAGTTTTTTGCCACCGACCTGCTCAATACGCCACGCGGAATGTATGTCTTTTTTCGTCACAAAATTCACTTAAAAATTCCGAAATTTCTACACACACATCGGAATAATTATACCGTCACTATCCAACATTTTTGATGTATGAAACACTGCTAGATCCGGCAACTTATCGTTTCCATCGGAACTACTACCGCACACGTCCGAACTGTTTCATGGCTACGCTCCCACTCTTCTCTAGAATACTCTAAGTCTTCTCTACCAGCAGAGAAAGGCGCGCGAAGAATATTGCTTTCCCATTGGTCAGTTCACTCAACAGCCAATAACAAAACAACATTCTTCCGCGTCAATCCGCGCTTTTCATCAATAACCAATCGCAAAATAGTAAACCTAACGACTGCACTTTTTACCGACGTAATTATCTAATATGCTGAAGTTTTGCTTATACATAAAGTTAGTTACTATTGTTATTTATACCTGAATTAACTTTCCCTTTACCATAAACTTACTTTACAAATCTATTCTACAAAAATCCCCTTTGTTCATATCCATACTTCTTCGAAATGTTCCCATACTAAATCCTACTACATAACTCGTTAAACAATTATCTTCATATTAACCTTAAACCACACTCACGCATCATTCATACTGCTAAAACACATTTGATAACATTTTACATACACGAAAAGAAATAATAACACTTTATGAAAATACTAGAACAGTTTATGAAAAACATTCTATTACTTTAGTGCACCCTAGTGGGCACAACCGAAACTAAAATCACAGTCCCCCTATCCAATATTGTCCTCTATCGGCTGATACATAAACTACGTGCGCATCCAGTCTCGCGTCACCATCTGTTCCGATCCAGCTCTTAGACACATCTACCACTTAACTGCCTCCAAGGCAGGATCGTTATACGGCGCTACGCCTCAACAGTTCCGAAAGAACAGACACCACGCTTTCATGTAATATCTAAATTTATTGTTGCTTACATTAGTTGTTCGAAAAAACATGGAACATCTAACGTAAACAACAAGGTGAACCAACGGCTGAAGATGAATCAATCGGTTAGAAACCGGTAATTTCCCTATTTGTGTAAATAAATAGAATTATTAAAAGTGGGTGGCTACTGATTTCTTCTTTGCAAGAATGAACTTGTAAAAGTTTTCTTATCTGCAGACAGTTACAAATAGCGTGATCTGCAGTGCACAGGTTCCTGCATAATAATTTGCGACTATGGGCTGTTATTTTCACAGATGCTGCTAAAGTACGCTACACCTTGCGAACCCACTCTGTCTCCAAGATAGCCAAATAATAAAGTAAAACGAAAATCTCCTGCAGCGGACGTACTGCATCAAACCCGGAGACTGGTACTGTAATGTAATGATGGCAACATTTTACAATTAGAGATGTCCTTTGAGCGGATAAAGCCTAATGTCGTAGTGATTTCCGGGGACTGGCTCATTTCTCAATCGTCCAGTTAATTGCGAAGCTGACACCAGACAGCTAAAACTGCTGGCCAGGACCTCATTCGTGGCTGCGATCTGATAGATGATGGATGTGCCCAAAATGATATCCAGGGTTGGCTGAGAATAAGATTCACGGAAGTGTATTGGCACAGATGGATGAGTCTCTAGGATTATCTCTGTACACATTCGAATGAATATCATGTATCTACCTGTTGTATTACTTCCAATAGATTTCTTCTTCTTTCGTAAGTATAATAAATTTACTTTAATTAAATGTCGCCGGCCGCGGTGGTCTCGCGGTTCTAGGCGCGCAGTCCGGAACCGTGCGACTGCTACGGTCGCAGGTTCGAATCCTGCCTCGGGCATGGATGTGTGTGATGTCCTTAGGTTAGGTTTAAGTAGTTCTAAGTTCTAGGGGACTGATGACCACAGCAGTTGAGTCCCATAGTGCTCAGAGCCATTTGAACCATTTTAAATGTCGAAGAAAGTATCGTACCTCAGCTTCTCTCACGGTATGAGAGTATCATCAAAGCCTGTAAGTTCCAAATGCTTCAAATGGCTCTGAGCACTATGGGACTTAACATCTGAGGTCATCAGTCCCATGGACTTAGAACAACTTGAACCTAACTAACCCACGGACATCACACACATCCATGCCCGAGGCAGAATTCGAACTTGAGACCGTACCAGCAGCGTGGTTCCGGACTGAAGCGCCTAGAACCGCTCGACCCCAGCAGCCGGACTGTATGTTACCCCAGTTGATAATATATGATTAGGAAAGTTAAGTCGCTGCTTTGACACAGACATGAAGGGCAGCAGAACTTATTTCTTTTCTAGGTACTAAAGCGCAGTGGTGACTGCAACCCTGTTATTCAATTCATAATATATTTATCCCGTGTTTCAGACTTACTAGCTGATACGCAGCAGGGCATTAGTTAAACAGTAAACTGTACAAGCTGTGGGACAATGCGGAAATGAAACGATGGTGCCGAATTAATAAAGGGGCTTACACTCTGAAGGTCAATACTTAAGCAACCATCCATAAATTCCGAATAACACCACACTAGACGACACTGCCATGTTCTCCGTATCTTCTGGGCGACGAAGGAGGACGAATAAAGAACTCAGCAGCAGGAACGGCAAGTCAGCCAAGGTGAGCATAGAATCGGCAACTACACTGCAGCCACCAAGATAAGAAACGTGGAATAGGAGCAATTTATCGATAAAAAATTAAGAGTTATAAATTACGAAACTTTTTGGTGCGGTAAGAAGATTTTTTATGGATGCAGTGACCCGTGTATTCGCAAGTTTGACTGGTTTTATGTTTTTCAAACGCGACATTGTAAATGCCAACGCACACTCGTTGAATGAAGATTTTGTTGTAATACAAGAATTGCTTTTTACGTCCTTTTTGCTTAAGGTGTTCTTGATGTCTATCTGTTCTGTATCAGATACCGATTAGAATAAATTTAAGTTGCGTGAGAAGAATAACAATAGGCAGTATACTGAGTGTCTTTTGTCAATGTTAAGTTGTAAATGAGAGTGTTTAGTAATCATAGTGAAACGTCCCCTTGAAACCATTATACAAAACTGTTCTTAAACTGACACACAATATTTTTTAGCGCAACGCAATCTGACTTTCAAAAATCTCTACAAAAGAATGGCCCTGACTAACATTAACCTATACCTTTCACAAATCACTTACCTCACAAAAATCTTCGTTACTCGAACTACTGCAATACAGCGAGCGCCACTATTGCCAGCTAAATAAAAGATTCAAACTACTGAAGGCACTAACTACTGATAGGCATAGTTAGCAAATGAAATATTTTAATAGAGAACAAACAATGTATTTACCTTAATAGTCATAATTGACATCCAGTCTTACAAATTTCAAAACTCCGCCATCTCTCTCCCCACATCCACCACTACTGGCGGCTCACCTCCAACTGCGCAACGCTACGCGCTGTTCACATCCAGCTGCCGCTGCCCAACACTACAATGGCAGACAACAATGCAAACTACCCACAGACTGCACACAGCACAGCCAGTGATTTTTCATATAGAGCGCTACGTGGCGTTACCAATAAGAAAACATAAACAGCCTACTTACAATAGAAAGGAGTTATATTTCAATCCTGTGGCGTTGCATGCAATTTTGCTAACATTGTGGTTGGACGCGTTACCCTTGTAACAGATACGATCACATCTGAGGATAGCGCGTAGCGAACCGAAGCTGGTCATTTAAAAAAAAATCAGTGCAATCAAGAGGGAATACAAAAATATTATTTCAACGAGTCAGTGCGGATTTGCTCTTGTCCAGAGACATTGTCAATTTTTGCAAATGGAGAAATTAATTGCATTACGTTAAGGTAACCCCCTTAGAGAGTCCATATGAATGGCTATTCTGAGGCGTCACAGAGCCAACTGTTGGGGCCAGAGAGGCTGATGCATTCGGTAGATAATGATTGTGATGATCTCACTCTGACCGATTCGAATGGATTAGGCGGTGTTCTGTGTGTGCTGCAAGAGTTACGCAATGCGTAGGAGGAGAGGCGTAGGTTGGTCGCAGAAATTCCGGTGAACGGTTAAGCAGAGCCTGACTCGCGCTCTGAAGGCACACGCAATAGGAATGAAATGAGACAGCTTTTGACAAACACTGAAAAGGAAGTACAGGGTGTGGCAACAGAAAAAATGTTCAAATGTGTGTGAAATCTTATGGGACTTAACTGCTAAGGTCATCACTCCCTAAGCTTACACACTACTTAACCTAAATTATCCAAAGGACGAACACACACACCCATGCCCGAGGGAGGACTCGAACCTCCGCCGGGACCAGCCGCACAGTCCATGACTGCAGCGCCTTAGACCGTGGCAAGAGACTGCGGCCGAAACCGTTGTCTGCCATGGAATAAATGTTCATGCAGGAAATAAAAGAACAGGGCCAACTCAGTGGGCATACTTTGTAATTGCTATCCCTAATAGAAAAATCTGAAGAAGTCGAATCTCGGGCAGAAGAACGAGTTAGTGAGATGACGGATGAGATAGACTAAGTGATAGAGAAAGGGTATCCATAAGCATCTCGCAATTACAGGGGAAGGAGATGAACGTACTGATGTCAGAAAGAAGCGCGATCATGTGACTGGAAGTGCTAGTCGGAAATGGCAAGTCAGGAGTGAGATGAGCATGTGTGAATCGTGGATGGGAACGGTAGATTTTTGCCAATCTGCACTTCGTTACATTTATTAAATAATTCGCGGATGTATTGCCGAAAAATTGGAGGGAAGAAAGTTTTCCAGAAGGAGCCTTTTGTGGGGAATGAGAGTGACAAAACTTTGACAGACCTTTGATGATTCTGAAACTAGATTTCTGAACGAATTCTGCTCAACGCAAAGTGGAGTCGTATTAAGCGGGGTCGACCGTTTGATAGGAACACTGGCTTGAGTACGCCAAGCTCCTATAACAAAACCATGACCAATGCTTCTGACAGAGGCTTTTCGTCCCGGGAAATTAACTGTACTAATTAAAATGACGTTTCTGAAAGAAGAGAAGAAGTGTTTCAGAGCCATTCGAAGATGTGATACGGAAGGATTTTAGAAAAAGCTCTAGACAGTATTGGTACACTGCCGGGATGATAGCACCGTAAACAACCCGCCAAAGAACGGGAAATGAGTCGAGAGTGTAGGTAGAGTTCAACAAGTCTGTCTTCACTCCGTGAAAATTACCAGATTTGGGGGAGGAAACGAAATGAAAAGCTGAACGAACCTGTGTGCGTTATCGCGTTACATAGATGAGGTGGGCCAAAAGAGCGGCCCAGAGGAGCGGAAGAAGTGCAAGAGCTCGCATTTCAACCTAAGGATAACAGGGACAGACCAGGAACGCGAAGAGAAAAAGGACCGTACCGAAACCAGGTGCTGAATTATCACGAATAGTTGCGTGAAAAACTATTGTCGGAAGACAGAACGAAAGAAACTGAGAAATACAAAACAGAAGTTGTTCGTTCCCTTGCCCATAACTGATCATTTTGACGAGATGGAGACAGACGTCTTGGACACCACCATTCTGTCATGCAGTGAAACATCTTGTAGTAACATCCGTAGAACATTACGTAGGAAATCAGCATACATTGCACCATTTAGATTGCCATCGATAAAATGTGGGCCAATTATCCTTCCTCCCATAATGCCGCACTATACATTAACCCGCCAAGGTCGCCGATGTTCCACTTGTCGCAGCCATCGTGGATTTTCCGTTGCCCAATAGTGCATATTATGCCGGTTTACCTTACCGCTGTTGGTGAATGACTCTTCGTCGCTAAATAGAACGCGTGCAAAAAATCTGTCATCGTCCCGTAATTTTTCTTGTGCCCAGCCAGTGGCAGAACTGTACACGACGTTCAAAGTCATCGACAAGCAATTCCTGGTGCACAGAAATATGGTACGGGTGCAGTCGATGTTGATGTAGCATTCTCAACACCGACGTTTTTGAGATTCCCGATTCTCGCGCAATTTGTCTGCTACTGATATGCGGATTAGCCGCGACAGCAGCTAAAACACCTACATGGGCATCATCATTTGTTGCAGGCCGTGGTTGACGTTTCACATGTGGCTGAACACTTCCTGTTTCCTTAAATAACGTAACTATCCAGCGAACGGTCTGGCCACTTGGATGATGTCGTCCAGGATACCGAGTAGCATACATAGCACACACCCGTTGGGCATTTTTATCACAATAGCCATACATAAACACGATATCGACCTTTTCCGCAATTGGTAAACGGTCCATTTTAACACGGGTAATGTATCATGAGGCAAATACCGTCCGACTGGCGGAATGTTACGTGAGACCACGTACTTACACGTTTGTGACTATTACAGCGAGATGTATCACAAAGCGAAAAAAGTGGTCTAACTAAAACACTGATATTTCTTTGCGTACTGCAAGAATATGTAATAAAAAATGGGGGTACCTATTTAAAAAACGCAGTTGATATCCGTTTGACCTATGGCAGCGCCATCTAGCGGGCCAACCATAGCGCCATCTGGTTTCCCCCTTCAAGCTAGACAAGTTTCGTTCTTTGTAGTTTTTTCGTTTGACGCTTATTTCCTGAGATATTTGGCCCGGTCACTATCAATGGACCACCCTGAATACATCACGTTCTAGGGAACTGATGTCAAATTTTTATATTTCTGTAATAACGGAATGCAATTGTAACCGGGTACGTATATCAAATGTACGGCGCATGCACCTTCTACCGGCAGGAAAAACACTGTTGGAAACATCTTCGAGCAAACTCCCGCTGCCTCGGCCGCTGCTGCAGCGCCCGAACCCCGCGTGTAAGACCTCCCGCACACCTCACGCCGAGCCGACGCCGTCCCGCTAACGCAATTTATTCCCGCATTCGGGTGCGGTGCGCCACCGTAGGCGCGCCGCTCTTCAGTAATTCACACAGCAGGTCCCGCGAAACACGACCGGAATTAATTAAATGCGTGGGAAGAGGGGGCGTGTTTTTCGTTTTTGCTCAGTGAAACAAAGCTTCATTAAATAAATGTTTGCGCATATAATAAAATTCTAAAGAGAGACAACGTACGAATATGAAATTAGGCCGAACCGTTATGTGTCTGTGCACCGCTCAGTTATTTCATTTGCGGCTGTAATCTCCCTGCTCCAAAAACCGTCAGCCACACCTCTTTAAAATGTAATCCGCACTTTTTAAAGGATTAATTGTTTAAAGATAATAGACCACTGATAAAACTTGGGACAGACTCTCCGCCTTACTGCTGTCTGGTAAGACTGCGCCACCTGTAAAACCGATGATGCGTCACGAAAATGTTGAAAGTAGAGCAATGTTAATTTTGGTGCGTGTCGACACCACTCTCAGTTTACCCTACGAAACTTACGAGGCACCAGCAGACGATCGCAAAGATTGTAGCTAATAGTTCCACAAAATTTCGGGCGATCTGCCGGATGTTTGCAACTTCCTGCCACAATATTTCGGCGCAGTCTTCTGGCCGTCTTCAGGTGATACTGGCGAAAACTCCCTGAGTTCTGGTATTTAAGGCCCCTCCGGCACATGCGTGATACACTCCTGGAAATTGAAATAAGAACACCGTGAATTCATTGTCCCAGGAAGGGGAAACTTTATTGACACATTCCTGGGGTCAGATACATCACATGATCACACTGACAGAACCACAGGCACATAGACACAGGCAACAGAGCATGCACAATGTCGGCACTAGTACAGTGTATATCCATCTTTCGCAGCAATGCAGGCTGCTATTCTCCCATGGAGACGATCGTAGAGATGCTGGATGTAGTCCTGTGGAACGGCTTGCCATGCCATTTCCACCTGGCGCCTCAGTTGGACCAGCGTTCGTGCTGGACGTGCAGACATGCGGACGTGCATTGTCCTGTTGGAACAGCAAGTTCCCTTGCCGGTCTAGGAATGGTAGAACGATGGGTTCGATGACGGTTTGGATGTACCGTGCACTATTCAGTGTCCCCTCGACGATCACCAGTGGTGTACGGCCAGTGTAGGAGATCGCTCCCCACACCATGATGCCGGGTGTTGGCCCTGTGTGCCTCGGTCGTATGCAGTCCTGATTGTGGCGCTCACCTGCACGGCGCCAAACACGCATACGACCATCATTGGCACCAAGGCAGAAGCGACTCTCATCGCTGAAGACGACACGTCTCCATTCGTCCCTCCATTCACGCCTGTCGCGACACCACTGGAGGCGGGCTGCACGATGTTGGGGCGTGAGCGGAAGACGGCCTAACGGTGTGCGGGACCGTAGCCCAGCTTCATGGAGACGGTTGCGAATGGTCCTCGCCGATACCCCAGGAGCAACAGTGTCCCTAATTTGCTGGGAAGTGGCGGTGCGGTCCCCTACGGCACTGCGTAGGATCCTACGGTCTTGGCGTGCATCCGTGCGTCGCTGCGGTCCGGTCCCAGGTCGACGGGCACGTGCACCTTCCGCCGACCACTGGCGACAACATCGATGTACTGTGGAGACCTCACGCCTCACGTGTTGAGCAATTCGGCGGTACGTCCACCCGGCCTCCCGCATGCCCACTATACGCCCTCGCTCAAAGTCCGTCAACTGCACATACGGTTCACGTCCACGCTGTCGCGGCATGCTACCAGTGTTAAAGACTGCGATGGAGCTCCGTATGCCACGGCAAACTGGCGGACTCTGACGGCGGCGGTGCACAAATGCTGCGCAGCTAGCGCCATTCGACGGCCAACACCGCGGTTCCTGGTGTGTCCGCTGTGCCGTGCGTGTGATCATTGCTTGTACAGCCCTCTCGCAGTGTCCGGAGCAAGTATGGTGGGTCTGACACACCGGTGTCAATGTGTTCTTTTTTCCATTTCCAGGAGTGTAGATTCACTTGTCGATGAGCGCGTTCGATTGTGCTGCGTTGCGCGCCCTCCGTGGTGAAAACTCGCCGCATCGATGTCAATTCGATTTTTTTCGTACGGTTCCATCACAGACCTACACCGGCTACGGAGGACACGAAGTTTTTCGGCAATTGGATTCCATGCCGAATTCAATTGGTAACCGCCGTCACGATTAGTAAGAGACTCGTTGTCAGACAGCCGTATTCCCACGGATTCGTTAATAATAGAACTCCAAAAGTTAGACTATCGGCCACAATTTTTGTCTCATTGTAATTCATGGCATGACCAGTGGAAATACAGTGTTCGGCGATGGCAGACTTACAAGGCTGAAGAAGGCGAGTGTGCCGCTGATGTTCTACAGTGCGACAACGTCCTGTGTTGACAAGAGCTACACCGCCGAAGAGCAATATCTCGCCTATGGAGAGGGCAGCCCTCCGGAACTTGCGAGCAGACCAGGATACAGTTGTGCTTAAATCGGACAAAGGTAATGCCACTGTTTTAATGCTACGGGAGGACTATAGTAATAAGATAATGTTTTATTAAGCAACTCAACATATCGCAGAATAGATAAGGATCCTACAACTCGAGTGGTGAGGAAAACAGCAGAACTTCTGACTAACAGCTCTTTACCAAAGGAGTTAATTAAGAAACTAAAGCCAAATAGTTCATTTCCACCTAGGCTATATGGATTGCCGAAGATCCACAAGGATAACGTGCCATTACGTCCATTTGTTAGTAATACTGGAGCAGCCACTTAAGACTTAGCAAAGTATTTGGCGTCTTTGCTGAGACCAATGGTAGAAAAGTGTCCACATCACATAAAGAATTCTAGCGATTTTATCAGCAGACTTAAGTTATTGAAGCTGAAAAGTCATGACTTGTTGGTCAGTTTTGACGTAGTTTCACTTTTTACAAATGTACCTCTTGTGGACTCACTACATCTCATTGGGAATAGGTTTGGAGCACACTCTCTCCTCTACATATTTTTTATTTAACAACGAGTTTTATGAGCAATCAGACGGTGTCGCCATGGGGAGTCCTTTATCTCCCCTGGTAGCCAATCTTTTTATGGAAGATTTTGAGGAGCGAGCACTTGCTTCAGCCACTTCTAAATCAACAGTATTTTGGCTATATGTTAATGATACTTTTATAGTGTGGCCACATGGTTTGGATCGTCTGCGAGAGTTCATACAACATCTGAACTCCATACACGAAAATATAAAATTTATTATGGAGTTAGAGAAGGAGGGTTGCTTGCCGTTTTTAGACGTATCAGTGCGACGTAAGAACGATGGCACACTTGGTCATTCGGTATATAGAAAGCCCATTCACACAGACCTTTACTTGCAAGCCGCTGGTTGTCACCATCCGGCATAAACGATGGGTGTTTTGAAGACATTGATTCACTGAGCCCACGTTATCTCTGACACCGATAGTTTGCAAAAGGAAGTGGAGCACCTGCAGACTGTATTTCTGAAGAATGGGTGCTCGTCCCAGCAAGTGGAGAGAGCGTTGCATACCTGTAAACGACGGAACAAAGAAGAGGAAGAGGCTTTTAAAACGACTGCCTGTTTACCATATATTGGTAATATTTCAACGCACATAGGCGGAATACCAAGAAAATATAAATTGAAAGCAATCTTTCGCCCTCCTGCAAAAATTTCGTCGTTGTTGGGATCTGTCACAAAAGGCATGTGTTTACAGGATTCCGTGTGAATGCGGCCAAGTTATATAGGGCAAACGACGCGTACTGTTCAGGATCGCATTGTCGGAGTTTTCGCCAGTATCACCTGAAGACGGCCAAAGGACTCTGCGCCGAAATATTGTGGCAGGAAGTTGGAAACATCCGGCAGTTCACACGAAATTTAGTGGAACAATACGTACGCCTGGGAAGTTTTAAATCACGCATTGTAGCTAATACTTAATAGCGTAATAGTGAATGGACATAATACAAAAAGGAAGAAATGTCGTAGAAGGTGATGAAAAATTTGGACACTCATTAATTATGAACTTTCTTTAAAATATTTTTATTTTGTTTTTAAATGGTAATATTTTATATTAGGCTTTACCGCGACTTCCACATCCGTAAATGTCACAATTAACAAAATGTTTCGGGCTATTTTGCCGTATTCGAAAGGATTTCTCATTTAAACCGAACCTTTCGTCCCAATCTGCGGACGACGGTGTCAAGAACCTACGATTCCCCATGAAACTTTCCTCTGCAGATGAGGACGAAATGTTGGATTTAAATGTGGAATCCATTCGACCTCGGCATAATATCCCGGATAATTTGGGTAATTTATGGATGTCCATGCTATTGCATTGACGAAGAACTTCAGATGATGATATACTGTATACGAGAAAAAGTACCGCCACAGCTGTAACTTGAGAATGTCTTTATTGTCTCAGGTGAATAGTATCGGCGGCACATTACCGCCATCCTCTGGTCCCACCTCTTCCAAAAGAGTATTGCATTTCCTTGGCTCATTTATTGTGGAGTTCTTGTTACTGACGACGGCCAGTTCCCGTCAGATCACTGAAGTTAAGCGCTGTCGGAACTTGGATGGGTGACCATCGGGCCGCCATGCGCTGTTGCCATTTTTCGGGGTACACTCAGCCTCGTGATGCCAATTGACCGAAAAGTAGCGGCTCCGGTCACAGAAAACCATCATAACGACCGGGAGAGCGGTGTGCTGACCACACGCCCCTCCTTTCCGCATCCTCAGCTGAGGATGACACGGCGGTCGGATGGTCCCGACGGGCCACTTGTGGCCCCAAGACGGAGTGCCTTGTTACTAGTTCACGTGGGCAAGCTTTCCTCAGGAGCCTCTACTCGGCATCGTGTCGTCTTTCTCTCTCTTTCTTCTCCCTCTCTCTTTCTCCCTCTCCCTCTCTTCCTCTGATTTCTCTGGTTCCTGACTTCTCTGAGCTCAAAAAAAAAAAAAAAAAAAATAGAGCACGGACGTAGAAGTTGAAAGACAGTCTCATATATTTTGCTACAGAAGTAAATATCGAAGGAAGGAAGATCAAGGTTTAGAGTCCTGTCGACATCAAGATCATTAGAGACGGAGCACACGCTCGGAATGTTTCAGGGATGGGAAAGGAAATCTTTCAAAGGAACCATCCCGGCATTTGCCAGGAGAGATTTGGGGAAATCACGGAAATCCTAAATCTGGACGGCCGGAAGAGGAACTGAACCATCGCCCTTCCGAATTCGCGTCCGGTGTCGCAGCCACTGTGCCAATAAGTATCGAACCGCGCCAGCCCACAAGGTTGAAACCACGAAATGCTTTAATATCACTGGCACGCTCTGATAACCTTTATCCGCACCGTTTCAGCTACTGGCAAGCTTTCCACGAGCCGGGGCTGCGGCAGGACGCTTTAGTTTGCCGAGAACAAAAGGCCCGAGCGGCGTTTTTACGGAGCGCGTGAAAGAGGCAGCGATTTGCGCGAGAGACGGTCGTTGCTCCCAAGGCGCTTTACTTTTCGCCACATATCAGTTTTATGTGCGTCATATTTACTGGCGGATTGGAAGTGTCTCCTGTATAGGCCATTGAGGGCCGTTATGGCTCCATGCGTCTTCATTGCCGGCTCGCGGCCCGCAGATACCGGCTGTGCCCAAAGAGTGAGCCCCAGGCACGCGCCACGCCGCCCCCACAACTAACTGAGTCGGCAACACTGCACAGCACGCCACTGTGCGCGCACGTCCCGTCCAGCTAGGGCACAGTACGCAGCGCGCTCCTTGGGCACGAGTTCAATCCATCCAACACGACTACAGGGTCCATTTACTTTCAAGAAAACTTGAAATATTGCTATCTACAAAAATCACTTGTTAACAAGTGTAACAATTCAATTCCGCTGGAAGGGCCTTTGAACTACGTTCTGTTTTAGCCATTAGCCTTCATGACGCCTTGTGCTTCCTTCTGCCGCATACAAACCATTTTTATTTCTATGTACAAGAGCATACTGAAAATTAAAGCTTTTTAAATAAAACAAACATTATTAACATTCTACACAGAGCGTTCAAAAAGTTTTGCAAAGTCGTCTCTAGTTTTTTGTGAACATACTTGGAACATTTAGCTATACATTGAGCCTACTCATTGTAGCCTCGATCAGCTGTGGCGCATCTGGCCCAACGTTCTTTCCATGACGTAAATGCACTTTGGTAAAATTTTCGGCATTGACTTTTACATCATCGCTTGACACAGGTTCAAATGGCTCTGAGCACTATGGGATTTAACTCCTGAGGTCATCAGTCCCCTAGAACTTAGAACTACTTAAACCTAACTAACCGAAGGACATCACACACATCCATTCCCGAGGCAGGATTCGAACCTGCGATCGTAGCGGTCGCGCGATTCCAGACTGTAGCGCCTAGAACCGCTCGGCCACCCCGACCGGCCCTTGACACAGGAAATAAGGTCTTTCTCACTATCAGAAGTTATACCGCGCAGGTGGGCCTTCAGACGACAAAAGAGGTAAAAATCAGACGCAACCAAGACCGAACTGTAGGGAGGATGAGGAACAATTTTCCAACCCATTTTCCTGATTTTCCCCTGCGCCATAAGGGCTGTATGGGGTTTGGCATTGTCATGGTGTAGTCTCTTGAGATGACCCTGAAGCTGTGGTCTGTGGGTCTTGATGGCACATCGCAGCTTGTAAATGACAAACAGTAACGGTCGCGGTTAATTGTGGAGCCTGGTTCCAAAAAGTCAATGAGAATTACACCGCACTGATCCCAGAAGAAGGAGGCCATCACCTTTGAGCCTGCTGTTCGTGAAAATTTTGGTTTCTTCTTCCGAGGGGAGTCCGGATGACGCCACCCCATGGACTGGGATTTGCTCTCAGGTTCGGACAAAAACAACCATGTTTCATCCTGGGTAAAGAAGCCGTCAAAACGCTGTTTCCACTCTTCAGTAAAGGTCTTCACGAGACCCTCACACTCATTCTTCCTCGTCCTTTTCATTTCTCTTGTGAATAATCTAGGCACCAAACGTGCACAGATTTTTCTGCACCCTAGTGACTGTACCAGTGACACCACACTACCCATTGACAAACGAGTCATTTCAGCAAGCTGTCGTGTCGTCAGACATCTGTCATTTTGGATGATTTGATCAATGGTCTCCTTATTCACATCACTCACTGTCGTCGATGGTCTACCGCATCGTGGATTGTCCAGCAGAGAGAAATCACCTTCTTTAAGCCTCTGCAACCACCGCTGGATATTGCAGCGATCCACTATGTCCTCCCCATAAACAGGGCGCACCTTCATGTGAATCGGTGTGGCAGAGTCATCGCCAGTCTTGAAGAGGAACTCCAACACCGACCATTGTCGCAACCTGGCATCTTCTTGACGGTCCATTATGGCTCACCTGTAAATAAAAGAAAATACTTTTATACACCAACTTATAGCTAAATGGTCCAAGTATGTTCACAAAAAATTTCATTCTATTCCTGCAAAAAATTCAAAAAAGTAGAGACGACTCTCCAAAACTTTTTGAACGCCCTTTGTCAACATACTCACGCTGCCGACGAACATGTTTCTCCCTAAGTGAAATCAGTTTGTTGAGAACGTCGTTGTAGAATGTTTGGCTTGTTGGCAGAGCCACAACCTCAGCTCTGCTTGCACCGCTTCAGCACCGTCAAAGTGAAGTTCTCAGAGGTGTCCTTTCAGTTTTGGAAACAGGTGAAAATCGGATGCGGCCAAGTCTGGACTGTATGGAGGGCGATCGACGACAGTGAACCCAAGACGTCGAAAGACGTCGCAGCGCTCGTCTGTGGTCTGGCATAGTCATTCTGAAAGAGAGGTGCGCCATATGTGGACGAGCTCTTCGAATCCGAAACTCGATTGCACCACACAGTTTTTACGCATCGACATAATTACATTACATATCGCCATGTTAGACGCTACAATTCGAAACCCTGTAGCGGCAGAGGGCTTCAAGTATGTAGGCGTGAAGAATAAAGATGTAGAATGTTAATAGCGTTTGTTTTATTTAAAAAGCCCTAAAAGTTTTCACATAAAAATTTCGGAGGCATTAGTTTTCAGCACGCTGTTCTAAATCATATGCCCTTTGTCGGCCATACACTTAGTAGAACATTTTTTCCTCCTTCAGTAATAATTAAGATTACTGCTTCTTCCAGCCGATCGCATGTGTCTTTCGTATACAGAAGGTGATTCTTGAAGAATAGTAAATATCTTAATAAACGGCAGTATAGACTAATTCGTAGAAAACATTTCATGTAACATGTATCCAAGCTGCAAACATCCACTTGTTAGAATGTAACCCAAAAACATACTCACTGGAGATGTTAAAAAAGGCAAATGATTAATTTAGAAGTTTTTCTTAATAAAGTTCACTTCGGACTTCAAAGCATTTAAAAATTTTAGTGACAACTATACATGTAACTCTACAGAGGTCGCACTGGCCGATTTTCTTATTTTTTCATGAAAGCGGCACTATTCATAATTCAAACAATGAGTTCTTCTTCGTAGACTTACGTACGAATTTTCACAGTGCGGGCAAGAGTAACTTTTGGACAGCTCTCAAGGGACCAACACTATCACTGTTAAAAAATTGCGTTTTGGAACATCAAGCACAACTCCATAATTTGATATTCTAAACAAAAATGACAGTCGATAAATAAACCCATAGCAACTGGAGTACCAACACGCAAAATGAAGACTTAGCTATATAATCAGTTGTATATCTGTAAAAAATAAAAATTGGACACATATAATATGCAGTGTTTTATTCTATACTACAGCCTCGTAGGATATTTGCTGTTCCCCCTGAAACGCTGTGTATATGCAGTTGATCCGGTTTAAGGTTATGTAAAGTTACGCATTCTGGCCCCAGACGGCCGATTGGGCCGGCCAGAGTGGCCGAGTGGTTCTAGGCGCTACAGTCTGGAACCGCGCGACCGCTACGGTCGCAGGTTCGAATCCTGCCTCGGGCATGGACGTGTGTGATGTCCTTAGGTTAGTTAGGTTTAAGTAGTTCTAAGTTCTAGGGGACTGATGACCTCAGCAGTTAAGTCCCATAGTGCTCAGAGCCATTTGAACAATTTGAACGGCCAATTGGGTCCGACTGACCGTCGTGTCATCCTTTGCCAATGCTGGCACTAGATGTGGCACAGAGGGACAGGTGATCAGCATACCGCTCTCCCGGCTTTGTCGGATTTCTTGACCTCGGAATCGCTACTAATTGGTAGAGTAGATCCACGGGTAGCCTCACGAGTCTGAGTACACTCCGTAACAGCCCCCATGCCCCCCCCCCCCCCCACACACACACACACTAAGGAAAAATCCCTGACAGTACTGTGAACCAAACCCGGGGTCTTCGAATGGCAGTCAGCGGCGTCGACAACTCAGTTCCGGAAGCTAAGTTAAAGAATGTGACACGTGAGGTATAAATCTAAACACAAAGACAGAAGCAAAACTGGGTAAATAATAGCTGGTGGTGATGAGCACTATGATTTAAATAGTGGGAATTTTAGTATTAATTAACATTTATGGAATATTCCGTCACTACTTGGCTACTTGGAGGAACAGAGACTTTTTACAAATTGAAATAGACAATATTAATTTCTTTTTTTCTTTTAAGCGTTTGTTGGTAATTACATATGGAAACGGAAAGGGTGTAGAAATTAAAAATAAGATTGGACAAGGGAAAGTGTACTCAACCTTTCGAGTAATAAGATCACTAACAAATTAAAAGGATTACGTTCAATATCAATAATCGATGGCATGTGTATATATGAGTCCGCAGATTGGGAAGTAAAACGGAAGGAACACAGTAAGTGCAGCAGGGTCAGGTTTAGACCACATGGAGTATGAACAAAAAAAAATGAAGACGTGCAAGGAAGAATCTTGGAAGCCATCGAAAGGAAGTGATTACTATATTATGGGCGTTTAGAAACAATGGATGATAACAGATGGCCAGACGAGATGCGCACATGGATCCCAGAGGAAAAAAGCAAACAACGTCAATCACCTAGGCGATTAGCAGATGTGTTGTTTGAGCCTGAGTGGCTCGCCACATGGCTGTAGCAGCTACTTGTTTCTACGTTAACGACAACGGCACGAAACACTTAACATAATTTATTAATTAAAACATTGGTTCAAAAATGGTTCAAATGGCTCTGAGCACTATGGGACTCAACTGCTGTGGTCATAAGTCCCCTAGAACTTAGAACTACTTAAACCTAACTAACCTAAGGACAGCACACAACACCCTGCCATTACGAGGCAGAGAACATCCCTGACCCCGCCGGGAATCGAACCGGGAACCCGGGCGTGGGAAGCGAGAACGCTACCGCAAAAACATTGGTCATAAAATGTTATCACACTTCCTAGTTCATCTTGGTGAACGACACAAAAACCACTTTGAAAGTTAAACAATTAGAAGGCTTTTGTGAGCAAACTGCTCATGGCGAAACGCCTTCAGAGAAGCAATGAAGTAAACATGGGAAACAACAGGTCCGTTTGATCCCAGTCTCAGACCCCCCCCCCCCCCCCTTGTTTGGGTTATCGAGTCACTGCTCATTGGGAACTGTCTACATATTTTGTATCAGGACGTTTGATTTTTTTCCCAGTCCCTTCACTTCCGGTGTTCCTACAATGAGCAAAATTTCCACCCATACAGTGACGTATTTATTTTTTCCATTTTGAATGTCGTACAAATTATGGAACAAACTTGTAAACAGTGGACGATTCGAGAAGAAATAAGGACCATTCCTGATTTCAGTACAACGAAAATCCAGTCCAAATCTGCAAATGTTACTTTTTTGTTCACTCGATGACTAGTTCTGGACCGAGATCCATTTTCAAATCATTGTAACATAGTCAAAAATGGTATTTCCGAAGATGTGAAAACCATGTCAATTATGTACAACGAACAGTTACAGCGCGTACAGATTACAGTCATCTGTATGCACTGTAAGTGTCCGTTCCACATTTTTGAAATGGTTTTCACGAAAAAAATTTAAAAGTTGCTAATTTGGACTGGTTTTCTGTTGTACTGACTAACAGAAGTTGCTGACACACTGCCACTCCAGGAAGCTGGGAGTTAGCAATCCTGATTTGTTGTCTTGAAATATTCATACTCATGTGAGCTAGTTTTAAAGCCGCTGCAGGCTCATGGTGGCAGTTGTAGAATATTTATTCCGATAAGCTCGTGCAGATGGATACCAAAGATGTGATGCTAGTTGCACTGATTAAATCTACAGCACAATAGATTTATTTTAACTAAATGCTTCTCGTACAACACAGGTCTATGTTACTTTTAAGAACGTAGCTTTCGTTACAGAAAATCAAGCAATAAGTGTGACCATCACCCACGCTTATCTTGTTTAAGGAATGTAGTGTTTAACTGCAGCTTCAAAGTACAATTTTATATACCTGAAGAACAGCGTTCATGTCCGCAGAACATGTTGGCCACTCCAGTCGAGCAGAGTCGTTATCCTGAAGGAAGTCATTCACAAGATTTGCACGATGGGGGCGCGAATTGTCGTCTATGAAGACGAATGCCTCGCCAGTATGCTGCCGATATGGTTGCACTATCGGTCGGAGGGTGGCATTCACGTATCGTACAGCCGTTTCGGCGCATTAGGGTGGCATTCACGTATCGTACAGCCGTTTCGGCGCATTCCATGACCACCAGCGACGTACGTCGGCCCCGCATAACGCCAACCCAAAATAAACAGGAAACTTCCATCTTGCTGCACTCGCTGGACAGTGTGTTTAAGGCGTTCAGCCTGACCGGGTTGCCTCCAAACTCGTCTCCGACGATTATCTGGATGAAGGCATATACGGCACTCATGGGTTAAGAGAACGTGATATCAATCCTGAGCGGTCCATTCAGCATGTTGTTGGGCCCATCTGTACTGCGCTGCATGATGTCGTGGTTGCAAAGATGGACCTCGCCATGGACGTCGGGCTTGAAGTTGCGCATCATGAAGCCTATTGTGCACAGTTTGAGTCGTAACACGACATCCTGTGGCTACCCGAAAAGCATTATTCAACGTGGTGGCGTTGCTGTCAGGTTTCTCCGGGCCGTAATCCGTAGGTAGCGGTCATCCACTGCAGCAGTAGCCCTTGGCTGGCCTGAGCGAGGCATGTCTCTCTCTGTGTATCCTCCATGTCCGAACGACATCGTTTTGGTTCACTCCGAGACTCCTGGACACCCTCCCTTGTTGAGAGCCCTTCCTGGCACGAAGTAACAAAGCGATCGAACCGCGGTATTGACCGTCTAGGCATGACTGAACTGCAGACAAGACGTGTACCTCCTTCCTGGTGGAATTACTGGCACCGATAGGCTGTCGGACCCACTCCGTCTAATAGGCGCTGCCTATGCATGGTTTTTTACACCTCTCTCCCGGTTTGAGCGGTTCTAGGCGCTTCAGTCCGGAACCACGCGGCTGCAACGGTCGCAGGTTTGAACCCTGCCTCGGGCATGGATGTGTGTGTTGTCCTTAGGTTAGTTAGGTTGACGTAGTTCTAAGTCGAGGGGACTGACGACCTCAGATGTTAAGTCCCGTAGTACTTAGAGCCAGTTGAACCATTTTTTTGCCGGGTTTAGTGACATCTCTGAACAGTCAAAGGGACTGTGTCTGTCGTAGAATATCCACAGTCAACGTCTATCTTCAGGAGTTCTGGGAACTGGGGTGATGCAAAACTTTTTTTGATGTGTGTATTTTAATCGTACGATAGATCTTAAAATTCTTACTTTCATTGCTGCTGTCTTTAGGCGAATGTGGCTATTGGGTGAGTTATAAAAAATGCACTACATTAGAAATATGGTGTGGATAATTAAAACCTTTCCTTAGTAAATTAGATCACATGTTCTGAAAACTAATTATAACTGAATTTTGTGACTATAGGTTGCAAATCTGGTCACAGAATAAAAATTAAAAGAAGTAGTCAAATGTAGATAGGCGCTTGCACATTATTATCAGATATCGCCAAAGAATGGATATACTGCTGAAAGATGAAACTAAATAGCTAGCATATTCCTAGTCTGCCCATTTCTTTGGGTTTAAACCATTAAACGCCATTGGCTTACATAGACTGCCATAGAATCAAATATCTCGTTCATTGTATTAAATGAGCGCCAATGTTTCTTAAATCGTTTACTATTTGTCCTCTTGATTCACATGAGGCAGTCATAACCATGTGGGTAAATCAAAATAGCACAGGAACAAATGCCGATACCTCTAAATCATTATTTTGCCGCTCCTCAAAGACATATACACTTTCTTCTTGTATGTGTGGATAAAAGGATTGTTAAACTGCGATAGGATGAAATCAAGAGGAGTGATTTTTAAATAAGAGCCGGGGTGATGCAAAACGTTTTTTGATTTGTGTATTTTAATCGTACGATAGATCTCAAGAGCCAGAAATATGAGCTTTCCATTCATTACAATTTCCACTGTTTCTTACTGAAATCCCTTAAATGCTTTCATGAAACATAGCTAAAGAAACTGGACGCAGGCCATTTCAGACACCGTTTACAAACCAGTACGTGATTTTGTACTAGATGACCAGCTTCAATCGCTTCACAATTCGATGAATTCTCGTTGAACTAATTTTTTTAATAAGCTTGTGCTTTTTAGTTATAGTTTTAGGGAAGTGTACTTGACACATAGTCGTTTGAAACCGGATGGCCCAGAATCGTTACGTGATACTATCACTCAGGTGTAATAAGTAAATAATAGCTTTCTCAGTTCATTCTGTTGGTGAATAATGCCAAAGAAAAGGATACAGTGTTGTATGTTACTTATTTTGATGAGGCAAGAAAATAACCTAGTGTCGTGGTCGACCCATCCTCACATAATTCTGATTTTCTTTTTTCACTAACCAAAGGCAAAGTACACGTTCCTTCCACTACATTTAGCTTTAATCTATAGGAAAGCACACTAACTGACGACTGACACATTATTCAAAAATTAACTGCAGACAATTCATCGAAGAAAGACACCGCCTCGGTCACTTTTTGTTTATTCAGATTACCAGTTTCAAGCTCTGTTACAGGTCGACTTCAAATCCAGTACTGCGAGTCGCAATTTGTCGGCAGGCTATAGATTCAATTCAGACTGACAGAGTTTGAAAACCGTAATTGGAATAATCAAATTAACCGAGACACTGTCTTTCTTCATTACAGTAAAAGTGATCACAATACCCTTAGACGTTATATCTTCAGTTTTAATTTAACGTACATAAAATGGCTTCAGTATCTTGAATCATCATGCAGTGAGAAATTAACTCATAGGGCATCTCTAGATCACTGAGATTTTCGAAAGTCACGTAGCAGTTTATTTCAGGCAGCACAAAATGGAAAAGGCTTTGCACAGTAACCACGACCTTGAGAATACAAATAATTCCCTTTAAAAGAGGGCTGGTACATTCTAAAAGGAATTCCTCTTATAATGAGACAATATAATGAGCGCCGCTTTTACAATAGCTGCCTCATTATGCTTGTTTCGCTCTCCGGGGGTCCTTTAACCGGTTCTGCAACGTAGCTGATCAGGTGCTCTCCCTTGCAAAGTCATTGCTTCCATGTCTTGTCGCTATATCTGTTATGGACCTTTTGTACTGATTTCCACGGCACAATAATCACTTTTATTTATGGTCCTCACTGATTTTTTTTTTTTTTACCAGTGCAGAAACGTTCTTATACCCACTTATTTCTATAATTTCCTTCCTGGCATGTACACACCGCAGTTAACATGAACTTATATATCGTAACTTGAGGTATTTTCTACATATATCCTAATGTGTGACAATTTAGTATCTTCCGTAAGATTCTACCTTTTCAAATGAACCAGGTTTTATGAACCATCGGACAAATGACCCTTGGCGTGTACGGCGTGAAATAACTGAAGGCAATACTCTTCGGAAGGGCACAGGAAAGAAGATGGAGCATTCTCATCCGGGGAACTTTTTCGTGACATCCACTGGGTTACCTACTTATTCTGGTTGGCGCACTGATTCAACACATGTAACCACCTATCTTTGGGGACCATATTCAGCCCTATATGCAGTATGTTTCTCTTCGGTGCGATGGTATCTACCAGCAGGACCATGTCACGTGTGAGAAAGCTCGCAGGGTACGTGCGTGGTTGTGGTTCGAAGAACACCAGGATGTGCTTAGCGTACACCCCTGGCCACCAAACTCCGCGCATTTAAACCTAATCGATCGAGCGGTTCGCGCCATGGATCCTCAACGGAGAAACCACGGTGATGGGGTCGGTTTGGCTCCGCATCCCTGTCGGTACGTTCTACAACGTCAATGACTCTTTCTGCGCTTCCAGGTTGTTATTCAGGCTTTTGACGGGTGGTTCAAATGGTTCAAATAGCTCTGAGCACTATGCGACTTAACTTCTGAGGTCATCAGTCGCCTAGAACTTAGAACTACTTAAACCTAACTAACCTAAGGACATCACACACATCCATGCCCGAGGCAGGATTTGAACCTGCGACCGTAGCAGCATTGCGGTTCCAGACTGTAGCGCCCAGAACCGCACGGCCACTCCGGCCGACGACGGGTGGTTACATCAATGTGACAGGACAGTGGAGTATTTCCAGTACCAGGTACTTCAGCGCCAAGCGGATGTTAATTAGTGCGTGTTGCACTGATGTCGTCCATGTTTAGTTCGTTCAAAGATTGTTTATTTGGAGCCGCGGAAAGGAAGTTTTTTTTTTCACTTCGAATTTAGATTTGTTTTCGTAATACCTTATTTTGCAAAGAATACTGTTTTATTCGCTGGTTAGACCATGCCTTTCTAATTACGTCGTACTACAAATCGTGAGTTTCTGTATGTTGCCTCTGACATCGTCTCTTATACAGGGAGGTCCATTGACGGGGCCAAATATCTCACGAAGTAAGCATCAAACGAAAAAACTACAAAGAACGAAACTCGTCTGGCTTGAAGGGGTAAGCCAGATGGCGCTATGATTGGCCCGCTGGATGGCGCTGCCATAGGTCAAACGGATATCAACTAAGGTTTTTTTTAAATGGGAGCCCCATTTTTATTACATATTCGTGTAGTACGTAAAGAAATATGAATGTTTTAGTTGGACCACTTTTTTCGCTTTGTGATGGATAGCGCTGTAATAGTCACAAACGTATAAGTACGTGGTATCATGTAACATTCCGCAGTGCGGACGGTATTTGCTTCGTGATACATTACCTGTGTTAAAATGGACAATTGCGGAAAAGGTCGCTATCGTGTTGATGTATGGCTATTGTGATCAAAATGCCCAACGGGCGTATGCTACGTATACTGCTCGGTATCCTGGACAACATCATCCAAGTGTCCGGACCCTTCGCCGGATAGTTACGTTATTTAAGGAAACAGGAAGTGTTCAGCCACATGTGAAACGTCAGCCACGACCTGCAACAAATGATGATGCCCAAGTAGGTGTCGTAGCAGCTGTCACGGCTAATCCGCACATCAGTAGCAGACAAATTGCGCGAGAATCAGGAACCTCAAAAACGCCGGTGTTGAGAAAACTACATCAACATCGATTGCACCCGTACCATATTTCTATTCACCAGGAATTGCATGGCGACGACTTTGAACGTCGTGAATAGTTCTGCCACTGGGCACAAGAGAAATTACGGGACGATGACAGATTTTTTGCACGGGTTCTGTTTAGCGACGAAGCGTCGTTCACCAACAGCGGTATCGTAAACCGGCATAATATGCACTATTGGGCAACGGAAAATCCACGATGGCTGCCACAAGTGGAAAATCAGCGACCTTGGCGGGTTAATGTATGGTGCGGCATCATGGGAGGGAGGATAATTGGCCCCCATTTTATCGATGGCAATCTAAATGGAGCAATGTATGCTGATTTCCTACGTAATGTTCTACCGATGTTACTACAAGATGTTTCACGGCATGACAGAATGGCGATGTACCATCAAGATGATGGATGTCCGGCACATAGCTCGCGTGCGGTTGAAGCGGTATTGAATAGCATGTTTCATGACAGGTGCATTGGTCGTCGAAGCACCATACCATGGCTCGCACGTTCACCGGATCTGACGTCCCCGGATTTCTTTCTGTGGGGAAAGTTGAAGCATGTTTGCTATATTGATCCACCGACAATGCCTGACAACATGCGTCAGCGCATTGTCAATGCATGTGCGAACATGCTGTTGAGAGGAATGTCGTTACACGTATTTCCAAATGCATTGAGGTTGACAGACATCATTTTGAGCATTTATTGCATTAATGTGGTATTTACAGGTAATCACGCTGTAACACCATGCATTCTCAGAAATGATAAGTTCACAATGGTACATGTATCACATTGGAGCAACTGAACTAAAATGTCCAACGTACCTACGTTCTGTATTTCAATTTAAAAAACTTATCTGTTACCAACAGTTCGTCTAAAATTGTGAGCCATATGTTTGTGACTAGTACAGCGCCATCTATCACAAAGCGAAAAAAGTGGTCCAGCTAAAACATTCGTATTTCTTTACGTACTACACGAATATGTAATAAAAATGAGGGTTCCTATTTTAAAAAACCCGGTTGATATCCGTTTGACGTATGGCAGCGCCATCTAGCGGGCCAGCCATAGCGCCATCTGGTTTCCCCCTTCAAGCTAGACGACTTTAGTTCTTTCTAGTTTTTTCGTTTGACGCTTATTTCGTGAGATATTTGACCCGGTCATGATCAGTGGACCACCCTTGTAACGCCGGAAATGCATATCCTCCTTTTTCCATCTATTGTACTGTAAATTTGTTTTGCTTATTTTTGTTAACTGAATATATGACATTTCTGTGTCTTTATATATTGTAATTGTTTTACTATTTGTATATATATATATATATATATATATATATATATATATATATATATATATATATATATGTCGATGTATAAATGGTTTGTTTCGTAAATATTATTTGTATTTTTACGCTGGGTCTTTCCTAGGGAAAACTGCTATCGAACGATTACATCGATAGGTCGTGTGAAGAATCAAAGTGTGTAGGATCTTTGGTAGTGTGAACTCTGCCGCGTGGAGCGCGGGCAGAGCATGAGAGAGTCTGGCTGGGGTAGTGCAGTGGAGCAGGTGTGTTGTGCGACGCTCCCGCGAGTTGACGCGCGTTCGGGGTTTGGCAGTATATAATTGCGCTCGACTTGCTATGATAGTTTCTGACACGGTGTCGCGGACGGGAAGCATTAGCTGGCGCACATCAAGATCCCGTTTCGCCTGGTGACCGTGTCGAGATGAAGGCGCGCCAACATCCAGCTTCTGCAACAGCGACGGCCGACAATGAGTGACTGTCGCCACCTCCTCGATCGACGACTTCAAACCTTCAATCAACCAACAAGGAAGAGTAAAAGCACGTAAAGTTTCAGAACTGTATGGCAGACCTCAGCTTTTCAAACTGTTCCATTTGCCTCGCAAAATTACAGCAACTTAGCATGAACCTTTGTTGCTCATTGTCCCAATTCCATTACCAAGCAGGGTCCCTTCCTTTTCCGAAATGAACCCGAGTGTCGTTGAAATTCAGACGCCAGCATTAAAGTACAATCATTCCATTTCACTGCTTTAATTTCAAAGTTCAGTTTTAGTATTCATAGCTGGCTACAATATTTAGATTACACAAGCACAAATTAAGAGTGCGAGTTTTGTTACTGTATTTTAGCTTACCTGTGACTGCAGCTCAGCTTGGTACGTACTAAATTTTACTATTGTTAATTGTTCAGAATCATTTAATTCAAGTTCGAAGCTAAATCTCTTATTTCTAAATTGCGTAGATTCAAGTAGCTTTTGAAATGATTGTTGAGGTAGTCCAAGACTAACGGTTTTACTGAATTTCGATGTGCTTAAGAAAGAAAGCTTCTTATTAATTTCAGTCACTAAATTAACTTTCGATTTTCCGTTTTTATTAATTCTTTTGCTAAATTAAGTGTAGCGAAATTTATTACTTCTGACAAACTTTCAGTTTTTACACTACACTTGTCAACCTTCAGTTGCCACGCTTCTAGTGCTAATTATATGTGTAATAATCTTTCTTTTTCAGTTACTATAGTAATTGTCCTTAGGACTGGCGACCGTAATTTCCCCCAAATCTCAAATATCTAATTACCGCTAGTTGATTGTTAACGTAACGGCCGCACATTTACTTTCTTTATTAACTTTACCCCTATTTCAAAATTAATTTCCACCAGTTTCATTAGCATTTTTCCTTTCATTTAGATGTAACCCTTTCCTCCCTCTTTACCGACAAACTAACCTCGGTGACGATTGCTTTTCCCAAATTTCCATTAGGTACACGCGGTTTAATTTTTCACTGTCATTAAGGTCGATAAGTGAGGTTACACCCTATATACCATTGGGTGCACGAAATACATCAATTAGTCTATTTCCCTTCTATATCCGCTGTCGCACAGTCTAATTAACGCTGGAAATGCTAATTTTCTTCCCCACCCTTCCATAATTCTTGTAATAATGACATAGTCGTCGACAGGACTTTAGACCGTAATCTTCTTCTGACTACGTGAACAGTGATTTCAAGCTCGGGGTGTATCGTTGCCTCTGACTTGGTCTGTTGTACAGACCTTGTACGTCTTCTGGCTCTCAGGCAGCAACCTTGCTTCACCCATTGCCGCTTCCGGCTGGTCTGGATCGCTTGCCACGTTTGTTTACCTGCCGCGTGCTCTGTTACTGCACCCCGCTGCACCGTCAGCTCCTCACTCACCTAGCCGCGTTCTTCTCAGCTTGCCTTGTGCCTGCTGGGTCAGCAACAGCAGTCCGTGCATAGCCGCGACGAAGGCCGCTGGTATGACGCGTAGCCCGACACACTCTGGCGCGAAGTTCGCGGACACGCGGCAAACGAACACTGTCCCACAAGTTGTTGTCCTATTATTTGTATCTACGTCTACATTTATTCTCCGCAAGCCACCCAACGGTGTGTGGCGGAGGGCACTTTACGTGCCACTGTCATTACCTCCATTTCCTGTTCCAGTCGCGTATGGTTCGCGGGAAGAACGACTGCCGGGAAGCCACCGTGCGCGCTCGAATCTCTCTAATTTTACATTCGTGATCTCCTCGGGAGGTATGAGTAGGGGGAAGCAATATATTCGATACCTCATCCAGAAACGCACCCTCTCGGAACCTGGACAGCAAGCTACACCGCGATGCAGAGCGCCTCTCTTGCAGAGTCTGCCACTTGAGTTTGCTAAACATCTCCGTAACGCTATCACGCTTACCAAATAACCCTGTGACGAAACGCGCGGCTCTTCTTTGGATCTTCTCTATCTTCTCCGTCAACCCGACCTGGTACGGATCCCACACTGATGAGCAATACTCAAGTATAGGTCGAACGAGTGTTTTGTAAGCCAACTCCTTTGTTGTTGGACTACATTTTCTAAGGACTCTCCCAATGAATCTCAACCTCACAGCCACCTTACCAACAATTAATTTTATATGATCATTCCACTTCAAATCGTTCCGCACGCATACTCCCAGATATTTTACAGAAGTAACTGCTACCAGTGTTTGTTCCACTATCATATAATTATACAATAAAGGATCCTTCTTTCTATGTATTCGCAATTCATTACATTTGTCTATGTTAAGGGTCAGTTGCCACTCCCTGCACAAAGTGCCTATCCGCTGCAGATCTTCCTGCATTCGCTGCAATTTTCTAATGCTGCAACTTCTCTGTATACTACAGCATCATCCGCGAAAAGCCGCATGGAACTTCCGACACAATTCCAAAGATTTCTAACACAAGTTCAGTGGACAAAAATAAGTCACCCTTAGGGAAACCATTACAAGCATCGCTTAATACCCCGTAATCCCGGCCTTGGACTTCATAACAGCCTCCATTCAATTAGGAAGTGAGTCCAAAAGACTGTGCAGGTACATCGCACCCATGATAAGTCAAATCGCTGAGGATTTTACCTCGTAATACCACCAAACTTACCCGCTCTTCCGACTTCTTTGCTGAGGATTTGATCTCTTAATTCCACCAAACTTACCCGCTCTCCTTTTTTTTTTTTTTTCAGTCAGTCTTCTTACTGGTTCGATGTGGCCCGCTCGCAACGAATCCCTCTCTTGTGTCAACCTTAAGCAAGTAGCAATTGTAACCTGCGTCCTCAATTATTTGCTGGACGTATACGTATTCCAGTTTTTCTTTACCCTCTACACCTCCCCAGCTCCTTCTACTACCATGGAGGTTATTCCGTGATGTTTTAACAGATGTCCTACCATCCTGCCCCCTTTTCTCGTAAGTGTCTTCCGTATATTCCTTTGTTCGCCGATTCTCCGGAGAAACTACACATATCTTACCTTATCAGTGCATCTAATTTTTTAACGTTCTTCTGTAGCACCACATCTCAAACACTCTGATGCTCTTCTTTCCCGATTTTCCCACAGCCCATATTTCACTACCATACAATGCTGTGCTCAAAACGTATATTCACTGAAATTTCTTCCTCAAATTTAGGCCTTGTGGATACTTATTGTAGTTATTGCCTACAAGTCCGAATATATTTCCAAAACCTTAGATTTTTTAGCGAAAATAATATTTCGGAACTGTTTGAGGATCCGACTTCAGAATCACAAAAAGAAGTCAGGTCAGCCATCAATGACGCAAAATTTCTAATCAAACGTTCCCAAGAAAATACTTATTAACATGAACCCTCAGACCCTAAAACTTCGGTCTCAATTTAAAATCCACAAACCTAACCATCCGATACGGCCGATATCTAACAGTATGAATAGCGCGTACCATGGTTTGGCCAAATGTCTACATGAAACTCTGAAAAAATCATCCGTTTTCGAGAACAGTTTCTCCATCCCCAATAGTCACGCCTTAGTCCACAAAATGAAAGATTTAGAATGGAGTTCAGACACCAAGTTGTTTTCATTAGACATCAAAAATCTTTGTACTAATGTCCCTGTACAGGAAACGCTTACAATCGTAGAAAAAAAATTACAGCAATTCATAAAAGATTTTTCAGACGAACAAATCACTGATTTCATGAATCTCATCACAGTCGTGGTCAAGTACAACTATTTTAAGTTTATTAAACAATTGTACTAGCAGTCCGACGGTCTCGCTATGGAAAATCCATCCAATTTTCATAAATTCTCTGGAAGAAAAGTTTTTCAACTGTTTTTCAGCTACAGCACTAGGCATTCTTTCATATTTCAGATACGTTGATTATATTTTGGTATTCTACAAGGGACGTGCTGGTGCTACTGACCATATTTTTAATCTATTCAATGAACTTCATGTGAAAATATCTTTCACCATCGAACTTGAAAATGAGTCCCGCCAATTAAACTTTCTTGACTTGACGCTTACAATAGAGAAAATAAAATCTCATTCAATATTTTTCGTAAAGAAAAATATACTGATTAGATCGCACTTGCGTCTTCTCTGCATCCACAATCTCATAAAAACGGTTTCCTTCACTCTGTTATTCACCGAGCAGCTTTTACTCCACTTCCGAAAGAAAAATTCTACGATGAAGTCAATTTACTCAAAACGATAGCAGTTAATAACGAGTATGAACCTGGCATAGTAGATAACATCCTTAAAAATAAAACTGTTTAAAGGGTTACTATGCTCGGCACTTCTGTCATTGAATCTAACCCAAAAAAAAATTCTATTCATTTCTTGGGGCCCGTCTCCTATCACATCTAACGCCTTCTTCATAATAATTACAACTGCAACGTTGCATTTTCTACAAATAATAACCTGAAAAAAACTTCATTCATAATTTAAAATCGACTCGCTCCCCTTTAGAAAGTCCTGGCGTCTATAAGATTTTCTGCGGCACCTGCTCTTCTTACTACATAGGACAAACAGGATGTGCCTTTACAACCAGATATAAAGAACACCTTATAAGAAAAAATAGCATTAGCACCCAAAATTTGTCTTTTGCCGACCATATTCTGATTACAGGTCACGCGCCTAAAGCTATTTACGATATCAACATTTTGCACACCGAGAAGAAAGGGCGTAGATTAGATATTCTTGAAAAATTAGAGATTTTTTAACATATTTCTCGAAATGATAGCCTGATTATCAATGAACAGCTGCAGTTGCATAATAAAAATTTCTTCAACGTTATAAAGCCGTTATTTGACATTTAATTTCAGGTCTCCTCGCGCAGTTAGTGACATGTTTTTTTTCCATCTAAGTCAATACATAATTTTTCATTTATTAAATAGTTTATGGGCTGTAATTCATGTCATATCGTTTTCTACAGGCTGTCATTCAGCCCCTTTTTGTATTTTCTATAGTGATGTTTTTATACTTCAAACTGTACTTCTAAGCTCTGGTGTAGACAAAATGTTACTTTTGCTGCCACTGCTAAACAAAATATTACCTCTTACATATTGTACTGAATAATGTTCATCATAATACTCGTCTGTCTACTTTTGAATGTTAAGTAGCCAAGTTCCACTTGCGGCTACAAGATGGCACGCTCGCTGCAATGTTGACCTGCCCGCAGTTGTTAACGCGTCAGAGTCTAGGCTACCTGTAGCTCGACGTATGTGAGCAGCCTGTAGTGGCTCGTCTTCCACACATTTTACTTTAAATTGTGACTAAAGCTGTTTCGCTTTATATTTATTTTATACGTGACGCGCAAGTACTGCTTCTTTTTGTACTGTTCATCAGTTTTCAATTTTCGAACTGTATTTCTATGCTTTTACATAAGCAAAATGTTATATAAAAATTTTCTTTTCCCATAAATTTGTAATTATGTTACAGGCCACTTTAAACATTTAAATTCTGATGAAGGCACTCTTAGAAGTGTTGAAACCTGGTTAATAAGACTAAAAATTGTGACCGAGGGCTCAATTGTTTCAACTTTAATTTATAAACGGTCACTGAATAAGCAGCCATGTTAAAAAAAAATACATTATGTGCCTTTGTGAGCAGAAGTGACCGACTCCAAATGTTTAATGCACGTGGATCCGCCGCAATAATTTCTCGCTAGCAGGCTGAGACGGACGTCTATTCAGATGTTTTTTATTCCAGTCTTTGATCACAATATCAATTCTTTAGACGATGACCTGTTTCAGTCCGTAACGACCATCCTCAGATCTTTTTTACACCATGTCCTAAAGTGATAAGGCCATAATGGCATCGTCAAAACATATAAATATAATCAGCACAGCATCGTCACATAGATCTAAAATACGGACGAAACCGGTCATCGTCTAAAGAATTGACATTGTGATCAAAGACTGGAATAAAAACCATTTGACAGTATTGTATCACTGTTTATATACGCGACCATGTCGCAGTTGGTGGGACGTCTGTTCACTGCCTGCAGCTATTCCTGCCCAGTTAGGATGCGATTTTGATTCATAAGCCGCGAAATGCATCTGTAGTCCCCTCAGTGTGGCTCTTTTTCTGACCACAATTCTGATATCGTGTTTCGTAGCCACGTGTGTTACACCACTGCCTGTGGACACGTTGGAAATTCCGCAGCGAAAAGGGGCACGGCCAAACACTGTAGCCCCTTCTCCCTATTTTACGTACAATGACCGCTAGAAACGTAAATGTCTCACTGATCGCTACTTGTAATCATGTAGAGGCAGTGCGCATGATGTTGGGCACGCGACTCGATAGCTGTGGAATCTGTGAAGACTTAGAAAGTCATTTCTACATACGCACTGTGGTGTCTAAATATTTGTCCGGACGGCTTACTTTTAACAGAGATTATCATCTACATCTACATCCATACTACGCAAGCTACCTGACGGTGTGTGGCGAAGGGTACCCTGAGTACCTCTATCGGTTCTCCCTTCTATTCCAGTCTCGTATTGTTCGTGGAAAGAAGGATTGTCGGTATGCTTCTGTGTGGGCTCTAATCTCTCTGATTTTATCCTCATGGTCTCTTCGCGAGATATACGTAGGAGGGAGCAATATACTGCTTGACTCTTCGGTGAAGGTATGTTCTCGAAACTTTAACAAAAGCCCGTACCGAGCTACTGAGCGTCTCTCCTGCAGTCTTCCACTGGAGCTTATCTATCATCTCCGTAACGCTTTCGAGATTACTAAATGATCCTGTAACGAAGCGCGCTGCTCTCCGTTGGATCTTCTCTATCTCTTCTATCAGCCCTATCTGGTACGGATCCCACACTGCTGAGCAGTATTCAAGCAGTGGGCGAACAAGCGTACTGTAACCTACTTCCTTTGTTTTCGGATTGCATTTCCTTAGGATTCTTCTAATGAATCTCAGTCTGGCATCTGCTTTACCGACGATCAGCTTCATATGATCATTCCATTTTAAATCACTCCTAATGCGTACTCCCAGATAATTTATGGAATTAACTTCTTCCAGTTGCTGACCTGTTATTTTGTAGCTAAATGATAAGGGATCTAACTTTCTATGTATTCGCAGCACATTACACTTGTCTACATTGAGATTGAATTGCCATTCCCTGCACCATGCGTCAATTCGCTGCAGATCCTCCTGCATTTCAGTACAATTTTCCATTGTTACAACCTCTCGATACACCACAGCATCATCCGCAAAAAGCCTCAGTGAATTTCCGATGTCATCCACAAGGTCATTTATGTATATTGTGAATAGCAACGGTCCTACGACACTCCCCTGTGGCACACCTGAAATCACTCTTACTTCGGAAGACTTCTCTCCATTGAGAATGACATGCTGCGTTCTGTTATCTAGGAACTCTTCAATACCATCACACAATTGGTCTGATAGTCCATATGCTCTTACTTTGTTCATTAAACGACTGTGGGAACTGTATCGAACGCCTTGCGGAAGTCAAGAAACACGGCATCTACCTGTGAACCCGTGTCTATGGCCCTCTGTGTCTCGTGGACGAATAGCGCGAAACCCATGCTGATTCCTACAGAGTAGATTTCTAGTCTCCAGAAAAGTCATTATACTCGAACATAATACGTGTTCCAAAATTCTACAAGTGATCGACGTTAGAGTTATAGGTCTATAGTTCTGCACATCTGTTCGACGTCCCTTCTTGAAAACGGGTTCTGTAATGATCGAAGCAGACGAAATGAATTAAAATTTGCGCTGCGGCCGGGACTTTTTTTATTTTATTTTTTTTTTAATAGAGGACACTGACGCTGCTCTTTTTTTATTAATCTCATTTTGTTCGTTTTTGTTCGTTGTATATGCTCGGGGCGGACGTCGCAAGGCACCCGTTTCAGTTCGTCATTGATCCATTAACTCAGTTTTTTTATTACAGATTGCAGCTAACCCTCTGACCGAACACGCTGACTAACCGTGCCGGCTGGGACTCGAACCCGGGTCTTCTTGCTTGCTACGCAGAAATGCTAACCATCACATCACCGCAGTATGATGGTCAACATTGCTGCACGAACTACCTAAGCTTAATGCCCTCCCCAACACAAATTTCAATTCATTTACCCTTACATATTGTCACTACTGCCAGGGCTCTGCAATATTGGCAAGCACCCCAGCATTGGACGTAATGGGACGTCCTTGTACCATTGGTGATCTTATAGATCTTATAATTAAATGTTTCCCCGAGACATTTAAGTCTCTTTTCATTATCTACGATAATGATCGAAGCAGACGGAATGAATTAAAATTTGTGCTCCAGCCGGGTCTTCTTACTTGCTGGGGAGAAATACTAACCATTACACCACCGCAGTACGATGGTCAACATTGCTGCACGAATTACCTATACGGAGTGCCCTCCACAACACAAACTTCAATTCATTTTTCCCTTACATATTGTCACTACTGCTAGGTCCCTCCGATATTGGCAAGCACCCTAGCATTGGACATAATGGGACGTCCTTGTACCTCTAAAATTTGTGCTGCGGCCGGGACTCGAAGCTGGGTCTTCTTGCTTGCAAGGCAGAAATGCTGACCATTACACCACCGCTCCATTGCTATTTGTGCTACGGCCGGGACTCGAAGTTCGTGTTGGGGAGGGTTTTCCGCTTAGGTAGTTCGTGCAGCAATGTTGACCATCGTATTGCGGTGGTGTAACGGTTAGCATATCTGCCTAACAAGCAAGAACACCTGGGTTTGAGCCCTAGCCACAGCACAAATTTTAATTCATTTCGTCTGCTTCGATCATTATCGTAGATAATAAAAAGAGACTTACATGTCTCAGGGAAACATTTAATTATAACTTTCTGTAATGTTTTCTGACGCACCTTGTGGCAACTGTTAGCATGTTCAAAACTTCGCAGACCATAAAACACCGTAGTCAGTATGTACCACAGTTACAAACTTTATTGTACTCAGGCACTGCCCCTGCTTCATCTCATTTCAGACCATGTCAATCTTGTGGCAGAGAAACGAGAGGGTTTTGTGATCGCGACGCGGACGTACTCACATGTGCGGAAATTCCTATCTTCCGTTCGAATGCACTGTGCGGTTGCAGCCGATAGATGTAGACCAAAAAGCAAGGGTTGTCCATGGACAGACGCTAAATATTCCAAACATAATACTAACAGTCTCTCAAAGAACAAACACTAGCAAGATCAAATGGTTCAGATGGCTCAAGCACTATCGGATTTAACATCTGAGGTCATCAGTCCCCTAGACTTAGAACTACTTAAATCTAACTAACCTAAGAACATCACACACATCCATACTCCAAGCAGGATTCGAACCTGCGACCGTAGCAGCCGCGTGGTTCCTGACTGAAGCGCCTAGAACCGCTCGACTAGCAAGATCCAAGCGACTGGCCAGGACTATGCAACACACTACAGACATCAGCTGTGTAATAAAGACAACATCCTGTGGTAAAACGATATTTACCGAACAGTAAATAACGCTTTGTTGACTACTAGGTTTGGCACACACTGGGACTACAAAAGTCGTGGATACCTCCTAAAAACGTGTCGAAGATCTTTTCATTAATAAGACTGTAGGAATTACTGCAACTTGCCGTGATTGTCACAAACCAAAATAGATAAAAGAAGGAACCCCTTTTTCCGGGCTTAGTGCAGCAACTCCACGTGGCATGGACTCAACAACTCGTTGGAGGTCCCCATGCAGGAATATTGAGCCACGCCGCCTCTATAACAGGCCGGTGTGGCCGAGCGATTCTAGGCGCTTCAGTCTGGAACCGCGCGACCGCTACGGTCACAGGTTCGAATCCTGGCTCGGGCATGGATTTGTGTGATGTCCTTAGTTAGTTAGGTTTAAGCAATTCTAAGTTCTAGGGGACTGATGACCTCAGATGTTAAGTCCCATAGTGCTCAGAGCCATTTTTTGCTGGCTCTATAACCGTCCATTGGCAACGGCCTTGCCGCAGTGGCTACAGCGGTTCCCGTCAGATCACCGAAGTTAAGCGCTCTCAGGCGTGGCCGGCACTTGGATGGGTGACTATCCGGGCCGCCATGCGCTGTTGCCATTTTTCGGGATACACTCAGCCTCGTGATGCCAACTGAGGAGCTACTCGACCGAACAGTAGCGGCTCCGGTCAGAGAAAACCATCATAACGACCGGGAGAGCGGTGTGCTGACCACACGCCCCTCCTTTCCACATCCTCAGCTGAGGATGACACGGCGGTCGGATGGTCTCTGTAGTGGACTGACAAAGCAGCCAGTCCACAGAGACGGGTAGCCGAAAGGGCACACGTACACACACGCCGACTGGCGCGAAGTGTGGAACAGGATACGTGATGAATGTGATAAAGAAAAGAACGTAGCTACTAGAACACTTAACTTTTATATCGTCCTTTGGTATACAGCATTCTTGATGATACAAGTGAGACTCTTTAGATTCATGAAGTAACTAATGGCGCCTTGCTAGGTCGTAGCCATGGACTTAGCTGAAGGCTATTCTAACTGTCTCTCGGCAAATGAGAGAAAGGCTTCGTACGTGTAGTCGCTAGCAATGTCGTCCGTACAACTGGGGCGAGTGCTAGTACGTCTCTCGAGACCTGCCTTGTGGTGGCGCTCGGTCTGCGATTCTGACAGTGGCGACACGCGGGTCCGACATGTACTAATGGACCGCGGCCGATTTAAGCTACCACCTAGCAAGTGTGGTGTCTAGCGGTGACACCACAGTCTCGATGGGCCACTTGTGGCCTGAAGACAGAGTGCTTTCTATAGCCGTCCATAACTGCGGAAGTGTTGTCCGTGAAAGATTTTCTGCATAAGCTGACCTCTCGATTAGGTGCCATAAGCGTTCGATGAAATTCATGTCAGGCAATCTCGGTGGCAAAATCGTTCGCTTCGATTGTCCAGAATGTTATTCAGACGACTCGCGAACAATTGTGGCCCGGCAACATGGCGCATTCCTTCGTTGTTTGAAAACATGAAGTCCATGAATGGCTGCAAATGGTCTCCAAGTAGCGGATCATAACCATTTCCAACCAGTGGGCGGTCCATTCTATGTAAACACAGCCCACACTATTACGGAGACACCACCAGCTTGCACAGTGCCTTGTTGACAACTTGGGTCAATCACTTCGTGCGGTTTGCGGCACACTCGAATCCTACCATTAGCTCTTACCAACTTAAATCGACACTCACCTGACCAGGCCACGGTTTTCCACTCAACCAGGGTCCCACCGATACGGTCAAGAGCCCATTACAAGCGCTGCAGGCGGTGTCGTGTTGTTGGCAAAGGCTCTCGCGTCGGTCGACTGCTGCCACAACCCATGAGAGCTTAATTTGGCAGCTCTGTCTAACGGATATCTCTTCATACGTACCGCATTGTTTCCTGCGGTTAAGGCACGCAGTGTTACTTGTCTGACAGCACTGACGACTCTATGCGACCCCACTGCTTTCGGTCGTTAAGTGAAGGCTGTAAGTCACTGCGCCGTCCATGATAAGAAGTAATACGCTACTGGCCATTAAAATTGCTACACCACGAAGATGAGGTGCTACAGACGCGAAATGTAACCGACAGGAAGAAGATGATGTCATATGCAAATGATAAGCTTTTCAGAGCATTCACACAAGGTTGGCGTCGGTGGTGACACCTACAACGTGCTGTCATGAGGAAAGTTTCCAACTGATTTCTCATACACAAACAGCAGTTGGCCGGCGTTGCCTGGTGAAACGTTGTTGTGATGCCTCGTGTAAGGAGGAGAAATGCGTACCATCACGTTTCCGACTTTGATAAAGGGATTGTAGCCTATCGCGATAGCGGTTTATCGTATCGCGACATTGCTGCTTGCGTTGGTCGAGATCCAATGATTGTTAGCAGAATATGGAATCGGTGGGGTCAGGAGGGTAATACGGAACGCCGTGCTGGATCCCAACGGCCTCGTATCATTAGCAGTCGAGACGACAGGCATCTTATCCGCATGGCTGTAACGGATCGTGCAGCCACGTCTCGATCCCTGAGTCAACAGATGGGGACGTTTGCAAGACAACAACCATCTGCACGAACAGTTCGACGACGTTTGCAGCAGCATGGGCTATCAGCTCGGAGACCATGGCTGCGGTTACCCTTGATGCTGCATCATAGACAGGAGTGCCTGCGATGGTGTACTCAACGACGAACGTGGGTGCACGAATGGCAGAACGTCTTTTTTTCGGATGAATCCAGCATCCGTTTACAGCATCATGACGGTCACATCCGTGTTTGGCGACGTTGCGGTGAACGCACATTGGAGGCGTGTATTCGTCATCACCATACTGGCGTATCACCCGGCGTGATGGTATGGGGTGCCATTGGTTACACGTCTCGGCCACCTCTTGTTCGCATTGACGGTACTTTGAACAGTGGACCCTGCATTTCAGATGAGTTACGACCCTTTGCTCTACCCTTCTTCGATCCCTGCGAAACCCTACATTTCAGCAGGATAATGCACGACCGCATGTTGCAGGTCCTGTACGGGCCTTTCTGGGCACAGAAATATTCGACTGCTGCCCTGGCCAGCACATTCTCCAGATCTTTCACCAATTGAAAACGTCTGGTCAATCGTGGCCGAGCAACTGGCTCGTCACAGTACGCCAGTCACTATTCTTGATGAACTGTGGTATCGTGTTGAAGCTGCATGGGCAGCTGTACCTGTACACGCCATCCAAGCTCTGTCTGACTCAATGCCCAGGCGTATCAAGGCCGTTATTACGGCCAGAGGTGGTTGTTCTGGGTACTGATTTCTCAGGATCTATGCACCCAAATTGCATGAAAATGCAATCACATGACAGTTCTAGTATAACATATTTGTCCAATGAATACTCGTTTATCATCTGCATTTCTTCTTGGTGTAGCAATTTTAATGGGCAGTAGTGTACCTGAAATTCCCTTTAAACTGTCGCTCTCGGAATACTGAATTCCCTAATGATTTCCGAAATGGAATGTCCCATGTGTCTAGCTGCAACTACCAAAGCTTGTTAAAGCTTGTTAATTCCGGTCGTGACGCCATAATCAAGTCGGAAACCTTTTCACGTGGAACACCTGAGTACAAATGAAAGATTGCCCTTTTATACCTTGTGTACGCGATACTACCGCCATCTTTATATGTGCACAACTCATTCCCAAGACTTACATCAACTCAGTGTAAAGTATTATTTTGAAGTGAACGTAAAAATACATTATAACATTTTGGTAGGACAGGTTCACCCGAAGAACGTCCTGTCCGAGTTAACGGTTGTCTTGGTCAAGAAAATTTGCATCAAAAGCTTCTGTGGTATTGTCATATGTCCTCTACATCACATGTTTCTTGAAGTAGAACTGTGGGGCATGTTTGACAAAAAAATATTTGAGAAACATTCATCGAACTTCAAAATGATACCGAAGCATTACAACCAAAAAGTAATTTCGTGCCGTGCGAAATTGAATCACTGCAAGATAGTTCTTTCGCCGAAAACAGTACATCCTTCAGAGATCTTAGCCGTCGAAGAGCAAGCTACTGAAATAGAAAACCTGACGTGGCTATAGAGACACACAAGAAAATGGAATTTGGTTGAAGAGCAGAGCATCTGATTTCTGCATGCAAATTGATAATTTCACTACTAACGTGCCCAAGAGACACTTACTTCAGATTTTGTACCCATATTTACAGAATGGACTCAAGATTATCGAGACAAAGCAGGTCAAAGTAAGGTAATCAGAGGAGACTAAGGACGATTTCTAAGACATGAACTTCATAGAAGGAAACTAAACACAGCACTTATCAAGTGGGCAAAACAAAGGAATAAATAACAAAATAATAACAAGAAATAGTAATGTAATAATAGCAATGTCTTTCTTTCTCAAATCATTTCCATAAAACTCCACTAATAGGAAATAAGTTGTTCTTTATTTAATGTGTCAGCACAATTAACGCTAGTGTGTATATCATACATGCGGAAAGCAAAGTATTGGAAACCTACACCTGTTTCTCTATGTATTCAGTAATATTTCTTTCCCCGTTCCGTAAGTATTTTGGTTGGAGGTTACCTAACATGGGACGCTAGCGAAGTGCGCAAATGTTTTGCGTACGATGGGACTGCGTGGCTTTCGAATAATTGACGAAGCACTATGCGTGCTGGAAGAAGAAGCAGAAACGGGAACGTGACATGTGGAATGCGATTTCGCAAATAGCATTACAATGTGGCAAGGTCGAGCTTGACTCGCGGAAGACAACAAAGTTTCTGCGTCAGGATTTACGAAAGTCCCACGCACAACGCCAGGTCTCAGTGAGGCAGCAGCTACGTCACTGAACCCCTCCTATACCGGTGGCGTGATACACGGAAGACTCTGATTCCTTCACAAAACTGCTTGTTACTGACACTAAAACTTTGTACGTCAAACAGCGTCGATGAGTTAAGGAATAAAAATATAAACATAAATACAAAAATGGTATTTTATGTCACTGACACACTTGAGCCACTCTCTTACAGCTTACCTAGCTACTATTTACTGTTCTCCCCGTTCTATATACAGTTGAGTCACCTAAGCTGACAACCTCAAAAATTACCGAAATCGTTGAAGACCTCGTGATTCTTTTAACAGTTTTACTGTCTGACAACGTGTCACCTGTGCGTGTACAAAGTGATGCAGCATGTTGCATATTCCATCTGAAAATCGCCACTGGTGTTCGAAATTGGTAGAACGTAATCTGAAGCGCGTAAATAGGCAAAACCGATATATATGAACAACTAGCATGCTGGAATAGCTGTGGGTCAACAACTTTTGTTTATCAGTGCAACGAAAAACCAGTCCAAAGTTGCAAAGTTTACTTTTTTTGTTCACTCGATGACTAGTTTCAGGCCGAGGTCCATTTTCAAATCATCGTAACGTAGTCAAAAATAGTATTTCCGAAGTTGTAAAAATCATGTCAAAAATGTGCAACGAACGGTTACAGAGCATAGAGCAACTTTGGACTGATTTTTCTGTGTACTAAAAACCGATATAACCTTAGTACCCTGCCAGTGATCAGGCACTGGAATCAGTCAGAACTAAATATCTACTAGCATCGATCGAAGAATCACATCAGTCCAGCCAAGAAGAAGGCAGAGGCAAAGCTAAGAAATTGTAATACACGTGGAGGGCATTTCTTGAGCGTTGGTGTTCTCACACCGATCAATGTAAGAAAGTCCTCTCTAAGTACAGGTAAGAAAAATTCCGTCTTTTACAAACGAATGTCTATTTTGTTTCTAATCAAACATGTTTCACCTATTCATGCTAGGTATCATGAGGGTTTTCATGACTTTGGACATTGTTTGTCATTGGGTCTGCGACAATGTTTCGCTCAATAACATATTCTTGTCTCGGTCTTTTTATTATACTCCTTAGGCGTTTCGCTTTAAGAACATCGTCAGACAGATTCTACGGATACATGATATCTAGTCAAAGATCTTACGGAACAACAGAGGCCACTGGCTCTTAGTGTATCCAAAGGTTTCCAGCTGATATATATCTATGCATTTCTATACGATGGAGACTCAAAATTATAAACCACCATTTTCTTTCACGCAGTTTTTTGTAACCAGTAGGCCCCCGATTCATTAAATAATTGAATTCCCGTGAGAAAAACAGCTTCAAACGTCTGACTACTTTGCAAATGGGTTAATGTGTTGAATATCTGACATAAAGCATATATATATGAAAACAGATTTAGCAAATACAATAGCGCAATATTAACACTACTGGCCATTAAAATTGCTACACCACGAAGATGAATGCTACAGAGGCGAAATTTAACCGACAGGAAGAAGATGCTGTCATATGCAAATGATTAGCTTTTCAGAGCATTCACACAAGGTTGGCGCCGGTGGCGACGCCTACAACGTCCTGACATGAGGAAAGTTCCCAACCTATTTCTCATACACAAACAGCAGTTGACCGGCGTTGCCCGGTCAAACGTTATTGTGATGCCTCGTGTAAGGAGGTGAAATGCGTACCATCACGTTTCCGACTTTGATAAAGGTCGGATTGTAGCCTATCAAATGGTTCAAATGGCTCTGAGCACTATGGGACTTAACATCTATGGTCATCAGTCCCCTAGAACTTAGAACTACTTAAACCTAACTAACCTAAGGACAGCACACAACACCCAGCCATCACGAGGCAGAGAAAATCCCTGACCCCGCCGGGAATCGAACCCGTGTAGCCTATCGCGATTGCGGTTTATCGTATCGCGAAATTGCTGCTCGCGTTGGTCGAGATCCAATGACTGTTAGCAGAATATGGAATCGGTGGGTTCAGGAAGGTAATACGGAACGCCGTGCTGGATCCCAACCGCCTCATACCACTAGCAGTCGAGATGACAGGCATCTTATCCGCAAGGCTGTAACGGATCGTGCAGCCACGTCTCGATCCCTGAGCCAACAGATGGGGACGTTTGCAAGACAACAACCATCTGCACGAACAGTTCGACGACGTTTGCAGCAGCATGGACTATCAGCTCGGAGACCATGGCTGCGGTTACCCTTGACGCTACATCACAGACAGGAGCGGCTGCGATGGTGTACTCAACGACGAACTTGGGTGCACGAATGGCAAAACGTCATTTTTTCGGATGAATCCAGGTTCTGTTTACAGCATCATGATGGTCGCACCCGTGTTTGGCGACATCGCGGTGGATGCACTTTGGAAGTGTGTATTCGTCATCGCCATACTGGCGTATCACCCGGCGTGATAGTATTGGGTGCCATTGGTTACACGTCTCGGTAACCTCTTGTTCGCATTGACGACACTTTGAACAGTGGACGCTACATTTCAGATGTGTTACGACCCTTTGCTCTACCCTTCATTGGATCCCTGCGAAACCCTACATTTCAGCAGGATAATGCACGACCGCATGTTGCAGGTCCTGTACGGGCCTTGCTGGATACAGAGAATGTTCGACTGCTGCCCTGGCCACCACATTCTCCAGATCTTTCACCAATTGAAAACGTCTGGTCAATGGTGGCCGAGCAACTGGCTGGTCACAATACGCCAGTCACTACTCTTGATGAACTGTGGTATCGTGTTGAAGCTGCATGGGTAGCTGTACCTGTACACGCCATCCACGCTCTGTTTGACTCAATGCCCATGCGTATCAAGGCCGTTATTACGGCCAGAGGTGGTTGTTCTGGGTACTGATTTCTCAGGATCTATGCACCCAAATTGCGTGAAAATTTAAGCACATGTCAGTTCTAGTATAATATATTTGTCGAATTAATATCCGTTTATCATCTGCATTTCTTCTTGGTGTAGCGGTTTTAATGGCCACTAGTGTATATATAGAGTACAGCTTGTGTCAGAGAAACGACGAAAAATGGAAGTCTGAATCTGACCGTGAATCGTCCATGGATAGGCGAATCGGTTAAGGCTACCCCTTGCGTAAAGCGGGATATCAGGGTTCCATCCCCAGTCCAACACAAATTTTCACTGTCGTCGTTCCCTTATACAACTGATGATTGTCCCTATTCGTAACAGCGAATACATTTCATATTGTTCAGGAAACGTTTGAGATTATGCTTAAAGTTTTTGGAATTCGCTGAGGGCCTTCACATGAAACACTAGAGGGACATGGGTAATTTGCTCTCCATTTTAAGCAAAACCAAGTATTCTTCACATCTAAATGTTTGTGGCGTCATATATCCTGAACTATGCATTGTACAATAATATAATTTAGCATGTGCATTCAGTGTCATATGTGTGTGGATGTGGTCTGCAAAGAGTGTTGCGAATAGAGCCAGTAATAAAGAAGTAATAAATTAAAACGTCATGCCTGACGCTGAAGTTTTACTGCATGTGCAGAAAAAAATGAAGTAAGAGATAAACTTTTCTTCTTTAATCATATTGTAAGGGGAGAGGAGTCGTGTCAGTAGGAAAACGTTCCGTAAAGATCTGATAGTGCGTTATATTTGGCGGAAGTCGCTAAGTGCTCGCATTCTCAAATGCTGGGTGAATAAAGACCGAGTATTCGGGTGCCGTCAGTTAACACTGCCACAAAACAAACACTCATTTTCTACCTATAACACTTGTCTCACTGTACTAATCTTTTAACTTAAAATTATGCCTCTTAAAGTGTAGACTATGACAGAGTTTTAATTTTTTGAAATTCGGTCAATAAACACGCGAAATAATGAAAATACAATTTTTTGTTCCTCCTGTCAACCGTTAGACAGGCAAACTGCAGTTGGTACTGCGTTGTGAGATAACTGTTTAGTAATACAGGATGAGTCAAAAGTCGCAGTACACCCTGTTATGTTAGAAACCCTGCAGGAATGGGGAAACCTGAATATTCCATCAAGGTATTGGTGAGGTTGTAGGGAAGCGGCCTACTCACGCTGTAGTAAATTCACATCAGTTCCCATTGTGTGCCAGCCAGTCTGCTGTAACTAGCTCTGACGTCATAAATGTTGCGCAATCAAGCAAATAACCTAAAACTTTTCTGGCATGTCAGGAATAATACTAAATTAATGTGTGTTGAATATCAGTTCGATAACTTAAGCCATTTCCGAAATTTGGACGTTTTTCTGTAAAAATCATTGGCGCAACAGAAAAGAGCTAGAGACATCAAAATTTATATTTCGATTCATCTTTCATAATGATTTAATAAAAACTGTACTTTGGATTTCACAAATTAAGATTTTTGTGGAAATTCATGATTTTCTGGTTTTCGTCTCAAAACTGAAGGAAGCAAGATAGATTAAGTAGGCTAAGAAATAAGGCTAGGATGTTTAGATTTAAATAGGTTGGAGGTCCGCTATGACTATGAAGATGTGAAAAGTTTCTTTGGAATACCTATAAAATTATAGCGATAGCGGATCTCAAAAGGGACAGTTCAGAGCTCATCTGCTGCGTGCAGTGTAATTTAATTAATTCTCTCGCCCAAAATATTTAACTTAGCCACGTCAAAATTTTATTATCAATACTTACCTACGTGCTGAATGCACATTTAAATTAAGAGCTTCATCGGCCATCAGCAAAAGAAGCTATAATTTATTATGTAACTTAAAGTGGTGCGTTACTAGCCCAGCGGCTAGTCGGGAGAGCCGATTTGATCAGGCGTTCCCTCAGCCGTCCGCACCGCGGCTTTATATATAAGAGCGCTGCGCGAGGAAGCAAGGCCCCAGTTCTCTCCAGACGCTGAATAACACGCCATCTGTGTCGGGAGCCGCGTCGCGTCGGCATCACTGCGACAAACAGCCTCGGATGCCGTATTAAGTTACTAGAGTTACGCGGAACCATGAAATCATGTCAAGTGATTTTCATTATCTACCTTCAGTTTGCGTATTGTCGTTCACGTGCCGTCGCGGGACAGACATTCTACCAAATATTTAGCGTGGCGTTTGATGAAATACTCTCATCAAATTATGGCGAGCATTCTTTTCAACATTTAATTCGGACATTTATAGTTGCATCAGCGCATTAGACTCTGAACTGCTCTGTTAGTCAGGTTGTAGGGATACTTGTGTTTTTTATTTGTGACTTTGAGAATATACTCAACTATTTTGGAAAATCGTTTTTGATTAGAAATCCCGGACAATCTCCTAATTCCTCAGAGCTATAAGCTGCAGCTATAATGGTACTCTCAGATGAAGTGGGCGCTAGGAACTCTAATTACAGGCTTCACGTTTTGTTAAATCGCTTTCTGGGGGCTAAAAAGTAAATAGAGAGCCAGTGTTAAGAACGGCGAAAGACAGCATTAACAACATTTATACAGCAATTATTTTTCAACAACAAACTCGCCGCCCCACAAGGTGGTCTATCTTTTAGTTCTCCTTTTTTTCTTTTTTTTTTCTTAATGGAAAGAGGGTCGTGTGATATATCAGATAATATCAACATTATCTGACAAGTTCATTCCTGGAAACAGATTCGGAGGAGCAGCTATGGTCCAGAAGTTACTTATTTGTTGCAGGTAACTAAAGATGGCTTTGACCAACGAGGAGAGAACTGAGACCAGTTTGATGTCTGGAGAAAGGAGTTTTCGTGTCATAGAGGCAGAGTTTAACAGCCGGCAGCCAAAAAGATCTTAAATTTCACACAACACTGTCAGGTGCTTAATTTCCAAATTCCGAGAAACTGGGACTGTGGCTGACAAGGCACGGAGTGGCAGTTCAAAAAGTGCTACTGACGAGACAACTTCAACAATGGTTTTGGCGTCCTTCGTGAAGAGCCAACACCGGGGCACACGATGTTTGTCAGCAGAATGTGGAATCAGACACTCATCTATCGTACGAATCCTTCATGCTTATCAGTGGCATCTATTTAAGACTCAGCTTCTCAAGAACCTAGCAGAGAATGACCCAGTCAGACGTATAAAGTTTTGCACATGGGCGCTAGAGAAAGTTCGACAAGGTCCCTCTTTTGCACAAGATATCTTGTTCACTGATGTGACAGACATTTTTGTCAGTGGTAAGGTCAATCGCCACAACCGAAGATACTGGGTGACAGAATCCACACTGGATGGACCTTACAAGGTAGTTGGTGATGTAAAAGTTATGGTGTGGTGTCGAATATGGAATAGCCGTGTAATTGGACTCATTTTCATTGACCAGCACCTAAATGGTCAATGCCACCTGGACATGCTGCAAGAAGAGTGGTTTCCCTTAGATCTGAATAAAGATGCAGCTTTCCTTCTTACTTTCAACAAGCTCGGGCTCCACCACACTACGAAGCAGTGGTCTGTCAGTGGTCAGATGGTCGATTTCCTGGATTGGCTGACTTGGCCACTCTGATCACTTGATGTCACACCACTTGACTCTTATCTGGGAGCATTTAAAACAATTTTTATGTGCATAGAAATAATAATCAGGCACCAACTCGAGCAACGCACTGAAGGAGCGTGTGCCAGCTTTTCTGTGGAAATCCTTCTGCGAGTGCATGACGATTGGATTCAGAGCCTTCAAACGTGCGTTGACCGAGAGGTATACCAGGTTGCACACATTAAATGGCTGTCCTTTACAGAGAACAGTCCAGCCTGTAATTACAAACAAAATGTGTTGTAACTTTTGAACCATGGCTGCTACTTCGAATCTGTATACATGATTTACCTAGTCAAAAAAATTGCTGATGTCTTTTGATATCACACGACCCCCTTTCCATTTAAAAAAAAAGTTACTTAGATTCAAGATGACCGATTTCAATATGGTACCCACGGTCGGTACATACCTTACTGGAATATTAGGCTTTCTCCATTCCTGCAGGGGTTTTGACGTAACAGAGTGTACTGCGACTTTTGAGTCATCCTGTGTAGATGGTGGCTTGAGTGTTGGTTTATTTTGCATTTTTCTTTCTCTCACTGTTGTCATATATAATTATCTTCTGGGGCAGTGCACAGGTATCAGTAGTAGAGAATAACGAACACACAGTAGATGAGACGCGATGTGTGAAGTTGCCGAGCATTCAGGAAGATGGGAATCTGAGGTGACAACCAGTATGAGGATAAGTTAACCAAAAAGCTCAGTTCAGACTGTTTTACATTCAGAAATGTCATTGTGTTCCCCTGCAGATGGGATAGCCAGCATATTTTCACTCATGGTCTGAGGCAATGCTGCAGTTATCGATTTTACACCATTTTCTCCCTGTGCGCTTCTGCAGAATAAAACTTTTTTTTTAAATTAGTAGATAGCTTCAGAATATTTTTTTCTCTCCTCGTGGGATCCTTACCAAGTTACGTTAAGTGAAGGAATAGAAAATATTGAAAGAAGTGCTGCACGACACGTCATGCATTTATTTAATAACAATGTGAGTTTCGTGGAGATATTCAACAAACTGCAAAAGAAGGTGTAAGAAAAAAGCTGTGCATCGCGAAAGCCACACTCTCGAATTCCGAGAACCCACATTTCGCGTTAAGAGAAATACTACTTCCGCCAACATATGTCTTGCATAATGGCATCGACACTACAAATAGAGATGTCCACAGTTGTATAGAGATGTACCGAGAGAACTTCTTCCTGAATATCCGGTGCGAATGGAACTTGAAGGGCAGGCAAATGGCACTGGTACAGTATGTGTTCTCAACCATACACAGTCAGTGTTCGTTGCGGAGTAATTGTGTAGATGTAGATGTAAATTGCGGTTTTCTTCTATGAAAATACGTCTGTTTTCTCTCAGATGAGATGTAAGAAGGTCTCGTCATTCATTACAGAAGTATAGGTATCCACTCGTTTTTTTTCGTTAATGGAACAATTAAAATTTTTGCTGATCCTACAGAAGATTTATAAGACTATATTGAGGCTCTCTTACAATTCGTGCTAGTGGAAACAGAATTACGATACTTTAAGAGGTTCCTAGAATATCTGAAGTTAGCAGCTTAGCTGGCTTATCCTGTATATCGTATATCCGTGAATCGTAAATCTAGTAGCACTGTCCCTTTTGAGCTCCTCTTGCTCAAGTGCATACTCTTAACAAACTTATAACACGGCTTAAAAAACTGTGTGTTTGAAGATAACGACAGTCCTGCCCCGAGTGCGATGGATTTGGTCGTAAACTTGGGGAAAAAGGAAAATAAAATATAGGTACAGTCTCGCACATGTTTGATACTACTATACAGGGTGATTCCGTGATGGTTTCAAGCTTTCATGGATTATAGAGAAGGGTGACTGTATCAGTCAGAGCTAAGGGGCCCTTGTCTGGAGACTACCGAAACTAAAGGTACAAGCAAATGTCGTACTGACACCTCCGACAGTGGGAAACAAACACCTGTGTACACAGTGTTTAAAAAACATACTTCCCCGGTTCCTGAAACATCCCGCTCGTTATTCGTCAGTGGTTGTAGTTGCAACATGATTGAACCCCATCTTACTTTGGACTGAGGGTTCGCGAACACCTGAATCAGACTTTCCATGAAAAGTGAATACGAGGCGTCGGTCCTGTTTTTTGGGCAGCACGTTCACCTGACCTCATCGTGCTTGATTCCGTCTTGCGCGACCACGTGAAAGTTTTTGTGTTGCGAGACGTCGGTCGAGACTGAAGGACAACTCCTGGCAAGGATTGTCTCTACCTGCGACACTGTTCAAACGACATTGGGGACATTAGAACGGGTACGGTGGAACTTAGTGTGACAGCGACATGCCTGACGCTAGGGCACGCCACTTTGAATAACTGTGTTACACGTAGCGGCTTGTGAAACTTGTGCAGGTTAGTGAAATTCTTTATTAATTGTATCGCCGTTGCTAGTCTGTCAAGAAGCGAAATTGTGTGAAAGTATTGGAGAGTATCCAGTCGGGATCCTGTAAGTCATGATCAGGGTTCGGAACCTGGGGCCCTTAATTTGAGGGCTGCGCGAGGATAAGGACGAATTTCGGTAGATTTTCACTTATATGTTTCGACTCGGTCGTTTCCGGAAAAGGGTCGCTTACTTCAAACTTATACATTTACTCCTTATTCACAATTCCTTAAAGTCTATAACATCATCACGGAATCAGCCTGTATTCTATTTCTGTTTTCACGACCTGGGCTTTATATTGTCACCCCATGCTCCAGCAGAACAGAGTTACGATCAAAGGTGGCAGCTTTCCAAATATTTGTAATAGAAGTTAACACAGATATAAAAGTACATGAGCCATGGCCGGCTCGCGTTGATGCCATTTGTTCTTTGGCATTTTGTCACAATCGAGTGGCCTCTTATTTCTCCCTGAGTCACTACCATAACGAGTTGCCTCCATCAGTGGCAGCAGTAGCGTTTATCGATACTAGTACTGCTGTACCATCTTTGGTGTGACCACTATACTTCCATGTGGTGGTGTCTCTGATAGTCAGTGGGTTGGGATAGAGCAGCGAGGAAGTCTCCGTGGTGCAATGTCAGGCCGGGATCGCTGGCGGCGTGCGCGCGCGGTCGAATTGTGAGGTGGTAGCTGTGAGAGCTACAAAGTTGGTTGCCCACCGAACCTGGACACTGAAGTTGTAGTGATCAGTTAACTTGTTATGAAACCTCAACTGCTGTGGCATCTCTTCGTCCATTGCCGGTTGTTGCTTCCCGGGACGTTCCGGCTAGCAGCAACGTATGGTGTGTTGGACTCACAAGGGGAGGCCGCCAATTGTGAAATTCAGATTCGATTCATACTGCGCATAGTAAAAGCTCATGGCCAGATGTGTAATGTGGCAAAGCACCAAGATGCACTTCTCAGCCGTTGTCGAGAAAATCGACAGTTAAAAGAAACCGTGGCGGTGAAATACTCTCTACGATTAATAATTTTCCACAGCGTCGTGGCGCAGCGGTAAGCGCACGGGTTTGTAATCCGAAGGTCGCCGGATCGAATCTCGCACCATGCAACTTTTTTTTTAGTATTATATATATATAACTTTGTTTGCGGAAAATATAATGATGTTCGAAGTCGCCAGTTTTTCCACGACAAACGACTGTCAACAACGTATTATATGCATAATTGTTGCAGCTGATTGCCGGGATATATATATATATATATATATATATATATATATATATATATATATATATATTTCCCGGCAATTATGCATATAATAAGTTGTTGAAAGTCGTTTGTCGTGGAAAAACTGGCGACTTCGAACATCACTATGTTTTCCGCAAACAAAGTTGTATTTCACAAATGTTATTAATTTTCTTCATAATGTTAACCACGTATGGTTAACGGAAGACGTAGAAACGATATTCCGAAACGAATACGTATAACGTAAGTCAAACGTTCGAATTAGAAATGAGACCCCACGAACACAAATTCGCTGTGGCAGATATGAAATATAAACTCCGTTACTCGCTCGTTACACTTGAAGGACAGATGTTGAATGGGCCGAAACGAGCCGCCGCATAACAGCGTAGTTGCCTGCTAACTTCGAAAAAAGGTAGATGCGGTCCGTAGCGCAACTTATAACATCGTCGAAAATCACTGCGGACGGGAGAGTTTTGGTACACCCTGTTAAAAAAACGGAAAAATGGAGGTGGTACAATTGGAGAGCGATCCGCCTTCACCAACATGCATAAGCAATTCATTAATAGTTTACTTTTACATATATATATATATATATATATATATATATATATATATATATATGTTACAAAAAACTAATAATAAAAAAAATTTGCATGGCGTGAGATTCGATCCGGTGACCTTCGGATTACGAACCCGAGCGCTTACCGCTGCGCCACGACGCTGTAGAAAACTATAAATCGTAGAGAGTATTTCACCGCAACGGTTTCTTTTAACTGTCGATTTTCTCGACAACGGCTGAGAAGTGCATCTTGGTGCTTTGCCACATTAGACCTCTGGCCATGAGCTTTTATTATGCGCAGTATGGATCGAATCTGAATTTCACAATTGGCGGCCTCCCCTGTCAGCGAGATTTTGCAGCCATCTTCCCGTATGGTCTTTAACTATTAAACTGGTTGTTACTTATCAGTGAAGGGCACCAGTGGTATTTTCTGCCTTATGGCCGTTAACGCCTCAGTTACCTGCCCTGGCCGTTACTGTAGTTTTCTGGCAGTGTGTATTTCCTCACCGTGTTGACACTGTCCGGTACGGCGTGTAGTCTGACAGCCTTTTAGTTGTTCGTTCATATTTATTTTAGAGTGGTTACGGTGCCTTGGATATTTTTAGACACCAATTTTGAAGACATAGTGCTGCTGGTATCATTGTCCTTGGCTGATACCTTCTGTTGTCATGCCGTTGGTCAGGTGGAAGGGAATTGATTAGGTTGTTGGTCGGTCTTCAGCCATCTCTGGGTCGGTTTGTCATCCGATTATTTTACCTTACTCTTGGCTGCCTGTCTCACCTCACCTTATGTTAGGGCTACCTCCTCAGACCGACCCTTGGAACACTTCTGAGCACCATTGCTCTGTTAGTTTTAGATTGTGATTTTCATTTTAGTCTGAAGTACTGTGAGAGGCCTTCAGCTGTCTATTAATTTGGTTTGTTAATTTTTTAAGATAAGGCCTTCAGCTGTCTTAAATTAAAATTTGAAGTTTCATTTGTTAAAAATTGCTCTTTCTGAAATTTTTGTTATCCAGGCCCTAAGCCCTGAGTTGTTCAATCTCTTGTGTGTGGCCTTCAGTCGAGTATTTACGTGAAATAGTTTTTCTTTAAGTAAGGCCTTCAACCGAGTGTATTCTTTAAAGCAGTTTTTAAGAACTTCTGTTCAGGCCTTCAGCCGTTCTTCTTTTTGGTGTGGTTTTGGGCCTTCAGCCCAGGAAGTATCACAAGTTTTCTTAACTAGACCTTCAGCCGTATTGTTTTAATTTGATCCTTTTAAGGCAATGTGTAATTACGTGGCTCTTAGGAAAATAAAAGTTTGTGTGTTTTGTGCAACTAACAGTAACCGATTACGGCTCCCCTTCACAACCGTAACCTGATCTGCTCTATCCTGCGAAACCAGATTTCAGTGCACACTTTTGCAAGCGGTGTTTTCCTCCACAGACTTGGAGGTGGATTAGCCGAGCGGTCTAGGGCGCTGCAGTCAAGGACTCTGCGGCTGGTCCCGGCGGAGGTTCGAGTCCTCCCTCGGGCTTGGCTGTGTGTGTGTGTGTGTGTGTTTGTCCTTAGGATAATTTAGGTTAAGTAGCGTGTAAGCTTAGGGACTGATGACCTTAGCAGTAAAGTCCCATAAGATTTCAGACACATTTGAACAATTTTTTTATTGATAAAGATATACACATGTTTGCTTACGGCCAGAATGTTCTCCTTAAGTGCCAGGAATTGTCATAAGGTGGACAAACGCGAGCGTGCACTCACAACACGAAGGCTAGTTCTTCCTTGTAATCAACTAAGAGAGATGAAACCTAATTTCTTTAAGGAATGCAGCAACCAGCCCATTTTTACACAGTTCATCTATTCAAAGCGTCTGGGATGTTCGCCCATCTTCATTTGGCTGCTCTACCTCACCCAAACTGAGTGCCACAGTTTTCGATTCCCAAGCGGAATGCACGAAAAGCGCATGCCCCAGTTGCGAGGTAAATGTTGACCAGCCATCGGAATCTCGTGTTGTTATTCTACCCAGTATCAGACCGTGGAAGGCATGGTCAACGACCCTACTTGCTGAGAGCCGCTTAGTTGAATGGATACTGGGAGAGGTGGAGGAAATCGCAACACAAATAAAAGATTTAGAAACTAGTACAAACAGGTACATCCTGAAATTAGCATAGAATAACGCGTTCCTCATTGAAGGCAGCCGCCAATGATATAGACACATTCAGAGAATGACAAATAAAAAAAGCATTCACCTATAGCTGCACAAGTTTAAAGGAGGACACCCCGGACAGGGAATGCTGAACCATGATAACTAGGTTTCGGCACCAAAAATGGGGGGTGGTGGCAGAATTCGGTGAACCTTACCGCTCTCCCGTAGTATCGCGAAATACGGGCGATCGTCAAACGACCGAATCAGAGCGTCATTGTTAGACTGAGCCCGAAGTCATGAACTGTTAAGCTTTACTGTCGCATGGCAGAGCGTACCTGTGGACAATAGGCGGTCGACGGCGAGAAGGCAGTTGGTGGAACTTCCAAGACGGTTCTAGAATGGGCTGGAGCGCCGATGCTCATGGATTTTGTTAGCTGGTCGGCACCTCGCATTAGTTTGCCTACGACTGAAAAACTAATTCCGGTGCCAAATTGCTGGGTGGTCAAGCTGCTAGCTGTCGCCTGGTGGGCCATAGAACTGTCCACCAGAGATTGCCTAACCTGGCGCAGCCTCGGCCGTTGAACGGCTGACCTTCCTGTGCTCGTGCGCTCCTCGAGACTAAAAATTGTTCGCTTTAAACGTGAATCATTTTAACGGGCGCCGCCATATTGAACAATTTATTAATTTCTCTCAAAATGACGGCAGCCGATATCTGCTTACAGATTTCCTTTGCTCTTTATGTAGGGAATTGAAGTTACAAGGTTTCTTTCGTTTCTGCAATAATTTATATGCTTTGATTCGCGGCTGAATTTTTAGATACTTTGAAATTAAATTTATATACAAACTACGGGCAAAGCAGCGGTTTGTCCGTCATCAAAAGTTCCCGAATCTATCACCTGATTTCTTCTCGACTCATTCTTTGTTTCCAGCCTTGAGGGGCCGCCCATGCTCTCATCATACACGTGACGTTATTGATAGAGTTCATAACACGATTTGTTATGTGGTGTACGAATAATACAGTTATATTTTAGTCAATGTAATGTTTTTATCGACTGAATTTTGAACGCTGTAGCTGACTTGTAGCTAGCAGCTCCTTTTGTCGTACTCATGTGCATATCGTAAATGTATTACGCCAAACATGGATGGAAACCCGAAATGTTCCTTGGTGTAAATAAAGCCTAATAGCAAGAATGTTTCTTCAAGTCATTTAATCTGCAGCTATGGAGCTCAGCCTATATTAACATCGGTAAATTAATGATGTAAAATATATTTGGTAAGCTTGATAGCGTTACGGAGATGTTTAGCAAACTCAAGTAGCAGACTGTGCAAGAGAGGCGCTCTGCATCGCGGTGTAGCTCGCTGTCCAGGTTTCGAGAGGGTGCGTTTCTGGATGAGGTATCGAATATATTGCTTCCCCCTACTTATACCTCCCGAGGAGATCGCGAATGTAAAATTAGAGAGATTCGAGCGCGCACGGAGGCTTTCCGGCAGTCGTTCTTCCCGCGAACCATACGCGACTGAAAGAGGAAAGGGAGGTAATGACAGTGGCACGTAAAGTGCCCTCCGCCACACACCGTTGGGTGGCTTGTGGAGTATAAATGTAGATGTAGAAACTTGCCAAACAAAGTTTCATTTCTTCTTTCTTTTATTTCTTCGTTTTCTGATGTGTTTTGAGTGAATTAATAGTTAAACACTTTATTAAAATGGCCAGTTCCAGTCATATTTCTGTTTCTTTTCTTTTTATACTTGCCCTACAATAAAATTATAAATAGAATAACGTACAGAAGCGTAATGATATATATATATATATATATATATATATATATATATATATATATATATATATAAAAACAAAAACAATGCAGAGGAAAATTGGCTCTGAGCACTAGAACTTAGAACTAATTAAACCCAACTAACCTAAGGACAGCACACAACACCCAGCCATCACGAGGCAGAGTAAATCCCTGACCCCGCCGGGAATCGAACCCGGGAACCCGGGCGTGGGAAGCGAGAACGCTACCGCACGACTACGAGATGCGGGCAGAGGAAAATTGTGACTCAAACACTCGTCATATGATGTCTACACAAAAAATGAGCACAGGTGGGTACTTCTTTTTAGAATAGGGATCTAGTAACAGGTACTCCATATTTCATGTGAAAAGTAATAGTATGCAACAATTTATAAGTTAAAACATAACAATCAACAGCAATACGTATTTCTAATTTAGCCAACAGAAGGAAGGGAAACATGTGCATTATATCATCGCTCCTAGTCTCGTGTCGTGCGTCCATTAGCTGATTTTATAAATTAATGTTATGGTTCTTAGCTGTAAGACATTCGACGCCTCTAAGGAGAAAATTACTTCGATGCATAACAGCTTCGGAAACTCATTTTAGTGGCCTCATTCAGGAATCTGAAGATTATTTTCTTACACAGGAAAATGAGCTCCATTCGAAAAACAGGAGAAACATTGCTACATGACTTTCGAAGAAGCTGATGAATTCGTCCGCATTACGGAATGTGTTCGCGCTTCGTCGCCACGTGCCGCGAACGCTACAGGCAGAGCGCTCTAGTGGCAGATACAGGAACGAGATTGTAGTTCGTCCGACGAAGCCGTGGAGGATGGGAAGGAGGCACATCAGGCTTTCGCTCACTGGAAATAATTTACTAGCCACTAGCAATACAGCTGTCCACTCATGTCTATGGATACCATCTTTAACTACTAACAAGAAGCCCCTGTGTGCGGGTTCGATACCAGAGTCCACTTGGAATTTCAACTAAACAATTTATCAGTAATCGTGGCGAAGACTTCAAGTAGCGCCTATAAGCAGTTATTCTGCCAACAGCGTTGTCGAAGAAGTTCTAGGAGTGGGAAACTCGGGCAATGGCGGAATAATCAGCAGTGATCAAAGGGTTGAGGATGCAGAATGTAATGGAATCATTGCGTTAAGGACTCAAAATGTGGCCTGTAATTTAAAAAAAGAAAATCTCATGATTTCTTTTTCGGAAAAAATATTCTGGATAAATTTCCCATTGAGACCTTCCAAGAGGGAGGTGACCACGAGAAACAGACTGAAAAAACTGACGAAAGGCCAACAGTCTACGATTTGAACGTGTTTAATGTGGGTAGTAGTTGTTATATTGATCCGTGGATCCGTAATTCAGGCTTTTACAAGTAGTCAATAGTGAGCTCATAGTAGGTACCATCCCGGCATCTGCCTGAAGTGAATTAAGGAAACGAAGGACAACATTAAATAAACACCGCCGGTCTGTCAAAACCACCGCGGCATCGACTTATGCCTCCTGTGCAGAACTCGTTTCTTCATACATTCTTTTAAGACGCTATTTCATTAAGCAAAAATCTCATGCTACATTGTACATTCATTTCTCAGCACAAATCACTGCAGATATTACACACACCATACACTAAGCTGACATTAGGAATACAACGTCGATTACTGTTTTCCATTTCGTGAAAAGGAACTTCTCATTCGCTAGACTGAAAAACAGGTCGGTATTCCTTCATATTAAGTGACAGATTGAACTCAGAAAGAGGCTAAGATGTTAGTATTATCCACTGCAGAGTTTCGGGATAAAAAGCATTTCACAGTGAGAGTGCGGTATGAAATGACAGAGGTATTTTATTATTATTTTGTGTTACATTTTTTGCCATAGATTTGCTTCGTGTTATCGAAGTAATGGAGTATATATAACGCTTAAGAGAGCCCCTTTTTTTTACTGCTGTTTATTCTGGTAATCTGATCTCCTTGGGAACATTGTACAATTTTGATCCTAAATTGAAAATGCTGTTTAGAGTTTTTTGTTATTTGTTACTTGGTAAATTTAACTTCAGTCTAGATATTTTTCATAGACTAGGCCAATGCAGGATGTGAAATAATCATCAAGGTTATAATTATCTTCAAAATAGATTATTAAATCAACTCACATGGTGTAGTTACAATCTCCAATGTTTCGAACTGTATGTTCGTGACAGGGTTGTCCAGTCGGTATGAGCTATTGCTCGTGTTTGGTGAGAATATCCGAACATTCAACATCTCTCAGTTGACCCATATATGGATTTAACGGTTTCTGTACATGTTGTTGTTGTTGTTGTTGTTGTGGTCTTCAGTCCAGAGACTGGTTTGATGCAGCTCTCCAAGCTACTCTATCCTGTGCAAGCTTCTTCATCTCCCAGTACTTACTTCAACCTACATCCTTCTGAATCTGCTTAGTGTATTCATCTCATGGTCTCCCTCTACGATTTTTACCCTCCGCGCTGCCCTCCAATACTAAACTGGTGATCCCTTGATGCCTCAGAACATGTCCTACCAACCGATCCCTTCTTCTAGTCAAGTTGTGGCACAAACTTCTCTTTTCCCCAATCCTATTTAATACTTCCTCATTAGTTATGTGATCTACCCATCTAATCTTCAGCATTCTTCTGTAGCACCACATTTCGAAAGCTTCTATTCTCTCCTTGTCCAAAATATTTATCGTCCACGTTTCACTTCCATACATGGCTACACTCCATACAAATACTTTCAGAAACGACTTCCTGACACTTAAATCTATACTCGATGTTAACAAATTTCTCTTCTTCAGAAACGCTTTCCTTCCCATTGCCAGTCTACATTTTATATCCTCTCTACTTCGACCATCATCAGTTATTTTGCTCTCCAAATAACAAAACTCCTTTACTACTTTAAGTGTCTCATTTCCTAATCTAATTCCCTCAGCATCACCCGACTTAATTCGACTACATTCCATTATCCTCGTTTTGCTTTTGTTGATGTTCATCTTATATCCTCCTTTCAAGACACTATCCATTCCGTTCAACTGCTCTTCCAAGTCCTTTGCTGTCTCCAACAGAATTACAATGTCATCGGCGAACCTCAGTTTTTATTTCTTCTCCATGGATTTTAATACCTACTCCGAATTTTTCTTTTGATTCCTTCACTGCTTGCTCAATATACAGATTGAATAACATCGGGGAGAGGCTACAACCCTGTCTCACTCCCTTCCCAACCACTGCTTCCCTTTCATGTCCCACGACTCTTATAACTGCCATCTGGTTTCTGTACAAATTGTAAATATCTTTTCGCTCCCTCTATTTTATCCCTGCCACCTTCAGAATTTGAAAGAGAGTATTCCAGTTAACGTTGTCAAAAGCTTTCTCTAAGTCTACAAATGCTAGAAACGTAGGTTTGCCTTTCCTTAATCTAGCTTCTAAGACAAGTCGTAGGGTCAGTATTGTCTCACGTGTTCCCATATTTCTACGGAATCCAAACTGATCTTCCCCGAGGTCGGCTTCTACTAGTTTTTCCATTCGTCTGTAAAGAATTCGCGTTAGTATTTTGCAGCTATGACTTATTAAACTGATAGTTCGGTAATTTTCACATCTGTCAACACCTGCTTTCTTTGGGATTGGAATTATTATATTTTTCTTGAAGTCTGAGGGTATTTCGCCTGTCTCATACATCTTGCTCACCAGATGGTAGAGTTTTGTCAGGACTGGCTCTCCCAAGGCCGTCAGTACTTCTAATGGAATGTTGTCTACTCCCGGGGCTTTGTTTCGACTCAGGTCTTTCAGTGCTCTGTCAAACTCTTCACACAGTATCATATCTCCCATTTCATCTTCATCTACATCCTCTTCCATTTCCAAAATATTGTCCCCAAGTACATCGCCCTTTTATAGACCCTCTATATACTCCTTCCACCTTTCTGCTTTCCCTTCTTTGCTTAGAACTGGGTTTCCATCTGAGCTCTTGATATTCATACAAGTGGTTCTCTTTTCTCCAAAGATCTCTCTAGTTTTCCTGTAGGCAGTATCTATCTGACCCCTAGTGAGATAAGCCTCTACAACATTACATTTGTCCTCTAGCCATCCCTGCTTAGCCATTTTGCACGTCCTGTCGATCTCATTTTTTAGACGCTTGTATTCTTTTTTGTCTGCTTCATTTACTGCATTTTTATATTTTCTCCTTTCATCAATTAAATTCAGTAGTTCTTCTGTTACCCAAAGATTTCTACTATCCCTCGTCTTTTTACCTACTTGATCCTCTGCTCCCTTCACTACTTCATCCCTCAAAGCTACCCATTCTTCTTCTACTGTATTTCTTTCCCCCATTCCTGTCAATTGTTCCCTTATGCTCTCCCTGAACTCTCTACGACCTCTGGTTCTTTCAGTTTATCGAAGTCCCATCTCCTTAAATTCTCACCTTTTTGCAGTTACTTCAGTTTTAATCTACAGTTCATAACTAATAGATTGTGGTCAGAGTCCACATCTGCCCCTGGAAATGTCTCACAATTTAAAACCCAGTTCCTAAATCTCTGTCTTACCATTATATAATCTATCTGAAACCTGTCAGTATCTCTAGGATTCTTCCATGTATACAACCTTCTTTTATGATTCTTGAACCAAGTGTTAGCTATGATTAAGTTGTGCTCTGTGCAAAATTCTACCAGGCGGCTTCCTCTTTCGTTTCTTACCCCCAATGCATATTCACCTGCTACGTTTCCCTCTCTCCCTTTTCCTACTGACGGATTCCAGTCACCCATCGCTATTAAATTTTCGTCTCCCTTCACTATCTGAATAATTTCTTTAATTTCATCATACATTTCTTTCTGTACATATAGGTTAGTATATAGCAAGGCGGCTATATAACGGCGAGGTGACGGCGACTCGGCAGTGATTTTCCACTTGACAATGGCTGAGCAGAGCTCGGTCGAAAGCTTGTGGAAGTTTAACTATCTTATGCAACGGGAAGCCCGACAAGATTTTATTAATTCATATCGCCACCACGCAATTCTCTCATACATTATGTACCCCTACAGGGAGGAAACGGTGCGCAGCATTAAACGCCTGGAGAAGCTGTGTGTTAAGAAGGCTAACCTGTTAAGCTCTCTTGCCTCCCTGATACGCCGCCAATGTGAGAACATTATTCCACTATTTGCCGTGGTGAGGCATCACATGAACACTTGGGCAGCCAGAAGAATCTGTCATCGTGCCAGCTATGCCCTGCTACGGGAAAGGTTACATTTCAATAGGACAAAGCTGGATTCAAACCTTCGTGAGGTACTGGCTGTCCACATGCAATTCATAGAGATACTTCACAATAAAGGATGACAGCCAGAAACAGTTGCAGGATAGAATTTTTTTATTAAAATTCTTGACCGAGGTTTCGGTACATATAAATATACCTTCATCAGAAGTAAAACTTCTAAAATTACATCATGCCATGGAGAATAATAAAATAATTATGCCAAAGGCGTCGTCAGTAACGGTGTTAAACTGTTCGCTATGATCCTGTGCCCATTACACATGTCGTACAAATGGAGATGATGTTTTAAATTACTGACGACGCCTTTGGCATAATTATTTTATTATTCTCCATGGCATGATGTAATTTTAGAAGTTTTACTTCTGATGAAGGTATATTTATATGTACCGAAACCTTGGTCAAGAATTTTAATAAAAAAATTCTATCCTGCAACTGTTTCTGGCTGTCATCCTTTATTGTGAAGAATTTTAACAGTTGCTGCTGCAGCCATGTTTAAAATCTTGTCATAGAGATACTCTCGGAACTAGATTAGGAGTCGAACGACGCGGTTACTATAGCACAACAGGTGTCGTCGCAGAAAACGACCGCAGAGAACCAGAAAGGGAAATCCATCCGGCTCCCTCAACAGCAATGCGATGCAGACCGGAAATCAACAGAACGAAGTGTCATCAGTACGACAGAGAGAGATATCGACGCGGATGCCATTTCGGCACTTAAGAAGGGTCTTAACTTCGCACCAGCGCCTTACAGTATCCGTATCTGTAATATTAGAATTGGGGTTGAACAAGCAATCCTCAAGATCGAGAGTGCAATCGAAATTCTTCGCGAAGCGTGTCGGATTATTTCAAAATCTAAACCACCACCATCTAACTTGACTAGGGCTGAACGCAACAGGCTTCACGCACTGCGCAACGACCCCCTCATCGTGGTTCTGCCAGCTGACAAGGGCACTGCTTCCGTCATTCTGAATAAAGGTGACTAAAACGCTAAAATTGAGCTGTTTCTCGAGGGGGAAACCTACCGGAAACTGCCAAAGGATCCGACGCCAAGAATAAATGAGGAAGACATCAGAGCTCCTACAACAGTCATCATCGGAAGAGGCCGTTATTACGAATCTTCTGCCTCATGCGGCGAGACCACCTACCCTTAGTGGGCTACCAAAGATACACAAAACGGGTTCTCCTCTTCGTCCCCTTGCTAACACTATTGGGTCACCAACTTACAGACTGGCAAAACATAAGGCCAACCTCCTTACGCCACATGTTGATCACTGTGTGCATCACATCAAGAATACCAACGATCAACGGAATTAGACATCTGCGTCTTGGGTAATGTGATACAATGATCAGTAGTCCTGGCAAAGCCTGCATTGATCTTCTCTCCCAGTTATTCGACAGTACAATTGTGGGATTGTTTAAGCATATGTTTAAATAACTGTATTTCCTATATGGCCGCCAGTACTTACCAGTTGGACGGCGTGGTGATGGAAAGTCCATTAGCTCCGTCCACCTTTTTATGGAGAAATTTGGATATGGCTCCACATAAGCCAAGTTGTTTTTATCGTTACATCGACGATACCTTTTCATCCGTCCCCACAGTCGTGAAAAACTGGGAGAATGTTTAGAATACCTGAACGGCATTCACGACCACATTAGGTTCAGGATGGAAATAGAGAGACATGGTTCGTTGCTCTTCCTTGAAGCCCTTGATCGCCGGAAAACCAATGGACACCTCAGCCATGGTATGTACAGAAAACCTATACACCTGGCTCGGCATCTGCACGCCCTTAGGCACCATCATCCGGCACAAAAACGTGGCGTTCTGAACACCATCGTCCACCGTGCTAAAGTCGTCTTAGACGTTGAAAATCTTGCACTCTCATCCCGCACAGGCCATGAAGGCCCAAAGGTACCGACTGGCCGCCGTGTCATCTTCAGCCCACAGGCGTCACTGGATGCGTATATGGAGGGGCATGTGGTCAGCACACCGCTCTCCCGGCCGTATGTCAGTTTCCGAGACCGGAGCCGCTACTTCTTAGTCAAGTAGCTCCTCAGTTTGACTCTTTGACTCACGAGGGCTGAGTGCACCCCGCTTGCAACAGCGCTTGACAAACCGGATGGTCACCCAGCCAAGTGCTAGCCCAGCCCGACAGCGCTTAACTTCGGTGATCTGGCGGTAACCGGTGTTACCACTGCAGCAAGGCCGTTGCCACTAAACCTAAACCACATCCGAAAAATCTTGCGAGAAAACGGCTACAATCACCGCCCGCTGTCACAGGCTGTTTCTGGTGAGACATTCAGGAAAAACAGTACCGAAGAAGAGATCAAGAAACTTGCGTTTTTGCGTTTCCGTGGCACAGTGTCGGGAAAGATTAGCCAGCCCCCGAAGAGACACAACATCTCACCAGTGTTCAGGCCCCAGCAAAAATACGACAGTTCATGAGGCCTGTGAAGGATTATCTAAGGCTTAGAACACCTGCAATACAAAATACAATGTCATGGTGGCTGATACTACGTCACCCTAACAGCACGCACTGTGGAGCAACGCCAGACGGAACACGGGAGGTGCTTACACCTACGCTATCCTGAAAACCCAGTCTTGGCAGAACACGCTATGGAAAATGGACACCGAATTCTATTCGACTAGACATCTGTCACGATGAGGACGATGGGATTTTCGGATAACGTCATAAAAAAAGAGGAAGAAATAAAAATATCTGAAAACACCACCAACAGGGACGGCGGTTTTCAGCTCAGCACTGCCTGGGCACGACAGACACGGGACGAAAACATTAGCACAGCTGGCGAAGAAGAGAGCACCAGTGACGTCACAGCCAGCAGCGTGGCTATATGAGGGAGAGGCCAAGGCGACAAGACGGTCATTTACCACTTGACAACGGCCGAAGAGAGCTCACCCGCCAGGGTAGCCGAGAGCGCTAACGCGCTGATTCCTGGACTCGGTTAGGCGCGCCGGCCCCGGATCGAATCCGCCCGGCAGATTAACGACGAGGTCCGATGTGCCGGCCACCCTGGATGTGGCTTTTAGGCGGTTTTCCTCATCCCACTAGGTGAATACATCTACATCTACATCTATACTCCGCGAGCCACCTTACGGTGTGTGGCGGAGGGTACTTATTCTACCACTATCTGATCCCCCCTTCCCTGTTCCATTCACGAATTGTGCGTGGGAAGAACGACTGCTTGTAAGTCTCCGTATTTGCTCTAATTTCTCGGATCTTTTCGTTGTGATCATTACGCGAGATATATGTGGGCGGTAGTAATATATTGCCCATCTCTTCCCGGAATGTGCTCTCTCGTAATTTCGATAATAAACCTCTCCGTATTGCGTAACGCCTTTCTTGAAGTGTCCGCCACTGGAGCTTGTTCAGCATCTCCGTAACGCTCTCGCGCTGACTAAATGTCCCCATGACGAATCGCGCTGCTTTTCGCTGGATCATGTCTATCTCTTCTATTAATCCAACCTGGTAAGGGTCCCATACTGATGAGCAATACTCAAGAATCGGACGAACAAGCGTTTTGTAAGCTACTTCTTTCGTCGATGAGTCACATTTTCTTAGAATTCTTCCTATGAATCTCAACCTGGCGCCTGCTTTTCCCACTATTTGTTTTATGTGATCATTCCACTTCAGATCGCTCCGGATAGTAACTCCTAAGTATTTTACGGTCGTTACCGCTTCCAATGATTTACCACCTATGGCATAATCGTACTGGAATGGATTTCTGCCCCTATGTATGCGCATTATATTACATTTATCTACGTTTAGGGAAAGCTGCCAGCTGTCGCACCATTCATTAATCCTCTGCAGATCTTCCTGGAGTACGTACGAGTCTTCTGATGTTGCTACTTTCTTGTAGACAACCGTGTCATCTGCAAATAGCCTCACGGAGCTACCGATGTTGTCAACTAAGTCATTTATGTATATTGTAAACAATAAAGGTCCTATCACGCTTCCTTGCGGTACTCCCGAAATTACCTCTACATCTGCAGATTTTGAACCGTTAAGAATGACATGTTGTGTTCTTTCTTCTAGGACATCCTCAATCCAATCACAAACCTGGTCCGATATTCCGTAAGCTCGTATTTTTTTCACTAAACGTAAGTGCGGAACCGTATCAAATGCCTTCCTGAAGTCCAGGAATACGGCATCAATCTGCTCGCCAGTGTCTACGGCACTGTGAATTTCTTGGACAAATAGGGCGAGCTGAGTTTCACATGATCTCTGTTTGCGGAATCCATGTTGGTTATGATGAAGGAGATTTGTATTATCTAAGAACGTCATAATACGAGAACATAAAACATGTTCCATTATTCTACAACAGATTGACGTAAGCGAAATAGGCCTATAATTATTCGCATCTGATTTATGACCCTTCTTGAAAATGGGAACGACCTGCGCTTTCTTCCAGTCGCTAGGTACTTTACGTTCTTTCAGAGATCTACGATAAATTGCTGATAGAAAGGGGGCAAGTTCTTTAGCATAATCACTGTAGAATCTTACGGGTATCTCGTCTGGTCCGGATGCTTTTCCGCTACTAAGTGATAGCAGTTGTTTTTCAATTCCGATATCGTTTATTTCAATATTTTCCATTTTGGCGTCCATGCGACGGCTGAAGTCAGGGACCGTGTTACGATTTTCCGCAGTGAAACAGTTTCGGAACACTGAATTCAGTATTTCTGCCTTTCTTCGGTCGTCCTCTGTTTCGGTGGTCCCCATGTTCCGCCTCAGTTACACGGCCCGCAGACATCTGAACACATTCGCACTATTCCATGGATTATACTCGACGCAGACAGTTGGTGTACACTAATTCCGTCCCAGGGGGTACAGGTTGGCGGCAGGAAGGGCATCCGCCCCCCCCCCCCCCCCTTAACCATTAACATGCCATATCCGATTAACGATGGCTGACCCTGCGTAACTGCGGGACAAGGCTCAAGCGATAGATAGAATGGCCGAAGAGAGCTCGGTCGAAAGTTCGCCGTATTTTAACCGCCTGAAACAACGGGAAGCTCGAGAAGCCTTTATTAAGTAAGAAAATTGTTTATTACCTCAAAAGTAATCACCATAACTGCTAATACAGTTACCCCAGTGGGGGACAAGACCGTCAGTGCCTTCATGGAAAAGCGTTTGCGGTTGCCAACGGAGCCATGACTGTACACGTGTGTGCGCCTTTTCGTTTGATTCAAATCTGCGGCCATGAGTGCCCTTCTTCTGGGCCCGAAGAATATGGTAAGCGCATGGGTAGATAGCTGTCAACGTTCTTCCGAATACGCTCAAGAAGTTTCGCTGGGAAGCCCCTACACACCCTCCGTATAGGCCCGATGCCTCCCCATGCACTTCCCATAGTTATGGAACCTTCCAGAAAGATTTTCCTGACCGTCGATTTGATTGCGACTAGAAGGTGCACACCTGGGCACAATCATGGTTCATTGGACAACAGCAAACATTTTTCAGTGATGACATTGACATTTTGTCCCATAGTGGGATAAATATATTAACAGTTATGGCGATTACTTTTTAAATATTAAACAATTTATCTTTTTTCATTTGTTTCGTTTTCATTTGACTACCTGTCATATATGAGGGGAGCGGTATTCGGTATGACTACGAAGGTAGGGAAAAAGAATGAGTTACTGTGGTCAGTTCAGTGGTATAGCTACTCCCATAAGAATCTAACCCAAATCAATGCCAACAACTGTAGTACAGAAATACATTAAGCAGAGGATAAAGAGTCTGACAGAGTACATGAATAAATTGTACTGTAATTCAGTATGCAAAAAGAGGGGAAAATCTAATAGTCGGGGGACTGGAACGCTATAGTAGGAGAATACAAGGCAGAGTTACGGGAGAATATCGACTCAGCAATAGAATGAGAGAGTAAAAGAACTTCTCCAGTTGTGCAATACAGTAACAACCAGTAACAGCACATACAGTGCTCAGAAATGACGGGGAGTAAAAGATAGATACCAGCTCGTTTCACGGGGAAACGGAGGTTTCGGAATCAGGTATTGTATTGTAAGGCGTATCTAAGAGTATCTACACTCAGGTCATAATTCAGTAATGATGAAGAGTGAGCAGAAGTTTAATAGCAACGTAAAGGAGAATTTATGTGTAAGAAAGTTCTGAGCAATAATTACTTAACATAAACAGTTGTAGACCTGTGAATGCTTTTCTTCCCAGCAGTAGACAATTGTCGTGAAACCACCACAAGAACTGTACATGAAGCAAAGCGACTACGATCATCTTTGTTGTCAGTCATTTCCCGTAGGTTGCTGGAAAATAATTTTATTCATCAAAGTAAGTCTTGCCTGCAGCCTTACGTTGTCTATTCACTTTCCGTTAAGTCATCTTCTAAATCGTCTGTTGTTAGGCGCAAGAAATCTTCTTAGACTATCTACTGTCATTTCGTATGGTTATATCCCACATCCATCTTTATCCGAAGATGACCAAAACATACTGATACTTTGCTGATTTACAGGTAAATGAAATCCTGTTTCACGTCAGTTATTCTGGCGTAACAGTATGCTGAAATACCTTACTGGTAAGTGTTTTATCTACAGTGCGTTTACGAATTCGCCACTAACTCATAGGAGGCAAACACCAAAACTGTGACGGTGTTTTCGCAAAATTTCCAATTCGATGCCACGTCAAAAGCTTTGTGCAAAGTGCCAAGAGCAAATAATATTAATGTTACTGTTGTTAATGAATTGTGTAATTACATTTTATACGTGGTGGCGCATGAAATTGCGCACGATTTATATTTAAATTTAACTGTTTATGACAATAAATGAACTTAAAAACCCTAAAGGTTTTTAAATAAAGAGCCATTCTTTTATATATAGCATGAAACACGTTCAGTGCGTGCACCCTTGTATCGCAGTAACACTAAGGGAAAGATGAAGATACGCCACACCATTAGATGAAGCATATCGCTGTGTTACCTAGTTTCCCCAAACTACAACAGACTTCCAAAATTTTCACAAGTTATTTCTTTCAGGAAGCTCAAAATAAAAATTTGACGCACACTGACATAGCGAATATAATAAAGGCAAATAACATACTGAAGACGGAGAATAGAAAGTGGCGAAATATATCCTTGCTTATAATTCGTTCTGTATTAAATCCATGTCAGTATGACTAGTAGAACGTGATTCCCATAAAAATCGTATCAATACAGCGAACAATTGCTGGTCTGGAATTCTCAAGGCAAATTTATTTTCTGGAATCTGAAAAGACAATAAAGTAATAGAAATACTTGCTTGCCATACAATCCGTACACCAAGAGAAGCATTGCCACCGCCATACATATGAGAAATATACTGCATTTAACTAAACAGATGAAAGGAACGAAATATAAATAAAAGTATGAGATTTTCTTTTTATTTGTTGTTATTAACTGCCAATTAATACAAATGTTTTAATGTAGGACAATAAGATTTACAATATGTGAATCACGTAATACACATGTCACTATCATGTAAACACGAACACTTCTGGATAGTCGTGAAATATACGAAGTGCTGAATGAAATACTGGCCTGCAAAACTCAATTGCGAACAAATACAGCATGTAAGCAGAACAGAAGTTGTCGCACATTAATCATAGCCGCCAATACTATCTGCTATTCATTCTGATTTAGTAACTATGGTACACTACTTTTAAAAAATGGATCAGAAAGTCGTAAACAAGGAAACATATTATCTTGTATTCCAGAGTGGATGTATGGAAAAATATTGAGAACAATTCTCAGTACCACTTCATCAATATAAAGCGTAAGCTGCTATCAGTATCGTTCTCCATCTTTCTCAGTATAATGCAATGCAGGCACACTCAAAAGCATGCCTTCGCGCCGCGCGGGGTAACCGAGTGGTCCAGGGGGTCGTGTTACGGTCGGCACGCCCCCCCCCCCCCCCCCCGTCGGAGGTTCGAGTCCTCCCTAGGGCATGGGTGTGTGACTTGTCCTTAGTGTAAGCTAGATTAAGTAGTGCGTACACTTAGGGACCGAGATGACCTAAGCAGTTTGGTCCCTTAACACCTGATGACAAATTTCCAAATTTTCCATACCTTCGCTCCAAAATAACCCAAATGGAATGGTGTGAAGAAGGCTTTATTCTCCTTCAGACTTGCAAGCCATATGGAGCGTTTCAGTGCCGTCGATTCTCAGTGGCTGCTTTCGCCTCAAAGATTTTAGGCAAGCTAAAATGGTATAGCAGACAAAGAAGCGAATACACGGAAAACTGATAAGTGGCCGCAGATATAATATCAAAGATTGTTCGCAAGAAATAGAGACGTAATATATGGAAGATAGCAAACTGTAACAGACAGCTTTCAAGTTGCATCTACAGCCCTACAATGTTTCCAAAAAAAAAAAAAAAAAAAAAAAAAAAAAAAAAAAAAAAAAAAAAAAAGTTCAAATGGCTCTGAGCACTGTGGGACTTAACTGATGAGGTCATCAGTCCCCTAGAACACAGAACTACTTGAACCTAACTAACCTAAGGACATCACACACATCCATGCCCGCGGCAGGATTCGAACCTGCGACCGTAGCGGTCTCGCGGTTCCAGACTGTAGCGCCTAGAACCGCTCTGCCACTCCGTCCGGCGTACAATGTTTCAGATACAGCATGTACCACGAGCACTGTTATTGACTTTATTTATTTAACGATCATCGTTTCTGCACATGTGCCGTACTCGGGTAACAATATAAGAACTTCAAGGCGTATTCTTTGCTGTTAAGAGTATAGGTCATACATGGTATATACGCAGTGACAAATAAGGATGCAGGAGTTAGACAATTTCGATAGGAAGTGATATACAAAGTGGCATGTCTTCTTTTTTAAATAAATTACGTGGAATCTGATTTATTCTTATGCATAAGATGTAAAATTGTCAATATGGTTGGACACTAGGACAACGTATTCTTAATACTACTGCTGCACATGACGAAATCGTGACTGTAAAGTACACTGGATGACAAAAGGATTAAGGTGTCCACAAGGGGAGGAGAAAACGTAGCTCCACCGCTTGAGCTGGTATACGATGTCATTTCAGCGATTACAAAATAGTCAGATTTGCAAAGAACTTGGTAGTATTAGCTCACTTATCGGTATGTGACCGCATAATCTCTGGCCTTAATGCATTCACTGATTCGCATGAAGGGTATCACAAGGCCAATGTATTCCCTGCTGAGGCAAGCTAACACATATCCTTGATATCCTCGAACGAAGTTGACATCCCAGCTGGTCCCACACTTCTATCGGGAAAATTTCATGATATATTACTGGCCATGGGAGTACGTCAAATAGCGAAAATAGTCCATAGACGCGTGCCATGTGTGTATGAGAACAACCATGTTGGAAAATGACACCACGAAGCTGTCACGTTAGAATAATACAGGCTAAGCAGGGATGCCTAGAGGACAAATGTAAAGATGTAGAGGCACATATCACTAGGAGCAAAAATAGGAACTGCCTACATGAAAATTAAAGAGACCTTTGGAGAAAAGAGAACCACTTGTATGAATATCAAGAGCTCAGATGGAAAACCAGTTCTAAGCAAAGAAGGGAAAGCAGAAAGGTGGAAGGAGTATATAGAGGGTCTATACAAGGTCGATGTTCTTGAGGACAATATTATAGAAATGGAAGAGAATGTAGATGAAGATGAAATAGCAAAACTCTACCATCTGGTGAGCAAGATGTAAGAGACAGGCGAAATACCCTCAGACTTCAAGAAGAATATAATAATTCCAATCCCAAAGAAAGGAGGTGTTGACAGATGTGAAAATTACCGAACTATCAGTTTAATAAGCCACAGCTGCAAAATACTAACACGAATTCTTTACAAACGAATGGAAAAACTGGTCGAAGCCGACCTCGGGGAAGATCAGTTTGGATTCCGTAGAAATATTGGACCACGTGAGGCAATGCTGACCCTGCGACTTCTCTTAGAAGCTACATTCAGGAAAGACAAACCTACGTTTCTAGCATTTGTAGACTTAGAGAAAGCTTTTGACCATGTTGACTGGAATACTCTCTTTCAAATTCTGAAGGTGGCATGGGTAAAATACAGGGAGCGAAAGGCTATTTACAATTTGTACAGAAACCAGATGGCTGTTATAAGAGTCGAGGGGCATGAAAGGGAAGCAGTGGTTGGGAAGGGAGTGCGACAAGGTTTTAGCCTCTCCCCGATGTTATTCTATCTGTATATTGAGCAAGCAGTAAAGGAAACAAAAGAAAAATTTGGAGTAGGAATTAAAATCCATGGAGAAGAAATAAAAACTTTGAGGTTCGCCGATGACATTGTAATTCTGTCAGAGACAGCAAAGGACTTGGAAGATCAGTTGAACGGAATGGACAGTGTCTTGAAAGTAGGATATAAGATGAACATCAACAAAAGCAAAATGAGAATAACGGAATGTAGTCGAATTAAATCGGCTGATGCTGAGGGAATTAGATTAGGAAATGAGACGCTTAAAGTAGTAAATGACTTTTGCTATTTGGGGAGCAAAATAACTGATGATGGTCGAAGTAGAGAGGATGTAAAATTTAGATTGGCAATGGCAAGGAAAGCGTTTCTGAAGAAGAGAAATTTGTTAACATCTAGTATAGATTTAAGTGTGAGGAAGTCGTTTCTGAAAGTATTTGTATGGAGTGTAGCCATGTATGGAAGTGTAACGTGGACGATAAATATTTTGGACAAGAAGAGAATAGAAGCATTCGCAATGTGGTGCTACAGAAGAATGCTGAAGATTAGATGGGTAGATCACATAACTAATGAGGAGGAATTGAATACAATTGGAGAGAAGAGAAATTTGTGGCACAACTTGGCGCGGACCTCAATGCGAGATGCTTATAACAGTTTCCACAACTAAACTTTGTCTCGAAGCCTGGCAGAAAATCCAAAGAGGTCTGGTCGCATTGAAGTATGTTAGCGGCAAGAAACAACAATGCCTTCTCTGCTCAGTAGCAATGGAGATGCTATCGAAGACAGTGCTGCCAAAGCAGAGCTTCTAAATACAACCTTACGAAATGCCTTCACAAAAGAAGACGAAGTAAATATTTCAGAATTCGAATCGAGAACAGCTGCCAACATGAGTAACGTAGAAGTAAATATCCTCGGAGTAGTGAAGCAACTCAAATCAATTAATAAAAGCAAGTCTTCTGGTCCAAACTATATACCAAGTATGATGCATTAGCTCCATAATTAGCAATCATATTCAACCGTTCGCTCGACGGATGATCCGTACGCAAAGACTGGAAAGTTGCACAGGTCACACCAATATTCAAGAAAGGTAGCAGGAGTAATCCATTAAATTACAGGCCCATATCGTTAACGTCGATGTGCAGCAGGATTATAGAACATGTATTGTGTTCGAACATTATGAATTACCTCGAAGAAAACGGTCTATCGACACACAGTCAACATGGGTTTAGAAAACATCGTTCCCGTGAAACACAACTAGCTCTTTACTCACATGAAGTGTTGAGTGCTAGTGACTAGACATTTCAGATCGATACCGTATTTCTGGATTTCCGGAAGTCTTTGACACTGTATCACACAAGTGGCTTGTAGTGAAATTGCGTGCGTATGGTTCAAAATGGTTCAAATGGCTCTGGGCAGTATGGGACTTAACATCTTAGGTCATCAGTCCACTAGAACTTAGAACTACTTAAACCTAACTAACCTAAGGACATCACTCACATCCATGCCCGAGGCAGGATTCGAACCTGAAACCGTAGCGGTCGCGCGGTTCCAGACTAAGCGCCTAGAACCACTCGGCCACACCGGCCGGCCGTGTGTATGGAATATCGTCTCAGTTGTGTGGCTGGATTTGTGATTTCGTGTCATAGAGGTCACAGATCATAGTAACTGACGGAACGTTATCGAGTAAAACAGAAGTGATTTCTGGCGTTCCCCAAGGTAGTCTTATATATATATAAACGATTAGAGAGACAATCTGAGCAGCCGTCTTAGGTTGTTTGAAGATGACACTGTCGTTTATAGACTAATAAAGTCATTTGAAGATCAAAACAAATCGCAAAACAGTTTAGAAAAGATATCTGAATGGTGCGAAAGTGGCAGTAGAATTTAAATAAGGAAAAGTGTGAGGTCATCGACATGATTGCTAAAAGGAATCCGTTAAACTTCGGTTACACGATAAATCAGTCTAATATTAAAGCCGTAAATTCAACTAAATACCTAGGTATTACAATTACGAACAACTTAAGTTGGAAGGAACACACAGAAAATGTTGTGGGGAAGGCTAACCAAAGACTTCGTTTTATTGGCAGGACACTTAGAAAATGTAACAGGTCTACCAAGGAGACTGCCTACACTACGCTTGTCCGTCCTCTTCTAGAATACTGCTGCACGGTGTTGGATCCTTACCAGATAGGACTGACGGAGTACATCGAAAAAGTTCAAAGAAGGGCAGCACGTTTTGTATTATCGCGAAATATGGGAGAGAGTGTCACAGAAATGTTAAAGGATTTGGACTGGACATCATTAAAAGAAAGGCGTTTCTCGTTGCGACGGAATCTTCTCACGAAATTCCAATCACCAACTTTGTCCTCAGAATTCGAAGATGTTTTGTTGACACCGACCTACACAGGGAGAAACGATCTCCACGATAAAATAAGGGAAATCAGAGCTCGTACAGAAAGATACAGGTGTTCGTTCTTTCCGCTCGCTATACGAGATTGGAATAATAGAGAATTGTGAAGAAGGCTCGATGAACCCTCTGCCAGGCACTTAAATGTGATCTGCAGAGTATCCATGTAGATGTAGATGTAGATTCTGTTCGGCGGCAAGTAACCCAGTGGGCAGACACTTTTGAGTACCCCAACTGGTGGATAAGGGTCAGCATTGCCAACAGAGTCGACCAGTTGAGCAGCGAGGTGTTTGTGGTCCGTCGATCACTTAGAGTGAGAGTGTCCGCACGTTCCGACGTTCCAGGGGTCGCAACAGTGTCCGACCAGCTGACACGCTGGAGATCGAACAGGTTTCCGCGACCTTGTTGCGAAGGTGACATATGCCTCTTCCAACGACTCATCGTGCTTTTGTTCTCTGCTAGGTGTCTGGAAACATTCTAAAAGCACATATGAATATCTGCGATGCTCTGGTTTTCCGTCAAAAGAAACTCAATGACAGCTATCTGCTTGGAACGCACCTCCAATTCAGATGCCACTTTGAAAGTTACATAAAGCGCCGCCACCTATAGGAACTTCATGAAACTTTAGGGGCTGAAGCAGGAATATTCCATGATGTCCCACAAAAAATTCCGCATTTTTTCAGCCGAAACTGGCAGAAAAAAAGTGTTGCGTTACTTACTGAACGCTCCTCGTAGGCTGGCCTATATCCGACGTTCTGAATTCTGTATCATCAACAAAATGCATTCGATTAGCCATTACCTAAAATACAATATGTGCTTAAAAATGAATTTTTCACCAGTCTGAGTAAACTTCCGTTACTAGTTTATGGGCGTCGTTATGCAAAGAATTGTTCAAATGGCTCTGACAAGGGAACCTCCCCATCGCACCCCCCTCAGATTTAGTTATAAGTTGGCACAGTGGATAGGCCTTGAAAAACTGAACACAGATCAATCGAGAAAACAGGAAGAAGTTGTGTGGAACTAGGAAAAAAACAAGCAAAATATAAAAACTGAGTAGTCCATGCGTATCATAGGCAAGATCAAGGAGAGTACGAGCTCAGGAGCGCCGTGGTCCCGTGGTTAGCGTATTCAGCTGCGGAGTGAAAGGTCGTTGGTTCTAGTCTTCCTTTGCGTGAAAAATTTAATTTGTTTATATTCAGACAATTATCGGGCAAGGTAGAAGAATCTTTTTACCCATTCGCCAAGTGTACAAGTTAGGTGGGTCGACAACGTATTACTGTCATGTGACGCACATGGCGTCGCCAGTGTCGTATAGAATATGTCAGACGCGTTTTCTTGTTGAGGAATCGGTTGACCTATGACCTTGGGATCAAATGTTTTCGGTTCCCATTGGAGAGGCACGTCCTTTCGTCTACTAATCGCACGGTTTTGCGGTGCGGTCGCAAAACACAGACACTAAACTTATTACAGTGAACAGAGACGTCGATGAACAACCGGACAGATAATAGCTTTGCGAAAATAAAGAAAAAAAATTTTTTCCCTGTTGGGAGGACTTGAACCTAAGATCTCTTGTTCGGTAGCTGCTCGCGCTAACCACGGGACCACGGCGCTCCTACGCCCGTTTAGTCCTTGATGTTGCCTATGTTCTGCATGGACTTCTCAGTTTGAATATTTTGCTTATTTTTTTCATAGTTCCACACAACTTCTTCCTGTTTTCTCGATTGATCTGTGTTCAGTTTTTCAAGGCCTATCCACTGTGCCAACTTATAACTAAATCTGAAGGGGGTGCGATGGGGAGGTTCCCTTGTGAGCACTATGGGACTTCACTTCTGAGGTCATCAGTCCCCTAGAACTTAGAACTACCTAAACCTAATTAACCTAAGGACATGACACACATCCATGCCCGAGGCAGGATTCGAACCTGCGACCGCAGCGGTCGTGCGGTCCAGAATGTAGCGCCTAGAACTGCACGCCCACTCCGGCCGGCCGTTGTTATGACCCTTATAACAAGGAGGTAGGCTGCAGCAGTTGCGGATACCAGTATCCGCTTGTCGAGGGACCGCGATGCCAACTTGGCTGTAATTCTCTGGTATTGACCCAAGCGCTGGGGACTCATCAGCGGGGCAGATAGTTCTAGCGCCCTTCCCAGCCACCACTGTACGAGGAGGGCTCACAGCGCCAAGATGTTCCGATCTGAGACGAACTCACTTTGAGAAGTCACAGTGACAGTTTGAGTGCTGCACGCTAGACTGGAATACAGCTATGATGTTTATGAAACATGCTACGCTGGTGTTGTAATGGACGTGGCACCTCAATATGAAAAATATGGGAGCATTCTATGTAATGAAAAATAATTTTAAAGTGGTTCTGAATAGCTGAGGCGCCAGTTAAAATTCAATGAGAATGGAGATATGAGTATGTAATAACAGCTCCGTACATTCGTTATACCTTTGAGGCGGTGGCTGATACAGCCGAGGGAACGTCTGACATAAAATTCTTATATTTAGACTATAGGGTCAGAATATTGTGCATATTCAGCACAAACGTCTACCAAATACAGTAATGCGCACATGTGACCGGGACTATTGGAAGCATCGTGCATAGGCTTTACAAAACACAGAGATTTAAACACTTTGCTATCGTTATATGAAGAGTAAGCTTATCGAAGTATGATATACAGTGAGTATAACTGGAACAGGGTTGCAAGAGGAGTACATACGAAAAATTAAGAGTAAGATGCGACAGTGTTTGTTTTTTGTACTTCTTTTCCTAATTTTATTCATCGGCATCTAAACTAGAGTTCTTATAACAAGGTCCAATAAATTAACAATTGCGCCATTTGCCTAGATAAGACTTGCTAATGACTTTTCCATGTTTCAAGATCTTCGGTTGTAGGAATATGTGTGACAGAAAATTTGTCTCTCTGCAATTATCCTTTCTGGACTGTTGGTGTTTGTTAATTGGTCTATGTTTCGAGTGTATATGCTTTTCATATTTTAATGACTTATTTCGGTTCATGTGAATTAATATACTTACGAATGTATTTCATTAAGTAAACTGCTGTCTGTAAAACACTTTTTCTACGAAACCTGTGCCATGTGCTAATAGTTTCTTGTAAATTAAGGTATAAGGCCTATATCAAGGAGGATTTAGATCCTGGAGAAGCTGCCCAGAACAGATAATCACCTTGAAGTTAGTTATGGATGTCTACAAAAGAAGGCAAAAACAACTAGTCATAACCTTTGTAGATTTCAAAAAGGCGTATGATTGCATCCATAGATCTTCAATGATGAAAATATTAAGGAATTTTGGACTTCATCCTAAATTAATAAAAATGATACAGTTAACCTTAACAAACACCAAATCCAAAGTAAAATTTAGAGGAGAAATATCTGAATCATTTACAGTTAAAACAGCGTTGAGACAGGAAGATTGTTTATCACAATTGCTATTCAATTGTGCTCTTGAATATGTAATGAGAGAATGGTACAAGGAAAATCCTATGAATATTAAAATTGGAACTAAGAAAGATAAAATAAACCTAAATTGCTTGGGATTTGCTGATGACCTAGCATTACTAGCTAATAATATTCAGGAAGCCACGAAATAAATAACAAGCTTACAAAATATAGCACAAAAATTAGGACTCCAGATATCATTTGAAAAGACTGAAATAATGGTAACGGATCCACTTGTAATAGATCACATCACAGTGAATAATAGGGAAATTAAAATAGTGAAACAATTTAAATACCTGGGTGAAATTATAACACATAAATTGGACGAGAAACCTGCATGGCGAGCAAGAACTAATAAAATGATAAAAGCTCAAAAACTAACATGGTCTACGTACAATAAAAAATGTCTATCAATTAAAACAAAATTAAAACATTACAAGACGGTCCTTCAACCAGAGGTTACATACGGAAGTGAAACTCTTTTTAAAGTCACCCAGAAAAACAGAATTGACAAAATTTTAAAAGTAGAGAGAAGAATTGCTAGAACATGCATAAATAAGAAATATCAAAAAGCTGGGCAATGGCGGATAGTTCCAAATGAAGTGGTATACAGAGAACTGGAGCCCATCACTGATACTATACGAAAGAAAAGGATCTCTTTTTGCGGTCACATTCTGAGGACACCAGAAACCAGATTATCAAGGAAAATTATTGAGAAACTCTGGAAGTTGAAACAACAAAGAGGATGGCTTAAGGAAATAAGAGAGGATATGGAAGAACTGGAAATAACCCTGGATGATTTGCAGAACAAAACGCCAAATTTAAAGAAGTTGAGGGACACAGAAATAAGATTTAAACCAAAAATTGACAAACGACATACAATGAAAAGGGTATTTACAGATAAGGAACGACGAAAAACATCGGAACGAATGAAGAGATACTGGGCCACTCGGAAGGGGAAAATACCAGAGAAGAGGACCAGAAATGATTGACTGAAGTGGTCCAATGAGGCCGTAAAAGCAAAAGAAGAAGAAGAAGAAATGCTATGTCCGACTAGGACAAAAATAATTTATGTTGTAAAACGGAAGAAATAGATGACTGAGAGAATGTGTGATTTTGAGGGTAACTGTGAAGGAAGTGCGAGAGTTATCATATCAACGCACACTCCACTGCAGGCTGACAAATTCATTGCCGAAGTGCGTAAATGTTTGAGGTTTATGAAAGTCAATGAAGCGAATATGCGGAGAAACTGTAACTTGGACTTGTGAATTGGAATTGTGAAAGAAAATAAAAAAGTGTATGTCGATACCGCGTAACGTGAAATTGGCTTTCGCGGGATTTAAATTCTCTACAAATCGGTGCGTAATGATTTTGCTGTATAATTCTTTGGTGAACGCTACACGGGGCCTTTTGTGATCTGTGTTACACGAGGACAGAGAATGTATTGAAAGAAGGCAGCCTAAAAGAACGGGAACGGAAAATGGGAATGAAGTGCTCTCCTGGTAAAGACTCACGACCTAAAGAAGAATAGAAGATATTCAAAAGATCTCTTGTGACGGACAGCTTTTACGTGAAATTCGAGAAGTTTCGTAACTGGTAGACATTGCAACAAAGCGGACTAGAGCGAGAATTGTGAAGAGACGGTTGCTTTCAAGAATTAATAATTTTGCCTTCAGAAGAACATTGCATGCGATTTTGTCATATGATGACATGATGGAGACCGTGGCTGTTGTTTGAAGACAAATGTTGGTGGTGTTAGTGACAAATTTAAAGTGTTCAGTGAGACAACGAGGATGCAGTGGAAATGCATTTACGTCTGTTGGACGAATGTTATGAAAACAAACACTCGAAACCGACATTACACGACAATTAATCTGTAAAAACACACCACATGTCATAGAGAAAGCGTGTAAACCGTCTGAGGATGAATCACAACGATTCGAAACCGGTAACGGTATCCTTTCAATAAAGGAACTGAAAGTAAATTTGTGGCTGGTTGCTGTCCTAACACCAAGAACATTGCATGTCTATACTGTGGTCTATGAACGAATTTCTTGAGGACAATATTATGGAAATGGGAGAGGATGTAGATGAAGATGAAATGGGAGATACGACACTGCGTGAAGAGTTTGACAAAGCACTGAAAGACCTGAGTCGAAGCAAGGCCCCGGGAGTAGACAACATTCCATTATAACCACTGACAGCCTTGGGAGAGCCAGTCCCGACGAAACACTACCATCTGGTGAGCAAGATGTATGAGACAGGCGAAATACCCTCAGACTTCAAGAAGAATATAATAATACCAATCCCAAAGAAAGCAGGTGTTGACAGATGTGAAAATTACCGAACTATCAGTTTAATAAGCCACAGCTGCAAAATACTAACACGAATTCTTTACAGACGAATGGAAAAACTGGTATAAGCAGACCTCGGGGAAGATCAGTTTGGATTCCGTAGAAATATTGGCCCACGTGAGGCAATACTGACCCTACGACTTATCTTAGAAAATAGATTAAGAAAAGGCAAACCTACGTTTCTAACATCTGTAGACTCAGAGAAAGCTTTTGACAATGTTGACTGGAATACTCTCTTTCAAATTCTGAAGGTGGCAGGGATAAAATACAGGGAGCGAAAGGCAATTTACAATTTGTACAGAAACCAGATGGCAGTTATAAGGGTTGAGGGACATGAAAGGGAAGCAGTGGTTGGGAAGGGAATGAGACAGGGTTGTAGCCTCTCCCCGATGTTATTCAATCTGTATATTGAGCAAGCAGTAAAGGTAACAAAAGAAAAATTCGGAGTAGCTATTAAAATCCAGGGAGAAGAAATAAAAACTTTGAGGTTCGCGATGACATTGTAATTCTGTCAGAGACAGCAAAGGACCTGGAAGAGCAGCTGAACGGAATGGACAGTGTCTTGAAAGGAGGATATAAGATGAACATCAACAAAAGCAAAACGAGTCGAATTAAGTCGGGTGATGCTGAGGGAATTAGATTAGGAAATGAGACACTTAAGGTAGTAAAGTAGTTTTGCTATTTGGGGAGCAAAATAACTGATGATGGTCGAAGTAGAGAGGATATAAAATGTAGACTGGCAATGGGAACGTCAGGAAGTCGTTTCTGAAACTATTTGTGTGGAGTGAAGCCATGTAAAGAAGAGAAACATGGACGGTAAATAGTTTGGATAAGAAGAGAATAGAAGCTTTCGAAATGTGGTGCTACAGAAGAATGCTGAAGATTAGATGGGTAGATCACATAACTAATGAGGAAGTGTTGAACAGAATTGGGGAAAAGAGGAGCTTGTGGCACAACTTGACTAGAAGAAGGGTTCGGTTGATAGGACATGTTCTGAGGCATCAAGGGATCACCAATTTAGTATTAGAGGGCAGCGTGGAGGGTAAAAATCGTACAGGGAGACCAAGATATGAATACTCTAAACAGATTCAGAAGGATGTAGGTTGCAGTAGGTACTGGAAGATGAAGAAGCTAGCACAGGATAGAGTAGCATGGAGAGCTGCATCAAACCAGTCTCAGGACGGAAGACCACAACAACAACAACATGATCGAACTGTGCAGTTAAAAAGGGACTAAAATACTACTTGGACATTCAAACTGTCAACTGAACTGGAGCTATCAGACAGTATATGAAGGCACATGGCGAAATTTTACCATTAAATGTGCACGTTTCCAACAAACACGAGGGCTTGCTGAAAGGTTTTGCCTCCGAATTTTTTTATGGGAAAACTATTAAAGGTTGTTTTAAAAAAGTTACTAACATTCTGGATCTTTATTCTTTATATACAGATCTGCAGCCCTCTATCGTTACAGGGATCAGAATTGTAGCGTGTAACATGTTAGTGTCTAAAGGAACCACGAGTATGTCGTTGAGTGAGTAACAGCGAGCTGCAATCCAGTTTCGAATTCGAAGAGTTCGTGTACACATGGAGCACCATCTCCTTCACCACCACAATGTCAGATCACACAGATGCGATGCGACATTGCAACAGTCCGACTTTTCGGGTTCATCCTACCGACTGCACCCCATCCGATTTCTGCGTGCTTCCAGGACTTAATTCTGATAGTGATAAAGCGGTGCAAGCAGAGGCGAGGTTGTGGTTCCGTCAACAAAAACATTGTACAGTGACGGAATCAACAAACTGGTCTCGCAGTGTGAGAAATGTGTTCGTCGCTAGGGTTACCATATGGAGAAATGAATATGTAGATATGAAGAATGAAGATGTAGAATGTTAATAACATCACAGTTTTCACTTTAAAAATTCGGAGGCAATACTTTTCAGCACGCCCTCGATATTTAAACAGACGAGTAACCTTTGTTATAACAACGTAGTATTTTTAGTGGAACATTTCATCTAATCCCGCCAGGTGTAATTCTGTTGATTATTTTAATCCTTTATTTTTTTTATTTTCTGTCAGATGACGATCTAGAGCCTCAGTTTTCAGCGTAATATTTTCACTGTAATTTACTCCAAAATACTAGGAAAGAGCGTCATTTGCTGAGACAATGACCTTCAATTACTGCTGCGAGGAAAGAGCAGATCTCACATCGCTTTCCACAGTAGCCTCTTGTAATGTCAACAAAGTAAGAGGATTACATACCTAGCGACGGGAGAACGATAATAACATATTCATCACCTGTGCAGAACCACCCGTTGTGGTACCTTTAAAATATTTCTGTTGACTTCAGTAATAGTAATTACCATTAAACTGTCAGAACTGTTCAAACTAGTATAAATATTTAATTAACTTCACGCCTCTCTGAGAGAAGAATTTGAAGTTAAATTTGTAAAAACTATATGAGAATTACCCATCGGGATATTTAAATTGCGTGTTGAAGTTGCACTGTTTGGTGGTCAATACTAAAAGTTTCATTGCATAATTTTGCATACGGAGTACAGCCCAGCAAACCAGAAATATAAAACAAATTCCGTTGTTACCAGAGACCTTTAAGTGACAAAAATCCAACACACGAGCTTTATTTTTTCACCCTGTATTCATGTTTCTGTTGCCAATACTCTTAGACAGTAACGAACAAAAGAATCGCAACATTAAAAAATAATTTATGTAGAGGAATGAAATTTCGGGAAAACATTCGTCCAGATAACATTTGTAAGTGATTAACACTGCAAGATCACTGATTAACGTAAGCGCGAGATAAGCGATTGAAAATGTGAACTGCTGGTACAATAATAACCGGTGTAACCGCCAGAATGTTGAATGGAAACATCCAAATATGTATCCATCCTGAAACTTCCTGGCAGATTAAAATTGTGTGCCGGACCGAGATTCGAACTCGGGACCTTTGCCTTTCGCGGACAAGTGCTCTACCAACTGAGCTACCCAAGCACGACTCACGCCCCGTCCTCACAGCTTCACTTCTGCCAGTACCTCGTCTCCTACCTTCCAAACTTTACAGAAGCTCTCCTGCGAACCTCGCAGAACTAGCACTCCTGAAAGAAAGGATAACTTCTGTTAAGTTTGGAAGGTAGGAGACGAGGTACTGGCAGAAATGGAGCTGTGAGGACGGGGCGTGAGTTGTGTTTCGATAGTTCAGTTGGTAGAGCACTTGCTCGCGAAAGGCAAAGGTCCCGTGTTCGAGCCTCGGTCCGGCACACAGTTTTAATCCGTCAGGAAGTTTCATATCAGCGCACACTCCGCTGCAGTGTGAAAATCTCATTCTGGATGTATCCATTGTGTTGCAATGATGCCGAATGTAAGTTCCTGGGAAAAATTTGGACATTTGTGGTAAGGTCTTTTGGACCAAACTGCTGAGGTCATCGGTCCCTAAGCTTACACACTACTAAATCTAAACACATACACCCATGCCCGAGGGGGGACTCGAACCTCCGACGGGGGTAGCAGCGAGGACTGTGACAAGGTGCCCTAGACCATTCGGCTACCCCGCGCGGCAAGTTTCCGGGATGGAGTTTCATGAATGTTGCACTTGGTCGGTCAATACAGAGACGATCAATAAAGGTTGTGGATGACGCTGCAGTTGTCGTCCGATGATGCCCCATATGTCCTCAATTGGAAACAGATCTGGTGATCAAGCAGGCCAAGGCAAGATGTCGACACTCTGTAGAGTATGTTGGGTTACGACAGCGGTATGTGGGCGAGCGTTATCCTCTTGGGAAATATCCTCTGAAAAGTTGTTTATGAGACAAATTTGGAGTCAGGGTAGGTGGGATAATCACGCTGTCATGCGAAGTTGCATCACAACCACATCACAAAGTGCAGATTCAGTCTGTCTGCCGGCCAGAGTGGCCGAGCGGTTCTAGGCGCTACAGTCTGGAACCGCGTGACCGCTACGGTCGCAGGCTCGAATCCTGCCTCGGGCATGGATGTGTGTGGTGTCTTTAGGTTAGTTAGGTTTAAGTAGTTCTAAGTTCTAGGGGACTGATGACCTCAGATGTTAAGTCCCATAGGCATTTTTTGAGCCAGTCTGTCTAGCACACAAACCGGTTGGCTGTAGGCCCTCAACTGGTCGTCAGTGGCACCTAGGGAGAAACAACATTCAGCAAAAAGATGACAGACCTGCCCACTGCTTGAACACTGCTCACCACTGTGGGATCTGCACCAGATAGGGTTGATAGAAGAGATAGAGAAGATCCAACGGAGAGCAGCGCGCTTCGTTACATGATCATTTAGTAATCGCGAAAGCGTTACGGAGATGATAGATAAACTCCAGTGGAAGACTCTGCAGGAGAGACGCTCAGTAGCTCCGTACGGGCTTTTGTTGAAGTTTCGAGAACATACCTTCACCGAGGAGTCAAGCAGTATATTGCTCCCTCCTACGTATATCTCGCGAAGAGACCATGATGATAAAATCAGAGAGATTAGAGCCCACACAGAGCCATACCGACAATCTTTCTTTCCACGAACGAGACTGGAATAGAAGGGAGAACCGATAGAGGTACTCAAAGTACCCTCCGCCACACACCTTCAGGTGGCTAGCTGAGTATGGATGTAGATGTAGATGTAGACCTCCATTCTGCCCTCCAATGAGCTCGCGTTTGACTCCACAGAAGTCACAAATGGCAGTGGTTTGGGGTCAGTGGAATGCACGCCATAGTGCGTCTAGCTCGGATGTGACCTTGAAGTAACCGATTTCGATGCACCTGGGTCATACAGTAAACACAATGGTCTTCTACCTCGGTAGTGACATGCGGCCGACTGGAGCCAGGTCATCTTGCGATCATATATTCTCGTGAACACCGTTGCCAGCAGTCATCTACAGTGGCTACATTCCTGCCAAGTCTTTCTGCAGTATCACAGAAGGAACATCCAGCTTCTCGCAGCCCTATTACACGACTTCGTTCGAACTCAGGAAGATGATAATGACATACCTGACTAACATCAACGCACCACGACCAATCTCCAAGGTAAATAAAGATCAAGACCGTTACTGCGTGTATTTAGAGCAAACCTGATTTGCATCCCCATAGTGGCACCATTGGAGAGAAATTTGAATAGATATTTTTCGGATGTAGAAATAGGCCTATCAGTTTTCGATTATGTCGCACAACGCCTTCTAAGGAGACGAAAGAAAAATTCGGAGTAGGTATTAAAGTCCATGCAGAAGAATAAAAATGTTGAGGTTTGCCGATGACATTGTAATTGTGTCAGAGACAGCAAAGGACTTGGAAGAGCCGTTGAACGGAATGGACAGTGTCTTGAAAGGAGGATATAAGATGAACATCAACAAAAGCAAAACGAGGATAATGGAATGTAGTCGAATTAAGTCGGTTGATGCTGAGGGAATTAGATTAGGAAATGAGACACTTAGAGTAGTAAAGGAGTTTTGCTATTTGGAGAGCAAAATAACTGATGATGGTCGAAGTAGAGATGATATAAAATGTAGACTGGCAATGGGAAGGAAAGCGTTTCTGAAGAAGAGAAATTTGTTAACATCGGGTATAGATTTAAGTGTGAGGAAGTCGTTTCTGAAAGTATTTGTATGGAGTGTAGCCATGTATGGAAGTGAAACATGGACGATAAATAGTTTGGACAAGAAGAGAATAGAAGCTTTCGAAATGTGGTGCTACAGAAGAATGCTGAAAATTAGATGGGTAGATCACATAGCTAATGAGGAGGTATTGAATAGAATTGGGGAGAAGAGGAGTTTGTGGCACAACTTGACAAGAAGAAGGGACCGGTTGGTAGGACATGTTCTGAGGCATCAAGGGATCACAAATTTAGCATTGGAGGGCAGCGTGGAGGGTAAAAATCGTAGAGGGAGACCAAGAGGTGAATACACTAAGCAGATTCAGAAGGATGTAGGTTGCAGTAAGTACTGGGAGATGAAGAAGCTTGCACAGTATAGAGTAGCATGGAGAGCTGCATCAAACCAGTCTCAGGACTGAAGACCACAACAACAACAACGCCTTCTAGGTGCTGCGATCCTTTTCCATCAGTGTACGACTGAGGATTACTACAAACGTGGCCAGTATTCTTGTAGGACGTGTATGTGTATTAATGAGCGTATGCATGTTTGTGGAAAACTGACTCGCAAAGTAGTGTTTGAAGCCTAACAGTTTATTAGAAAGAACACAGCGAAAGGGTTTAGAGACAATAACAAAGATTAGCAAGATGTAGCACAAGGTTTAATTGCAGAAAACGTTAGAAGTGGTCATTTTTAGTCCACTATGCACCTGTAGGGATTCTGGTGTCTTCTATCCATGTTCTATTACGCCACTGTTTTGGTCCGTTCGTATTTGTTTAGAATCTATCTGACGCCTATCTAAGGAGCGTAAATGCGTTTCATGACAAAAATGAAATGTTCTGCAGAGTATTAGACAAGTTCTATTTAATATGTCATGTTAAATCAAGTAACGATGAAAAATTAAGTTAATGATTAGAACGATTATCGAAATAGAATAATACTTATGGAGGATAACTTATGACGGGAGGATGTTATGATGTGACAAATAATATTGAACATGACGTACTGAAAGGAAAAACATAATATGAAATGGAATAACATAAGACAAAAGTTACAATATTTGTGGAAAAGAAAGGACTGTCAGAGCAAAGACAGACATTGAGGGTTATGTAAACTTGAATAAGCTAAATACTAATGAATAACGTGAGTTCAATAACAGTCAATCTGTTAAGAACTATTTGAAGTGGTAAGGGTGAGGGGATCCAGGAGTGGCAAGTAACTAAGCCCTCAGTTAGCTGAAAATATTTTGCAATTTATTTCGCTCCAGCAATTTACATGAGGCACAGGTTGGTACCTGAGCACACTTGATTATTTGGTTAATTTCTCGTAAGATAATTATTGAATTGCTTAAAAGCGCCAGTAAGTAAATCAGATACTACATCTACATTATACTCCGCAAGCCACCTAATGGTGTGTGGCGGAGGGTACTTATCTGATCCCTCCACCCCTGTTCCACTCGCGAATAGTGCGTGGGAAGAACGATTGTCGGTAAGCCTCTGTATTGGCTCTAATTTCTCGAATTTTCTCCTCGTGGTCAACACGCGAGATGTATGTATGGTATCGCGAATGCACTTGGTTGTACCTAAGATAGTGAACATATTTCTTGTATGGGTAAAATTTGGCAATACTCGTGCTTAATTACGTGTCCCAGCATATATGGGTCGCTGAAGGTTCGTACTATGTTTGATAGAATCCAGGTACCATGCAGAGTGGTACAATTCCTTTTATTTATGTATTCCTTCTGTTTTATGATTCTGATGGGAGTGCTAATAGTAATTTTCTCGCTCCTAACAGTTAATATACCCCATAAATACCTCTCCTCTGGGTAGGATCTTGACTCAAATTACACCTTGTACTGACTTGTTGAGCACCCGCTGATTGTCGTAAAGTTATTATTATGGTGTCCTCATATATATGCGTCGCCACTGGGACGAATTTAGTTAACGATACCAGTTAAAGGTAAATTTCCCAGGTGCGGTGCTTTACGTATTATTTGGTACTTGGTTTAAGTGTATACAACTGGGGCATAGGGCTGAGGGTCGTTAACTGACTTAACTGGAGCATTGGTAGGCTAATCTGATGTGTGCTGTTGAGTTTTGGAAAAGGCGCAACTACTGTACCTTCTCTTATGTTGGCAGCATGGCTCAATATTTCGACAGAGAACTTCCAGCGACTTGAATACATGCCACGCCTAGTTGCTACACTGCTGTTTGTTGTGATCTTCAGTCCTGAGACTGGTTTGATGCAGCTCTCCATGCTACTCTATCCTGTGCAAGCTTCTTCATCTTCCAGTATCTACTGCAACCTACATCCTTCTGAATCTGCTTAGTGTATTCATCTCTTGGTCTCCCTCTACGAATTTTACCCTCCACGCTGCCCTCCATTACTAAATTGGTGATCCCTTGATGCCTCAGAACATGTCCTACCAACGGATCCCTTCTTCTAGTCAAGTTGTGCCACAAATTTCTCTTCTCCCCAGTTCTATTCAACACCTCCTCATTATATGTGATCTGTTGTTGTTGTTGTGGTCTTCAGTCCTGAGACTGGTTTGATGCAGCTCTCCATGCTACTCTATACTGTGCAAGCTTCTTCATCTCCCAGTACCTACTGCAACCTACATCCTTCTGAATCTGCTTAGTGTATTCATCTCTTGGTCTCCCTCTACGATTTTTACCCTCCACGCTGCCCTCCAATGCTAAATTTGTGATCCCTTGATGCCTCAGAACATGTCCTACCAACGGATCCCTTCTTCTAGTCAAGTTGTGCCACAAACTTCTCTTCTCCCCAATCCTATTCAATACCTCCTCATTAGTTACGTGATCTACCCACCTTATCTTCAGCATTCTTCTGTAGCACCACATTTCGAAAACTTCTATTCTCTTCTTGTCCAAACCAGTTATCGTCCGTGTTTCACTTCCATACATGGCTACACTCCATACAAATACTTTCAGAAACGACTTCCTGACACTTAAATCTATACTCGACGTTAACAAATTTCTATTCTTCAGAAACGATTTCCTTGCCATTGCCAGTCTACATTTTATATCCTCTCTACTTCGACCATCATCAGTTATTTAACTCCCTAAATAGCAAAACTCCTTTACTACTTTGTCTCATTTCCTAATTTAATTCCCTCAGCATCACCCGATTTAATTTGACTACATTCCATTATCCTCGTTTTGCTTTATTTGATGTTCATCTTATATCCTCCTTTCAAGACACTGTCCATTCCGTTCAACTGCTCTTCCAAGTCCTTTGCTGTCTCTGACAGAATTACAATGTCGTTGGCGAACCTCAAAGTTTTTACTTCTTCTCCATGAATTTTAGTACCTACTCCAAATTTTTCTTTTGTTTCCTTTACTGCTTGCTCAATATACAGATTGAATAACATCGGGGAGAGGCTACAACCCTGTCTCACTCCTTTCCCAACCACTGCTTCCCTTTCATGCCCCTCGACTCTTATAACTGCCACCGGGTTTCTGTACAAATTGTAAATAGACTTTCGCTCCCTGTATTTTACCCCTGCCACCTTCAGAATTTGAAAGAGAGTATTCCATTCAACATTGTCAAAAGCATTCTCTAAGTCTACAAATGCTAGAAACGTAGGTTTGCCTTTTCTTAATCTTTCTTCTAAGATAAGTCGTAAGGTTAGTATTGCCTCACGTGTTCCAACATTTCTACGGAATCCAAAGTGATCTTCCCCGAGGTCCGCTTCTACCAGTTTTTCCATTCGTCTGTAAAGAATTCGCGTTAGTATTTTGCAGCCATGACTTATTAAACTGATAGTTCGGTAATTTTCAGATCTGTCAACACCTGCTTTCTTTGGGATTGGAATTATTATATTCTTCTTGAAGTCTGAGGGTATTTCGCCTGTCTCATACATCTTGCTCACCAGATGGTAGAGTTTTGTCATGATCTACCAATCTAATATTCAGCACTCTTCTGTAGCAACCTTCAATCATATACCGATGGAAAAAAATGGTAGCACCAAGAAGGCGTCGTGCGACATAAATGAAAATTGGTAGGTGTGTTTCTACATCTGAAAAATGATTAATCAAATTTCTCCCCAGTGTGACGCTAGTAGCACCACAATGACCATGCAAATACTGCTCTAAATACGCACAGTAACAGAGTTATTTACCTTTGGAAGCGGTGAGCTGATGGTAGTGAGGTATGTCATTATCAGCACCTTACTTAGTTTGAACGAAATTGTGTAATAGGGCTACGAGAAGCTGGATGTTCTTTCTGCGGTACTGCAGAAGGACTTGGCTGCAATGTAGCCAATGTACATAGTTGCTGGCAGCTGTGGTCACGAGAATGTATCGTCACAAGAAGATCTGGCTCCAGTCGGCCACGTGGCACTGCCGAGAGGGAAGACCATCGTGTTCAGTGCATGCCTGCGGCGCAATGCACTGTATCTATAGCAGTGATCTGAGCAGAAGTTAGCATCTCAGTGACACAATGAACTATTACAAATCGGACACTTTAAGGACAGCAAAGCACCGGTAACACTTACAAAATTATGGACAGCTATGTAGGCAGCATGGCTCAATATTTCGCAGCGATCTTCCAGCGACTTGAATACATGACACGCCTATTTGCTACACTACTCTAGGCAAAATCAGATCCGACACTATTTTTGTAGCTATCCTACGACTTTTGTCTCCTCATTGTATTCGTCCTGAGAATATTCTCATTGAATCTACTTCCTTCAGAACTTCAACGAATTTATTCCAGTAAACACATTTTATTGCTTTCTCCAATTATGTGAAAGCTATAAATGTAATCTACAGGGTGTCCGAAAAGTCTTTCCCTGATTACATAAATTGATAACTCAAGCTAGAAGTAAGATACAAATATGAAACTGGTGTCTAATTGTTTACAAACTATCAAAGTTTTTTTCACACATCAGTAAACTTCCACATGAGCGCCATTGGTAGCGCGTAGCACGTCTAGGCGACATTCAATTTCCGTTCACACATTAGCTTCACGTCTTCTCTCTTAAAAAAAAACTATTCTAGCTGTTGCTGACTTTTCGTTAATTGTTGCTTTTATGCAAATTGTTTTTGCTCCTTCTGGTTTATTTAATTATTTTTAATTATTATTGGCGTAACAACGCATATATGGAAAGAGTGACGTGAAATTCTTTTAACAATGCTGTGCTTTTAATTGCTTTATCATCGTTACCCTTTTTAGCAAAATAAAATGATGGAAGTATTATTGTTCTGAATCTGGCCTACAATTTAAAGAACGATTTTTAAGTAACTGCAACTCATGCTAAATATCAATATATCTTTCCTACTTCATAATTATTCAAAGTTGAAACTAATGTCCTATGATCACTAATGTTACAGTTCGTACGATCGTTCACAAATACAAGTCTGCAGTGGATTTTATTTCTTACTAAAATGCTATTTCATACCACGGCTAGCCCAAGAACATGAGACTCTCATTAAAGAAAATTACGTATTCACTATAAAATTTAGCCAGATCAGAACGGAGCACAGCAAGTTTCCTATCAGATTCTTTAGGTACATAAAATTATTTGCACTGGAAATTATATCCTATCAGCAGCCCGCGTCAACCTGCAACACATCATAAAATCTGCTGATCTTCACTGCCAACCTGGGAGCTAAAAGAAATAATATTATTTTTTACTATTATTTTACCGCTTCCTTGCGGTATACTCGACTATATTGTAAGTCGTTTAAATACGCCGCGGCAGCGGCTCTTCTTTCTCCACACAGCTCAGCTCCACAGATAATATTTTTATATGGCTGAAAAATATCTTAACAGGATGGGATAATAGGCAGGCACACTTTAACATTTAAGTAATACAAGTTTTCATTTAAACAACTCTATTTAAACATTTAAATATCTTAATAATTACAGACCTGTGTACATTCACGCGCAATGGCGTCCAATTCACAATCTCGACAAAAGAATGCTACCTTCACGCTCTCTACGACAATAGCAGGAGATCTTTCTCTCACAGCTTTCAGATTAAGAAGAACAGAGACATTGCTTTACATCATGCCTTATATACAAATTCATTTGGTGATCTTTGTACAACATTTATCTTCTGTGTCGGTCTTATTACTCGCCGACACAGACGTTCTCAAAAATAAAAAATAAAGAAAATAATACATAATTTTACATAATGTCACAATATGACACATCTAATATTTTAATTATTACATAATATATTGTCTTTGTTTATTACAAGACGTTACACTGCCCCCTGGCAGCATTTGACTAACGATGAAAATGTTCGGCAATATGCTGCCACTAACATCTGTCTTGTTTATGGTTTATTACTTTGGTTGGAACATTCACTTTACACTACTCAGTTCTTTTACACTGTAGGTTTAATTACACTTCGTATACTGTTCTTACACCTTGCGAGGTGACCGTCAACCTAGTCCCAGGGTCATTACATTTATTTGGCTCCCCCATTCGGGCTACGTGCGATCAGAAAACCTGGGAAAACTGCGCCGGAGCCATGGTCATCTCACGAAAAGTTTAGATTCTATTCAATGTCCACATATAACAAAGGCTATTTGTGATAGCATGCTACACTTTTAGTCTCTTTGTTATCAATATACTACTTGTATTCTGGATTGTTATGAAAGTCACTTATTACACATTTTTACAATAGTATAATGAACCGTCTTTGCACTTACTCGCGACAGTTGGTTTAAAATGTCTAGCATTCGTGCGAGTATCTTTCATTAACATGACGCAAACATATTAGATCGATACATCACTAAATCCATGAATATTGTGAGTTCGTGTTGGATAACAACAAAAAAAAGATGTTTATCACGTCATTGCGTGTCCATTAAACACCATTCATGTTAGCACATTATACATATAGTTAATAGTTCATTTGAATGACAACAATGTGGTATGGAGCTGGCGGCGCGAAGCAATTGTTGAGTAGCGTCGTCTGGAACGCCGCGTACCGACGGCCGCTGGGTTCGACGACCGGCTCTCAATAACAGTGAGGTCGTGCTAGCGTGGCGCCCAAGCAGTCGCGAACCGCGCTGAACCATTCGCTGTTGTCGGCGAGTGGCAGTGGTTTACCGCAACCGGCTGGATGGCGGCACGGCACTCGTCTCTGCTTCTCCGCATGGCTCCCCGTCGTGGCGCATGAAACAAACATTCCACAACGGTGTACTGTCTTTAAGGACACAGATTACTAGCTGTGGAAGAAGAGGCAATTTGTTAAAAGCGTTTATTGTTCAGTAAGCCGTCGCTTCACTGGTATGCACAGGATGTTTTGGCGTGATAACAGGTTTTTTGTGGCATCGTGACACTGGTATTCAGAGTTCGTCACACGCACATTGTACTACACGTTTTCACTCACTTCCACGGTTGACGCACTGCCAGAGCGTCTTTCAACACGCGAAAATGGTTCGTTACACTCATACCACATGTCTCCGTTGAGCGATGTTTGTGTAAATCGTCTCCGAACGGATCAATAACTACTGTTTTTATACACTGTCTATTGTTCGTTGAGCGCTGCACTAGGACAGTCTATCACTCAACACTAGATTTATCGACGTATATATTGGTGCAGATACAACAGTCATTTTCTGTCCCTACTACACACAATATTCCGTCCTGTCCTTAAGTGTTTATGCACACAGTTTATTTTTTTAACACCTTTTAACTGTTCTTTGCATAGTCACTCTGATTTACATAGCATTTATTTGTTTTCACTTTATCACAACATACTCTTCATATTGTTGCTAGGCGTATTTGTCCCTTTTGTAAAAAATTTTTTTTTTTAACGGTGTGTGAATTTTTTTTTTTTTTTTTTTTTTTATACATATTTTTTTTTTTTTTTCTTAGTGTAGCTTGCCTGATTATCACCCATCTATCAAACAGATTTTACCATGTGCATGACAGCTTGACTCGGGCATATTGTTCAATAAATACTTCGTTCAGCAATAACATTATTTTTAATGATTTTTCCTATATGACTACAGTGTAGGTTCTGCATTGTCTGACTTGACTCGCGTATCGCGTAATGAATATTCAAGGTCGTGTACCAAGTACACAGGCTTCAATTGAAGCATTGCTACATACAGAACGGAGTTTCCACGGAACGGGCTCGTTTTTAATTAGGTTCTGCTCCAGTGTCGTTCTCAAATCACTACTGGCAGCCAACATCACATTACATCATTGTTGCATATTGCAAAGTCAATGTCTGGCTAGTAAAGACTCTCTCTCTCAGGGTTTCTTATCCTAATACAATTACAGCAATTCCCTTACTCTATAAGATTGCATCATTAATTGCACTTACACACTACCCATAGAAAATGGTTCAAGAAATTAATCCTTTATACAACAAGAAAATTGTTCATTTTTTAATAAGCACATAATATCTTAATGACTAATTGTCTGTAAACAAAATCTGTCCTGTGTAAGCTATTGCTCACTTTCTGATTCCACTTCCTCCCAACTTCATTACACACAAATTTCTTTCTAAATACTAACACACTTATATTCTAAAACACAATTAACATCTTTTTACACCTATTACTCTTTATATATTATGTGTCACTGAATAAATAACTTCACGTCTTTACGTGGATATAATCCTTTGATCTTCCCCGTATGGGGATGTGCTAACAAATAGCTACTAATTCCCTCCTCGACCAAGGGATGGAGTAGGTTGCGCGACAGTATGTATTATGGGGTATCACCTCTATGTGATAGTGGTACCCTTTTACTATTCCTGGACGGTCGGTAAATACCATAGTATATTCCGATAGCAGCTGCGTCAACTGTTGCTTTTGCGTATCATTTAAACCTTCCGATTCGTGCACTTTAGTCTGAAATGCCTCAACATTTGTTTCGAAATTTTGATCCTCTAAGTTCGGGTAATAGAGGTCTGTTGCATGTGAAAAATCATCGATGTGTAGTACCCAAGGGTTCCTACCTTTGATATCGATTCGATTACAGCACGGCACAAGTACCTCCTTCGATTTCATCATAGATAATTCAATCCTTCTACCCCTATTAATTATGCTTAGTTTCCCCACGGAGAGGTCGATCAATGCGTCCCTCTCACGGAGAAAATCTACTCCCAGAATGCAGGCCACCTTCAATCCTTTAACCACGAGGAACGAGCTCACTATGGCTTCGCCCTCCTTATAAATCTCCACCTGCACCTGGTACTTAACTGATTGGCTCTGTGCACTAATGGCTCCAGACACCTTACAATTATTAACCGGGAAGGTCGGAATACTATGTCCCTTTCCCAGTGCTTTAAATAGCTCCATACTCATCACACTTACTGAGGCACCTGTGTCGATAATTATGTTTACTGCAACATCATTGATTCTAGCTTCAATAATAGCTTGCACATTTTCGTTATTATCCTTCTTACATTCGTGCGGTTCGTTCAGCAGATCTTTATCCATACTGACACCTTCGTTGTATCGCAGCATGCGTATCCCAGGTCTATTACTGTTATTACTCGAGTTGCTCTCACTCCATCCCTCGGCCGTCGATGGAGAGCATATCGAGGCCGATTCTAGTTTGTTGGATTAGTTACTTGGGAGGTACTTGGACGGCTATTGTCCGCGACCTCCACTATATGTACGTTCTGATTTGTAGGCCGCCACGGCTGCGCAATAGGCGCGTTTTGCGGTGGTGGTCTATTGTTGTCATACCGGTCACTAGCCTGTCGCTCTGGGCTTCTACACTGATTCTGTTGCCAATTTCGATTACTATCATTATAATTACTCTGCCACTGACTTCGCGCATTTTTCCAGCGGTTGGTCCCTGACATTCCGGATTCGTATCTGTCGTCAAATCGACGCTTTTTGTTATAATTTGGTTGTCCATACCCGTTTTGGCCTCTACCGTTACTACCATTTTGCGATTGTTCTTGTCGCTTGCTCCCACCCCCACCATTTCTATGGTTGTGGTTCTGTGCACTACTGTTTCTGTCGTGATTACATCCTGACCCATTATTCCGCAAATGGTCGCACGCCGATTTTACATCTTCCTGTATCAAATCTATGGAATCTAGGACCGACAGGAAGTTTTCCATGTCGCTTTCTGGTACATGTATTAACTTCTCCTTGATCTGAATTGGTAAATGGGATTTGAGTAGTCTTATTATGTCTCTCGGTGATATAGGCTCGTCCCAGTAGCGTGTTTTGTTTATATATTTTTCAAAGTACCGCCTCAAATTCCCAAGACGGGGTGAGTACGGTTCGGGATTATATACCTCTTTTCTTAGTCGCTCTTGTATACACGGCGACCAATATTTCGATAAAAATGCCCTTTCAAACTGTTCGTATGTCTTGCAGCTGTCTGCTACTTCTGTAGCCCACAGTGCTGCGTCACCTTGAATGTACGACATTACGTATTGTATTTTCTGTGTTTCGTTCCATACACTGGGTAAGATATTTTTAAAGCTTTTTATAAATACTACTGGGTGTACTGATTTCCTTTCAGTAGTAAATGTTTGAAATTGTCTATTTTTAATTAAACTTTCTTCCACTAATATTTTTGAACTACAGGGGTTTGCTGCTGGGACATATGCTGGGTGCTCCGAACCGGAGCTACAGCTCTTCGCATTATCGACTACAGATTCCCCATTGTTGTATCGCATATAAGTTTGTGCGTTGCCAAAACCATGGGCTGTTGGCGACAGAGGTTCCTGTTCCACTTGTTTCCTGGTTTGTGCTAAACCCTTCTCCAGATCGGATATCCGTTTGTTAACATTCACTTGCCACTGCGGAATATCCTCACTGAGTATTTGTTTAATGGTTTGCACATCGTTCTGTACCTGACTATTTACGGCGGTACTGAACGATTCTGAATCTCTATTCGCTATTGCTGCTTCTACTTTAGAATTAATATTCGTGTCAATCTCAGTCTCCTTCACTTCTATCCATGATTTAAATTCTGTTTCAATTTTATTTGCCTGTTCATTCCACTTCTGCTCTACAAGCTGTGTGGAATCTATTTCTAGCTTTTCTACTCTGTTGGCTAAGACACCTATTTCATCTACCATGTTAGTGTTTGCTACTTGCAGGTGGGTGACCTGTTCAGTCAGCTCCTGCACGGCCTTAGGTATCGACTCGTAATTCCTTTTCATATCTGCTATCTCTTTTTTCATATTTTCTAACGATTGCACAAGTTGCTGGTCCCGCTCGGCTTGCTGGCGATCTCGCTCGGCTTGCTGGGCAAGTAAATTTTCTTCTAGCCTGCGATCTCGCTCAGCTTGCTGACGATCTCGTTCAGCTTGCTGGCGATCTCGCTCGGCTTGCTGTGCAAGTAAATTTTCTTCTAGCCTGCGATCTCGCTCAGCTTGCTGACGATCTCGTTCAGCTTGCTGTTGCGCAAATTTTGCCTGGTAATTTAGCACACGCTCTAATATAGCCTGAATTGAATACCCACCAGGCAGATTACCACTCTCTGGTTCCTGCTTTTCTGGTGGTGGTACAATTTCTTTATCTACATCAACTTGATGACTAGTGGGCGGTGGCACTACTTCCTGTGGCCCTGCCCCCACATTTTCGCCAGTTATATCTTCAAAGAGCGTACTAGTACTACTTGAGGCACCCGGTTCCACATTTCCTTCACTAGCTAATTGTTGTTCTTCAGTATCCATATTGCTTGGACGTTGACTACGCAACTTAACCATATTCCTAAATTGCTTACTAAAACACAAAATCTAACAGTTTTTCCCCTTGCACACAAAATACATCACTTTATATACACTACACTGCACACTAAAAATTACTATCTACATCAACTTTGTCCTGTCACAAATACTAACATCAAACTACATACAGTATGCACACCACTAGCGATATGAGATTACTTCACTGGAGCTCAACTTCTACAAACAGGACAACTACACTGTAGTCTTACCTTTAGTTTCTATTATCTCGGGGTCCGGCTGCCCCCGGATTACGTAGTCGTTAGAGCTTCTCAGTACAATCAGGATCGTCTTCTCAAACTCGCTTGCAGTAGTACGTTTTGTCATGTAAGAGTGTTTGAACATTCATTAATACATAGCATAGATCATGATATACATACATTTAACACTAAATACATATACATATACACCTACATAGCAATAGACACTGAAAGAAAATACATAAAATTTTATAATTGTGGCCACTGCAAATTCGGGCCCCGCGTTTTTGGGCGACAGTTTCACGTCTTCTCTCTTAAAAAAAAACTATTATAGCTGTTGCTGACTTTTCGTTAATTGTTGCTTTTATGCAAATTGTTTTTGCTCCTTCTGGTTTATTTAATTATTTTTAATTATTATTGGCGTAACAACGCATATATGGAAAGAGTGACGTGAAATTCTTTTAACAATGCTGTGCTTTTAATTGCTTTATCATCGTTACCCTTTTTAGCAAAATAAAATGATGGAAGTATTATTGTTCTGAATCTGGCCTACAATTTAAAGAACGATTTTTAAGTAACTGCAACTCATGCTAAATATCAATATATCTTTCCTACTTCATAATTATTCAAAGTTGAAACTAATGTCCTATGATCACTAATGTTACAGTTCGTACGATCGTTCACAAATACAAGTCTGCAGTGGATTTTATTTCTTACTAAAATGCTATTTCATACCACGGCTAGCCCAAGAACATGAGACTCTCATTAAAGAAAATTACGTATTCACTATAAAATTTAGCCAGATCAGAACGGAGCACAGCAAGTTTCCTATCAGATTCTTTAGGTACATAAAATTATTTGCACTGGAAATTATATCCTATCAGCAGCCCGCGTCAACCTGCAACACATCATAAAATCTGCTGATCTTCACTGCCAACCTGGGAGCTAAAAGAAATAATATTATTTTTTACTATTATTTTACCGCTTCCTTGCGGTATACTCGACTATATTGTAAGTCGTTTAAATACGCCGCGGCAGCGGCTCTTCTTTCTCCACACAGCTCAGCTCCACAGATAATATTTTTATATGGCTGAAAAATATCTTAACAGGATGGGATAATAGGCAGGCACACTTTAACATTTAAGTAATACAAGTTTTCATTTAAACAACTCTATTTAAACATTTAAATATCTTAATAATTACAGACCTGTGTACATTCACGCGCAATGGCGTCCAATTCACAATCTCGACAAAAGAATGCTACCTTCACGCTCTCTACGACAATAGCAGGAGATCTTTCTCTCACAGCTTTCAGATTAAGAAGAACAGAGACATTGCTTTACATCATGCCTTATATACAAATTCATTTGGTGATCTTTGTACAACATTTATCTTCTGTGTCGGTCTTATTACTCGCCGACACAGACGTTCTCAAAAATAAAAAATAAAGAAAATAATACATAATTTTACATAATGTCACAATATGACACATCTAATATTTTAATTATTACATAATATATTGTCTTTGTTTATTACAAGACGTTACAATAACTCAAGCTAGAAGTAAGATACAAATATGAAACTGGTGTCTAATTGTTTACAAACTATCAAAGTTTTTTTCACACATCAGTAAACTTCCACATGAGCGCCATTGGTAGCGCGTAGCACGTCTAGGCGACATTCAATTTCCGTTCACACATTAGCCAACGTCACTGGAGGGATCGATTCAACGACTGTGGTTATCCGTTGCCGCAGGGTTTCAAGATTTGGTACACGTGTTCGGTAGACCTTTGTCCTTGACATAACCCCATAAAAAGAGGTCTAATGGGGTTATGTCAGGACAGCGTGGAGGCCAAACCGTTGGCCCATCACAACCAATCCATCGCCCAGGAAAGGTCATATCGAGATAGGCACGGACGTCCAAACCCCAATGCGGCGGTGCACCGTCTTGCTGAAACAGAACATCGGGGTGTTAATGAAGCAGCTGAGGAACAGCATTCAGTTGCAACATGTCCAGATACACTGCAGACGTGATGGTAGCATCAGCGAAGAAGAATGGCCCGATAATTCGATCGTGCAATAGCGCGCACCAAACATTCACCTTTGGAGCGCCTCTGGTGCACTCCATGACCTCACCAGGGGGTTCGTGAACCCCAAATGCGCACATTAGGGCGATTCACAACTCCACTGACAAAAAAGGTCGCTTCGTCGGAAAAGGCAGTTCGTCTGAGATAACCATCATCGTCCTCAATACGTGATAGCATTTCGACCGCAAAGTCATATCGACGTGTACTGTCATTGGGCAACAATGGAAGTGGAAGTTTACTGATGTGTGAAAAAAACTTTGGTAGTTTGTAAACAATTAGACACCAGTTTCATATTTGCATCTTACTTCTAGCCAGAGTTATCAATTTATGTAATCAGGGAAAGACTTTTCGGACACCCTGTAGATTTGCCTTTCGTCAATCTATCCTCCAAGATACGACTTAGGGTGAGTACTGGCCCGACGTGTTCATACGTTTGTCCGGAACTGAAACTAATCTTCCCCGAGGTCGGATTGTACCCTTTTTTTTCTCATTCTTCTGTAACTAGTTCGCATCGTCATTTTGCGGGGTATAACGTCGGAATTGCGGGGGCAGAGCAGGGAGCGGCGGCCCGGCCAGAAGTAGAAAGCACCCCCTGCGGCGCCGGCCTCCTTTGGGCGAGCAGCCCCCGCACAGTGCGGGCGGCGGCGAAGTACTTCCGCGGTCGCAGCCGGCGGCGCCCGGCGCAGGAATTTCAATAACGGCGGCGCTGGGCGGCCCGCCCCCAGGGAGCGCCGTAATCCTGTCCTTGTTTACATAGCTAATGGCCGCGCGGCCGCCAGGCGGCAGCACCGGCCACTGTTGCCGATGGTCAGGCAGCCACCTGCCGCCGCCCGAGCAACCCCAGCCGCTCATTTAAATAACAGATTGTTTCCGCGCAACGTCGCGATCCTCTCACGTGCCTAACTTACTCGTTTCCGATTTACGGTGCCGGCTGCGGAGCTGGTATTCCATCCTCCTGTACCGTACCACTCACGCGCAAAAATTCAAGGGAGAGCTACACTACTGGCCATTAAAACTGCTACACCACGAAGATGACGTGCTACAGACGCGAAATTTAACCGACAGGAAGAACATGCTGTGATGAGCTAATGATTAGCTTTTCAGAGCATTCACACAAGGCCGCCGCCTGTGGCGACACCGACAACGTGCTGACATGAGGAACGTTTCCAACCGATTTCTCATACACAAACCGCAGTTGACCGGCGTTGCCTGGTGAAACGTTGTTGTGATGCCTCATGTAAGGAGGACAAATGCGTATCATCACCTTTCCGACTTTGATAAAGGTCGGATTGTAGCCTATCGTGATTGCGGTTTATCGTATCGCGACATTTCTGCTCGCTTTGGTCGAGATCCAATGACTGTCAGCACAATATGGAATCGGTGGGTTCAGGAGGGTAATAAGGAACGCCGTGCTGGATCCCAACGGCCTCGAATCACTAGCAGTCGAGATGACAGGCATCTTATCCGCATGGCTGTAACGGATCGCGCAGCCACGTCTCGATCCCTGAGTCAACAGATGGGGGGACGTTTGCAAGACAACAACCATCTGCACGAACAGTTCGACGAAGTTTGCAGCAGCATGGACTATCAGCTCGGAGACCGTGGCTGCGGTTACCCTTGACGCTGCATCACAGACAGGAGCGCCTGCGATGGTGTACTCAACGACGAACCTGGGTGCACGAATGGCAAAACGTCTTTTTTCGGATGAATCCAGGTTCTGTTTACAGCATCATGCCGGTCGCATCCGTGTTTGACGACATTGCGGTGAACGCACATTGGAAGCGTGTATTCATCATCGCCATACTGGCGTATCACCCGGCGTGATGGTATGGGATCCCATTGGTTACACGTCACGGTCACCTCTTGTTCGCATTGACGGCACTTCGAACAGTGGACGTTACATTTCAGATGTGTTACCACCCGTGGCTCTACCCTTCATTCGATCCCTGCGAAACCCTACATTTCAGCAGGATAATGCACGACCGCATGTTGCAGGTCCTGTACGGGCCTTTCTGGATACAGAAAATGTTCGACTGCTGCCCTGGCCAGCACATTCTCCAGATCTCTCACCAACTGAAAACGTCTGGTCAACGGTGCCCGAGCAACTTGCTTGTCACAATACGCCAGTCACTACTCTTGATGAACTGTGGTATCGTGTTGTACCTGTACACGCCTTCCAAGCTCTGTTTGAGTCAATGCCCAGGCGTATCAAGGCCGTTATTACGGCCAGAGGTGGTTGTTCTGGGTACTGATTTCTCAGGATCTATGCACCCAAATTGTGTGAAAATGTAATCACATGTCAGTTCTAGTATAATATATTTGTCCAATGAATACCCGTTTATCATCTGCATTTCTTCTTGGCGTTGCAATTTTAATGGCCAGTGGTGTACTTCGGAGCGTGGCGAGTACGCGCAGATACTGCGGTGGAACACGGCAAGTGGCATCACCCGATTTCCCAGGAACTTCGCTCAGTGGAAAAGGAGTCAAAATAAGCGACAACGTGTCTCGGCTTAACCGTAGATACTCGACCGTTTCTGAAAAAACGACAGTCAAAGTTTTCGAGGTATTTTCCAGGTAATTTCGTGCCTTTAACCATGCGGTATGCTCGGACGAAATCGTGGCTAAGTAATATGTTCCCGGCGTGACAATCGCCCGTCTGATTCGCAACAGAACATGACGTGCTCACCCTTTGCACTCGGTCCGCCTGCCATCCCTTACCGCCTTACGGGGTTTTCCGGTTTCCAGATGGGTATGCTAGTATTAGGGAGGGTGGAAGACACCGTGACAAGGCCTGTAGCGGACTGTTATCCTGAGAAAAGGAAACGTGGTTGCCTATGAAGCGAAGGCTACTTTGGCTCGCGTTTGCAGTCTCGCTGAAGGCCATATTTTTTATCAGTTTTGTGACAGACCGATAGGCCGCCAGGTCTAAAAGTAACAGAGAAATCCTATTTATTTTATTTACAAACTGCCGCATTTCTAAACTACTTGAGAGTGACACTGGACAGCAAACAAACACAGACCATTCGTAAGTCCATTGTGAGAAATATCTTCTTAGTCCTTGCTTATACAGCTCATTCGTGTTGCATATATCTTATGTTTTCTTTCAATAGACTTCCGGTATATGGTTTTCATGGTAACCAGCATTTCATCTGTATTAGTACGGCATTTTTCTTTTTTTTTAAAAAAAAAAGGAAAAAAGCGAGACTGCTTCTTAGTTTTGGTTTGCGCCCCTTATTCGAAACCCGATTACTATTTTTATTTTTTTTTTTATTTTTATTGTTTTCGTAAGTCTACCCATGTCCGTAGGAGGCTATTACACGAATGTTTCTTATCAAATTAAACGATGCAAGGTCGTCATATTAATTTTAAAAATACAACTGGATTTCACGATCCGTTAAACATTTACTACTTACAATTTGTACAGAAACCAGATGACAGTTATAAGAGTCGAGGGGCATGAAAGGGAAGCAGTGGTTGGGAAGGGAGTGAGTTAGGGTTGTATCATATCCCCGATGTTATTCAATCTGTATATGGGGCAAGCAGTAAAGGAAACAAAAGAAAAATTCGGAGTAGCAATTAAAATCCATGGAGAAGAAATAAAAACTTTGAGGTTCGCCGATGACATTGTAATTCCGTCAGAGACAGCAAAGGACCTGGAAGAGCAGCTGAACGGAATGCACAGTATCTTGTAAGGAGTATATACAGGGTGTTTCAAAAATGACCGGTATATTTGAAACGGCAATAAAAACTAAACGAGCAGCGATAGAAATACACCGTTTGTTGCAATATGCTTGGGACAACAGTACATTTTCAGGCGGACAAACTTTCGAAATTACAGTAGTTACAATTTTCAACAACAGATGGCGCTGCAAGTGACGTGAAAGATATAGAAGACAACGCAGTCTGTGTGTGCGCCATTCTGTACGTCGTCTTTCTGCTGTAAGCGTGTGCTGTTCACAACATGCAAGTGTGCTGTAGACAACATGGTTTATTCATTAGAACAGAGGATTTTTCCGGTGTTGGAATTCCACCGCCTAGAACACAGTGTTGTTGCAACAAGACGAAGTTTTCAACGGAGGTTTAATGTAACCAAAGGACCGAAAAGCGATACAATAAAGGATCTGTTTGAAAAATTTCAACGGACTGGGAACGTGACGGATGAACGTGCTGGAAAGGTAGGGCGACCGCGTACGGCAACCACAGATGGCAACACGCAGCTAGTGCAGCAGGTGATCCAACAGCGGCCTCGGGTTTCCGTTCGCCGTGTTGCAGCTGCGGTCCAAATGACGCCAACGTCCACGTATCGTCTCATGCGCCAGAGTTTACACCTCTATCCATACAAAATTCAAACGCGGCAACCCCTCAGCGCCGCTACCATTGCTGCACGAGAGACATTCGCTAACGATATAGTGCACAGGTTTGATGACGGCGATATGCATGTGGGCAGCATTTGGTTTACTGACGAAGCTTATTTTTACCTGGACGGCTTCGTCAATAAACAGAACTGGCGCATATGGGGAACCGAAAAGCCCCATGTTGCAGTCCCATCGTCCCTGCATCCTCAAAAAGTACTGGTCTGGGCCGCCATTTCTTCCAAAGGAATCATTGGACCATTTTTCAGATCCGAAACGATTACTGCATCACGCTATCTGGACATTCTTCGTGAATTTGTGGCGGTACAAACTGCCTTAGACGACACTGCGAACACCTCGTGGTTTATGCAAGATGGTGCCCGGCCACATCGCACGGCCGACGTCTTTAATTTCCTGAATGAATATTTCGATGATCGTGTGATTGATTTGGGCTATCCGAAACATACAGGAGGCGGCGTGGATTGGCCTCCCTATTCGCCAGACATGAACCCCTGTGACTTCTTTCTGTGGGGACACTTGAAAGACCAGGTGTACCGCCAGAATCCAGAAACAATTGAACAGCTTAAGCAGTGCATCTCATCTGCATGTGAAGCCATTCCGCCAGACACGTTGTCAAATGTTTCGGGTAATTTCATTCAGAGACTACTCCATATTATTGCTACGCATGGTGGATATGTGGAAAATATCGTATTATAGAGTTTCCCAGACCGCAGCGCCATCTGTTGTTGACAATTGTAACTACTGTAATTTCGAAAGTTTGTCTGCCTGAAAATGTACTGTTGTCCCAAGCATATTGCAACAAACGGTGTATTTCTATCGCTGCTCGTTTAGTTTTTATTGCCGTTTCAAATATACCGGTCATTTTTGAAACACCCTGTAAGATGAGCAAAAACAAAACGAGGTTAATGGATGTACACTCATGCTGATAAATTAAGGATAATGCTGATACATGGTGAAACAACGCTCTGTTGGGCGGTTTGCGGGTTTAAATCACCCCGGGGTATGACCATGCGGTGCATTTGACCTGCGGTCGTCGCACAGTGACGCTGGCAGCAGTCTACGTACGCAAAGGTGTGTTGGTGCACGTCAGAGTACGGTGCAGCGAGTAAGTGTGCAGACGGCCCGCCCGGTTGGCCGTGTGGTCTGACGCACGGCTTTCCGGATTGGGAAGGAGCGCCTGGTCCCCGGCACGAGTCCGCCCGGCGGATTTGTGTCGAGGTCCGGTGAACCGGCCAGTCTGTGGATGGTTTTTAGGCGGTTTTCAATCTGCCTCGGCGAATGCTGGCTGTTTCCCCTTATTCCGCCTCAGTTACACTGTGTCGGCGATTGCTGCGCAAACAAGTTCTCCACGTACGCGTACACCACCATTACTCTACCACGCAGACGTAGGGGTTACACTCGTCTGGTGTGAGACGTTCGCTGGGGGAGGGGGGCGGGGGGGGTCCACCGGGGGCCGAACCGCACAATAACCCTGGGTTCGGTGTGGGGCTGCGGAGGGGTGAAGTGGACTGCGACAGTCGTCGTGGGGTTGTGGACCACTTCGGCTGCGGCGGGGACGGAGCCTCTCCGTCGTTTCTAGGTCCCCGGTTAACATACAACACAATACAAGTGTGCAAACGTTTTCAGACGTGCTAATGGTGACTGTGTGTTGAAAATGGCTCAAAGAACACATATGACGTTATGAGGGGTGATTACTAGTGCGACTGGAGGCTAGTCAAACACGGCAGGTTGTAGCACGGGCCCTCCGTGTGCCACAAAGTGTGATCTCAAGATTATGGCAACGGTTCCAACAGACAGGCAACGTGTTAGGCGCTACAGTACGGGACGTCCACAGTGTACAACACCACAAAAGACCGATATCTCACCATCAGTGCCCGCAAGCAGCCACAGAATACTGCAGGTAGCCTTGCTCGGGACCTTACCGCAGCCACTGGAACGATTGCCTCCAGACACACAGTCTACAGACTACTGAACAGACATGGTTTATTTGTCCGGAGACCTGCAAGGTGCATTCCACTGACCCCCGGTCACAGGAGAGCCCGTAAAGCCTGGTGTCAAGAACACAGTACATGGTCATTGGAACAGTGGTCCCAGGTTACGTTCACGGACGAGTACGGGTATAGTCTGAACAGTGATTCTCGCCGGGTTTTCATCTGGGGTGAACCAGGAACCAGATACCAATCCCTTAATGTCCTTGAAACGGACCTGTATGGAGGTCATGGTTTGATGGTGTGGCGTGGGATTATGATTGGTGCACGTACACCCCTGCATGTCTTTGACAGAGGAACTGTAACAGGTCACGTGTATCGGGACGTCATTTTGCACGAGTATGTCTGCCTTTTCATAGGTGCAGTAGGTTCCACCTTCCTCCTAATGGATGATAACATACGGCTCTACTGAGCTGCCATCGTGGAAGAGCACGTTGAGACAGAAGTTTTCAGGCAAATGGAGTGGCCTGCCTGTTCTTCAGACCTAAAACCCATCGAGCAAGTCTGGGATACTCTCGGTCGTTGCATCGCTGCACGTCTTCAAACCCCTACGACAATTCAGGAGCTCCGACAGGTACTGGTGCAAGAATGGGACGATATACCCCAGCAGCTGCTCGACCACCTGACCCAGCGTATGCCAACACATTGTGCGGCCTGTGTACTCGTGCATGGTGATCATATCCCATATTGATGTCGCGGTACATGCGCAGGAAACAGTGGCGTTTTGCAGCACATGTGTTTCGGGACTGTTTTCTCAACTTATCACCAATACGGTGGACATACTGATCTGTGTCGTGTGTGTTCCCTATGTGCCTATGCTATTAGCGCCAGTTTTGTGTAGTGCCACGTTGTGTGGCACCACATTCTGCAGTTATCCTTAATTTGTGAGCATGAGGGTAGTCGAATTAAATCGGGTATTGCTGACGGAATTAGATTAGGAAATGAGACACTTAAAGTAGTAAAGGAGTTTTGCTATTTTGGGAGCAAAATAACTGACGATGGTCGAAGTAGAGAGGATATAAAATGTAGACTGGCAATGGCAAGGAAAGCGTTTCTGAAGAAGAGAAATTTGTTAACATCGAGTATAGATGTAAGTCTCAGGAAGTCGTTTCTGAAAGTATTTGTATGGAGTATAGCCATGTATAGGAGTGAAACGTGGACGATAAATATTTTGGACAAGAAGAGAATAGAAGCTTTCGAAATGTGGTGCTACAGAAGAAGGCTAAAGATTAGATGGATAGATCACGTAACTAACGAGGAGGTATTGAATAGAATTGGGGAGAAGAGGAGTTTGTGGCACAACTTGACTAGAAGAAGGGATCGGTTGGTAGGGCATGTTCTGAGGCATCAAAGGGTCACCAATTTAGTATTGGAGGGCAGTGTGGAGGGTAAAAATCGTAGAAGGAGAGCAAGAGATAAATACACTAAGCAGATTCAGAAGGATGTAGGTTGCAGTAGGTACTCGGAGATGAAGAAGCTTGCACGAGATAGAGTAGCATGGAGAGCTGCATCAAACCAGTCTGTGGACTGAAGACCACAACAACAACAACAAAGTGCAGCTAGTCGTCGATTATTATTGGTGATGGTAACTAACATCATTTCATTCCAAATTAACGTCTTTTGTGTTCGTGTCACACGTGTCTTGTACATGTAAGCTAGCTCGCCCCCATTTTTCAAGTTGCTGCTTGGTCATTCCCAGATGATTTTTACGTGATTTCAAATTCATTACAATCATTTACCAAAATTTACTTTTTCCCGTTTTTGGAGCTGGCGCCCGTTTTATTCCGCAATCTTAATTTCATTCAAACCATGTTATAACATTCAAAATTGTGGCTAACTACAGTGAGACTTTAATTTATTACCATATTTACATTTCGTTGCTGTGTGCAGTAAGAAACATTTGTGTACTAGTGATGAGGTTGTAGCTCCTTTATTCTATCAGTAAGTACTGATCTTCGGTCCGACGCCTTGTTACCACGAACTGCGTAACGTTATGTACACGTTTCACTGCGAAACCTTTCATACGCTCTCTTGCCTATATTTCACAACGGAATCCATCCTGCGCTCTTAATGTTGATTGCTGTTAATTTCAGCAAAGGTTTCTTTGACTTTTCTATACGCTGAATCTGACATCCGACGACCATTTCTTTTTCGATTTCTTCCATTTTTCGCCTCAGCCTTCCTGCTTGTTTTACACTAGTGTGAATGAGAAGACTCAAGGAAGTTTAGGTCCTTTCTCATCGGCGTCCTGATCCTTACCTTAAAGTACCCACATTTTAATTATCTAAACTCTCGGAAGCAACAGATTATAATGGATAGTGGATACGATATTTTCTGTAGCTAAGCCACATCAGTTTGGACGAGCAACTGGATCTTCAGAGCTGCACTCTCTACAGTGATCACGGTTTCCGTTACTCGGAAACTTGGACTGTTTACCTTCGATTTGGCACCGCTTATCAACCACGAAGACTTTATCGATAGAAACCGCTGCAGAAAATTACGTTGTAGCATGCAACACAACTATATTCAGGCGCATTGCCGTTCAGGTAACATATAGCTGTTTTTCCAAACGTACGTTTATTCAAACAACTATTTTCTGTGTGATCTCTGCGTGTGACCATTTTAAACTACTCACGCGCATTCGGCCAGTTGTCGTCATCCAAATGATGTAGTATCAATCGCTACTTCGACGCGAATTTATTTATTTATTTATTTTATTAACTATCTCTGTAGTAAAAATTATAATTCTTGTCAAAGACGAGGTATCCCAGCGCTTGTTTTATGCGATTCGGTTTTACCTCTCTTCCTGTAGTGGCTTTCTTGTCTGGATGTGCAAGCGTACAGTACGTAAAATTTTGGCTACTCCCGTAGTTGCAATGGACTTCCTATAGAAGGACCGAGCCATATGCATTTTGAACGACTGTTAATGTTATTGAATAAATCTAAGCTTATTCATAATCTGTCGTCAGTTATCTGTAGTGCGCGATAGAACAGTCCAGTATTGTTCTTAGCCATGAAATTCTCTATTTAAGTCTGTCCTATGCTGCTGCGACAGAGTTATTATAGATGGGTTTTACATTGTCATCCTAGCACTTTAGCGGGATTGTACTGTATTATGGAGCTTCAGTATGGTCTAAAATTCAACTGAAACTAAACAGTTAAAAGCATTAATCTTTTAGTTATTTATTTTTAACGGACGCTAAAATGCTGCGATATTTCGGCAGACTTCTTGCCGTTCTCAGACAGTGCCTTCCTTTGGGTGCCGGGTCGTATGTCCTGTGTGTGCCCCCCCCCCCCCCCCCTTTCTGCTGCCAACCCCGGGCACTCGATTGTCGGGCGAGGCTCCGTTATCGAGGTGGAGGGGGAAGCGCGTCGTTTGGGCACAGGCCGCGGCCCTCTGCAGCCCTTCCGCCCCCGCTGTCTCCAGACCACAGCTGGAGCAGAGCAAGCGCCTTCTCGTGCTACTGTCTCGTTTTAATGAAATTAAATTAAAAACGAAATATAAATATATATAAAATGAAATGTGAAATGTTTTTGCAAAATGTACGGGGGGGGGGGATTGTAAATGTTACTTTTTAAATTGTTTTTGTTATTATTTGCTCTTTTTTTCTTTCTGTACGAACTTTGTTGTAGAACCCCTTATTTACGTGTGGTAATAAAAATTCATTTAAATAGAATTAAGTACATTTAAAATTACGTGAACTTAGTCAACCCTCTCATGCTGATAAATTCATATTAACTGATTAAGAATATTTAGTTGACAATTAAATCTTTTACATAATTCGGCCTTGGCACACATTTTCTAAATGCAGTGGGTTTTTTTTTAAATATTTACTGAATTCTTTCCCGGCGTTAGCTATGGAACACAAGACTGTCTCCATTAGCAGAAAATGGTTAAATATTGCCAAGCCGACCTGAACGTTTAATTATCATTGATAAAACACACTTCAATATACATTTAAGTTATTTGAAAGAACCAACAAATTGTTAAATTTCAACGTTAACTATCCGCCTATGAATGCACAAATGTGAAACTAGTAATAAATTCCGTCAGTCTCAGGATCGCTGTAAAAGAAAACATTTACTTAATTCACTGCTAATTTTTATCTGCTCCCGATTTACGGGTTTGGTTAATTTTTCTTAGCAGAACAATTTTTTTAAATGTGCCGCCGCTGCAAATCGTTCGGTCGCGGCACAGCCCAGCAACACCGCTAAAAAATGCTGAAAATTCTTTAAAGAAATATTATAGATGACATGGGCAAGCTAATTGACATTAGTAATACACACTTTTGATAAATTATAATGTATTTAGACCACAACAATAATTCAACTTACATTAGTTTGTAATTTCTCCTCTAATGGCGGCTAAATCTAGATACAGACAAAAGAAGTCTACCCATTCATAAAATGCTACGTCACGAGTTCCTCTCTCTCTCAGCTCTCGAGGAAGACAACAAAGAATGCACACTATGTATTCCTATTTATACGACTCTCAACCGTTATTGTCTCTTTACAATCTGCGGCTGTATTTTACATTTTTCTTATCGCAGATATTGACACATTTCGTAATTATATTACTACAGAAAATATTACAATAATAACGAATGTCCTTTACACAAAATTAAATAATATTTTTTGTTAAATAATTACAGTATATACAAATTGCTTCATAGCGGCGTATATAGTACAATTAAATTTTAGTTTATTAATAGTGTGTGTGTTGCCAGGGAACGTTACATCGTCCTCAGTGTAGCACGCATAGATCTCTGAACTATCTGGCGTTGAACAGTCTCAAAGATGTCTCGCATTCTTTGCAAAGCTGAAAAGTCCGTCGTGTATATGAATTTCCTCCGATTCCTTTAGAATTAGGTCCCAGAAACTAGTGGACTATTGCAGCAGCTTGGCCCTGTCATACCTCACGCCACGTCCTCCGTAGAGGTAGTGCTATGCGCAATGAAACAAGAAGACATCAGCTGTTGACAGGGGTAATACGTTTTCGGATCCAGTAGCGGAAAAAACCATCTACAGTCTAAATTCACTATTATTATTATTCACGTTTGGGCCCTACTGGACCACGCGAAGTACAATCACGGGGCATTCAGTTATTTTCTTTTAGACTTTCTCTCTGCTCAAATTGTTTTCATTCTCTCGGAATGAGCTCTTTTCCTTTCATCAGACCATGTGGTTCCAGTTTTCTTTGGTTTTTCAGCTTGACCAACTACCCAGTCATGAATTTTTTGCCTAAATAATTTTCTGTCTTGAATTTCATCTTGTTTTATATCTGCCTCTTTCATGTCCTCTTTTATAGCGGCAATCCATTTTATTGTCTCAAATTTAGCTTTACTTCGATTTTCGTAGAATTCCACTACTTGTTTAGTTAGTCTGGTAGCATCCATTCTTTTAATATGCCCATAAAATTTTAATCTGCGTTTTTTCATATCTGAATATATGCTGGTGTATTGTTGAATTTCACTATTTGCTCTTAGCCTGTATGTTCCTTCTTCAGTATATTTTGGACCTAGAATTTTTCTGATTACTTTTCTTTCTCTTTTTTGGATTTCTTGAATGTCCTTTTTTCTGTTTAAAATTAGCGTTTCAGCCCCATAAAGGCACTCTGGTTTTATGACCGTGTTGTAATGTCTCAATTTAGAGTACCTCGAGAGACATTTTTTGTTGTAGATGTCTTTTGTAAGTCTAAAAGCTGTCTCCATCTTTTGACAACGAATTTCATTTCCAATTTTTTCTAGACCAGTCTCTGAGATTGTTTCACCTAAATATTTGAATTGCGAAACTCTTTTGATTTTTCCATACTTAGTTTCCAAAAGTTTGGGTGCCAGTTTGTTGCTAGTCATATACTGTGTTTTTTCAAATGAGATTTGTAGACCTACTCTTTCTGCTGTTTCTTTAAGGATTTCTATTTGTTTCTGAGCAATTTGGATGTCCTGCGTTAGAATAACCAAGTCGTCTGCAAAGGCCAAACAGTCTATTCGAATATTTGTTCGTCCTAATTTCACTGGTTGGTCAATTTTGAACTCCAATTTTCGTTCGCGCCACTCTTGTATTACTTTTTCTAGAACGCAGTTAAATAGCAACGGAGAGAGTCCATCACCTTGCCTCACGCCTGTTTTTATTTCAAAGGATTCTGAAATTTCTCCTCTGAACTTTACTTTTGATTTTGTACCAGTTAGCGTGTCTCTGATAATTGCCGTGGTTTTAGGACCCAGGCCTTGTTCTTTCACAATTTGGAAAAGAGATTCACGATCCACTGAGTCATAAGCCTTTCTAAAATCTACAAAGGTACAAACTAGTTTTTTATTGTAAATTTTTTGATGTCTGAGAATTCACTATAATATATAACAAAAACAGAGCAGATACGGCAGTGCTAATAGTATTTCTAATAGCTGGGTAATTGACTAAGATTAATTGTTCACACATTAAAAAAAGTTTTCCGACACCCTGGTTCCGAGAGTTCCGGAACCTGTTCAGAAAATTGAAATAGAAATCAACATAACGTCATTTTCGCCCTTTTCATTGCTCATGAAAACCACACACTGCATTTTGTACTACCATACAACGAGACCTTCAGAGGTGGTGGTCCAGATTGCTGTACACACCGGTACCTCTAATACCCAGTAGCACCTCCTCTTGCACTGGCGCATGCTTGTATTCGTCGTGGCATACTATTCACAAATTCATCCATATTCTCCCACTCCTCAAATGCGATTCGGCGTAGATCCCTCAGAGCGGTTGGTGTGTCACGTCGTCCATAAACAGCCCTTTTCAATCTATCCCAGGCATGTTCGATAGGGTTAATATCTGGAGAACATGCTAGCCACTTTAGTCGAGCGATGTCGCTATCCTGAAGGAAATCATTCACAAGATGTGCACGATGGGGACACGAAATGTCGCCCATGAAGACGAATGCCTCGCCAATATGCTGCTCATATAATTGCACTATCGGCCGGAGGATGGCATTCACGTATCATACAGTCGTTACGGCGCCCTCCATGACCACCAGCGGCCACTGGCCAAGTGGTTCAGGCGCTTCAATCCGGAACCTCGCTGCAGCTACGGTCGCAGGTTCGAATCCTGTCTCGGAAACGGATATTTGTGATGTGCTTAGGTTTGTTATGTTTCTAAGTTTAGGGGACTGATGACCACAGATGTTAAGTCCCATAGTGCTTGGAGCCATTTGAACCATGACCACCAGCGGCGTACGTCGGCCCCACGTAATGCCACCCCAAAACACTAGAGAACCTCCATATTGCTGCACTCGCTAGACAGTGTGTTTAAGGCGTTCAGCCTGACCAGGTTGCCACCAAACACGGCTCCGACGATTTTTTGGTTGAAGGCATATACGACACTCATCGGTGAGGAGAACGTGATGCCAATCCCGAGCGGTCCATTCGGCTTGTTGATGCGTCCATCCGTACTACGATGCATGGTGTCGTGGTTGCAAAGATGGACCTCGCCATGGACGTCGGGAGTGAAGTTGCGCATCATGCAGCCTATTACGCCAAGTTTGAATCGTAACACGACGTCGGTGGCTGTACGAAAAGCATTATTCAACAGGGTGGTGTTGCTGTCATCGTTCCTCCGAGCCATAATCCGTAGGAAGCGGTCATCCACTGCAGTAGTAGGCCTTGGACGGCCTTAGCGAGGCATGTCATCGACAGTTCATGTCTCTTTGTATCTCCTCCATGTCCGAACAACGTCGCTTTGGTTCACTCCGATACGCCTGGACACTTCCCTTGTTGAGAGCCCTTCCTGGCACAAAGGAACAATGCGGACGCGATCGAACCGCGATATGGACCGTCAAAGCAAGGTTGAACTATCGACAACTCGAGCCGTGTACCTCCTTCCTGGTGGAGTGACTGGAACTGATCGGCTGTCGGACCCCCTCCGTCCAATTGGCGCTGCTCGTGCATCGCTGTTCACATCTTTGGGTGGGTTTAGTGACATTTACATCTACATCTACATCCATACTCCGCAAGCCACTGACTGTGTGTGGCGGAGGGTACCTTGAATACCTCTATCGGTTCTCCCTTCTATTCCAGTCTCGTATTGTTCGTGGAAAGAAAGATTGTCGGTATTCCTCTGTGTGGGCTCTAATCTCTCTGATTTTATTCTCAAGGTCTCTTCGCGAGATATACGTAGAAGGGAGCAATATACTGCTTGACTCCTCGGTGCCGGCCGGTGTGGCCGAGCGGTTCTAGGCGCTACAGTCTGGAACCGTGTGACCGCTACGGTCGCAGGTTCGAATCCTGCCTCGGGCATGGGTGTGTGTGATGTCCTTAGATTAGTTAGGTTTAATTAGTTCTAAGTTCTAGGGGACTGATGACCGTAGAAGTTAAGTCCCATGGTGCTCAGAGCCATTTGAACCATTTGACTCCTCGGTGAAGGTATGTTCTCGAAACTTCAACAAAAGCCCGTACCGAGCTACTGAGCGTCTCTCCTGCAGAGTCTTCCACTGGAGTTTATCTATCATCTCCGTAACGCTTTCGCGATTACTAAATGATCCTGTAACGAAGCGCTCTGCTCTCCGTTGGATCTTCTCCATCTCTTCTATCAACCCTATCTGGTACGGATCCCATACTGGTGAAATTATTCAAGCAGTGGCCGAACAAGTGTACTGTAACCTACTTCCTTTGTTTTCAGATTGCATTTTCTTAGGATTCTTCCAATGAGTCTCAGTCTGGCATCCGCTTTACCGACGATCAGCTTCATATGATCATTGCATTTTAAATCACTCCTAATACCTACTCCCAGATAATTCACGGAAGTAACTGCTTCCAGCTGCTGACCTGGGATATTGTAGCTAAATGAAAGAGGATCTTTCTTTCTTTGTATTCGCAGCACATTACACTTGTCTACATTGAGATTCAGTTGCCATTCCCTGCACCATGCGTCAATTCGTTGCAGATCCTCCTGCATTTCCGTACAATTTTCCATTGTTACAACCTCTCGATGTACCACAGCATCATCCGCAAAAAGCATCAGTGAATTTCAGATGTTATCCACAAGGTCATTTATGTATATTGTGAATAGCAACGGTCCTACGACACTCCCCTGCGGCACATCTGAAATCACTCTTACTTCGGAAGACTTCTCTCCATTGCGAATGACACGCTGCGTTCTGTTATCTATGAACTCTTCAATCCAATCACACAATTGGTCTGATAGTCCATATGCTCTTACTTTGTTCATTAAACGACTGTGGGGAACTGTATCGAACGCCTTGCGGAAGTCAAGAAACATGGCATCTACCTGGGAATCCTCTGAGTCTCGTGGACGAATAGTGCGAGCTGGGTATCACACGATCGTCTTTTTCGAAACCCACGCTGATTCCTACAGAGTAGATTTCTAGTCTCCAGAAAAGTCATTATACTCAAAAAGTTATTATACTTGTTCCAAAATTCTACAACTGATCGACGTTAGTGATATAGGTCTATAGTTCTGCACATCTGTTCGACGTCCCTTCTTGAAAACGGGGATGACCTGTGCCCTTTTAAAATCCTTCGGAACGCTACACTCTTCTAGAGAACTACGGTACACCGTTGAAAGAAGGGGGGCAAATTCCTTCGCGTACTCTGTGTAAAATCGAACTGGTATCCCATCAGGTCCAGCTGCCTTTCCTCTTTTGAGCGATTTTGATTGTTCCTCTATCCCTCTGTCGTCTATTTCGATATCTACCATTTTGTCACCTGTGCGGCAATCTAGAGAAGGAACTACAGTGCAGTCTTCCTCTGTGAAACAGCTTTGGAAAAAGACATTTAGTATTTCGGCCTTTAGTCTGTTATCCTCTGTTTCAGTACCATTTTGGTCAGAGTGTCTGGACATTTTGTTTTGCTCCACCTACCACTTTGACATAAGACCAAAATTTCTTAGGATTTTCTGCCAAGTCAGTTCATAGAACTTTACTTTCGAATTCATTGAATGCCTCTCGCATAGCCCTCCTCACACTGCATTTCGCTTCGCGTAATTTTTGTTTGTCTGCAAGGATTTGGCTATGTTTATGTTTGCTGTGAAGTTCCCTTTGCTTCCGTAGCAGTTTTCTAACTCGGTTGTTGTACCACGGTGGCTCTTTTCCATCTCTTACGATCTTGCTTGGCATCTCTGAACAGTCAAAGGGACTGTGTCTGTGATACAATATCCACAGTCAACGTCTATCTTCAGGAATTCTAGGAACCGGGGTGATGCAAAACGTTTTTTGATGTGTGTAGTCTTGTAGTGGCATAAGGTAGTAGTAACATTAGCATTTTAGCAGCATTAGCATTTCTTTTTCAATTAAGTACAGGGAATAAATAATTAACGCACACTCTAAGACAAAATAGACACATGATGAAGAAATTCCCCAAAAGGGGACCAAAAAACAAATGAATACAACTTCAGAAAAATTGTATGATTTATTCAAGAGAAGGAGTTCACAAATTGAGTAGATCGGTAATGCGTTGGTCCAGTCTGGCTGTCATGCAAGCTGTTATTCGGCTTATCATTGATTGATAGAGTTGTTGTATGTGCTTCTGAGGGATATCGTGGCAAATTCTGTCGACTTGCCGCGTTAGATCGTCACAAACGCGAGTTGGTTGGAGCGCCCTACCCATAATGCTCCAAACGTTCTCAACTGAGGGCAGATCCGGCGTTCTTGTTGGCCAAAGTAGGGTCTGGCAAGCACGAAGACAGGCAGTACACACTCTCGACGTGTGCGGGCATTATCTTGCTGAAATGTAAGCCCAGGATGGGTTGCCATGAATGGCAACAAAACAAGCTGCAGAATATCAAATGGTTCAAATGGCTCTGAGCACCATGGGACTTAACATCTGAGGTCATCAGTTCCCTAGAACTTAGAACTACTTAAACCTAATTAACCTAAGGACATCACACACACCCATGCCCGAGGCAGGATTCGAACCTTCGACAGTAGCGGTCTCGCGGTTCCAGAGTGAAGCGCCTAGAACTGCAGAATATCGTCGACGTACCGCTGTACTGTAAGGGAGCCGAGGATGACAACCAAAGGGGTACTACTATGAAATGGAATGGCAGCACAGGCACGGGGGACAGTCAGTTTGCTAACCCACTGCCGTCCAGGGCGCCTTCGCTGGTATCGAGGCCCAGTTCCAAGCGGGGCTCATGACAATTTTGATCCATTCAATGAGATTTCAAGCCGAAACGTCTCTAGAGACGCCCCGGACAGCGCAGAGATACACTATGTGATCAGAAGTATCCGGACACCTGGCTGAAAATGCCTTACAAGTTCGTGGCATCCTCCATCGGTAATGCTGGAATTCAATCTAGTGTTGGCCCACCCTTAGCCTTGATGACAGCTTCCACTCTTGCAGGCATATGTTCAGTCAGGTGCTGGAAGGTTTCGTGGGGAATGGCAGCCCATTCTCCAAGGAGTGCTGCACTGAGGAGAGGTGTCAATGTTGGTCGGTGAGGCCTGGCACAAAGTTGGCGTTCCAAAACATCCCAAGGGTTTTCTATAGGATTCAGGTCAGGACTCTGTGCAGGCCAGTCCATTACAGGGATGTTATTGTCGTGTAACAACTCTGCCACAGGTGTGCGATCGCGTTGAAAGATGCAATCGCCATCCCTGAATTGCTCTTCGACAGTGGGAAAGGAGAAGGTGCTTGAAACATCAATGTAGGCCTGTGCCGTGATAATGCCACGCAAAACAACAAGGGGTGCAAGCCCCCTCCAAAAAAGCACGACCACTCCATAACACCACCGCCTCCGAATTTTACTGTTGACGCTACACACGCTGGCAGATGATATCCAACCGGTATTCGCCGTACCCACACCCTGCCATTGCATCGCCGCATTGCGTACCGTGATTGGTCACTCCGTACAACGTTTTTCCACTCAGTGTTTGACACTGAAATAATTACTTACATATTATAAACAACGGTTTTCACACCAGATTTAGAAATGATTGATATGAAGGGTATTTGAACCGGGAGGTGTCGTTCATATGGTGCAATATTTCGGAAAACTGACTCATTTATATTATTTATATTTTTATTCTTCCCAGTTACAGCCTGATGTATGAGAAACTAAAATAGACCATGCAATTCACAATTAGTGGGTAATACTCACCCTCCTTACACCAAGCGAGGCGTCGTTTGGCATTTACCGGCGTCGTGTGAGGCTTATGAGCAGCCGCTCGACCATGAAATCAAAGTTTTCTCCCCTCCCGCCTAACTGTCATAGTACTTGCAGTGGATACTGATGCAGTTTGGAATACCTGTGTGATGGTCTGGATAGATGTCTCCCTATTACACATTACGACCCTCTTCAACTGCCGGCGGTCTCTGTCAGTCAACAGACGAGGTCGGCCTGTACGCTTTTGTGCTGTACGGGCCCCTTCACGTTTCCACGGCACTATCACATAGGAAACAGTGGACCTAGGAATGTATAGGAGTGTGGAAATCTCGCTTACAGACGTATGACACGAGTGACACCCAATCACCTGACCACGTTCGAAGTCTGTGAGTTCCGCGGAGCGCCCCATTCTACTCTCTCACGATGTCTAATAACTACTGAGGTCGCTCATATGGAGCACCTGGGGGTAGGTGGCAGCACAGTGGGTCTAATCTGAAAAAGATATCTTTTGTGGGTGTCCGGATACTTTTGATCACATTGTGTACTAGCCTGAATTTCGTCCGACCGACAGCCCGACAACTGACAACCGACAGTGATAACGTGGGGTGTCATTTCATTTCACACCAGTACACCTCCAGTTGACATCCTCGCCACACTCACACACTTGTTGCCGTGCGTGGACAGCCATGCCGGGCTTACATTTCGGCAAGATAATGCCCGCCAGCTCAAGGCGAGAGTTTCTACTGCTTGCCTCCGCGCTTTCCAAACTATACTTTGGTCAGCAAGGTCGGCGGATCTCTCCGCAACTGAGAACGTTTAGAGCATTATAGGCAAGGCATTCAAGCCTTCTCGGGATTTTGACATTATAACGGGCCAGTTGGACAGAATTTGGCACGACATTCCAATGGGTGGAGATAGGGGGGGGGGGGGGGGGGGGGAGGAGGCGTTCAACAACGCTTCAGTCAGTACCAAGCCGAATAACTGCTTGCATAAGGCCTAGAGCTCGATCAAATACTTACTGACTTGCTCAACTTGTTAAGCTCTTTCTCTTGAATAACTCAACCAATTTTTGAGTTTTACCCACTAATTGTGAATTGCATTGTCTATTTTATTTTCTCAGACATCAGGCTGTAACTGGGAAGAATAAAAATATAAATAATATAAATGAGTCAGTTTTCCGAAATATTGCACCATATGGACGACATCCCCGGTTCAAATACCCTTCATATCAGTCATTTCTAAGCCTGGTGTGAAAACCGTTGTTTATATTATGTAAGTAATTATTTCAGCGTCAAACACAGATACTACTACGACATTTCTACAGCAGTCTCTAATGTTAATTACGACGTTCATTTGTAAATAAGAGAGGCACGATTTGCCTCGTATCTTTTGCCACCACTTCTTCGTAAGCCTGCTTGCTCGCACCAGCTTTTCATGCAAGCATCCTTGTATTACTATTTATGTAGTTAAATAATAGTAATAACAAAAACAATAATTGCAAGCACGGAGACAACAAGAAGAACTGCACCACAAGATGATTAATAATTGCAATCTTTATCTCTATGTTTAACGTTCAAGGCACTGTGTTAACGCTTGTTAATGGTGATAACAAAATTTATCTTTTTCAATGGTACTGAGGATGGAAGGAGATCAATTTTGTGACGTGTCGATTCGCACCAATACGTGCACCTCAAAAAAGCCGAGACTTTGCAGCTAAATTTACTTACCAGAGTCAGATCTATACTATTCCACGTAATGATAAATCATTTTTTGTATTGTGTTTAATACAAACAAACTCCGCAGTCACCAAACTTATATGCTCGCCATCTTCGCTTCGGCACCTGATTTCCACCACACCCGGTAAACGAATCGAACAAAATAGTCCATTCACAGCAGAAAAAGTACTGCCTCAGCATTACTTGATTCAACTCTGAATTACGCACTTCATTCACTGTGACTCATCCTGACTTCCGATTAATCAATATTCAGAAGAATGTTACAACAGCAATTTTCTCAATTTAATTTCTCTCTTGTCCTCCTTATTGCGGACGGGTGACAGAAAGGTAGTTGTAGTGAACGGCAGAACTTGCTAAATCACTCGCACAGTTTTTTATCAAAAATGTCTGATATATGGGAGCTTTTAACGCTGTTAATAAAAATCAGTGATTATACAAGATTACAGTTCTCGTACTAAACCATTTTCGCACCAGCGTCTAAAAGAAAAGTCTGCAGTTTACTCATATAATAGTCTAATGACATTAACAAGTACATTTGCTTGTCAGTCGTTACACTACGCGAACACTAGTGCAACATGACAAAAATCTTGTGTACCGCGATGAGTGTTGCTTATTTTATTCTATTGGATCATCGTACAGCAATCGTTATTCTACATTCACCGAGTTGATCTTTTAATTAAAACGTTGCTGGACGCATAGCGAACGTAACAAGTAGCACTGGTACGTGAAATCAGATAAGCCCCCGGTCAGCGCTCGCCGATGGCGTAACTAATTTGACATTTCGCCTACTGCACGGAATGTTCATCAACAAACTAAATTAAAAATTATCGTTGCACTCTTCAAATTAATTACAGAATACACAGAAAATATGGACTGTGGACCGGCTGTAAATCCAGGCAACTCCTTTCCACTCCCTCGTCAACGATCCTCGGACGGTGGACTGCTTTAGAGTGTATTTACTCAGTTTAGAAACTAGTGCTTGTACGTTTCTGTAAATATGCGTTAAGAAAGAATTTCCTGATAAGATTGTGAGGGTAAGTTAGGTACTTTGGGAATAACTTATTTCTAATAACCGTAATCTCCTTCTCGTCGATCTTCAGCCACCAGACGCAATGTAATAAAATTATAAAGTAAATAATTCACAAAAACTGCCCTGAAACTCTAACATCATTGGGTAAACGTCTCATTCACCGTACATTTCACTTGTTATATGAGATTATTAATCAATACTTTTATCATTTATAATAGAACTATAGGGGAGTGGTAGGGCTTGATTACGTGTGTAATGTTTCACAATGTCTATTAAACACAATGCAAACGACTATTTACATGCTTACGTACGATCCCTAATTTCTCTTACTTTGTCTTCGCGGTCCTTGCAAAAAATATACGGGTTGGCGACATTAGAATCGTTCTGCAGTCAGCCGGAAATTCCTGCACTCTGAATTTTCTCAGTAGTGCTCTCTGAAGTGAACGAGTCTTCCCTCCAGCTATTTCTATTTGAATTCACGAAGCATCTGCGTAATACACGCGTTTAGTCGAATTTGCCGGTGACAAATCTAGCTAGCTGCCTTTGAACTGCTCCGATATCTTCCTTAATCCTACCTGGCTGGGATCCCAAACACTCGACCAGTACTCGAAATTATGTCTATAATCATCTTTTCTCTGAACGTTAATTTTTAAGTGTTGGTTGTAAGGAATAAGATAAGCAACAGAGAGAAAGTGCTATTACATTGACGAGAGGAGGAACTAAAATCGGAAAGCCTGCGTCGCCGGCCCACCACCGGCACGATGATACTTGACCTTGGAGAGATAACTAGACGTTTTTCCAACAGAATTGACCTTTTCATAAAGTAACGTTCAAACAATGACACTTGACTTCGTACTCCTGATTCTGGATGAAGATAGGTTCGTGTCACCTTCAACGTGTGCAGGATTTTACACCTCCCGAGTACCTACCACAGGAGAACTTTTGTCGATAGTTTATTGCAGAAACTGCCAATCCGTTGTTTGTCTCTTCAGTTTCTTTTGCAGACAAATCAACTTTTGGAAGTTGTGGAATAACAAATTTCCACAATCAACAGATATGGGCCGATTGCAGTCCTCATGCTACAGTACCAACTTTCTCCTCCGAATGGTTCAAATGGTTCAAATGGCTCTGAGCACTATGGCACTTAACTGCTGAGGTCATCAGTCCCCTAGAACTTAGAACTACTTAAACCTAACTAACCTAAGGACATCACACACATCCATGCCCGAGGCAGGATTCGAACCTGCGATAGTAGCGGTCGCGCGGTTCCAGACTGTAGCGCCTAGAACCACTCGGCCTCCTCCGAATGCGAAAATATTTTGTTGACACCGACCTACATAGGGAGAAACGATCAGCACGATAAAATAAGGGAAATCAGAGCTCGTACGGAAAGATATATATGTTCATTCTTTCTGCGCGCTATACAAAATTGGAATAATAGAGAATAGTGAAGGTGGTTCAATGAACCCTCTGCCAGGCACTTAAATGTGATTTGCAGAGTATCCATGTAGATGTAGATATAGATGTATGACAAGACATTAGCATCAGTTTAAGATTTGTTTGTGGGCTGGAATTTTACAAGACCTACTAGAAGACGTTGTTGTTGTGGTCTTCAGTCCTGAGACTGGTTTGATGCAGCTCTCCATGCTACTCTATCCTGTGCAAGCTTCTTCATCTCCCAGTACCTACTGCAACCTACATCCTTCTGAATCTGCTTAGTGTATTGATCTCTTCGTCTCCCTCTACGATTTTTAACCTCCACGCTGCCCTCCAATGCTAAATTTGTGATCCCTTGATGCCTCAAAACATGTCCTACCAACTGATCCCTTCTTCTAGCCAAGTTGTGCCACAAACTTCTCTTCTCCCCAATCCTATTCAATACCTCCTCATTAGTTACGTGATCTACCCACCTTATCTTCAGCATTCTTCTGTAGCACCACATTTCGAAAGCTTCTATTCTCTTCTTGTCCAAACTGGTTATCGTCCATGTTTCACTTCCATACATGGCTACACTCCATACAAATACTTTCAGAAACGACTTCCTGACGCTTAAATCTATACCCGATGTTAACAAATTTCTCTTCTTCAGAAACGATTTCCTTGCCATTGCCAGTCTACATTTTATATCCTCTCTACTTCGACCATCATCAGTTATTTTGCTCCCTAAATAGCAAAACTCCTTTACTACTTTAAGTGTCTCATTTCCTAATCTAATCCCCTCAGCATCACCCGATTTAATTTGACTACATTCCATTATCCTCGTTTTGCTTTTGTTGATGTTCATCTTATATCCTCCTTTCAAGACACTGTCCATTCCGTTCAACTGCTCTTCCAAGTCCTTTGCTGTCTGTGACAGAATTAAAATGTCATCGGTGAACCTCAAAGTTTTTACTTCTTCTCCATGAATTTTAATACCTACTCCGAATTTTTCTTTTGTTTCCTTTACTGCTTGCTCAATATACAGATTGAATAACATCGGGGAGAGGCTACAACCCTGTCTCACTCCTTTCCCAACCACTGCTTCCATTTCATGCCCCTGGACTCTTATAACTGCCATCTGGTTTCTGTACAAATTGTAAATAGCCTTTCGCTCCCTGTATTTTACCCCTGCCACCTTCATAATTTGAAAGAGAGTATTCCAGTTAACGTTGTCAAAAGCTTTCTCTAAGTCTACAAATGCTAGAAGATGTGCCCCTGCATATACGAAGAAACATGTGGCTTATGTAGGAAAGAACTCCGGCACATTTCAGTCTCCGGGATGCACTGCCTGGTATCTACCGTGATACATGGATAGGTAGTGAAGAACCTGTACCACAGCCTCCCTTTGCTTTATTATCTCTGGGGGTTATCTTAAATGGTCCATGCAGCAGACCACCCGGATGCAGACATTGCTTCATCCACGTGTCAGGGAAGCATGCGAAACAGTTCGAGACCGCCAGCGAATATGTGAAATGGTGCGACAGTCCATGACTCGACGAATTCATGCGTGTTTAGAAGCAAGAGAAGGACATTGGGAGGAATTATTGTGAGTTTGTATGTTGATGAGTTCCAGTCACTTAAATCGTACACTACCATTAATAACTGGAAAACGTAGAATTTTCGTGCATGTTTATACGGACTTCTTTTCTTGGTTTAATATAAGGAACCTGTACCCAAAGTTTGTAAAAGTAATTCTGAAATACTGTCTACTTTGATTCCGTCACCAACAGAAATTTCCTTTATAAAAATGTGGGCAGCAGAGCCAATTGTTACCTGAAATTGTTTTCAAAAAAAATTATTTGAAACTATGTGCAAGAACAGTATTAATGTTTGATGTAGTATATAATCTGACAGCAAGATAATTATCAAAGCAACTGAGCTGCAAAGTCTTGGGTCTCTCTATAGGATAGTGGTAGAAGAAAAAACTATATCAATGACGACATCTCTTGTTGACGCGTTTCTTGTAAACTCTGTTTGGCACAGCTCGACTATGCTGAGCTTGCTTCACTGTCGACGTGGAATAGATCGCGTGATCGAAGTCTAACGAAGCACTATCTAGGCATTGCTATAGTGCTGCGCTCGCTGGTCCACCACTGAGTGTCACATTCTGTAGCGGTTATTTGATCGAGCCCTATGTGAAGAGCCAAATTATTTAGGGTTCCTCATGTCCTACTGGTAAGCCAAAGGCCTTGCCGCAGAGGTAACACCGGTTCCCGTCAGACCACCGAAGTTAAGCGCTGTCGGGCTGGGCTAGCACTTGGATGGGTGACCAACCAGTCTGCCGATCGCTGTTGGCAAGCGTGCAGCACTCAGCCCTTGTGAGCGAAACTGAGGAGCTACTTGATTGACAAGTAGCGGCTCCTGTCTCGGTAACTGACCTACGGCCGGGAGAGCGGTGTGCTGACCACATGCCCCTCCACATTCGCATCCAGTGACGTCTGTAGTCTGCGGATGACACGGCGGCCGGTCGGTACCTTTGGGTCTTCATGGCCTGTTCGGGTGTAGTTAAGTTTAAGTTATGTCCTACTGGTTATTTTACGTTGTCCAGTCACACCACCTGTCAAAATCCTAAATAACCTTCTTCTGCAGCGCGGATCGCTGCGAGACGTGCAGGAAGAGAGTCAATGAGGTCCTGAAGCTACCAACAGGGATGTGGCGCAATGCCGACATCAGTCCCATTGCCAACTGAGCTGTGTGTCTTGGTTGAGGATGCAAGGCGCGAACAGCTCGATAGAGATAGTCACACAGAGTCTCGGTCGGGTTAAAGCCGTACAATGAAGGCTTTCATGACTGGATGTTTCAGCTGCCTAGAATTCTTCCGGGTTGTATGGCCGTGGTCGATGGAACTCTTCTATCCCTGACGTTTCGTCCATTGCTACGTTCGTCCGACTGTCAGTCGGCAAGACTCAGCACAACCTGCAGCATCTCCGAAGATGTCCACCGTAGTCTTGGACGAAACGTCAGGGATTGAAGAGTTCCATGGAACACGGCCATACAACCCGGAGGAATTCTCAGCAGCTAAATCCGGGGTGTATGATGGCCAGAGGGCACGGTAAACTCTTCGAACCATGCACGTACGCTGCGAGCTGCCTGGCACATTGCCTTGTCCTGCTGGGAGAAGCCATCGTGTCGAGGACATTAATAGTTGCGACTGCTACGGTCGCAGGTTCGAATGCTGCCTCAGGCATGGATGTGTGTGATGTCCTTAGGTTAGTTAGGTTTAAGTAGTTCTAAGTTCTAGGGGACTGATGACCTAGATGTTAACTCCCATAGTACTCAGAGCCATTTGAACCATTTTAAACATTAATAGTTTTTATTACAATAAAGAAGATTGGTTTATCCTTTCAAAGTGTACTGTCTGACTGTGGCTCGGCACCATTGAAAACTTTTTAAGTTTAATCTGCGCGCGCGCGCTCGCGCGCGCGTGTATGTGTGTGTGTGTGTGTGTGTGTGTGTGACTCTATTGTCTACACTCTTTATATTTGTTACTTTTTTATTTTTATTTATTTTTATTTTATTTATTTATTTCTATTGTCAGTTCCCTTTTTATTTTCTTTGTTTATTTATTTTTTTCCACTTATATACTTAATAGAGGAATGGAATTTGCGATCATCTTTTGATATTTCTATATGATCAGTCTGTGTTAACAGTGAGTGATTAGTTATATTTACGTGTCTATTTTTATTCTTTTTACTTCAAATGCTACACCTACCAATAGGTTGCTATTGCAACTATTTCTTTTCTCGCAGATACTAGCAAGGTTGGAAAACACGGTTATATAGATGAATGGATAGGGTGGGCGCTACATGTATGGACACGGAAGAACATGAGAACATTCTGCCTCACATATTTGTTACTGTAGCGTATAGGAAAATATTGGTTTCATGGCATGGTGTAAAATCATTGCAGCATAGCACACATATACTAACATGAAAAAAGCGGGTGTGTAGGTCCTAAAAGTAGCCCCCTGCAATATTCATCACACTACACTGGGAGGGGTTGAATGCCATCCGCCTCACCATTTGCCACAGCGTGTTTGAATCGGGTCACCTGTTGTCGCACAGAATTGTTAATGCCCTCTCGTGTCACAAACCGCCTACCATGATCTGACTTTGATCTCATACGAAAGTTAAAGGAACCACTACGTGGTAGGTGTAGAAAAGCCATTTCGTTAGCTGTTTACTATACAAATCGAAATTACTAAATCCATTTATCCTAGCCAAGTGATTCAATGTTAGTCTGTACTCGTAAACATATGATTGCGGCGCTTAATTGTGTCACTGAAGTAAACTAACAGCGCTGTCTATTGGTTCTTTGGTGTACTACGAAACTAGCAGAGCCATCTTTTTGTTCTTTGGTGTACTACTCTGTGAAGATCGTGTCTCTAACATGGGGACCGTACAAATTTCCCCTCAGCGATTTGATTCATATTGACAGGCTGGGTATGGCACGTCTAGGACTTCAACGTATGCAAATAACAAGATGCAACTCTCAACCATTTTCGAGAAAATGAATTCTGAACACTTTACGCGTGCTTGTGTACTTCGTGTGATCGCTAATAAGCAAGCATTCCACAGCCGAGCGAGCAAGCACTTCGTTTCATAAGCAGGTCTGTGGATCGAGTACTACTTCTACTACTTTTTTTATTTCATTCCCACGTAATTATAACAACAAATATGCGTGGTACACCTCGAAATTGTATGATGACCGAACATCGCCTACGAACGTAACCCAACTTTGTTTTGCAAGAGATGTATAGAAAAAAACCATACGCATACAAAGATTCGGCGTTCGTCACAAGTGCTATATGTCGCAATAATTATTGTTTCCCATGTTTCTATGATCATTAGCATCCTGATTCGTACAGTGTTCCATAGATTACCCACAATACTTCCACGCAGGTAGATAAAATAATAAAAATAGTATTACTGCACTGTTCTGATTGAAAGTTTTTGTATACCCATTTTTTTAGTCTGATTATGAAATTTTTTCTCCACTTTTCGGGAGAAATATTATGAAAATAATAAATGAATTATTCACTATATATGCGAAGTTCAGAAGAACGCGAAATCCCGAATATTGGCTAAAATTTACAGACGCGCGAAATTTGGCACGGACTTCAAAGCGAGATGCCTTTAATAGGTTCCACAACGAAACATTGTCTCGAAATTTGGTACAAAATCCGAAGAAATTCTGGTCGTATGTAAAGTACACAAGCGGCAAGACGCAGTCAATACCTTCGCTGTGCAGTGCCGATGGTACTGTTACCGACGACTGTGCCGCTAAAGCGGAGTTATTGAACGCAGTTTTCCGAAATTCCTTCACCAGGGAAGACGAATGGAATATTCCAGAATTTGAAACACGAACAGCTGCTAGCATGAGTTTCTTAGAAGTAGCTACCTTAGGGGTTGCGAAGCAACTCAAATCGCTTGATATGAGCAAGTCTTCAGGTCCAGATTGTACACCGATTAGGTTCCTTTCAGATTACGCTGATACAATAGCTCCCTACTTAGCAATCATATACAACCGCTCGCTCACCGATAGATCTGTACCTACAGATTGGAAAATTGCGCAGGTCACACCAGTGTTTAAGAATGGTAGTAGGAGTAATCCATCGAACTACAGACCTATATCATTAACGTCGGTTTGCAGTAGGGTTTTGGAGCATATATTGTATTCAAACATTATGAATCACCTCGAAGGGGACGATCTATTGATACGTAATCAGCATAGTTTTTAGAAAACATCGTTCTTGTGCAACGCAGCTAGCTCTTTATTCGCACGAAGTAATGGCCGCTATCTACAGAGGATCTCAAGTTGATTCCGTATTTCTAGATTTCCGGAAAGCTTCTGACACCGTTCCTTACAAGCGACTTCTAATCAAGCTGCGGGCCTACGGGGTATCATCTCAGTTGTGCGACTGGATTCGTGATTTCCTGTCAGGAAGGTCGCAGTTCGTAGTAATAGACGGCAAATCATCGAGTAAAACTGAAGTGATATCAGGTGTTAACCAGGGAAGCGTCTTGGGACCTCTGCTGTTCCTGATCTATATAAATGACCTGGGTGACAATCTGAGCAGTTCTCTTCGGTTGTTCGCAGATGATGCTGTAATTTGCCGTCTAGTAAGGTCATCTGAAGACCAGTATCAGTTGCAAAGCGATTTAGAAAAGATTGCTGTATGGTGTGGCAGGTGGAAGTTGACGCTAAATAACGAAAAGTGTGAGGTGATCCACATGAGTTCCAAAAGAAATCTGTTGGAATTCGATTACTCGATAAATAGTACAATTCTCAAGGCTGTCAATTCAACTAAGTACCTGGGTATTAAAATTACGAACAACTTCAGTTGGAAAGACCACATAGATAATATTGTGGGGAAGGTGGGCCAAAGGTTGTCTTTCATTGGCAGGACACTTAGAAGATGCAACAAGTCCACTAAAGAGACAGCTTACACTACACTCGTTCGTCCTCTGTTAGAATATTGCTGCGCGGTGTGGGATTCTTATCAGGTGGGATTGACGGAGGACATCGAAAGGGTGCAAAAAAGGGCAGCTCGTTTTGTATTATCACGTAATAGGGGAGCGAGTGTGGAAGATATGATACGCGAGTTGGGATGGAAGTCATTAAAGCAAATACGTTTTTCGTCGCGGCGAGATCTATTTACGAAATTTCAGTCACCAACTTTCTCTTCCGAATGCAAAAATATTTTTGTTGAGCCCATCCTACATAGGTAGGAATGATCATCAAAATAAAATAAGAGAAATCAGAGCTCGAACAGAAAGGTTTAGGTGTTCGTTTTTCCCGCGCGCTGTTCGAGAGTTGAATGGTAGAGAGATAGTATGATTGTGGTTCGATGAACCCTCTGCCAAGCACTTAAATCTTAATTGCAGAGTAATCATGTAGATGTAGATGTAGAGTGATTGCACAGTCACAGTAAATACGTGGGAAGAAAAAAAAAGTTGAGGCAGGGATATTCGAAAAATAGGCCTAATGCTTGTGAACCTAACTGCTCATGTTAGACTGCAGACTTCTTGAGTAATAGCAACCATACAGAATGTATAAACACACATAAAATTTTCAAACTATATTTTCTCGAAAATGGTCGAGAGTTGCGTATTCCTATTTATGTATATTGAAGACAGAGTCGTCAGCCTCACAACCTGTCAACGTGAATGAGATCGATGAGGGAAGTTCGTACGGTCCATTTGTAAGGTAAACAACGGAACTACAAAGCTGAGCAAACTCACTTAACTTTCATTTACTATATCCTTATCTTCTTCGTGATCCGGTTTTGATGAAGTACAAGCTCTACTTTCTCCCAAGTTGCCTGTGAAATCGTCATGAAAATTCCTCTTGTGATTTTGGACATTAGCGTGTACAAGTACAACGCTGTTAGATAAAATTTTAAGTTAAACTACATTTTTCCGTGATTTGATTTTATGAATAAAGCCTGTATTTTGCCTCAAGCAACACTCAGTTTATCTGTGGAAACCTCATGATAATTCGTCTACTTGTTTTGGAAGTTAGCTGTTCAAACAGGCAGACGCGATGGTTGTACGGTTTTATTATTAGTATAGATTTTCAATAAGCAGTTTTCAGCTCTCGATATGCCATAATTTAGCTGAATATTTTACTTGGTGACAAGGTGTGAAGACAGAGTGAATATGCCTTTGCATATTTTTAGGGCATACATTTCCGTTCGCCTGATTCACCAGTTACATATCCCTGAAAAACCATTCTAAGTTGTTGTTGTGGCCTTCAGTCCTGAGACTGGTTTGATGCAGCTCTCCATGCTACTCTATCCTGTGCAAGCTCCTTCGTCTCCCAGTACTTACTGAAACCTACATCCTTCTGAATCTGCTTAGCGTATCCATATCTTAGTCTCCCTCTACGATTTTTACCCTCCACGTCTCCCACCAATGCTAAATTTGTGATCCCTTGATACCTAAGAACGTGTCCTACCAACCGGTCCCTTCTTCTTGTCAAGTTGTGCCACAAACTCCTCTTCTCCACAATTCTATTCAATACCTCCTCATTAGTTATGTGATCTACCCATCTAATCCTCAGCATTCTTCTGTAGCACCACATTTCGAAAGCTTCTATTCTCTTCTTGTCCAAACTATTTATCGTCCGTGTTTCACTTCCATACATAGCTACACTCCATACAAATACTTTCAGAAACGACTTCCTGACACTTAAATCTATACTCGATGTTAACAAATTTCTCTTCTTCAGAAACGCTTTCCTTGCCATTGCCAATCTACATTTTATATCTTCTTTACTTGACCATCATCAGTTATTTTGCTCCCATAATAGCAAAACTCCTTTACTAGTTTAAGTGTCTCATTTCCTAATCTAATTCCCTCAGCATCACCCGACTTAATTCGATTACATTCCGTTATCCTCCTTTTGCTTTTGTTGATGTTCATCTCATATCCTCGTTTCAAGACACAGTCCATTCCGTTCAACTGCTCTTCCAAGTCCTTTGCTGTCTCTGACAGAATTACAATGTCATCGGCGAACCTCAAAGTTTTTATTTCTTCTCCATGGATTTTAATACCTACTCTGAATTTTTCCTTTGTTTCCTTCACTGCTTGCTCAATATACAGATTGAATAACATCGGGGAGAGGCTACAACCCTGTCTCACTCCCTTCCCAACAACTGCTTCCCTTTCATGCCCCTCGACTTTTATAACTGCCTTCTGCTTTCTGTACAAAATGTAAATAGCCTTTCACTCCCTGTATTTTACCCCTGCCACCTTTAGAATTTGAAAGAGAGTATTCCAGTTAACATTGTCAAAAGCTTTCCCTAAGTCTACAAATGCTAGAAACGTAGGTTTGCCTTTACTTAATCTTTCTTCTAAGATAAGTCGTAAGGTCAGCATTGCCTCACGTGTTCCAACATTTCTACGGAATCCAAACTGATCTTCCCTGAGGTCGGCTTCTACCAGTTTTTCCATTCGTCTGTAAAGAATTCGCGTTAGTATTTTGCAGCTGTCACTATAATTAAACTGATAGTTCGGTAATTTTCACATCTGTCAACACCTGCTTTCTTTGGGATTGGAATTATTATATTCTTCTTGAAGTCTGAGGGTATTTCGCCTGTCTCATACGTCTTGCTCACCAGATGGTAGAGTTTTGTCAGGGCTGGCTCTCCCAAGGCTGTCAGTAGTTCTAATGGAATGTTGTCTACTTCCGGAGCCTTGTTTCGACTCAGGTCTTTCAGTGTTCTGTCAAAATCTTCACGCAGTATCGTATCTCCCATTTCATCTTCATCTACATCCTCTTCCATTTCCATAAAATTGTCCCCAAGTACATCAACCTTGTATAGACCCTCTATATACTCCTTCCACCTTTCTGCTTTCCCTTCTTTGTTTAGAACTGGGTTTCCTTCTGAGATCTTGATATTCATAGAAGTGGTTCTCTTTTATCCAAAGGTCTCTTCAATTTTCCTGTAGGAAGTATCTACCTTACCCCTAGTGAGATAAGCCTCTACATCCTTACATTTGTCCTCTAGCCATCCCTGCTTAGCCATTTTGCACTTCCTGTCGATCTCATTTTTGAGACGTTTGTGTTCCTTTCTGCTTGCTTCATTTACTGCATTTTTATATTTTCTCCTTTCATCAATTAAATTCAATATTTCTACTGCTACCCAAGGGTTTCTACTAGCCCTCGTCTTTTTACCTGCTTGATCCTCTGCTGCCTTCACTACTTCATCCCTCAGAGCTACCCATTCTTCTTCTACTGTATTTCTGTCCCCCATTCCTGTCAATTGTTTCCTTATGCTCTCCCTGAAACTCTGTACAAACTCTGGTTTAGTCACTTTATCCAGGTCACATCTCCTTAAATTCCCACCTTTTTGCAGTTTCTTCAGTTTTAATCAACAGTTCATGACCAGTAGATTGTGGTCAGAGTCCACATCTGCCCCTGGAAATGTCTTACAATTTAAAACCTGGTTCCTAAATCTCTGTCTTACCATTATATAATCTATCTGATACCTTCTAGCATCTCCAGGATTCTTCCAGGTATACAACCTTCTTTTATGATTCTTGAACCAAGTGTTAGCTATGATTAAGTTATGCTCTTTGCAAAATTGTACCAGACGGCTTCCTCTTTCATTTCTTAACCCCATTCCACCTACTATGTTTCCTTCTCTCCCTTTTCCTACTCTCGAATTCCAGTCACTCATGGCTATTAAATTTTCGTCTCCCGTCACTACCTGAATAATTTCTTTTACCTCATCATACATTTCATCAATTTCTTCATCATCTGCAGAGCTAGTTGGCATATAAACTTGTACTACTGTAGTAGGCATGGGCTCCGTGTCTATCTTTGCCACAATAATATTTTCACTATGCTGTTTGTAGTAGCTTACCCGCACTCCTATTTTTTTATTCATTATTAAACCTACTCCTGCATTACCCCTATTTGATTTTGTATTTATAACCCTGTATTCACCTGACCAAAAGTCTTGTTCCTCCTGCCACCGAACTTCACTAATTTCCACTATATCTAACTTTAACCTATCCATTTCCCTTTTTAAATTTTCTAACCTACCTGCCCGATTAAGGGATCTGACATTCCACTCTCCGATCCGTAGAACGCCTGTTTTCTTTCTCCTGATAACGACGTCATCTTGAGTAGTCCCCGCCCGGAGATGTGAATGGGGGACTATTTTACCTCCGGAATATTTTACCCAAGAGGACGCCATCATCATTTAACCATACAGTAAAGCTGCATGCCCTCGGGAAAAATTACGGCTGTAGTTTCCCCCTTGCTTTCAGCCGTTCGCAGTACCAGCACAGCAAGGCCGTTTTGGTTAGTGTTACAAGGCCAGATCAGTCAATCATCCAGAATGTTGCCCGTGCAACTACTGAAAAGGCTGCTGCCCCTCTTCAGGAACCACGCGTTTGTCTGGCCTCTCAACAGATACCCCTCCGTTGTGGTTGCACCTACGGTACGGCCATCTGTATCGCTGAGGCACACAAGCCTCCCCACCAACGGCAAGGTCCATGGTTCATGGGGGGCCATTCTAAGTAGGCTACTTTTAATAGTGAAATATTTTATATCATCAGTGCTACACTTCTATGAATGAGAAAGAGAGAGAGAGAGAGAGAGAGAGAGAGAGAGAGAGAGACAAAGAGCAGGTGTGTCTTCAGATAGGTATTCGAAGGTTGCATCACGTTTGAGACTGGCTGACTTTTTTCCGTTTTTTTATATTACCGGTCAGCTAGCTAGATTTACTTGAAATGCAATTAGAAAAACGTTTATGTTAATGCTGAATGTTCAGTTGAGAATATTTCCTTATGCCTTCTCTGCTGTTTTGACATATTTAAACGAAATGTTCCATAGTTTTAAGGCTCATGCATATGTAACGAAATTTTCATGGAAGCTAACTACGTCAATGTTGAGCACTCTGAACAAAAACACAAAAGAATCTGGAACAGATAAAATGATATCTTGTTAGGAGAAAAACTATTAATGTACCTCACTAAATGAAACACTGCGGGTAAAGTTCCTTTTGTCTGTTTGGCTAGCTAGTAAACTTGGAATACGTACCATTAAGAAACCTCGCTTAAGTTTATTTTGCGCTTACAAGTATTCCATTACGTTGCTATTTTGATTAGATCTTGTCTCGTGGAATTATCTTCTAGAGTAATGCAGTAGACGTAAATAAAATATTTAATTAGCAAATAACATCAGAATGTAAGAATATAACTACACATCTAGCAGAAGTCTCTCTAATGATCTTACAATTCTTACACTCCCATTTCTGTAAATTTCATCTAAATTTAAAACTATAAAAAAATATTAATAGTCCTCTGTCACTGGATAGTCTGCATATCTCTTCAAGCGTTCACCAATTCAGGTTTTTATTGTCTCCTTAATGCTCATCATAGGGTCAAACAAATCTGTGATTGCATTCTAGGATGCTCACACGACTGTGTTGTGAGCAATCTTATTTGTAGACTGCCTGATTTTCCTTAGTATTCTACCAATCAACCTAAGTCTCTGTGACTGAGCTAATGTGATCGTTTCGCGTATCGTTGAAACTGTATTTGCGTGAATTGTGGCCCACTGACATTTGATGTTTTATCCATAGGATAGTACTTTCTTTACGTTTATGGAGTGCATAGGTTTACTTTTCTGAACATTTAAATCAAGTGTGTGTTTACTACTGCAAAGATCTTTATCAAATTATTGGCTGACGTGCAAGATGAAATTAGTAATCGCTTCAGCTTCAAAAGAATATCATCTGATTGTTTAGACTCTAAGATAGAATATTCCTGTCATCAACACAACACATAACAATGTTCTTTCTTTTAAAAAATCTCTGCTTTTATAATCTGTATGTTATTCTTCGAGAGTTATCAGTTTATGCTTCAGTATTAATTTCGTAGAACAATATTAACTACAGCCTCACATTGCAATAATCCATTTGAGTTTGAAAATGACGCTGGTACTAACAAAGTTGAGATTGTAAATAAAACTGCACTCACTTCTAGTGAATTAAGCATTGCCTCAGAATGGAGCGAATATCTTTGATATTAAGCTATTTGGCATTATACCTACAGAACCAAAATGGCTGTCAAACTTTTCAAATGAATATTAAAGTTCTTTCTCGTTAAGAACTCCTACTGTATCAGAAAAAAGTTCTTGAATACATTTTAAGTAACTACCTACACGTAAATGGCCAGGTAGTGTCGTTTTCCTTTACGCTTTCCATGTCACAATATCTACTGAGAGAGTAATATGTGGAAAATTAATTACCAAACTTAATAAGCTCAGAAGTTGACGTTCTATAAGCATAATCTGCAACTAGCTCAAAATGTAAAGTAACCAGACGTACATAGCGACCTGCTGATCACAATTTGGCAGCCACTTTCGTTTCCACAATAGTATCACTACAGAGTGTTCTACGTAGTCAATCTGGTATGTTTCGAGACACGTCATGCCATGAAGAACTCAATTTTACAGGTGGCACTCAGAGAATTGATGGTTAACCACTCCATACATAAATACTATGTACTCCATATTCCAGGCAGGGACAAGTGCCCTTTCCAGACTTCGCTTTTGGACATCTATGATCATACTAAAACCAGAACTTCAGCAGTCAGTCTCATAAGAAATATCGAAGTCTTACAAGTTTTTGTCGTATAACTTCACTAAAAATTGCGAACGCTTAACAGTATTACAATCCAATGACCATAACGTCAAAATAAAATTAGAAAAATGTAATATGAACAACTTCAAATGGCTGCTCATGTGTGCCGTCATCACTTGTAATAACGGCCGGCGCATCAGTCAAGTGCTCTTAATGCCAGTGATGAGTCGTCGTTAAAGGGCGAGAGAATAATTCAGCAGCATCGTAAAATTGTTACGACCGACACCAAGAGACCATTCACTCTTAATGCTTGCGCATAAAACTGCCCGTAAGGCAAATTAGTATCTGCAATAATATCTTCTTACTTAAATGGGTCTGATCAACTTGTCAGCTGGGCTGAAATTATGATAATACGTCATCAGAGTAAAACGTGAAGTCAAAGATATTGCTAGTAAATGCAGTTCCTGGTTCTTGAACATACCAACTATTGATACGAAGTTTTGTTGACGTGTTATCAACAGCACATACTTATCCTGCTTTTCTTCTTCTTCCATACGTCGACCGTCAGTCATTTTCCTTCTAGGATTCCCACATTTTCTTCGGTCTCCCTTGACTTCTTCTCCTATTATGTCTGCATCTGGATACTCGCCCTGTTAATGTGTTCCTTCAGTTTTGTTCTGTTTTCATAGATTTAATTTCCTAATTCATGTCAGCATTCTTAATTCTGGCTAATCCGCTAAATCATTTTACTAATCGGAAAAATTTCATTTCTACTGCCTTAATTCTATTCTCTTGTATATATGCGACGCATGACTCACGTCCCCGCAATATAGTAGGAACAGCCATTGTCTTACAAAAATTTTAATTGTGTCTCTTCCCGTGTTTTGATTTTCAGGGAGCTGTTGATTATTCCACATGCATTTGAGAATTTTACTAGTTACTTGTATCTGTCTCTGTGATATCCCCGCAAAGTCACTTCCTTGATTGTTGAAAAAACAATAATTTATGATCTTTTGGGGCTTTCTCCCTTAAAAGCTATGATTTTTCCGTTGATATCTCTAGGTTACATGCTTTGCCCAAAGTATAAATTGTTCTTTGGAGGTCGATGTTTTTGGCACTGTCTGAAAATAAGGCATGGGATAAGACAGCGTATGTATCGAAATAGGTGCATCAAGCTGGACTTCCTACTCACGTATTGCATTGTCCAGACCACGCTTACATCATGCTCTACATCAGGGAATGCTGTGAATCTGTTACCACTGTGGTCAAATTCTCCAGTGGCAGAGTTTCCTCTCGAGATATTTCTTTTTCTTATGTCCTCTTCAATTACGTCTCAAAACTCGAATTTTTGATAGTTCTATTTAATGCACACGTTGAGAAAACCATCGTAACGCACATCTAAAACGAAAAATAAACTTGAAAATAAGGCATTTTATCAAGCAAACACCTTTAGCAAGCAACGTTTTCGTAACTGAAAGTAACGACATGTGTTTCGCACCCTTATTTCATCTTATCGTTCGAAAGTTTCTCGTTAGATCGTAATACACTGTAAGACAAAAACAAAAAAGAAAGAAACAACGCACCACGAATGCATTATCCGAATGGGACGGAAATCGGTAGATGTTACGAACATGAAAAAACAAATTATTATACAGTTCCAGAAAAATTGGATTAGTTATTCAAAAGAAACAGCTACACAAATTGAACAAATCAATAAAGCTTTGGTTCACCTCTGGCACTTATGAAAACAGTTATTCGATTTAGCGTAGACTGAGAGAGTTGTTGATTGATGTCCTGAGGGATATTGTGCGAAATTCTGTCCACTTGCCGCGTTGGATCGTCAAAATCCCAAGCTGGTTGGACGGCCTGCCCATAACGCTCCAAACTTTCTCAAGGGAAGAGAGATCCGGCGATCTTGTTGGCCAAGGTAGGGCGTGGCGAGAAGGAAAGCAAGCCATATAACTCTCGCCGAGTGCGGGCGGGCATTATCTTGCTGAAATGTAAGGCCAGTAGGGCTTGCCGTGAAGGTAATCAAACGGAGCGTAGAATACAGTCGACATACCGCTTTGTTTGAAGGGTGCAGTGTACGACAACCAAAGTGTCCTGCCATGCAACCCTGGCCATCACACCTGGTTGTCGGCCCACAGCTGTCTGGAGTGTCTTTCGCTGGTCATTGGGGCTCGTCACTGAAGACAGTTTTCTCCAATGGATGATATTACAGGTCATTTCTTGTTGTCTTGTTGTCTTGCTATTCACGACACTCTTAAAGCACAGCGGTACGTCGATGATATTCTGTGGCCCGTTTTGTTGCCCTTCATGGCAAGCCATTCTGGGCTTACATTTCAGCAAGATAATGCCCGCCCGCACACGGCGAGAGATTCTACTGCTTTTTTCGTGCTTGCAAAACCTACCTTGCCCAGAAAGGTTGCCCGATCTCTCCCAAATTGAGAACGTCTGGAGCATTGTGGGCAAGACCCTCCAAGCAGCCTGGGATTTTGACGACATAACGCACCAGTTGGACAGAGGACATCCAACGACTCCATCAATTAATGCCAATCGAATAACTGCTTGCATGAGGTCCAGAGGTGGACCTACGCGTTACTGAATTGCTCCACTTGTGAAGCTCTTTCTCTTGAATATACAACCTGTCATTTTAATCATTTGTTTGGCTGTACATATATAGCACATCCATTGATTTCCGTCAGTTAGTTAGTTAGTTAGTTACGTGTTCCGTTGATCAATAGCACGGAAAAACCGTTATGATGTGGAACGTGTGAAATGCACAAGAAATTAGAGTGTTATACCTAAATATTTCTGTTATCTATCCCATTCCCTTAAATGGCACAAAATGCGTATATTATATCTCCACATTTATTTACTGATATTCAGGAATTCATCCGGAACTCTCGAAACCGAGGTGAAGCAAAACGTTTTTGTTCTGTGTATTATGTATGTAAAGGAACAGCACAGTCTTGTGTATGTTCCATAGTATTAACATTTTTTGTTAACCGGTTTTCGGCTTACAAAGCCATTATCAGCCTTTAACAGTCCATCGTTGTTAAAGATAGTACAGTGTTCTTGAACAACATTGAAACAGTTAAATAAGTTGCTACACTCAAGAAAGACGTAAAAACGGAAAGTTAATGTCATCTTTGACAGAGCGGCGATAATGTATCTACAAATGTTAAATAATCAATAGACATCAAAGGAAGAGCCAGAAGACATTTAACACTAAACTCCAAAAAAACAGGGCCCATACAACAGTTTAAATTAAATTAACAATTGCAATAAAATAAAAGTAGTTCATGACATGAGTACTGAAAAACAGCTTGAAGAGAAAACCACGCGGGCCTGGTGCTCTAGCGGTTAAGTGTATGTATGGGAACAGGGAAGTCGTAGGATCGTACGTCTGGCGTAGCAAAGGTTTTTCACTTTTCGGTTTGACCTAGCCTTCAGTTCTTCACGATGTGAGAAGTCGCCAGAAACAACACATTGATCGCATTCCTCGTTCAACTGTAGGTGCCCTTTACCTGATTGGATAAATGGGGTTTGTTAGGGACACGCAAGTCGCCGAAATGGCGTCCAACTAACTTACTTGCATCAGCCCACTGATCCGCACGAAATTATTTTTATTGTTGTTATTACAATGAAACAAATAAAAACAAGAAAATAGAGGAAAAGAATAGCACAGAATGTTTGGGGAGCATCGGAAAACTGTGAGGGTTAAGTGAAGTGTAGAAGAGGGAAAGTACTGAGCTGTGTTTAGTCACTTAATATTACGACAGTGGGTCAGATGTTGTCGGCTTCAAGGGCTTCCAACAGGTTACGTTTTCCGCTTTTCACATGGGACATGTAACTGCACGTGGGATTGTGGCTAGTAGCTATATCAGTCACTTAGCACATTTTCATAAAATGCGAAATCATAATTCTGCAACCTCCAACAGCAATCTTGTTCAAGTTGCTACGTTCTGCCTGATTGATCAATATAAAGCTTACCACAATCAGCGTAAGTAATTTTGTATCTCCCCCCCCCCCCCCTGTTGGCTCGTAATTAGTCTTACGTGGCCTGGAGTGTTATACCAACAGCATCGACGTGGGGAATCATAAAACAACTGATATGAAGAGTGGTTTAGCTGCACTTCCACCTAGGATGACTGTACCTAATGGGAAAAGGGTCAGCTGTCATGCGCATTTTAATGTAAGAGTTACGTCTTATGAGTGATAATTTTTGTAGATTTTTATAAAGCCCTATAACGTAAATACACTGATCAGTAGTACAAGGAAATTAGGTTCTAGATAATTCAACAACAGAAATGATTAAAGTAACTTTAACAAACACAACCTTGAAAGTGAAATTTATGGGTGAGCTGTCAAAACCTTTTGAAAAAAAGTCGGGTGTAAGACAAGGAGATGGTTTGTCACCTCTACGTATCAACTGCGTGTTCGAGAATGTAGTGAGAGAATGGAGGAAATTCATCAATACAAAGAGTGTACATCTAGGAACAAATCCCAATAAAATTGCCATAGACTGTGTATCTTTTACAGACGACATGGCATTAATTACTGACACTTTCGATAGCGCCAAAGAACAAATCATAGAACCAAGATACAAGCAGCCAAAACAGGACTAAAAATATATGAAATATCATAGTTCATGACGTCAGTGATGATTTCCAAAGTCTTAAATTCATAACACGGATAATTTGAAATACGTATGAGAACAAATAAGGAGTAATACGAAAGAAAAGATATCAATAGAAAATAGAGTACATAAAATCGGAAGGACTTCCATATGACAAAAAAACATGTATTATAAAAAAGTTGTCCTGGAGCACAAAACTAAGACAGTAGCTATGCAGCAGAAAGACTTTAAATTAACAAGATTTTCTGATACTGGCAAACTGGAAAAAGTTGAAAGAAGAATTCTGAAGAAAATAATGGAACCTTAAAGTAACAGTAATACTTAATACAAATTAAAACAAAGACTTTTTCGTTGAGGCGTTTTCTTCCCACGAAATTTCAATCGCCAACTTTCTCCTCCGACTGCGAAAACTTTTTGTTGACGCCGACCTACATAGGGAGATACGATCACCATAATAAAATAAGGGAAATAAGAGCTCGCACGGAAAAATATAGGTGTTCTTTTTTCCTCGCGCTATACGAGATTGGAATAATAGAGAATTACGGTGGTTCGATGAACCCTCTGCCAGACGCTTAAATGTGATTTTCAGAGTATCCATGTAGATGTAGAAAATCAAAAATGATTTGTTTGCAACGGTTAGCTACTCCTTCCTGCTACTTGTCCACGTAGTCGCTGCTCGGACTCGACATTTCTCGTAGCGTCGTAACAACTTTCCAATATCCTCGTCATAGAAGACAGATGCGACTTCATTTCCCCTGCAGAATATGACCGCGAGGGGTAGCCGTGCGGTCAGGGGCGCCTTGCCCCGGTTCACGCGGCTCCCCTCCCCGGTCAGAGGTCCGAGTCCTGCTTCGGCCATGGGTGTATGTGTCGTCCTTAGCGTAAGTTAGGTTAAGTAGTGTGTAAGCCTAGGAACCGATGACCTCAGCAGTTTGGTCCCATACGAACTTACCACAAATTTCCAAAACGTTTCCAGATCAGCCCCTGCAGAGTGCAGACGAGAATATTATCATGAAATAGGAACCGCATGACAGTTATGTTAAAAGGGGTGCATCACATCAGGCGTGATCTCTCACCAGGCCCTCATGCTAGGCGGGATTACTATTTTATAGACATCTTTACGTGCTCACTGTGAGCTCAGAACTGGCCTCATCTTGAGCGTGACATTAAGAAATTAGTATCCGCTTGTCATTTGTGCCAGGCCGCGAAACCTAGCAGTGCCCCACATCAAGGTCTAATGTCTTCGGAACGCGAAAATTATCCGATGGATCGTCTTTATATCGATTATGTGGGTCCGTTGCCACGTTCCAGTAGAGGGAATATCTATAATTTGGTGGTAATTGATGCCTCTTCTGGTTTTACGTGGCTGATTCCCAGTAGAAGCAGTACTACCAACGTAACTATTTCTCACCTTACTAACATCTTTTCGATCTTTGGGCTTCCTAAGAGCTTGGTGAGTGATAATGCCCCTGCTTTTGTGTCAGATAAGTTTAAGGCCTTTTGTTTCGGGAATGGCATCAAGCACATAAACACAACACTGTATTACCCTCAAAGGTCCTTTGCTGTGAATCGCAACCTAAAATCAGCTTTAATAATTTAGCATCAGGTTAAACCAAGTAAGTGGGATACTAACTTGCCCTGGATTAATTTTGCGTTCAACACTGCGGTTCATAAGGCATTGAAGACTACTCCGGCCTCTCTCTTATTGGCCTATCCTGTCAATTCGCCTTTGTCTAACTTATGGCGCATCCAAGACTTACTTCCTGAACGGGTTCTAGTTTGAGGAGAGGAGGTTGAGCACTGGTAAAAATTGCTGTTTTGAAGAGCGCGCCGCAGCGCGTAGCGTGAAGCAGTCGCCCTCCGTTTCTGGCGGTGGCGCCGCTGTGGCAATCGCAGCTTGGGTGTCTCCCTCTGGTGGGAAAGGGGAAAGGTAGCCTGACATAATCGACGGGCATGCTGGTGACACTGCCCAACACATCTGCGGAAAGCTTCATCGGATTTTCACTGTGATTTACATTCCACGTTCGATCGGAGCAAACTTTCCGAATAGTCGTCGTATAATAATAGGAGTTTCCTCATTGTGAGATCAGAAAGAAAATAAATCAGTAATAAAAAATTCGGAGATTCGCGTTTATGGCGATTTGATAGAGCGAAATAGTTATCCTTACATAACTGAAGTCCTGATGATGCTGTGAGATCGAAACGCACATTGACAGAGTAAAAAGGAACGCTTTTGGAAAGGCAGTAGACTGATTTCATTAAATTTTTTCATTTATTTTACTCTCTCGGTTTTGCCAAAAATAGCCGTACGGTTAGCGTGAAACGTAAGCAGAGGGTGCAGCAGCAACGAAGGTTACCGGGCTGACGCGACGCGGTAGGCCCGCTGCAACCCCTCGGGCCACCCTGACGACCTCACGCCGCGCGCGTGCGCCGCAAAGTAATATAGGGGCGGCAGCGGTAATCCCGCATTAGCGGACATTTGCATGTTGCGAGGCACCCATCGCGACCGGCCTAAGCGAGACACGGCGCTAGACGGACGGCGGCCGTAACGCTGCCCGCCCCTGCCTCGCCTAATGCCGGGATTACCCACCGAAATAAATACTGCCTCGGCCGCGCCGCCTTGTTACGTGACAGGGGGAACGCGCTCTTGCACGCTCTAATGACAAGTTACACTAAAGATGTTTCGGCTATCCGGCCACAACTGTCGCCAGGCAGATTTCCAGTTATCCACACAGTTAGCTGCTTCAAAGACAAAAACAGCAATAACGCGGAAAATTAGGATTCTATATACAGGGTGTTACAAAAAGGTACGGCCAATCTATCAGGAAACATTCTTCACACACAAAGAAAGAAAATATGTTATGTGGACATGTGTCCCCAACGCTTACTTTCCATGTTAGAGCTCATTTTATTACTTCTCTTCAAATCACATTAATCATGGAATGGAAACACACAGCAACAGAACGTACCAGCGTGACTTCAAACACTTTGTTACAGGAAATGTTCAAAATGTCCTTCGTTAGCGAGGATACATGCATCCACCCTCCGTCGCATGGAATCCCTGATGCGCTGATGCAGCCCTGGAGGATGGCGTATTGTATCACAGCCGTCCACAACACGAGCACGAAGAGTCTCTACGTTTGGTACCGGGGATGCGTAGACAAGAGCTTTCAAATGCCCCCGTGAATGAAAGTCAAGACGGTTGAGGTCAGGAGAGCGTGGAGGCCATAGAATTGGTCCGCCTCTACCAATCCATCGCCGGCCGCAGTGGCCGTGCGGTTAAAGGCGCTGCAGTCTGGAACCGCAAGACCGCTACGGTCGCAGGTTCGAATCCTGCCTCGGGCATGGATGTTTGTGATGTCCTTAGGTTAGTTAGGTTTAACTAGTTCTAAGTTCTAGGGGACTAATGACCTCAGCAGTTGAGTCCCATAGTGCTCAGAGCCATTTGAACCATTTTCAACCAATCCATCGGTCACCGAATCTGTTCTTGAGAAGCGTACGAACAATTCGACTGAAATGTGCAGGAGCTCCATCGTGCACGAACCACATGTTGTGTCCTACTTGTAAATGCACATGTTCTAGCAGCACAGGTAGAGTATCCCGTATGAAATCATGATAACGTGCTCCATTGAGCGTAGGTGGACGAAACTAAAATGAGCTCTAACATGGAAATTAAGCGTTTCCGGACACATGTCCACATAACAGCTTTTCTTTATTTGTGTGTGAGGAATGTTTCCTGAAAGTTTGGCCGTACCTTTTTGTAACACGCTGTATACAGGGTCGTTCACTGATCGTGACCGCGCCAAATATAGCACGAAGTAAGCGTCAAACGAAAAAACTACAAAGAACGAAACTTGTCTAACTTGAAAGGGGAAACCAGATGGCGCTATGGTTGGCCCACTAGATGGCGCTGCCATAGATCAAACGTATATCAACTGCGTTGTTCTTTTTTTAAATAGGAACCCCCATTTTTTATTACATATTCGTGTAGTACATAAACAAATATGAATGTTTTAGTTGGACCACTTTTTTCGCTTTGTCATAGATGGCGCTGTAATAGTTACAAACATATGGCTCACAATTTTAGACGAACAGTTGGTAACAGGCAGGTTTTTTAAATTAAAATACAGAACGTAGGTACGTTTGATCTTATTTCGGTTGTTCCAATGTGATACATGTACCTTTGTGAACTTATCATTTCTGAGAATGCATGCTGTTACAGCGTGATTACCTGTAAATACCACATTAATGCAATAAATGCTCAAAATGATGTCCGTCAATCTCAATGCATTTGGCAATACGTGTAACGACATTCCTCTCAACAGCGAGTAGTTCGCCTTTCAGTGATGTTCGCACATGCATTGACAAAGCGCTGACGCATGTTGTCAGGCGTTGTCGGTGGATCACGATAGCAAATATCCTTCAGCTTTCCCCCACAGAAAGAAATCCGGCGACGTCAGATCCGGTGAACGTGCGGGCCACGGTATGGTGCTTCGACGACCAATCCACCTTATGAAACGTCCCCTTAGAAAAATTGTACATGACTGTGCTTAAACTGACACACAATATTTTTGGCGCAACGCAATCTGACTTTCAAAAATCCCTACAAAAGAATGGCCCTGACTAACATTAACCTATACGTTTCACAAATCACTTACCTCACAAAAAATCTTCGTTACTCGAACTACTGCAATACAGCGAGCACCACTACTGCCAGCTTAATAAAAGATTCAAACTAACAAATGAAAGATTCTGATAGAGAACAAACAATGTATTTATCTTAATAGTGTTCAAAAGTCATAATATATATAGCAGTTCATGACATCCATTCTTACAAATGTACTGTTTCTGATGGACACACTTCCAGATCATCCGCTCCCAAAAATCCGCCATCTCACTTCCCCACATCCACCACTGCTGGCGGCTCACCTCCTACTGCGCGCCCGCATCTCGTGGTCGTGCGGTAGCGTTCTCGCTTCCCACGCCCGGGTTCCCGGGTTCGATTCCCGGCGGGGTCAGGGATTTTCTCTGCCTCGTGATGGCTGGGTGTTGTGTGATGTCCTTAGGTTAGTTAGGTTTAAGTAGTTCTAAGTTCTAGGGGACTGATGACCATAGATGTTAAGTCCCATACTGCTCAGAGCCATTTGAACCATTTTCCTACTGCGCAACGCTACGCGCTGTTAACATCCAGCTACCCAACACTACGATGGCAGACAACAATGCAAACTAGCCACAGACTGCACACAGCACAGCCAGTGATTTTCATACAGAGCGCTACGTGGCGTTACCAATATAAAAGCCTAAACAGCCTACTTACAACCTGTCATGAAATATGCTATTCAATACCACTTCAACCGCACGCGAGCTATGTGCCGGACTTCCATCATGTTGGAAGTACATCGCCATTCTGTCATGCAGTGAAACATCTTGTAGTAACATCGGTAGAACTTTACGTAGGAAATCAGCATACATTGCACCATTTAGACTGCAATCGATAAAATGGGGGCCAATTATCCTTCCTCCCATAATGCAGCACCATACATTAACCCGCCAAGGTCGCTGATGTTCCACTTGTCGCAGCCATCGTGGATTTTTCGTTGCCCAATAGTGAATATTACACCGGTTTACGTTACCGCTGTTGGTGAATGACGCTTCGTCGCTAAATAGAACGCGTGCAAAAAATCTGTCATCGTCCCGTAATTTCTCTTGTTCCCAGTGGCAGAACTGTACACGACGTTCAAAGTCGTCGCCATGCAATTCCTGGCGCATAGAAATATGGTACGATGTTGATGTAGCATTCTCAACACCGACATTTTTGAGATTCCCGATTCTCGCGCAATTTGTCTGCTACTGATGTGCGGATTAGCCGCGTCAGCAGCTAAAACACCTACTTGCGCATCATCATTTGTTGCAGGTCGTGGTTGACGTTTCACATGTAGCTGAACACTTCCTGTTTCCTTAAATAACGTAACTATCCGGCGAACGGTCCGGACACTTGGATAATGTCGTCCAGGATACCGAGCACCATACATAGCACACGCCCGTTGGGGGTTTTGATCACAATAGCCATAAATCAAGACGATATCGACCTTTTCCGCAATTTGTAAACGGTCCATTTTTTCACGGGTAATGTATCACGAAGCAAATATCGTGCGCACTGGCGGAATGTTACGTGATACCACGTACTTATACGTTTGTGACTATTACAGCGCCATCTATCACAAAGCGAAATAAGTGGTCCAACCAAATCATTCATATTTCTTTACGTACTACATCAATATGTAATAAAAAATGTGGGTCCCTATTTAAAAACACGCAGTCGATATCCGTTTGACTTATAGCAGCGCCATCTAGCGGGCCAACCATAGCGCCATCTGGTTTCCCCCTTCAAACAAGTTTCGTTCTTTGTAGTTTTTTCGTTTGATGCTTATTTCGTGAGATATTTGGCCCGGTCACTATCAATGGACCACCCTGTGTACATTTTTTTTCAAGGTCCGATCGGTCTTTAAATGAAAACAGCAAAATCAAAGAAAGTACGAGTAGCAATTGCACACTGAGGATTCTGTACAAACTTAATTACGTATAAAGATAATGTATTCATCCGCGGAATCGAGAATCTGGACGATTTTTATCTATTATCGATATCGATACTGACAAAATGTACGTCAACCTGTTCTTGAGGAAAATGGGTCTTAGCCGATGAACAGACAGTCGGATAACAAATGACAAAAATATGTTCTTATGTGATAAAATCACAAATTAATGATTATGTATTTTTTTCTCTTACTTATAGGGTAAAACCTTGCTTCTTACCAGATCACATGATTCTCATCAAAACCATACCTTCTGATGAGTGAGTTTGCGTGTATCAAAATGTTGTTGTTGTGGTCTTCAGTCCTGAGACTGGTTTGATGCAGCTCTCCATGCTACTCTATCCTGTGCAAGCTTCTTCATCTCCCAGTACCTACTGCAACCTACATCCTTCTGAATCTGTTTAGTATTCATCTCTTGGTCTCCCTCTACGATTTTTACCCTTCACGCTGCCCTCCAATACTAAATTGGTGATCCCTCGATGTCTCAGAACATGTCCTGCCAACCGATCCCTTCTTCTAGTCAAGTTGTGCCACAAGCTTCTCTTCTCCCCAATTCTATTCAATACCTCCTCATTAGTTATGTGATCTACCGTTCTAATCTTCAGCATTCTTCTGTAGCACCACATTTCGAAAGCTTCTATTCTCTTCTTGTCCAAACTATTTATCATCCACGCTTCACTTCCATACATGGCTACACTCCATACAAATACTTTCAGAAACGACTTCCTGACATTTAAATCTATACTCGATGTTAACAAATTTTTCTTCTTCGGAAACGCTTTCCTTGCCATTGCCAGTCTACATTTTCTTTCCTCTCTACTTCCACCATCATCAGTTATTTTGCTCCCCAAATAGCAAAACTCATTTACTACTTTAAGTGTCTCATTTCCTAATCGGATTTCCGCAGCATCACCCGACTTCGTTCGACTACATTCCATTATCCTCGTTTTGCTTTTGTTGATGTTTTATCTTATATCCTCCTTTCAAGACACTGTCCATTCCATTCAGCTGCTCAATATACAGATTGAATAACATCGGGGATAAGCTGCAGCCCTGTCTCACTCCCTTCCCAACCACTGCAGCCGGCCGTGGTGGTCTAGCGGTTCTAGGCGCTCAGTCCGGAACCACGCGGCTGCTACGGTCGCAGGTTCGAATCCTGCCTCGGGCATGGATGTGTGTGATGTCTTTAGGTTAGTTAGGTTTAAGTAGTTCTAAGTTCTAGGGGACTGATGACCACAGATGTTAAGTCCCATAGTGCTCAGAACCATTTGAACCATTTGAACCAACCCAACCACTGCTTCCCTTTCATGCCCCTCGACTCTTATAACTGCCATCTGGTTTCTATACAAATTGTAAATAGCCTTTTGCTCCCTGTATTTCACCCCTGCCACCTTCAGAATTTGAAAGAGAGTATTCCAGTCAACATTGTCAAAAGCTTTCTCTAAGTCCACAAATGCTAGAAACGTAGGTTTGCCTTTCAATAATCTATTTTCTAAGATATGTATCAAAATATGTGACATAAATGGCCGTATCTTTTGATTGCGTTGGCTTAGAAGCTTTAATTTCCAACTGCGCCAAAGGACCATAGACTTTAATGTGTGTCATATACTTCAACTTGATTCGTCTACCTATTCCTGAGAGAAAGGGATTTTAACTATCGGACAGACAGACAGACAAACAGCCAGGCTAAAAAGTGATCCTATAAAGGTTCAGTTTTTACTGATCAAAGTACGGAACCCTAAAAGTGATTTATATGCAATATTTAGGTGCACTTTCCAATTGCTTCACTTCATAGTCGCCTCTGCGATAGACAGTCGTCACAGCGGCGTACCAACTCTCCAATACCTGTGCCATAAAAGGCAGCCAGCGACGTATGCTTTCCGTCATATCTCTTCGCTAGTCTTCAGCTCGCTGTCTGTTGTGAAAATGCTGTTCTCATAGCCAGCGGCTCATGTTGAGCAAAGATCTAAAAGACAGGAGCAGTCAAGTCCGGGCTGTAAGGTGGGTGATCATTTCGCCTCGAAAACGCTGCAGGATTGTTTTTATGCCGGCTGCAGTTCGCAGCATCGGACTGTCATGGTGAAGGACATTGCCTGACAACGAGATTCCTCTTCCCTTGTTGTGAACTGCTCTTTGCAGATGATTTTTTCCAAACGCGTGGTCCACTGACTGAAAGAGATCATCGATTGTAACTCGCTTTCCTCCCTGGTCGCCTGCATCGTGAACGTCTGTACGTCCTACTTCAAAAGTTCCTGTGCCATTTCCACCGTGTGCTGACACGCACGACAGATACGTCATGCGGGCTGTATGAAATCAGGTAGAACCCTTCAACCCGAGAAAATCGAATGACAGCACGCACGTTACCCCTCGCAGGAGGCTCTGCACCTTTACGTGCTCCTCATGCAGTCAGAACTTAAAATTGTGACGCAATTGACAGACATACTAGAGACTATGTGCAACACATCTGCGCAAAGTTTCATCCGATTTTCGCAGTGGTTTTGATTTCGCGAGTTCGTTGTTACCAAAATAAAGTATAATTTTCAAATGGTTCAAATGGCTCTGAGCACTATGCGACTTAACTTCTGAGGTCATCAGTCGCCTAGAACTTAGAACTAAGTAAACCTAACTAACGTAAGGACATCACACACATCCATGCCCGAGGCAGGATTCGAACCTGAAACCGTAGCGGTCGCTTGCCTCCAGACTGTAGCGCCTAGAATCGCACGGCCACTCCGGCCGGCTAAACTATAAGGGACAATTATAAAGTTTGAAGTATCGCCGCGAAAAAATCAAGTTGCTGTCATGATATTTGGTGTTATTTCCTCTGCACATACTTATCCTTAAACGTGAAAGATTTTTTTCCAACGCTGGATGACTTGGTAGAGCCCTTGCTTACAGTGGATTGCATTTTAGGTGTTTATAAAACGTTCCACGACAAAAACCACCTCATCGCCTTTATAAAAATACTTGCCAAGCAATGGTTTCTGCATCTGAGGAAAGAGGAAGGCCTTAGTGTGTGCCATGTGGAGAGAGAACAGAAGGAAGAAGGGGAGAGGGTGGTAACCCAATGAATCTGCATGTGTGTCTTTGTACTGCGCGGAATGAGGTGGGTCATTGTTGTGTTGGAAAAACACCCGCTTGGACGACTTACAGCTTGACATTGTCATGCAGCCTCGGCTGGAGATTTCGGTAGTTACGTTTCTGTGATAGTTTGCCCCCAGTGAATACAGCCTCTTCGCGCCACACCATGTTAGTCCCAGAAAACAATTAGCCTCACATTTCCCAATGGAGGTTAGCCCTTCACCTATTTTGAATGCACATGTGCCATTGCTTGGTTTGATCCTTACTTGATTGCATAGTGATACACCAGGAATTCATCCATAGCTAAAGGAGCCGCCTGGAATGGCCTGCTTCAGTTGCAACATTTACACTGCTGCCTCGGTTCTCCAGAATTTTTGAATGAGTGTGAGCAGTTGTGGAGCCCAATGTCCTACGACATTTATCATGTTCAAAATATGTTGAAAACTGATCCATGATTAATTTCTATTTCTTTTTTCGCTATCACCACAATTGTGATACGCTGGTCTGTGAGCGCCAGGGCCTCCACTTATTTTTCGATTCTTGGTTCTTCACAGAGAGATGGTCTGCCACTTCATTCTTCATCATTGAGATTTGTTTCACCACGCAGGAAAGTGTCTGCAGCACCTACCCAATATTACATCATTATTATGATGATGTATTATTGGTGTACACTTCCATAACTCAGCATGTATTGTTGGAACGTTCTCCCCATCAAACAGAGAAATCTATTTCCTGCACGCCGTTTCGTTTCGAGGTCTCCTGCATATTATCATCTCATGTTTCATCCTTTCTTGTGTATCACATGACTAATAATTGTCTCTAAACTCCTTGTAAGATGTTCAAGCGGCCATGATTCCTCTCATCTTCCCCACTATGGTTCCTTCGAGGTGCTGGCCGACAGGAACATTTGATATTCCTAGATTTTCGCAAAGCGTTTGACACGCTGCCCCACTGGAGACTGTCGGCGAGGGCCCGAGCATAAGGTTTAGGTTCCCATATACGTGAGAGGCTCGAAGTCTTGTGAAGTAACCGAACGCAGCACATTGCCCTCGACGGCGAGTGTTCATTAGAGACAATGGTATCGTCAGGAGTTCCTCGGGGGAAGTGTGATAGGACCCCTCCTAGTCTCTGTGTACATAAATGATCTGACGGAAACGGTGAGCAGCAATTTACGGTTGTTTGCCGATGACGCTGTTCAAAAATGGTTCAAATGGCTCTGAGCACTATGGGACTTAACATCTGTGGTCATCAGTCCCCTAGAACTTAGAACTACTTAAACCTAACTAACCTAAGGACATCACACACATCCATGCCCGAGGCAGGATTCGAACCTGCGACCGTAGCAGTCGCGCGGTTCCGGACTGAGCGCCTAGAACCGCTAGACCACCGCGGCCGGCGATGACGCTGTGGTGCACAGGAAAATGTCATCGTTAAGTGACTGTAAGAAGATACAAGATGACGTAGACAAAATGTCTAGTTGGTGTGATGAATTGTAGCCAGCTCTAAATGTAGACAAATGTAAGTTAATGTAGCTGTCTAAGAAAAACAAACCCGTAATGTTCGAATACAGCATTAGTTGTGCGCTGCTTGGCACAGCCACGCCGATTAAAATCAAGGCGTAACGTTGCAGAGCATTATTAAATGGAAGGAGTATGTAAGGACTGTAATAGAAAAGGCGAATGGTTGGCTTCGGTTAATTGGAAGAATTTTAGGAAAGTGTGGTTCGTCTGTAAATGACACTGCATGTAGGATACTGTTGCGACCCAATCTTGATTACTAGTAGAGTGTTTGGAATCCCCGTCATGTAGGATTAAAAAAAGACATCGAAGCAATTCAGAGGCGTACTCCTAGATTTTTAACTGGTAGGTTCGTTCAGCACGCAAGTATTACTGGATGAAACTTCCTGGTAGATTAAAACTGTGTGCCGGACCGAGACTCGAACTCGGGACCTTTACCTTTCGCGGGCAAGTGCTCTACCAACTGAGCTACCCAAGCACGACTCACGCCCCGTCCTCACAGCTTTACTTCTGTCAGTACCTCGTCTCCTACCTTCCAAACCTTACAGGATGCTTCGGGATGCTTACGGGATGCTTCGTGAACCCAAATAGGAATTCATGGAGGAAAGACGAGAGGCGATATGCGGAAATTTAGAGAACCGGCGTTTGAGACCGACTGCAGAACCATTCTACTGCCGTCGGCGTACACTTCCCTTGAGGCCAACATAGGTAAGATAAAAGAAATTGGGGCTAATACAGAAGCTTTTAGACAAACGTTTTTTCCCTTCGCTCCATTTGCGAGTGGAACAGGACAGGAAATGACTAGTAGTACTGCGTGATGTCCTCCGCTATGCGCCGTACGGTGGCTTGCGGCGTACGTGTGCAGATGTAGAAGTGAACACGATGTCGTTGAAGCTATTGAATGTTTCATGCCGAATCTTCGTACAGCTTCTCATGTTGCCAATCCTTCTTTCCATAATGTCGAAATGCACGCATGGCTTAAAACGGCCATTCGAGACTCGTTAGCAGACAGCCGCATTGTCCCTTTCGAAATTGGAGTCGCGCCGTACTGAATTGCACAGATCTGTCTATCTATCGCTTGAGCCTTTTCCCGCAGGGTCAGCCATCGTTAATCGGATTTGGCATGTTAATGTTTAAGGGGCGGCCGGATGCCCTGCCTGCCGCCCCCCCCCCCCCCGCCCCCCCGAACCCCCCGGGACAGAATTAGCGTACCCCAACTGTCTGCGTCGAGTGTAATCCATGGAATAGTGCGAATGTGTTCAGATGTCTGCGAGCCGTGTAACTGAGGCGGAACATGGGGACCAGCCCGGTATTTACCTATCGGGACGTGGAAAACCGCCTAAAAACCATATCCAGGCAGGTCGGCACATGGGCCCTCGTCGTTAATCCGCCGGGCGGATTCGATCCAGGACCGGCGCGCCTACCCCAGTCCAGGAAGCAGCGCGTTAGCGCTCTCGGCTACCCTGGCGGGTAATGAATTGCACAGATGGTGCTGGTTTATTATTGCCCACCATTACAAAGGTGTTTGGACGCGGCGACCTATTGTGAACAAAAGGATACTAAGAAACTGCGTACCGACCAGGAACACATGAAGTACACTGCCTGTCAATAACAGTGAAGCACCCAGAAGAGATGATCGCATGTCAGTGTAACTTAGTGCAAGGACACGCCATCGGCGGGTTTTTTAACGATTAGGGTTGCAATTCCCTGTCACAGGTAGCAAGGCCATGTGTAGTTTTGTTACTGCTGTGGTCGCACACGTCGGACAAAGTAACGCCTAGTCCATCGGCATTGCACTTTACGTCCAACCATCAAGGGATGCCTGCACCACAGGGTGTATATTCACCAGGAAAACATACGTCGTCTAGGTCATCAAAACGAAGACTTACCGGCGGCCACAACACAACACACCACCAGGTCTCAACCAACGGCTGCCAGGGAACGCTACCCGTTCGCGGAGCCTGCAGAGCAGCTTCACGAGAGGTCGCAGCTAGCCTAGGAACTACTTTGCTACACCAGGCACGTGATCGCAAATAGTTCCGGCAGATACATCCGCCAACGGGCTTTATAGGGCGGTGCACAGAGGGCAAAAGGCAGTTCAACACACCGCTCGGAATGATACAGAGCTGCCGCCCCGGCAGTGACGGCCAGACGCCTCTTCTAGCTGGCCGGTCTCTTGGTATAGTCGACGAACATCTTGTAAATGGGCTGCTTCTGTGTTGACAGCGCTGTGTAGCGCTTTGCATTGGATCTGACTGGGCTTTCTTTGTAAGAGACTCTGTGGCTGGTTGGACTCGTTGTTTTAAGTTAGTCGCCGGCCGAAGTGGCCGCGCGGTTCTGGCGCTGCAGTCTGGAACCGCGAGACCGCTACGGTCGCAGGTTCGAATCCTGCTTCGGGCATGGATGTGTGTGGTGTCCTTAGGTTACTTAGGTTTAACTAGTTCTAAGTTCTAGGGGACTAATGACGTCAGCAGTTGAGTCCCATAGTGCTCAGAGCCATTTGATTTGACCCATTTAAGTTAGTCGCCAGCAGTGATGGAAGTACTGTTGGGCAGCTGGAGGTGAACAGCCAGCAGTGATGCATGTTAAATGTGACAAGTTAGCATTGATGGAGGGTAGAGGTCTGAAGTGTTAGCGTAGGCTAACGATCTGTACATGTTCGACTTGGAGAGTGAATATTATTCATTATTATATACCTTTGTACTAGATGTCAATGACGATTTATACTCGTGTCTGAAGTGGATGTCACATTATTAAGGTAAGAAAATACATTACTTGGTTTGCAACATAATCTTTCCTTCGCTTACCACATGCCTATTAGTAGTTAGTGGCTTTAGTAGTTAGAATCTTTTATTTAGTTGGCAGTATTGACGCTCGCTGTATTGCAGTTGACCGCGTAATGAAGATTTTTTCGAGGTAAGTGCTTAATGAAATGTATAGGTTATTGTTAGGATTTCTTGACAGTCGGAGCCATTCTTTTTTCTTTTGAATTAATCATTTGAAGCCAGGTTGTGCCTTTTTTTTTTTTTTTTTTGAGCAGGCAGATTGCGCTGCACTAGGATATTGTGGGTCAGTGTTGAATTGATAAGAGTAAGTAAAGAGAAAGTAGGTTCACTTGCATTCAATTTCACTCAGCAGTTTCAGAAATAAATTAAGAAGTTTCACCTCCCAGTTATTTCAGCTTAAGGAGAATATTAGTAAAGAAGTTTCACTATTAATGTTGTAGAACTGTTTGTGTTCGCTCCCCGTGAAGAGTCGGGTCTTTCTTTATTATTATTTCTTTACTTTCTCAGACTTTTTTTAAGTCTGGTTAAGAATAGAGTGACGCGGACCTTTATCAAGCGTCACTTCCTTTTTGCTGTACGGTACATGTTATATTGCATTTAGGAACTTTCGGGTAATTGAACATGTATCAATAATTACGGATTTCTGTAATTGTATATATATGTTTGGATGTAGATGTATTGCATTGATGTATTGGTGGATATTGTGTGGTATGACTCCTGTAGTTGATAGTATAATTGGTATGATGTCAACTTTATCCTGATGCCACATGTCTTTGACTTCCTCAGCCAGTTGGATGTATTTTTCAATTTTTTCTCCTGTTTTCTTTTGTATATTTGTTGTATTGGGTATGGATATTTCGATTAGTTGTGTTAATTTCTTCTTTTTATTGGTGAGTATGATGTCAGGTTTGTTATGTGGCGTTGTTTTATCTGTTATAATGGTTCTGTTCCAGTATAATTTGTATTCATCATTCTCCAGTACATTTTGTGGTGCATACTTGTATGTAGGAACGTGTTGTTTTATAAGTTTATGTTGTAAGGCAAGCTGTTGATGTATTATTTTTGCGACATTGTCATGTCTTCTGGGGTATTCTGTATTTGCTAGTATTGTACATCCGCTTGTGATGTGATCTACTGTTTCTATTTGTTGTTTACAAAGTCTGCATTTATCTGTTGTGGTATTGGGATCTTTAATAATATGCTTGCTGAAATACCTGGTGTTTATTGTTTGATCCTGTATTGCAATCATGAATCCTTCTGTCTCACTGTATATATTGCCTTTTCTTAGCCATGTGTTGGATGCGTCTTGATCGATGTGTGGCTGTGTTAGATGATATGGGTGCTTGCCATGAAGTGTTTTCTTTTTCCAATTTGCTTTCTTCGTATCTGTTGATGTTATGTGATCTAAAGGGTTGTAGAAGTGGTTATGAAATTGCAGTGGTGTAGCCGATGTATTTATATGAGTGATTGCCTTGTGTATTTTGCTAGTTTCTGCTCGTTCTAGAAAGAATTTTCTTAAATTGTCTACCTGTCCATAATGTAGGTTTTTTATGTCGATAAATCCCCTTCCTCCTTCCTTTCTGCTTAATGTGAATCTTTCTGTTGCTGAATGTATGTGATGTATTCTATATTTGTGGCATTGTGATCGTGTAAGTGTATTGAGTGCTTCTAGGTCTGTGTTACTCCATTTCACTACTCCAAATGAGTAGGTCAATATTGGTATGGCATAAGTATTTATAGCTTTTGTCTTGTTTCTTGCTGTCAGTTCTGTTTTCAGTATTTTTGTTAGTCTTTGTCTATATTTTTCTTTTAGTTCTTCTTTAATATTTGTATTATCTATTCCTATTTTTTGCCTGTATCCTAGATATTTATAGGCATCCGTTTCTTCCATCGCTTCTATGCAGTCGCTGTGGTTATCCAATATGTAATCTTCTTGTTTAGTGTGTTTTCCCTTGACTATGCTATTTTTCTTACATTTGTCTGTTCCAAAAGCCATACTTATATCATTGCTGAATCCTTCTGTTATCTTTAGTAATTGGTTGAGTTGTTGATTGGTTGCTGCCAGTAGTTTTAGATCATCCATGTATAGCAAATGTGTGATTTTGTGTGGGTATGTTCCAGTAATATTGTATCCATAATTTGTATTGTTTAGCATGTTGGATAGTGGGTTCAGAGCAAGGCAGAACCAGAAAGGACTTAATGAGTCTCCTTGGTATATTCCACGCTTAATCTGTATTGGCTGTGATGTGATATTATTAGAGTTTGTTTGGATATTAAGTGTGGTTTTCCAGTTTTTCATAACTATGTTTAGGAACTGCATCAATTTAGGATCTACTTTGTATATTTCCAATATCTGTAGTAACCATGAGTGGGGTACACTATCAAAAGCTTTTTGGTAATCAATGTATGCGTAGTGTAGTGACCTTTGTTTAGTTTTAGCTTGATGTGTCACCTCTGCATCTATTATCAGTTGCTCTTTACATCCTCGTGCTCCTTTGCAACAGCCTTTTTGTTCTTCATTTATAATTTAGTTCTGTGTTGTATGTGTCATTAATTTCTGTGTAATGACTGAAGTTAATATTTTGTAGATTGTTGGTAGGCATGTTATGGGGCGATATTTAGCTGGGTTTGCTGTGTCTGCTTGATCTTTAGGTTTCAGATAGGTTATTCCATGTGTAAGTGTACCAGGGAATGTGTATGGGTCTGCAATGTAACTGTTAAATAATTTAGTTAGATGTGAATGTGTTGAGGTGAACTTCTTTAGCCAGAAATTTGCTATTTTATCATTTCCAGGGGCTTTCCAATTGTGCGTAGAATTAATTGCTCGGGTGACTTCATGTTGCAAAATTATCACTTCAGGCATTTGTGGTATCATCTTGTGTGAGTCTGTTTCTGCTTGTATCCACCGTGCATGCCTGTTATGTTGTACCGGGTTTGACCATATGTTGCTCCAGAAGTGTTCCATGTCTGTTATGTTTGGTGGATTGTCTATTTTAATGTGTGTGTTATCTATTGTCTGGTAAAATTTCTTTTGGTTTGTGTTGAATGTTTGGTTTTGTTTCCTTCTATTTTCACTTTTTTTGTATCTTCTAAGTCGTTTGGCCAATGCTTGTAACTTCTGCTTCTTTTCATCTAATTGCTCTATTGCTTCTTGTTGTGAGATTTTACCTAACCTTTTTCGTTTTTTGTCTGATATTTCATTTCTTATAAATTGTGTTAGCTGTCCGATGTCTTTTCTCAGTTTTTCTATTCTGATCTGTAGCCTGTGTTGCCATGCTGGTTTTGTGGGTTTCTTCTGTGTGTTGGTTGGTTCTGATCTCTGCCTAGTGTGTATATTTAGTGTAGTGAGTGCTCCTACATAAACCAGTAGTTGTAACTCTTCCATTGTTGTATTTTCATTTATTTTGTTGTGTATGATTGTGTTGATAGTTGTTATTGTTGTTTCGACTTGTGGGTTATTTGGTGGTCTATGCAAGAATGGTCTAATGTCTGTATTTGTGTCTTTGTATTCTATATATGTCAGCTGAAATTTCTCTTCTATATCTAACATGTGTGTCACTTCGTGTTCTATTTGTGCTTGTTCTGGTGGCTGTCTTAAGATGTCGTTTTCCTCTGATTGTTTAATTGATGTGTGTTGTTCTTTGTTTGTTTGCTCTGGGATGTTTGAGTCCATTACTGTATTTTCTTCTTCTTCTTCTGATTGCACATTATTTTGTTCTAGTATTTGTTGTACTTGTTGTTTGATGTTTTCTAATTCTGACTGGGGTATCCTGTTATTTTTGATTATTACACGGATCTGATCAGCTAGTCGTTGTTCTGTTAAAAATTTTAATTCTGGGTATCTGGTAATAAATGTTGTGTGTACTTGTGATCTGTATCCAGTTGTGTTGGTTCCTAGGTTTGTTGCTTGGTAATAACAGAACATGAGGTGTCGATTAACTTCATCTGACCATCTCATCCTCTGTCTTTGTTTTCCTTCTAGGGTGGTTGCAGGAAGCATATCCTGCAAAACACCTCTATTTGGATTTAAATCATTTTCCAGTTGGCTAGCAGTGTCGTTACCATTGTGGGCGGGCATAGGGTTCAAGCGTCGTCCCCGACCATGACGGCGCTTGTCCGAGGCTTCTTTAGTTCTGTCCTGAACCAAGTAATCACACTAAAAGGGGGGTTAGCCCTATTAGTGGTTTGTTCTTTTCGTCGCCTTTTACGACTGGCAGAACATACCGGAGGCCTATTCTTATTATTATTATTTGTTATTTTGTATTTGTGTCTATCCGCAGTTGGGATCGAGTCGGTTGTTCTTTTGGTATTGTATTATTGTTTCGTTTTAATAAATTGTTTTCGGACTTCTGTTTTCCGCATTTCTATTCTGCTAGTGCAGATACTTCATTTCCCAAGTTTGTAGCGTATGCAAGAAGCGTAAACAGCTTCAGACGGTATGATCACTGAGAAGGAGATGGAGATACAGAGTACTTGTATCACTCAGCTATCAGCAACTGACAACAGTTTAAAAGAGACTCATTGTGGGTCTCCATTTGGTCAGCTGGTCGAACCATGACCCAGATTCATGGGGCATTGGGTTGTGACAGTGCCTCAACTTTCCACTGCCTGGGAGCGTGAGAGCAGGCATATTTGTTGTCAAGTTTCTGGTAGTCCACTTCCGCCAAGCACAAAGGAGGATCATCATGTTGCGTACCAAGCACATCGTAAGCTCTTCAGATCTGCGCCTGCCATCCGAGAACAAGAAATGGACTCCCTGAAGTGTTCTGTCTTATGCTGCACTAGTGGTCAGAGACTACCAGCAGCCAGACTGGGGAGTTACCGTCCCATGCATACTCACCACTACACGACAGGGAAGCATGGATAGTTGCGAATGGAGTCAGACTGTGTTCAGCGATAAATCGTGGTTCTTCACTATGGCGGATGACTATCATTGGCCCCCCAATACGGCGGCTACGTGGGGAGAGGAACAGAGGTGTCACTTCTGGCGTCATGGTATGGGGAGCCATCGGGCATGACTTCAAGTCAAGGCTCGTAGTCACTGAGGGAACATCTTCCGTCCTCTTTTGTTACCTCTCATCCGACAGTATCGTGGTGACATTTTTCAACAGGACAATGCTCATCCACACCTCTCACATGTCTCCATGAACTGCCTGCTTGAAGCTGAGGTACTCGCATGTCCAGAAAGATCAACGGATCTGTCTCTGATAGAAAGTGTGGGGGCCCAGTTCGGACGTCAACCACGTCCCAGTGCCCGTACCAAAATTATCAAGGACCAAGTACAACAGCTGTGGGCCAATTTGAGTCATGGAAGGAGGATACAACGGCTTTTGATATTCTTCCCAGCAGAATCAATGCATGCATCGAGCCCCGAGAGGATGTAACACTGTACTGGCTAAGTGGGTTCTAGTTCTTCGCAAATTTGACTCGATGTTGTAACCACTGAAATAAATTTCTTTATTTATGCATTTATTTTACCCTGGCAAGATTAGGGCCTTCAGGCCCTCTCTTACACCTAACCGGGCATACTCAGATTGAACGAATTTCAGTTTGTACAGAACATTATGGACATACCACGTGTTATACAGTATTAATGTTAAAGAAAAAAAATAGAGATTATAACAGTAGTACAATGATAATTATAACAATCAAAAAATAATTATAACAAATAATAATGACTATGTATATGAAAGTAAACATATTTTTCTCTTGTGAATGTCAGTCCTATTGCTAGTTGGGAATTTATGTTCTTGCAGCTTGTGAGTTATTCTCATCGAGCAGAGACATAAGACGATAGAATGGGGTGAAAGAGATACAGAAGAGGTAGATAGGTTATAGGAAGAGAAATAGAATGGTAAAATTCGAAGCTGTGATGGAGAGGAGAAAGAGAGAGATGAGAGGGGCACAACAATGGTGGCTATACCGTCACTACTATGTAAGTTTTGAGTTCCCTCTTGAATGTTGAGTGGTTCTGGATAAGACGCAGATCACAGGGGAGCACGTTCCATAGTCGTATGGCTGAGATGGAGAATGACACGGAGAAAGATTATTTGTTATGTAAAGGTACAGCCAAGATGCTAGACGTATCCGATCTGGTATTGCGGTTGTGGAATGATGATAAGTGTTTAATGTGAGAAGATAAGTATTGGGGGCACCAGTGGCTAAGAAATCGATGAAGTAAGCACATCGTGTGGAGATCGCGTGCCTTATGTGGGCGTATCCAACCTAGCTGGGAGTATGAAGGACTGATATGATCATACAACCGTATATTGCACACGTATCTAACGCAAGCGTTCATCACTAGCTCGAAGAATCTCGAATTTTCACTATTTGTGTCGTGTTGAACTACATCACAGTAGTAAAGATTAGGCAAGACTAGTGTTTGGACTAATTTTTGTTTTACATGGGTTGGAAATATTTTTCTAAATTTTTGAATTGCATGTAGGGAGGAGAGCGATTTCCGGCAAGCTGTGACTGTTTGTTCTTCCCAATTTAGGTGTTCATCCAAGATTATTCCAAGGTCTCTTACTGTTTTTTGGTATGGTAGTTTCGCGAAAGTACCGACTGATTAACTTTGGATGAGATATAAGTATGACCTGGGATTTCTTGGGGTTTAGTTTCAGACCTAGGTTCTGTGCCCATCGAGAAACAGAGCAAAGATCTGCGTACATACTCGCTACTGCGTCAGCAATGTTCGTGGGGCTTGCACTTATGTACAGTTGGATGTCGTCGGCATATAGATGGTAGGTTAGTTAGGTTAGTGTTGTTTAACGTCCCGTCGACAACGAGGTCATTAGAGACGGAGCGCAAGCTCGGGTTAGGGAAGGATGGGGAATGAAATCGGCCGTGCCCTTTCAAAGGAACCATCCCGTCATTTGCCTGAAACGATTTAGGGAAATCACGGAAAACCTAAATCAGGATGGCTGGAGACGGGATTGAACCGCCGTCCTCCCGAATGCGAGTCCAGTGTGCTAACCACTGCGCCACCTCGCTCGGTATATAGATGGTAGTTGCAGGAGTGAATCACTGAAGAAATATCATTAACGTACAGTGAGAAGAGTAATGGATCAAGGACGGAGCCTTGGGGAACTCCAGAGCGAACGTTTTTCCATGATGACTTTTCCAACCCACAAATGACTTGTTGACTTCTGTTTTTGAGGTAGCTGTCGAACCAGTGTATTGCGCTGTTTGAGAAATTCAGCTGTTTCATTTTAATTAGTAATATATCAAAGTCAACTGTATCAAAAGCCTTGCTAAAGTCAAGCAGTGTTAGGATGGTAGCTTCACGTCTGTCCATAGCATGCTTAATGTCATCAGTTACTTTGATTAATGCAGTTGCTGTACTATGGTGATTTCGAAAGCCTGACTGATATTTGTCATGGATGTTATGAGTTTTGAGGTAATCCGTCAGCAGTTCATCGACGATGTATTCTAGGGCTTAACGCTCTCAATCAATGACGTTTCATTTTGTCTATACGTCCTCTTCTGGGTGCCTCACATTTCTTGTCGGGTATAGTATATAAGACATGAGGATGGAGCAAGACTATTTTTTTTTCGACTGTTCAAGGAGAGCGCGTTATTTGTCACTAGTTAGCTGATCGATCCAGATCTATCTATTTCGATTAAAATTGGTTGGCAAGCTGCGTAACGGGATGTATCCACTAGATTACACTCAAATACTCAGCAACGAACATGTCATATCTCACTCTGAATACCAGTTTTTTTTTTATCTGAATAACTATCCATTCAGTTATTTCAACGTATCTCGCTCTTCGTTTTCCATGTAACATTCAGAGTCGACCGACGTAAATTTTACAGTGTACTGTAAATCAACTGTACATATAATAATTTTTTCCTTCTGATTTTCGATAAATTAGTGTAAGCAATGTTTTGATTTCATTTCTTTTTCTTTTCGTGTCATTATGTTAAAGAAGCTGTAAGCAACTTTCGATGTGAATATTAATATTTATGTCAAATTTCAAGCAATGCTATAACAGAATTGAAGTGTAACACATGTTGAATCTATTGTAATATGTTTAAAATTGTAATTGTGCGTCTGGTCCATACGTAGGCAATGTATTAGGATATGTGGAATGTAAAACCTTTGGTGAATACCCTGTCTGTAGGGGAGCGGTAAAAGGTGGATGGCAGGCGAGCGCGGGAAAATGCACACGGGCGCGGCACGGCATAACGGGCTCGGCAATATAGTCGGAGTTGGGCATCGGTCTGAGAAACACGCTCTGGATCGAGGAGGCTCTCCTGGAAAACGTGGTTTCATTGAGCCTCGGATGTGCCGTTTCCGACGACTACACAGCATGGCTATATTCCATAGGCACTAAATTGAAAAGGATTGCGACGCTAAGAAGAAGCAAAGTGCCGATACATCAAGAGCCATAGCTGTGATTGTATGTGTGCTGTGCGCCTCGCCATCTCGCCGCCCGCCAACCGCCGCATCGACACGAACAGGTTGAATCTTTAGAATTGTATTCGTGTGGACCAGTGTTAATTTTGTTCCTGACTGTTCAATAACAACTTAACTTTTACCAGAATTGTCCTATCAATTAATTATCCTCATCACTAACCTAGACAGGGTCCTTTCCACATGTTGTGCAATCCGAGTGTCCCGAAATGAAGATTTAAAGTTTATGTTAATAAGAATTACCTGCAGACCTATCTATGCTAGAAAGATGTTTAAGGAGCTTTATTGTTAATGAAAATACACTCCTGGAAATGGAAAAAAGAACACATTGACACCGGTGTGTCAGACCCACCATACTTGCTCCGGACACTGCGAGAGGGCTGTACAAGCAATGATCACACGCACGGCACAGCGGACACACCAGGAACCGCGGTGTTGGCCGTCGAATGGCGCTAGCTGCGCAGCATTTGTGCACCGCCGCCGTCAGTGTCAGCCAGTTTGCCGTGGCATACGGAGCTCCATCGCAGTCTTTAACACTGGTAGCATGCCGCGACAGCGTGGACGTGAACCGTATGTGCAGTTGACGGACTTTGAGCGAGGGCGTATAGTGGGCATGCGGGAGGCCGGGTGGACGTACCGCCGAATTGCTCAACACGTGGGGCGTGAGGTCTCCACAGTACATCGATGTTGTCGCCAGTGGTCGGCGGAAGGTGCACGTGCCCGTCGACCTGGGACCGGACCGCAGCGACGCACGGATGCACGCCAAGACCGTAGGATCCTACGCAGTGCCGTAGGGGACCGCACCGCCACTTCCCAGCAAATTAGGGACACTGTTGCTCCTGGGATATCGGCGAGGACCATTCGCAACCGTCTCCATGAAGCTGGGCTACGGTCCCGCACACCGTTAGGCCGTCTTCCGCTCACGCCCCAACATCGTGCAGCCCGCCTCCAGTGGTGTCGCGACAGGCGTGAATGGAGGGACGAATGGAGACGTGTCGTCTTCAGCGATGAGAGTCGCTTCTGCCTTGGTGCCAATGATGGTCGTATGCGTGTTTGGCGCCGTGCAGGTGAGCGCCACAATCAGGACTGCATACGACCGAGGCACACAGGGCCAACACCCGGCATCATGGTGTGGGGAGCGATCTCCTACACTGGCCGTACACCACTGGTGATCGTCGAGGGGACACTGAATAGTGCACGGTACATCCAAACCGTCATCGAACCCATCGTTCTACCATTCCTAGACCGGCAAGGGAACTTGCTGTTCCAACAGGACAATGCACGTCCGCATGTCTCCCGTGCCACCCAACGTGCTCTAGAAGGTGTAAGTCAACTACCCTGGCCAGCAAGATCTCCGGATCTGTCCCCCATTGAGCATGTTTGCGACTGGATGAAGCGTCGTCTCACGCGGTCTGCACGTCCAGCACGAACGCTGGTCCAACTGAGGCGCCAGGTGGAAATGGCATGGCAAGCCGTTTCACAGGACTACATCCAGCATCTCTACGATCGTCTCCATGGGAGAATAGCAGCCTGCATTGCTGCGAAAGGTGGATATACACTGTACTAGTGCCGACATTGTGCATGCTCTGTTGCCTGTGTCTATGTGCCTGTGGTTCTGTCAGTGTGATCATGTGATGTATCTGACCCCAGGAATGTGTCAATAAAGTGTCCCCTTCCTGGGACAATGAATTCACGGTGTTCTTATTTCAATTTCCAGGAGTGTATAAGCAAAGAACAAAGGTCTGACAAAGTTGGAAACACTGGACTCGCATTCCGGAGGACGACGGTTCATTCCCGTCTCCAGCCATCCTGATTTAGGTTTTCCGTGATTTCCCTAAAATCGTTTCAGGCAAATGCCGGGATGGTTCCTTTGAAAGGGCACGGCCGATTTCCTTCCCAATCCTTCCCTAACCCGAGCTTGCGCTCCGTCTCTAATGACCTCGTAGTCGACGGGACGTTAAACACTAACCACCACCACCACAAAGTTGGAAGATAATTTTGGAATTGGTTTAGTAATGAAGCTTAATTAATTTGAGACAAAAATAATGGTAGTTAAATGAGGAAGTAATAAGACAAAAAGAGTAGTAATTCATACATTGTAAATCTTGAGTGCTTAATGCTAATGGTTCCAATAGTTAATAGTTTCAACACAATGATCATAACAGTTTCAGGTCCCCCCCCCCCTCCACTCTTTTCTTTCCTATTCATTTAAATTCTGAAGTGTACTGAACTGATTTGACCAGCAAAGTTAAAGTCAATATAAAACCTAAATTTATCAATGTTTTACCGTTATCAAAATTGACATTGTATGTGTGTTTCAAAAGTGCTATTTCTTGGGTAACCTATGCCCGATTTCAGTCGGATCAATAGACAAAACGCAGTTTGTAGTAATCATTATAGTGTAATGTTGTGTATTTATAGCTTGTCCAAATTAGTACAGAAAGGGAAAATATTAGTTCAGTAGGTTTTTCTGGTTCTAAAATTTACCATTTAATGCAGTTTTACTACGTGTTGTTATGCTCGTACGTACATCCACTTGTACAAGCAAAAAACTCACTTAATGCCTAATTAGGCTGGCGACCGTATTATTAACAATTGGTAGCATCTGCTGTGTATGTTTCTTGCCCGTCCTAACGTGTAGTTGCACTTTAAACTTGCTTGACGTATCATTGTTGTTACTGAGTGGGTGAAAGTCTGATTTTGCCTCCATTCAGGTACACGCGGTCAACATTTTTACTAAAGTCCTTTCTTATAAGGTGAAGCCCGTCAACTTACCATAGTACAGGCTTTAAAGAGTTAACGTACGCCCGAGCGTAGACGTTACAGTACGATAGACAACAAATGCAGCTGAATGTAACATTACATTTGCAGCTATAACTTGCACTTTTATTCCTCGTAATCAACAGAGAAGCGTCCGTATTTCTCTAAAGAATTTATCTGCAGCTAATAGCCGTAATAAACCGTTACCGCGCGTCAGACTGACAACCGTACTGCAGTAAAGCAAAATAAGAGTAAAACATTTTTCAGTGGTCAATAGCTGCAGTTGGATTTGCCCACAAACGAGCGTAATGCGGTCTGTCACAAACTGCTTTCTCTGCGGTTAAAACACCAAACAACATCACATTTCCATCATTCTGCATACAGATGAAACAGGGACGAGACAATTTCGCCGCCACATAATTGTTCATATCCACCCCCTCCGCTGGTGACGCTTTCATACTGTTGCCATTTGATTGTTACAGCCCGCTTGGTGCGATTTAGCACGAAATGGCAGTACAGCCCATTCCTGCATTTAAGTTCACCCACCTACATTCCTGTTTTATAAACATTTTTTCGCCCTTTGAATTCCTTTTTTATGGTGGGGTTTTGCAGCAGTTGCAATAATGATGATTCAAAAACTTACTTCCTTCATAAGTTGGCAAAGTGGCGTTACTACAAATTTTATTCACTGAATAACTCTTAAGCACAAAGGAATAACGCTTCATTTTCTGAAAAGTCATTACTTCGGTCACTACATATCGGATACTACGGCATTTCAGGTAACCTTAAATTGCCGAGGAGGCAATTCCATGAATGTCTTGTTCGTAAGTGTTGTATATAGGGTGAAGCTGTAAGAGAGACAACCTCAATATACCTGTACTTCCAGATCGAGTACACGTTTTGGGGTAAGGTTTTCGCTATGTTTTAGCAGACAGTGTGGTGAATTTTCTGACGTAAGTGTGAAGCATTAAGGGTTTTAGATGGTCTTTAATTTTTTTAATGGAACCACATAATACTCGCTCTCGTATTGGAAAGAACGTTCGAAGAGCACTTTAACGACATAACATATGTGGAATTTCGTAAGCGACCCTTGCCACTTGCATTTTCGTCATACAGGGTTAATGACTACCTGTTACCACCTAGAATAACTCCGAAAGTATGATAGTAGCTGAAAGGTTTGGGGGACAAAGGACAAATGTTGCATGGACAACGGGGACCATAATATGACGTTGGTTGGATGGTTGGATGGTTGGTTGGGGAAGGAGACCAGACAGCGTTAATATGACGTTGCTTTTTTGTTACTAGGTGGGGTCACGTCAGAGATATGAAGGTCAGCTTCGTTTTTTTTTTTAATGTGATGCTACAGTTTGGTACTCATTTTCTGATACCGGCTATCGAGACGAATCCAATGATGTGTAACAGTAGGGTCTTTGAAGGTCAACGAAGGCCACAAAGGTGGCATGAACGTCCATTTACAGAAGGTGTTCGAAGCGAAGACCATTGGTAACAATGCTGTGCTGCAATTTTCTTATAATGGATTGAGTAGTATTCGTTATCACTTCGGCGCTTATCGAAGCACATGCTCTGACAATTCTCTCTCGCATATCATGCACATAGCAAATATTCGCGTATCCATCTAACGTGCCATTGATATGTAAACACCATCCGACAGTTTCACTATACAACACTAATAGGAACGGTAAGACTAGTATCGTCGAATCAAGCGAATGTGAATGATGTATTCCTTCGCAGAACAAATCGATTCGCTTCTCATTTACGGAGAGGCCAGAGAAATTCAGTGAGAGCTAAAGACTAATACGTTAAAAGATATCCTCAACGTTCTCACCGTATACGTCGTACATTTAAACATGTGTATGATAAATTGAGAACAACTGGATCTTTAACGCATCGGAAACATATCCGGCAAAGGGAAATTACTAACGAGGAAATGGAAATTGGTACTCTTGTCACTGTGGTTCGAGATCCTTGTGTTAGTTCTCGTCAAATCGCAAGCGAATCTGGCATGAGCCAGAGTAATGTTGTTCGTGTTGTGCACCGCCATAGGTATCATCCTTACCATATCAGTCTCCACCAAGAGTTAACTGGTACGGCTTCTATGCGTCGCATTGAATTCTGCAGATGGGCTCAACTTCAGATTCAGATGGACGACACATTTATTAATTCGATTTTATTTACTGACGAGGCTACATTCCGAACCATGGATATGTTAATTTGCATAACATGCATTACTGGGTAACTGAAAATCAATGTTGGCTGCGGCAAGTTGCACACCAGAAACCGTGGTCGGTGAATGTATGGGGTGGAATTCTGGAGGACAGAATTATAGGCCCCTGTTTCATTGAAGGAAATGGTTCAAATGGTTCAAATGGCTCTGAGCACTATGGGACTCAACTGCTGAGGTCATTAGTCCCCTAGAACTTAGAACTAGTTAAACCTAACTAACCTAAGGACATCACAAACATCCATGCCCGAGGCAGGATTCGAACCTGCGACCGTAGCGGTCTCGCGGTTCCAGACTGCAGCGCCTTTAACCGCACGACCACTTCGGCGGGCATTGAAGGAAATCTAATGGTAGTAAGTACACCACATCTCTGCAAGAAACATTAGGTCTGTTATTGGAAGAAATACCTTTTGGAACAAGGAACAGAATGTGGTATCAACACGATGGGTGTCCGGCACATTTTTCGCTGATGGCTAGAAATGAGCTGCAGAGACAATACCCATATCGTGGGATTGGACGCGGAAGGGATGCGTCGTGGCCGGCTCATTCGCCAGACTTGACGTCTCTGGATTTTTTCTTGTGGGGATTCGTAAAAGGCATTGTTTATTAAGATGTTCTAACTTCACCTGAAGATATGCGAGAGATAATTGTCAGAGCATGTGCTTTGATAAGTGCCGATGTGATAAGGAATACCACTCCATGATAAGAATATTGCAGCACTGCACTGATACCAATGGTCATCACCTCGAACACATTCTGTAAATGGACGTTCGTGCCACCTTTTTGACCTTCGTTGACCTTCAAAGGCATTACTGTTACACATCATTGAATTCGTCTCGATAGCTGCTATGAGAAAATAAGTACCAAACTATAGCATCCCATTTAAAAAACAAAGTGACCCCACTTAACAACAAAAAACCAACGTCATATTGTGTCCCGGTTGTCCCATGCAACTTTTATCCCATAAACTTTTCAGCTCCTATTATACTGTCAGGGCTATTCTTGGAGGCATTAGTTAGTGACACGGCATGTATATGCAAGATTAATAGTGTTCTCACTCTGAAAAGCAGGACAAGCAGTGGCAATGCATAACGATTATGGCCTAGGCCACTTACCTGCAGTTTTATGGTGCGCTGTTTCGAAGCTCCATGGTACTGCCGATGCTGTAAATGCTGTAATGCTGAAATATGGGTACACGGCAACAGTTGAAGCAGTAATCAGTCAGCCCTTGTCTTCCTTTACAATTTTGTCTCCACCCTCAGCTCCCATAACCGAATTAAAAATTTCTTGGTGTCCCAAGAGGTTTTTTAGTCATGTTGTCCCATAAATTTATTATTTCTCCAGATTGATTCAGTGTCACTTCATTAGCGATCGGACATTAAATTTAAATTTTTCCCTTCTTCTGTAGCACCAAATTTCTTAAAGTCTCTGTTCCTGCACACTGGTTTGACTTCTACTCTTCGTCAGTACAAGGGCGCGTTGAAAACAGTAATGGCTACGAAAATTTTGAGTCACCACTCTTCTGACCGGTTTGATGCCCCTAGTTCCTCTCCTGTTTCAACCTCTTCATCTCAGAGTAACACCCGCAACCTACTTCCTCAATTATATGCTTGATGTATTCCAACCTCTGGTTTCATCTACAGTTTCTATCGTTTACAGCTCCTTCTAGTTGCACGAGAGCTATTTCGTGATATCTTAACAGACGTCTTACCATCCTGTCCCTTCTTCTTCTTAGTGTCTGTTTTAATTATAAATTCCTTTCATTTCCGATTCTGTGGAGAACGTCCTCGTTCCTTACCTTATCAGTCTACCTACTTTTCAACATCCGTCTGTAGCACCATAATCTCAAATGCTTCGATTCTCTTCCGTTACGGTTTTCCCACAGTCCATGTTTCACAACCATACAGTGCTGTGCTCCGATCGTACATACTGTCAGGTGCTGATAACGATGTCCCAACACGAGAATGCAGCATTTCCGTGCCCTTGACAGTGATGGAGCAAAAACATATGACGCTGTTCACGCACATTACGAGGCCTGGTAGTAACAGTAAACACGAACATCACCAACTCTGGCCTCAGGCATGGATGTGTGTGATGTCCTTAGGTTAGTTAGGTTTAAGTAGTTCTAAGTTCTAGGGGACTGATGACCTCAGATGATAAGTCCCATAGTGCTCAGAGCCACACTCTGGTAGTCGCTCTACCGTTTACAGAGAACTACGACTCTCTTTTGCATACCCAGCGATTACATGTACACTACTGGCCATCAAAATTGCTACACGACGAATATGACGTGTTACAGACGCGAAATTTAAGCGACAGGAAGAGGATGCTGTGATATGCAAATGATTAGCTTTTCACAGCATTCACACAAGGTTGGCACCGGTGGCGACACCTCCTGCGTGCTGACATGAGCAAAGTTTCCAACCGATTTCTCATACACAAACAGCAGTTGACCGGCGTTGCCCGGTCAAACATAGTTGTGATACCTCGTGTAAGGAGGAGAAATGCGTACCATCACCTTTCCGACTTTGCCGTGCGGTTAAAGGCGCTGCAATCTGGAACCGCAAGGCCGCTACGGTCGCAGGTTCGAATCCTGCCGCGGGCATGGATGTTTGTGATGTCCTTAGGTTAGTTAGGTTTAACTAGTTCTAAGTTCTAGGGGACTAATGACCTCAGCAGTTGAGTCCCATAGTGCTCAGAGCCATTTGAACCATTTGATCCTTTCCGACTTTGATAAAGCCTATCGCGATTGCCATTTATCGTGTCGTGACATTGCTGCTCGCGTTGGTCGAGATCCAATGACTGTTTGTTAGCGGAATCGGTGGGTTCAGGAGGGTAATACGGAACGCCGTGCTGGATGCCAACGGCCTCGTATCACTAGCAGTCGAGATGACAGGCATCTTATCCACATGGCTGTAACGGATCGTGCAGCCACGTCTCGATACCTGAGTCAACATGTGGGGCCGTTTGCAAGACAACAACCATCTGCAAGAACAGTTCGACGACGTTTGCAGCAGCATGGACTATCAGCTCGGAGACCATGGCTGCTGTTACCCTTGACGATGCATCACAGACAGGAGCGCCTGCGATGGTGTACTCAACGACGAACGTGGGTGCACGAATGGCAAAACGTCAGTTTTTCGGATGAATGCAGGTTCTGTTTACAGCATCATGATGGTCGCATCCGTGTTTGGCGACATCGCGGTGAACGCACAATGGAAGCGTGTATTCGTCATCGCCATACTGGCGTATCACCCGGCGTGTTGGTATGGGGTGCCATTGGTTACACGTCTCGGTCACCTCTTGTTCTCACTGACAGCACTCTGAACAGTGGAAGTTACATTTCAGATGTGTTACGACCCGTGGCTCTACCCTTCAGTCTGCCGTTGTGGCCGAGCGGTTCTAGCCGCCACAGTCTGGAACCGCGCGACCGCTACGGTCGCAAGTTCGAATCCTGCTTCGGGCATGGATGTGTGTGATGTCCTTAGGTTAGTTAAGTTTAAGTAGTTCTAAGTTCTAGGGGACTGATGACCTCAGAAGTTAAGTCCCATAGTGCTCAGGGCCATTTTTTTCTACCCTTCATTCGATCCCTGCGAAACCCTACATTTCAGCAGGATAATGCACGACCGCATGTTGCAGGTCCTGTACGGGCCTTTCTGGATACAAAAAATGTCCGACTACTGGCCTGGCGAGCACATTCCCATATCACTCACCAATTGAGAACGTCTGGTCAATGGTGGCCGAGCAACTGGCTCGTCACAATACGCCAGTCACTACTCTTGATGAACTTTGGTATCGTGTTGAAGCTGCATGGGCAGCTGTACCTTTACACGCCATTCAAGCTCTGTTTCACTCAATACCGAGCCGTATCGAGGGCGTTATTACGGCCAGAGGTGGTTGTTCTGGGTACTGATTTGTCAGGATCTATGCACCCAAATTGCATGAAAAAGTCAGTTCTAGCATAATATATTTGTCCAATGAATGCCCGTTTATCATCTGAATTTCTTCTTGGTGTAGCAATTTTAATGGCCAGTAGTGTACGTAATTACACTGCACTAATGCAGTCTGGTGGTCATTCTACCTTTTGCAGAGAACTACAACTTTCATTTACATACCCGCTGATTACGTGCGCGTAGTTACACTGACGTTAGACCGTGTCTTCTGAGTGCTTTACATTTTTGTCAGGCAGCGTATTTAGGAAACCGGCAGAAGAGGTGGCGAGAAACGCTGTGAAATCAGAACAGGTAAAGTGGAGAGGAAAAAGGAAGGCGGATAAAAGACGCGCTTCGCCGAAAGGGGCGCACAGTTCCCGTGTCACCCCAGCGCGGTCAGCCGCCGCTGCGACGGCGCCAGCCGGCGTACAGCGGGGGGGGAGCGCCCAGCAAGTGTGGCGGCGACGGGTGGCGCTGGTCGCAATCTGAATTGCAGAGATGCCGCCGGCTGAGCCGAGGAGGGGGCGTCGCGGCGCTGGGCGTCGCGGCGCCGACTGCCAAATTACGGCGCCGCACAGGCGGGCAACGCGGCCGGGCCCCTTACGGCGGCAGCTGCGCGCTCGACGCTGTGCATCGGGCCCTGCTTTTGTTAGCAGGCGGCAGCGAATAGACAGTGCTCCAAAAACCTTTAAGGCAGGGAAACGGGCACGGCTGCATGGACGAGTAATGTTTAAGAGACGCTCCTTCCGCACGTATTTCATCACTAGCCCAACTGATTCCCGTTTCGGGTTACTTATTAACAGCAGTCAACTGAAAACGAGAAAAATAGGGGAAAAAATTACCCAGATGTGAGTGGGATTCGAGCTCTCGGAGTTCTGTACAAACTTAAATAAGTGTACAGACAGATCATCCGCCCCGGAAATCGAGAATTTTGACGGTTTTTATCTATTAAAGACATTGATACCGGCAGGACATCGATCCCTGGAATCCCAAGACTTACGAGAATATTTAAGTTTTAAGTTGAGCCGGTCGCGATGGGCGAGCGGTTATAGGCGCTTCACTCCGGAAGCGCGCGACTGCTACGGTCGCAGGTTCGAATCCTGCCTCGGGCATGGATGTGTGTGACGTCCTTAGGTTAGTTAGGTTTAAGTAGTTCTACGTTCTAGGGGACTGATGACCTCAGATAGTGCTCAGAGCCATTTGAACCATTTTTTTTTTAATTGAAGTCTGAAGAAATGACAAAAGAAATAAAATGACAAATTAACATTTCGGATTTGTTTTCCTTTACTTGTGCTGTTAAACATTCCGTCTAGGCCAGAGAGAAGTATTGGACAAGTTTGGGTGCATGAGTATAGGTGTATCAGAATGTCATAAACGGCCGTAGCTTTTGATTGCATTGTCTTAGAATCCCAAGTGTTTTACACCACCGTAGGGTCGAATTTCTAAAATCATTAGGGGAAGTGGCAACAAAACGGCTATTCACGTTGGTGTGTAGAATGTATGAGTCTGGCCATTATAAGAGTACCTCCACTAACACGTCGCGCACTCAAAGTATGATCTTTTTATTGCGCAACTAAAAGGTCTTTAATGTGGCAAGTATTGCTACATCAATCATCAATTGATTACAGTTACTGAAGAAAATTAAGAATAATATCACTTATCTTCCATTTGCAATCCAACGACGACCTCGCTCTGGCTTCGGCTCGTAATTAAAAATGTTGTCCAGGTAGCGTGACTGTCGCTGTTGGTGCGAAAGGCACTGGAATGTTAATGACGCCGACTTGAAGAACTTACGAAGACAATCTTTCAGGATTAATTTGATGATTCACGTTTTTTCATTGCAATGTGCTTCATACTTTTTTAAAGAATGGTCACTTGAAAATAATTCTTGACACTCGCTTTTCATGAAAATTCACATTTATTAAACTTTTTATACTTTCGCATGTTCAAAACATTACTTCATCATACAATTTCGCAGCCGTTACTGCTCTTAATAAAACTCACAACATTTGTCATTGTCCACAACTCAGACTCATCTTTCCATTTACAACACAAATTCAAGACTGTTCATATTCAACACAAAAACTTGACTACTCTGTACGCTTCCGCGCCAAAAGACACAAACCACCATCAAAGATAGCAATGAGTACAAAGATATTAACACTAGATATTATACCGATTTCAACATCTCAAAATATCGACGTACATACACATAAAAATGAAACCAAATTTGAATAGAGTGAAAAATATGGGACATTACGTAGAAAAATATCCATTAGTCTACGGCATCGAAAAATAGGGTTTGCGGGTGGTAAAGAACCATTACACCACATACCACCTTACTTTCGGAATCATATCATCCATACAATTCCGAAGATTGCAATAGCTGAGAAGTGCGAAAATTACCACACAGTCAGTTTAACAGCTCATGCATCAAAGTTCCTGACAAGAATAATATACAGGAGAATGGAAAAGAAAATTGAGGATGTACAAGATAACGAACAGTTTGGCTTTAGAAAAGGTAAAGGCACCAGAGAGGCAATTCTGACCTCGCGGTTGACAATGGAAGCAAAACTAAAGAAAAATCAAGACACGTTCATAGGATTAGTCGACCTGGTAAAAGCCTTTGACAATGTAAAATGTTGCAAGATGTTCGGAATTCTAAGAAAAATACGGGTAATGTATTGGGAGAGACGGGTAATATGCAATATGAACAAGAGCCAAGAGAGAATAATAAAACTGAACGACCAAGAACGAAGCGCTCGGCTTAAAAAGGGTGTAAGACCGAGATGTAGTCTTTCTCCCATACTGTTGAACGTGTACATCGAAGAAACGATTATGGAAACACTGTAAAAGAAAGGTTCAGGAATAGAATTAAAATTCAAGGTGAAAGGATATCAATGATACGATTTGCTGATGACATTGCTATCCTGAGTGAAAATGAAGTATTACGCGATATGCTGATTGGAATGAACAATCTAATGAGTGCAGACTATGGACTTCGACTAAATCTAAGAAAGAGGAAAATGATCAGAAGTACCAGAAATGAGAACAGAAACTTAACATCAGGACTGATGGTCACAAAGAATATGAAGTTAAGGAATTCTGATACCTACGCAGTAAAATAACCAATGACGGACGGAGCAAGGAGGACATCAAAATCAGACTAGCAATGGCAAAAAGGGCATTCCTGGCCAAGAGAAGTCTACCTGTATGGAACATAGCCCTTAATTTGAGGAAGAAATTTGTGAGAATATACATCTGGAGCACAGCATTGTATGATAGTGAAACATGAACTGTGGGAAAATCGGAACAGAAGAGACTAGAAGCTGTGGTGCTACAGGTGCATGTTGAAAATCAGGTGGACGGCTAAGTTAAGGAATGAGGAGGTTCTGCGGAGAATCGGCGAGGAAAGGAATATGTGGTAAACACTGACAAGGAGAAGGAACAGGATGGTAGGACATCGGTTAAGACGTCAGGGAATGACTTCCATGTTACTAGAGGGAGCTGTAGAGAGCACAAACTGTAGAGCAAGACAGAGATTGGAATGCATCCAGCAAATAATTGAGGACGTATGTTGCAAGTCCTACTCTGAGATGAAGAGGTTGGCACAGGAAAGGAATTCTTGGCGGGCCGCATCAAACCAGTCATAAGAAGACTGATGACCCAAAAAAAGGGGCCGTAGACGTTAGTATGTGACATGAATTTCAGCTTTGTGTCTACTCGTTCCAGAGAGAAAGGGGCCTGAACAGACGGACGGACAGTCAGATGACAAATGACAAAAGAAATTTCTTTTTCAAGTGATACAAATCTACAGTTTTCGGATTTTCTCCTTTGGCTGTATCGTGAAGCCTTGCTTCTTGCCAAATTATTGGGCCATCGGCAAGTATCCTACAGGCTTTGATGAGTTTGTATCAAAATATCTGCCATAAATGGCCGTATCATTTGCTTGCATTAATTTAGAAACGTATGTGTTTTACATCAAGGGACCATAGACGTCAGAATGTGACATAAACTTCAATTTGATATGTCTTCCCGTTCCTGAGAAAAAGGGTTTTTAACAGTCGGGCAGAGAGACATGCAGACAGACAACAAAGTGATCCTATAGGGTTCCGTTTTACCTATTGAGGTTCAGAATCCTAAAAGTAATTAACCTGTTTATCGCAAGGTCTCAAGGCGACATTAATTAATAATATCTTCTCGGATTTCCAGCCGCGCAGGTTTTAACCACCTGACACAGCTGGAAGCCCTAAAAGATTTTATTAAACTGTTTATTGTTTCAAAATGAATCACCATAACTGTTATTACATTTATCCTATTGTGAGACAAGACTGTCAGTGTCTTCATGGACAGATGTTTGTGGTTGCTTATGAAACCATGATTGTACCCAGGTGTGCATCTTTTCGCTCGAAAGAAATCGACGCTGTCTTTCCTCAGGGCTCTGAAAGTGTGGTAACAGCATAGGGAGAGATCAGGACTGTATGGAATGTGTATGTGTCGTTATTAACGGAACGAAATCAACAGATGTAAATGAAATTTTCGGCGTACTCCAATGAACTGTGATAGTATCGTTATTGTTTACAATGTACGAGGCGTGTTTTTTTAAATAAGTACCGTTTTCATTTAAAAATAAAAAAGTTGACTTTCTTAGCATTTTTTTTGCATTACGGCATGTACCTTAACCAGCTTTTCTATGTAATTCCCGCCAATAATCGGCGTGTTTATGTTTGTCTGCGAGTATCTGAAATACCTTCTCCGATTGAGAACCACGCCGATTGTAAAATTTGCGCTGATTCGTTTTCTTAGTGCTAAACACGTGAAATCGGCTCAAATTCATAGTCAGATCAGTGACGTGCATGGAGAAAAGATTGTGAGCCATGAGATGTTAGGAAAATGAGTGAGAACTTTTAACGATGGCCGTACGAATGAGTACGAGGAGGAACTAAGTGGCCGATCTTCAGTCATTATTGGCGATTTGGTGCAGAAAGTTGACAAAAAAATGTGAGGCAGAACAGTCGCTGTACGACTTCGACGTTATGTCATGAGTTCCCTCAAATATCAAGAAGTGTACTTTATAGTTGTTGCCTAATCAGGCGGCAGATTTCTACGAGAACGGTATTCAAAGGCGTGTTGTACGATATGATACGCGCCCTGAGACTGGGAGAATTACGTAGAAAGTACAGGTTTTCATGTAAAAACAAAACTCCTAAGATAAGTCTACTTGTTTCATTTTTATTTCGAAACGATACCTACTTTTAAAAAAAACATGCCTCGTATATAAATTTACCACTAGAAAGCGTCGGATCCTCTTTAAGACTGTTCGTAGATGATGCAGTTGTCTACAACAAAGTAGAAACGCCAGAAAATAGTGTCGACTTGTAGAGTGACCTGCAGAGGATTGATGAATGGTGCGGGTTCTGGCAGTTGACCCTGAACGTAAGTAAATGCAAGATATTGCGCATACATAGGAACGGAAAGCCACTACTGTACTACTACATTATTTATGTGGAACTGCTGGAAACAGTACCTGCAGGAAAATGCCTAGGTGCAACTATCCAGAGATACCTTAAGTGGAGCCGGCCGCGGTGGCCGAGCAGTTCTAGGCGCTTCAGTTCGGCAACGCGCGACTACTACGGTCGCAGGTTCGAATCCTGCCTGGGGCATGGATGTGTGTGATGTCCTTAGGTTAGTTAGGTTTAAGTAGTTCTAAGTTCTAGGCGACTGATGACCTCAGATGTTAAGTCCCATAGTGCTCAGAGCCATTTGAACCATTTGAACCTTAAGTGGAATCACCAAAGCAGATGCCAGACTGAGATTCATAGAAAGAATATTAAGGAAGTTTAACTCATCCACGAAGAAAGTGGCTTATAAGAAACTTGTTCGATCGATTCTGCAGTACTGTTTATCAATATGGAATCCTTACCAGTTAGGACTGATAGAAGACCCATCGGAGAGCGGCGCGCTTCATCATGGGATCGTTTAGTCGGAGCGAGGGTGACACCGACATGTTCAACACACTCCATTGGCAGTCGTTACAAGACAGACATTGACCATGACGGAGAGGTTTACTATTTAAATTTCGAAAGAGCACTTTCCAGGAAGAGTAGGATAGCTACTCCATCCAACAGACATCACGCGCGTAATGAAGACGACGAGAAAATTCGAGAAATTAAAGCCAAAACTGAGGCTTGCCGACAATCGTTCTTCCCACGCACCATTCGCGAATGGTACGGAGTAGGAGGGATCAGTTAGTGTCTACATCTACATTTACATCTACATCTACATGATTACTATGCAATTCACATTTAAGTGCTTGGCAGAGGGTTCATCGAACCACAATCATACTATCTCTCTACCATTCCACTCCCGAACAGCGCGCGGGAAAAACGAACACCTAAACCTTTCTGTTCGAGCTCTGATTTCTCTTATTTTATTTTGATGATCATTCCTACCTATGTAGTTTGGGCTCAACAAAATATTTTCGCATTCACAAGAGAAAGTTGGTGACTGAAATTTCGTAAATAGATCTCGCCGCGAAGAAAAACGTCTTTCCTTTAATGACTTTCATCCCAACTCGCGTATCATATCAGCCACACTCTCTCCCCTATTACGTGATAATACAAAACGAGCTGCCCTTTTTTGCACCCTTTCGATGTCCTCCGTCAATCCCACCTGGTAAGGATCCCACACCGCGCAGCAACATTCTACAGAGGACGAACGAGTGTAGTGTAAACTGTCTCTTTAGTGGACTTGTTGCATCTTCTAAGTGTCCTGCCAATGAAACGCAACCTTTGGCTCGCCTTCCCCACAATATTATCTATGTGGTCTTTCCAACTGAAGTTGTTCGTAATTTTAACACCCAGGTACTTAGTTGAATTGACAGCCTTGAGAATTGTACTATTTATCAAGTAATCGAATTCCAATGGATTTCTTTTGGAACTCATGTGGATCACCTCACACTTTTCGTTATTTAGCGTCAACTGCCACCTGCCACACCATACAGCAATTTTTCTAAATCGCTTTGCAACTGATACTGGTCTTAGGATGACCTTACTGGACGGTAAATTACAGCATCATCTGCGAACAACCTAAGAGAACTGCTCAGATTGTCACCCAGGTCATTTATATAGATCGGGAACAGCAGAGGTCCCAGGACGCTTCCCTGGGGAACACCTGATATCACTTCAATTTTACTCGATGATTTGCCGTCTATTACTACGAACTGCGACATTCCTGACAAGAATCCAGTCGCACAACTGAGACGATACCCCATAGGCCCGCAGCTTGATTAGAAGTCGCTTGTGAGGAACGGTGTCAAAAGCTTTCCGGAAATCTAGAAATACGGAATCAACTTGAGATCCCCTGTCGATAGCGGCCAATACTTCGTGCGAATAAAGAGCTAGCTGCGTTGCACAAGAACGATGATTTCTAAAACCATCCTGATTACGTTCAATAGATCGTTCCCTTCGAGGTGATTCATAATGTTTGAATACAGTATATGCTCCAAAACCCTGCTGCAAACCGACGTCAATGACATAGGCCTGTAGTTCGATGGATTACTCCTACTACCATTCTTAAACACTGGTGCGACCTGCGCAATTTTCCAATCTGTAGGTACAGAACTATCGGTGAGCGAGCGGTTGTATATGATTGATAAGTAGGGAGCTACTGTATGAGCGTAATCTGAAAGGAACCTAATCGGTATACAATCTGGACCTCAAGACTTGCCCGTATCAAGCGATTTGAGTTGCTTCGCAACCCCTAAGGTATCTACTTCTAAGAAACTCATGCTAGCAGCTGTTCGTGTTTCAAATTCTGGAATATTCCATTCGTCTTCCCTGGTGAAGAAATTTCGGAAAACTGCGTTCAATAACTCCGCTTTAGCGGTACAGTCGTCGGTAACAGTACCATCGGCCTTGCGCAGCGAAGGTACTGACTGCGTCTTGCCGCTTGTGTACTTTACATACGACCTCAATTTCTTCGGATTTTACAGATGTCCCTCCGCCACACGCCATTACGTGGCTCGCAGAGTATGAGACAGATGTTGGGGCTTCCTTGTGAATTTATGCAGTGAACTGAATAAAAATCTTGGCACCATGTCGGTGGACATTTTGTTGACAGGATGTTTTGACTACGCTGCACAAAAAAGTTTTCATTGGTGCTGAGGCACAGTCATACAATATTTTTTGCAAGAATACGCCGCCATTTGCCTGTGTGTTACTGTATTTTTCTTCTGTACAATTTAGACTTCGGCTTTCACGACATTATCCTGTACAATGTTCTTTGACCGTTAACATCATTTCACTGTGTACTATTCAGGATGACACACGTAGTTCAAGACATTTAGTTAACAATGCTTATATTGCTAACACCAATGTTAAGCAAGTGTGCTGAACTGTGTATTATTCTTCCAGCACAGTCACAGCACTAACCTGACTGGTGCCTGCCATGCGGCCAGACAGCTATGAGTGATGGTCTGCCGTCCCATTTCTTTTCATAGCAGGATCCCTTTGGTGGTCATCAGCAACATCCTTACAGCACCACTGTAAGGCGATGACATTTTACGCCCCGTTTTGTTGCCCTTCATGGCAAGCCATCCTGAGCTTACATTTCAGCAAGATAATGCCCACCTACACATGGCGAGTGTTTCTGCTACTTGTCTTCCTGCTTGCCAAACCTTATCTTTGCTAACAAGGTCTCCAAATGGATCCCAAGTTAAGAACTTTTAGGAGCATTATGGGCAGGGCCCAACATGTAACGCCGGAAATGCATATCCTCCTATTTTCATCTATTGTACTATAAATTTGTTTTCCTTATTTTTGTTACCTGAATATGACATTTCTGTGTCTTTACATATTGTAATTGTTTTACTATTTGTATATATATATATTTATGAATTTATGTCGATGTATAATTGGTTTGTTTCGTAAATATTATTTGTATTTTTACGCTGGGTCTTGCCTAGGGAAAACTGCTATCGGACGATTACATCGATAGGTCATGTGAAGAATCAAAGTGTGTAGGATCTTTGGTAGTGTTAACTCTGCCGCGTGGAGCGCGGGCAGAGCAGTTGGAGTCTAGCTGGAGTAGCGAGTGGAGCAGGTGTGTTGTGTGACGCTCCCGCGAGTTGCCGCGCTTTCGGGGTTTGGCAGCATGTAATTGCGCTCGACTCGCGATGATAGTTTCTGACATGGTGTCGCGGACGGGAAGCATTAGCTGGCGCACATCAAGAGCCCGTTTCGCCTGGTGACCGTGTCGAGAAGAAGGCGCGCCAACATCCAGCTTCTGCAACAGCGACGGCCGACAATGAGTGACTGTCGCCACCTCCTCGATCGATGGCTTCAAACCTTCAATCAACCAACAAGGAAGACTGGAAGCACGTAAAGTTTTAGAACTGTATGGCAGACCTCAGCTTTTCAAACTTTTAACACTACAGCAGCGTTTTTACGTAGCTTAGAAATACCAAATTTGGTTTATTATGTAGTATGTCCCCAACAGAACAAAATAGTCCTGTCACGGAAAAGCCACGTATAACACTCCTAACTGCTGTTATTACTGCACCATAACCTCAATGCTAGAAACAGGTTGTGACATATAACTCTTTTGTAAAAGCAATTATAGTGCAAATCAACAGAGCAGTGTTACCCTCTGAGACGAATTTTGTTAAATTGACCGTGTTGTACCCAACGGAAGTGGCTTATCGGAAATGAAAATTAGAATTACGTAAATATTTAAACAGTACCAAACGAAATTTTGCCTATTTGCACTGTTCAACGGATAAAGAAAACGGCCGCCAGCCTAACTAGGCAAGAGAAAGATTAACATTCTCGATTAGGAAAGTAGGTATAAGTAACTATAACGGACAAACACAACCTAAACTTGGCCACACACGAGTGCAATGAATTCTGACACACCTATGTTTTAAGATTGAAGCTAACAATTGGATCAGCACTAGCTATTTCCAAAATTATAACAGCTACCGAAACCCACTATTACTTTCAGGGCTTACACAAAGTGAGTGGTCTTTATACTGTTAATATGCACACAAGAGAGACAAACACTTAGTAATCATGTACATATAATTTTCTACTATGCAATTTTCTACTTTTACTACCATGAGACATAAAATTAACATTTATGTAAGATACTAGCTCACTTTCTGCGATTAGCAACAGGTAGTAATGTGATCATTTACTAAGCAAAACTTTATAAACCTCAGTCTTGAGAGATTTTAATTTGAAGTTGGCAACAACACATTAATAATCAGTTTTACTAGGAAAATTATTTCAGCAAGCATCATTAATTATAACTCACTCTCTTGCCACATTAACTTTAACTTTATTCTGTCCAATAGGTATTAATTAGCAAACTGAGTTTTAACGTATTTTCAGTAAGGGTACTCGGTAATCACTTTAGTTCGAACGGAAAGGACCCTGAGAGGTGTTATGATGAGGAGAAAAGTCAAGGTAGGTACATAAATTCAGATACGAATTACCTTATATTTCAGCACAATCACACATCCATTACGCTGATCCTTCACTGTACATCATTATAGTGATATGTTGCAATGATTGCGCAATGTGGTGGCCACAGCATGTTGGTAGGTGGAATTGCAAGCAGAATTGCTGGACTCTGTCATTTCTTGGTGGCGAAGATAGATACGAATTCCAGAATAGCCCAGCTATTTATCCACCCATCCGAGGCATTGGAAAATAACAGAAAAACCTCTCTCGAAACCAGCACTATGCAACTTTTACACGGCAGCGCACGGACTCGTAGCTCATCTCAGACTGCTGGCTCGTCCCCGACTGACTGCTCGTCCCCGACTGACTATCAGTTCCACCTTTTCCACCTAGGCCAATCACATTTTGCGCGCGCTACCCAGTTCCGTTCCCGAGGGGAACCACACTACCTCTTATATACAGAATAACTAAGATTCCTAAGTGAGGATCAGCAGTTTACATAACAGCAAACAAACGCATTGAATAACATAGAACCTTTGCACATATTGACACTTCTATAAAAACATTATTTACACAGGATTACAATTATATACAGTAAGTTTTGTTCCCTCCAAATGGGACAAAGAATATAAATGACAGATATGCTACACAGCATACAATCAAATCATGACATCAAAGTTTGTATAAAGAAAGGGGTATACAATTTTATGTTATCGATTCAAACAAATACATTTACAGAAGCTCAATGATGAAACATTAAATGAAACAGAGACAAAATAGATCAGTAGAGCATTAGAGCCATGGTGTTACAAACTGTACCATTTTCGTAACTATAATTACAGCAACTTAGCGTGAACATTTGTTGCTCATTGTCCCAATTGCTTTGCCAAGCAGGGTCCCTTTCCTTTTCCGAAATGAACCCGAGTGTCGTTGAAATTCAAACGCCAGCATAATTCCAGTTCACTGCTTTAATTTCAAAGTTCACTTTAAGTATTCATAGCTGGCTACAATAGTTAGATTACACAAGCACAAATTAAGAGTGCGAGTTTTGTTACCGTATTTTAGCTTACCTGTGACTGCAGCTCAGCTTGGTACGTACTAAATTTTACTATTGTTAATTGTTCAGAATCATTTAATTCAAGTTCAAAGTTAAATCTCTTCTTTCTAAATTGCGTAGATTCAAGTAGCTTTAGAAATGATTGTTGAGGTAGACCAAGACTAACTGTATTTTACTGAATTTCGATATGCTTCAGAAACAAAGTTCACTATTAACCTCAGTCACTAAATTAGCTTTCGATTTTCCTGTTTTATTAATTCTTTTGCTAAATTCAGTCAGAGTGTAGCGAAATTTATTACTTCTGACAAACTTTCAGTTTTCACACTGCACGTGTCAACCTTCAGTTGCCACACTTCTAGTGCTAATTATATGTGTAATAATCTTTCTTTTTCAGTTACTATAGTAATTGTCCATAGGACTGGCGACCGTAATTTCCCCCAGATCTCAAATATCTAATTACCGCTAGTTAACTGTTAATGTAACGGCCGCACATTTACTTTCTGTATTAACTTTACCCCTTTTCAAAATTAATTTCCACCAGTTTCATTTGCATTTTTCCTTTCATTTAGATGTAACCCTTTCCTCCCTCTTTACCGACAGGTTAACTTCGGTGACGATTGCTTTTCCAAAATTCCCATTAGGTACACGCGGTCTAATATTTTCAATGTCATTAAGGTCGATAAGTGAGGGGGAGGTTACAAACAATCAAGAGTATTAGGACAAAGCAAGTTCTGTGCCATTTGTTTGTGTGGATTGCATACATTCAGGGGCAAGTGTACACTCAAAGGCAAACCTATTGTTCTGTTAAATAATTTATGATCTCCTGGTGGTTGATTTATGACTTCCTGGGGATAATTAGTCCTTCTGAGAAATCCCCCACCACTCCCCTTCCTCCCCCGCCTCTCCCATAAATTGGCAAACCTCCCTCGCCACCTTGCCAATACAAACACGCTTTTGATATCAAATTATTTGACTAATTAATTAATTTGATCAATTAATGAACCCCTCCCCATTTGTGGGAAATCATCCAGTCACCCTCCCCCACCCCCCACTTCCCCACTCCCCATCTGGAAAGCAGGAAAAAGATTCAGTCTGTGCTGAGCTATTGAATGACATAGGATAGTTTATGTTCTTTTTTAGTTTGGGTGCAACCCTCTTGAAAATTAGAGGGAAAAGCTCAGCCTATTACCTCCCCTCTCCCCCACCTGGGAAAATGGCAGGAAATGCTAAGCCAGTGCTGAGCTGTTAGACTGGAAGGTGCAAGTATTACCTTGTGCAGCAACTACATGTCCTAATTATGCAAACACTGCTGCAGATTCGAGGTGTTGCCTTGCTGGAAAATTTTCATCCATATGCTCACCTTGACATGCATTGATCGACTGAGCTAGTAGATAACGCCACCATCAGAAGACATCCCACCCACCCCTGACCCTAGCCTCTTCCCTCCCCATCCCTCCCAGAAAAAAAACTGGCACAGAAAATCGCTCAATTTCTGCTGAGTCAAGTCTTGTAAAGTACATCAAAAACAAGTAATTAAACACATAAATAGTTCTCTTTTTTCCCATCATACAAGGAATACCGCCATAAAATCGATGTGAACACAAAACACTCACCACACATAATTACTCCGTTACAGATCACACTAAACATGAAACTTCCTGGCCTTTCACGAAAGGCAAAGGTCCCGATTTCGAGTCCCGGTCCGGCACACTGTTTTAATCTGGCAGGCAGAGTGAAAATCTCGTTCTGGAACACTAAACATATCTGGCTAATAGCATCCCGATTGTGTCTTCAAATGCTCTGCACTACACCACATGTGCTAGACTGCTGACAACCCTTTGAGTCCAGAGCACTGGTCTGGGAGGCACCTACCACCTACGGAAGAAACCACAATACCGGATGTCAGCTTCCTTTTAAATATTCTACCAAACTCACTTCCTGTTTTGTTACCAAACACACAACTTCCACACCAGGTCAGTGGAAGAAAATACTCCCCCTGTATGCTCGCCCTGCTGTGCAGATAGTGACTGACTTAGTTCACAACATCACCAGCTAAGGACGCCTGGAGAAGCAACCTCTCCACCCCTCCTCCCTCCAGTCCCTAGTTCCCTGCCCCCCTCACCCCTCCAGTTACTTACAAAACACAGGTGGCAGCAACTACTTTATATTAATACCTGGGACATTCCTGTCGAAACACATGCTCTCTCTCCCTCTGCCCCCTTTCTTTCTCAAGTGTCTACTTCCTGCCCAGCAATTTCTGTTGTGTGCCACCAGAAACCACATGCAGCACCTCTTTCTTCACGAACGAAGTAGCGGATACCTGGTTAATCCCTAGCCCTACCCAAACGCTGAGCTATTGATGTTTGGGAAATAGTTTATTTGTGCTACACTCACTCAGTCAAATTGATTGACTAATTAATTAAATCAAACCCTCTGTATGGGACAGCTTTCTCTTGCTTTCTATTGATGGATACTAAGACTTGAGTATTTGGTGGGAAATTTTGAGGCTATCTAGAATCGACACCACAACCGCCTGGTTTCCAAACCCTGCTCTTCCCTCTTCTGGATTTTCCTTGCATTGTGTTGGTGGGCACTGGCACAGTTGGTCGTTTGCCAGGGAATCCATTATGTTGGAGATAGTTGAAAATAGTAGTGAGAATTTCAAATTTCAGCTCAGTAGCACCACGTCCTTCAACAATTTGCAGGAGATAGCACAGTGGTTTGACTGCTCGCAATACAGTTACTGGAAACAATAGGTTGATTACTTGGGAATTTGATGTTGTGATTGGAACTGGTGCTGTATAAAGCGATAGTTGTAATTTCAAATTTTGGGTGGAATTTATGCCGTCACATTTGTGTAATTACCGACTACCTACAGGTCTGATAACTGTATTTTTAAAGCACCATAGAATTTCCAAGTTGGTTCTGTCTGCCACTTCAGGAAGAAGATGGAGGCAAAAGCGTCTACCGTGCGATAGGGTAGTAAGCCACCTTTCTTTAAACAAATATCACTCCACCTTTCCATTGCAAAGACAGAGTCTACTGGGGTGTATTGAGAAGCACTCAATGCCACAGACGGCAGCCACCATTGTACTGACAGAGCACTTGGTAAACACAGACTTAAACCATAATACATTCTGTAGCAGTTGTCTCAGTTAGATGTCAGAGATAGTGGAAACTTCTGTAGGCCATTACCATGTTGGCCACACCAACAACTGCATGCCATCTCCTGACAGCCAAACACTGGCCATTACAGATGTTCAAGGTTCAGTGAGAGTACCAAGATGAGTGCAGAGCCATCAGCTGATCAGTTTACATGAAGGGAATAATCATTCAATGCAAACACTCGCCATATTGATCCTTCTCAAGTTTCCACATAAAAATCGGAGAATACTCGCAACATAGTAGCGCATGAAGGCTGCCCAACACATACCATTAGTTCGCTAATCATCCGCCCAAGGGGCGTCACACTTAGGTCAACTGAAACCTCATACCCCGCCTCTCCAGTTTAGGAGGCTCAGCAGCGGCTCACTCCTTAAGCCGGAAATGTCCATCTGTTGCCGGCCGCCGTGGCCGAGCGGTGAAGTTCTAGGCGCTTCAGTGTGGAACCGCGCGACCGCTACGGTCGCAGGTTCGAATCCTGCCTCGGGCATGGATGTGTGTGATGTCCTTAGGTACGTTAGGTTTAAGTAGTTCTAAGGGACTGATGACCTCAGATGTTAAGTCCCATAGTGCTCAGAGCCATTTGAACCATTTATCCATCTGTTCTGGCCACTGGCTATCTCCGCCATGTGCCCAGATGCCAAGCAGAGTTGTCCAAGGAAACCAGCCACTCATTTATCAGTTTAATTACAGTTAAATGTTATGATTACAGCTGGTGGCATTAAAAATTAGCGAAGTATCGGAAATACCTCCTCCTGACGACTCTGGTTCTGGAAATATCAATAAATCTATATTCTCCTTATGACTGGACTTAATATTCCACATAAAATCTTTCATATGCTTACAGCTATTGATGCGTTGAAATCACAACTTTCCATATCAAATCTACACCTCCCTCCCCTCCCTTACGACCGGACATAGTCCCACACACATCATTTTCTTTGAATATGTAGGAACATTGACCACAGTAACTTTACACTCCAACACATACACATTTCAGACAAGCAGTGCGATTATCGTTGAATGCATATAGCGTCCAAAAAAATTATGGTATGTCCGCACGTAGTAGGTGAATATGGATTGGGGTTAAGAAATAAAAGAGGAAGCCGCCTGGTAAAATTTTCCACAGAGCATAACTTAATCATAGCTAACACTTGGTTCAAGAATCATGAAAGAAGGCTGTATACATGGAAGAATCCTGGAGATACTAGTAGGTATCAGGTAGATTATATAATGGTAAGACAGAGATTTAGGAACCAGGTTTTAAATTGTAAGACATTTCCAGGGGCAGACGTGGACTCTGACCACAATCAATTGGTTATGAACTGTAGATTAAAACTGAAGAAACTGCAAAAACGTGGGAATTTAAGGAGATGGTACCTGAATAAACTGACTAAACCAGAGGTTGTACAGAGTTTCAGGGAGAGCATAAGGGAACAATTGACAGGAATGGGGGAAAGTAATACAGTAGAAGACGAATGAATAGCTCTGAGGGATGAAGTAGTGAATGCAGCAGAGTATCAAGTAGGTAAAAAGACAAGGGCTAGTAGAAATCCTTGGGTAACAGAAGAAATATTGAATTTAATTGATGAAAGCAGAAAATATAAAAATGCAGTAAATGAAGCAGGCAAAAAAAGAATACAAATGTCTCAAAAATAAGATCGACAGGAAGTGCAAAATGGCTAAGCAGGCATGGCTAGAGGACAAATGTAAGGATGTAGAGGCTTATCTCACTAGGGGTAAGATAGATATCGCCTACAGGAAAATTAGAGAGACCTTTGGAGAAAAGAGAGCCACTTGTATGAATATCAAAAGCTCAGATGGAAACCCAGTTCTAAGCAAAGAAGGGAAAGCAGAAAGGTGGGAGGAGTATATAGAGGGTCTACACAAGGGCGGTGTACTTGAGGACAATATTATACAAATGGAAGAGGATGTAGATGAAGATGAAATGGGAGATACGATACTGCGTGAAGAGTTTGACAGAGCACTGAAAGACCTAAGTTGAAACAAGGCCCTGGGAGTAGACAACATTCCGTTAGAATTACTGACGGCCTTGGGAGAGCCAGTCCTGACAAAACTCTACCATCTGGTGAGCAAGATGTATGAGACAGGCGAAATACCCTCAGACTTCAAGAAGAATATAATAATTCCAATCCCAAAGAAAGCAGGTGTTGACAGATGTGAAAATTACCGAACTATCAGTTAAATAAGTCACAGCTGCAAAACACTAACGCGAATTCTTTACAGACAAATGGAAAAACTGGTAGAAGCCGACCTCGGGGAAGAGCAGTTTGAATTTCGTAGACATGTTGGAACACGTGAGGCAATACTGATCTTACGACTTATCTTAGAAGAAAGATTAAGGAAAGGCAAACCTACGTTTCTAGCATTTGTAGACTTAGAGAATGCTGTTGTCAATGTTGACTGGAATACTCTCTTCCAAATTCTAAAGGTGGAAAGGATAAAATACAGGGAGCGAAAGGCTATTTACAATTTGTACAGAAAGCAGATGGCAGTTATAAGAGTCGAGGGGCATGAAAGGGAAGCTGTCGTTGGGAAGGGAGTGAGACAGGGATGTAGCCTCTACCCGATGTTATTCAATCTGTATATTGAGCAAGCAGTAAAGGAAACAAAAGAAAAATTTGAGAGGATATAAAATGTAGACTGGCAATGGCAAGGAAAGCGTTTCTGAAGAAAAGGAATTTGTCAGCATCGAGTATATATTTAAGTGTCAGGAAGTCGTTTCTGAAAGTATTTGTATGGAGTGTTGCCATGTATGGAAGTGAAACATGGACGATAAATAGTTTGGACAAGAAGAGAATAGAAGCTTTCGAAATGTGGTGCTACAGAAGAATGCTGAAGATTAGATGGGTAGATCACATAACTAATGAGGAGGTATTGAATAGAATTGGGGAGAAGAGGAGTTTGTGGCACAACTTGACAAGAAGAAGGGACCGGTTGGTAGGACATGTTCTGAGGCATCAGGGGATCACAAATTTAGCATTGGAGGGCAGCGTGGAGGGTAAAAATCATAGAGGGAGACCAAGAGATGAATACATTAAGCAGATTCAGAAGGATGTAGGCTGCAGTACGTACTGGGAGATGAAGAAGCGTGCACAGGATAGAGTAGCATCGAGAGCTGCATCGAACCAGTCTCAGGACTGAAGACCACAACAACAACATGTCCGCACTCACACCGGCTAGGAGTCTCGATTCTCCTCAGTTCTAGGAAAGTATTTAACGTTTAAGTCTTCCAGCAAATCAGATTCGAGAACAGACTACTAATGGTATTTTCGGCCAGCACTTCTGGAAGAAGTGTTGTGCACAGACGCCTGACACTATGCAATAATCGACAGAGCTCCTGTGGACGAAAGGGTTGAGATGACACTGCCGATATGGGTTAGTTTACTGTAATGCACATCACAGTCGACGGTGTAACAAAGAAACTATGAGGATCTGCATAGGGGAGCCAATGAGAGGACGTTTTGCGTATCGTTGAAGTTACATATGTATTGCATGCCCTGTTTGTACACTATAGCAGATCCAGTTGAACCCTTGCATTAGTACAATGTGCAAGCGTTTACGAAACGAATCTATGATCTCTTACAGTCGGAAATATTCGTCAGTGCGTTGAAATCACAATTCCCCGCATCATATCAACCATCCCCTTACGGCTAGACATACGTAATTTTTTACAGGAATAGTAGTCTGATCGCTTCCCACACATGTCTGGTGACATTTCTGTCCACAGTAACGTTAGGGACAAACAGCATAACATTCCCGACGAGTAGCGTGGTTCTCATACACAGGTGAACAGCGTCCGAAAAATTATGGTATGACCATTCACACCAGCTGGGTATCCTCTTGCAAGGCCGGCTGTAGCAAAACCTTCTTGTCACATCGTCGTTATTACATATTTGTAGAGGAATAAAGGGCGTAAGCAGGAAAAACTAAATTCGAAAACATCACCTCAGGCCCCCAGACGTCTCATTCACACAAGATGTCTCGATTTCGTCACTTCTACAAAATTATTTAACGTATACATCTTTCAACCAATCAATAGAGAATAGACGCTAGGTATTCTCTTGAATGTCGTAAATAAATGGGTCGGTCTCCATATTTCAGCATGAGTGCAGCTTCACCATACATTTATGTCACAGATAGTGATTATTCGTACATTCCCATCCACAGTCTGTACTTGGGGTATCTCTGAGGTGATCCACAGCTCAATGGATGGTGCGTATGTTGGAGTCGAATAGAACTGTGAACTCAGTATATGATTCTGTTGTCGATGACTGATAAGCGAAATGCCGAGGTTGGAGTTCTATAAGAATCCTGTAGTATTTTCCTCAGTTTTACGTATTCCCCGTCAATTTCCCAATTTTACCAGATTTTTCCGTAATCTTTACCGCATTTTACCCAATTACTCGAGTTCAAAACCACAGCTCTCGATGACTTCTCACGTCAAGAAACGTCTCATCGCGTCGGTCTCGTGATTCTATTAGCCAATGACGTAGCAGCATAGTTCTCAATGTCCGTATCATTGCTAGACCACCACCTCTGTTACTCTGCGAGTGCTATATAAATGTGGACATATCGCAAACTCTGTTACACCGTCTGCATCGCATGACGCAAATACTGTTTCATAGTATGGGAAACAGTCAACAGCAAAGAGGAAGTGCAAAAACTACATTCCTTAGCCGAAACACTATACAAATTCGGTAAGATTTTATTACGATTGACCATCTCCCCCTATGTAGATGTGAGTTACCAGTTATTCTCGCATTCGTGGGATAAAGTTGGGAATTGAAGTATCTCACCAGCACGTTTGATGCTTACCACCCCAACAAACGAATCATATCCATAGCAGCACTCTGTCCTCCATTCTGAAACGAGGTACCCTTTCGTTGAACCTGTCAGCCAATGATCCTGAGCAAAACTCTAGATGGTCACTCCTATGCATCTCGCACCTCTTCCTCTGTCTTTAAACAATGCTCCCTACAGCATTGTCTCCGATTTCATTTAGGACTCATCAAAAGTAGGATGGTACTACACCCACTGTATTCGACGTCTCATGAAGGAACGGAACAAGCTGAGTTCCATGTAATTAATACACTTCGATACTTTCGTTACAGAAAGAGTATAACACGTGTTCCAGACTTGCACAACCGACCAACGCTAGTGATATAGACCGGAATTCTCATTCCAATACTATAACTGTTATTCTGCAAAGACTGTTCCCTACAAGTCTTAGTGATATCACCCATTCATTTACATATGATCTCTCTATATGCATGCATGCTGGAGAGGTTAGCACTCCGTATTGATGTGTAGCAGATATGGGCCTGATACATTTGAGAGTGTTGTGATGATAGTTAAGAAGAAAAAGAAGAAGAAATGTATGGTTTATGTATGATGGAGCTCCAGATGGAAGGAGTTTGAAACATTTTACTTACATCATTTGTGCGGTCTACCGCACTGCTTTCCGGGCGGGAAGGCGTCCCGGTCCCCGGCACAAATCCGCCCGGCGGATTAGTGTCGAGGTCCGGTGCGCCGACCAGTCTGTGCATGGTTTAAAGGCGGTTTTCCATGTGCCTCAGCGAATGTGGGCTGGTTCCTCTTATTCCGCCTCAGTTACACTATGTCGGCGATTGCTGCGCAAACACTTTCTCCACTTACGCGTACACCATAATTACTCTACCACGCTAACATTGGGGTTACACTCGTCTGGTGTGGACCGCACAATAGCGCTGGGTTCGGTGTGGGGCGGCGGTGGTGTGAGTGGACTGCTGTAGCCTGTTGTGGGGTTGTGTACCAGTGAGGGCTACGGCGGGGACGAGGCCTCTCCGTCGTTTATAGGTCCACAGTTCCACACAATACAATACAAAATACACTCCTGGAAATTGAAATAAGAACACCGTGAATTCATTGTCCCAGGAAGGGGAAACTTTATTGACACATTCCTGGGGTCAGATACATCACATGATCACACTGACAGAACCACAGGCACATAGACACAGGCAACAGAGCATGCACAATGTCGGCACTAGTACAGTGTATATCCACCTTTCGCAGCAATGCAGACTGCTATTCTCCCATGGAGACGATCGTAGAGATGCTGGATGTAGTCCTGTGGAACGGCTTGCCATGCCATTTCCACCTGGCGCCTCAGTTGGACCAGCGTTCGTGCTGGACGTGCAGACCGCGTGAGACGACGCTTCATCCAGTCCCAAACATGCTCAATGGGGGACAGATCCGGAGATCTTGCTGGCCAGGGTAGTTGACGTACACCTTCTAGAGCACGCTGGGTGGCACGGGATACATGCGGACGTGCATTGTCCTGTTGGAACAGCAAGTTCCCTTGCCAGTCTAGGAATGGTAGAACGATGGGTTCGATGACGGTTTGGATGTACCGTGCACTATTCAGTGTCCCCTCGACGATCACCAGTGGTGTACGGCCAGTGTAGGAGATCGCTCCCCACACCATGATGCCGGGTGTTGGCCCTGTGTGCCTCGGTCGTATGCAGTCGTGATTGTGGCGCTCACCTGCACGGCGCCAAACACGCATACGACCATCATTGGCACCAAGGCAGAAGCGACTCTCATCGCTAAAGACGACACGTCTCCATTCGTCCCTCCATTCACGCCTGTCGCGACACCACTGGAGGCGGGCTGCACGATGTTGGGGCGTGAGCGGAAGACGGCCTAACGGTGTGCGGGACCGTAGCCCAGCTTCATGGAGACGGTTGCGAATGGTCCTCGCCGATACCCCAGGAGCAACAGTGTCCCTAATTTGCTGGGAAGTGGCGGTGCGGTCCCCTACGGCACTGCGTAGGATCCTACGGTCTTGGCGTGCATCCGTGCGTCGCTGCGGTCCGGTCCCAGGTCGACGGGCACGTGCACCTTCCGCCGACCACTGGCGACAACATCGATGTACTGTGGAGACCTCACGCCCCACGTGTCGAGCAATTCGGCGGTACGTCCACCCGGCCTCCCGCATGCCCACTATACGCCCTCGCTCAAAGTCCGTCAACTGCACATACGGTTCACGTCCACGCTGTCGCGGCATGCTACCAGTGTTAAAGACTGCGATGGAGCTCCGTATGCCACGGCAAACTAGCTGACACTGACGGCGGCGGTGCACAAATGCTGCGCAGCTAGCGCCATTCGACGGCCAACACCGCGGTTCCTGGTGTGTCCGCTGTGCCGTGCGTGTGATCATTGCTTGTACAGCCCTCTCGCAGTGTCCGGAGCAAGTATGGTGGGTCTGACACACCGGTGTCAATGTGTTCTTTTTTCCATTTCCAGGAGTGTATGATGGAAGCACTGTTTATATTGCGTGCGTCGAAGGTATCTCGCAATAAGCCAAAAAATGTACAATTAATGAAATGAGGTGCCTTCTATATAGAATAAACATAAAGTTAAAACCTCGCTCTGGCGGTGGACTATATAATGGTGGTATACATGGTGACAAACTGTGTGTGAACAACTTAGTTGTAAACGTGTTTCTGGTCTGTTTCATGAATCTTGATAGTATACTGGTTCTCCAGAATTGTGTTCACACACTTTTTGAAGATTACTCATGCAGTTCCAAGCGCTTATCGTTAATTTTTTGTACGTCTTATTAACATCCACTTCATATAACATGATACATGAAACTGTTTTTGTACGATCGACGAATATAACATTGAGAAAATTCCTCAAAGATTTTACAATCAATATGAACGCGTCAACAATGAAGCTTCGTAACGTGCACGAGCTGGTGTAAATGAACTTAAAAAATAATGTCAGTGACATTTAAGTTGTTTTCAGGCAGCCACATTATCCTGTTTGGTTGAACAAAACATCAGATGGTCCTTAAAATGTTACTAACATCGTTCCTTAGCGTGTGTATCCAATACCCGTTCACAAGTGCACTACAGTGCACGAGACCAGTCGCTGAATTTTGTTTTTGAGCGACTCGACGCACACTCTTCGAGTAAGTGCGAAACGCTGTCCAAATCGTTTTGCAGTGTGAGACCAGCCTCTGAGAAAGGGCATAACTTTGGTAAATGACGACACCACTGGAACCAGTAAAACAGAGGGCGTTACCACTAGGTGTGTCTATAGCGTAGCAGTCAGAGCTTGCAACTTGTACTACGCTGGAACTTGAAAACCATAACAACGGATTCAGGACAGGTAAAAGAGAAATGCTCATAGTGTGAATTTCTGCTTGTATTCATTGGACAAATATATTATACTAGAGCTGACATGTGATTACATTTTCACGCAATTTGGGTGCATAGATCCAGATAAATCAGTACCCAGAACAACCACCTCTGGCCGCAATAACGGCCTTGATACGCCTGGGCATTGAGTCAAACAGAGCTTGCATGGCTTGTACAGCCCATGCAGCTTCAACACTATACCACAGTTCATCAAGAGTAGAGACTGGCGTATTGTGACGAGCCAGTTGCTTGGCCACCATTGATCACACGTTTTCAATTGGTGAGAGATCTGGAGAATGTGCTGGCCAGGGCAACAGTCGAACATTTTCTGTATCCAGAAAGGTCCGTACAGGACCTGCAACATGCGGTGGTGCATTATCCTTCTGAAATGTAGGGTTTCACAGGGATCGAATGAATGGTAGAGCCACGTGTCGTAACACATCTGAAATGTAACGTCCACTGTTCAAAGTGCCGTCAGTGCGAACAAGAGGTGACCGAGACGTGTAACCACTGGCGCCCCATACGATCACGCCGGGTGATACGCCAGTATGGCGATGACGAACACGCGCTTCCAATGTGCGTTCAGCGCGATATCGCAAACGCGGATGCGACCATCATGATGCTGTAAACAGAACCTGGATTCATCCGAAAAAATGACGTTTTGCCATTCGTGCACCCAGGTTCGTCGTTGAGTACATCATCGCAGGCGCTCCTGTCTGTGATGCAGCGTCAAGCGTAACCGCAGCCATGGTCTCCGAGCTCATAGTCCATGCTGCTGCAAACGTCGTCGAACTGTTCGTCCAGATGGTTGTTGTCTTGCAAACGTCCCCATCTGTTGACTTAGGGATCGAGACGTGGCTGCACGATCCGTTACAAAATGGCTCTGAGCACTATGCGACTTAACTTCTGAGGTCATCAGTCGCCTAGAACTTAGAACTAATTAAACCTAACTAACCTAAGGAAATACCCTCAGACTTCAAGAAGAATATAATAATTCCAATCCCAAAGGTCCGCAGCTCGTGGTCGTGCGGTAGCGTTCTCGCTTCCCGCGCCCGGGTTCCCGGGTTCGATTCCCGGCGGGGTCAGGGATTTTCTCTGCCTCGTGATGACTGGATGTTGTGTGATGTCCTTAGGTTAGTTAGGTTTAAGTAGTTCTAAGTTCTAGGGGACTGATGACCATAGATGTTAAGTCCCATAGTGCTCAGAGCCATTTGAACCATTTGAAACCCAAAGAAAGCAGGTGTTGACAGATGTGAAAATTACCGAACTATCAGTTTAATAAGTCACGGCTGCAAAATACTAACACGAATTCTTTACAGACAAATGGAAAAACTAGTAGAAGCCGACCTCGGGGAAGATCAGTTTGGATTCCGTAGAAATGTTGGAGCAAGTGAGGCAATACTGACCCTACGAGTTATCTTAGCAGCTAGATTAAGGAAGGGCAAACCTACGTTTCTAGCATTTGTAGACTTAGAGAAAGCTTTTGACAATGTTGACTGGAATACTCTCTTTCAATTTCTGAAGGTGGCAGGGGTAAAATACAGGGAGCGGAAGGCTATTTACATTTTGCACAGAAACCAGATGGCAGTTATAAGAGTTGAGGGGCATGAAAGGGAAGCAGTGGTTGGGAAGGGAGTGAGACAGGGTTGTAGCCTCTCCCCGATGTTATTCAATCTGTATATTGAGCAAGCAGTGAAGGAAACAAAATAAAAATTCGGAGTAGGTATTAAAATCCATGTAGAAGAAATAAAAACTTTGATGTTCGCCGATGACATTGTAATTCTGTCAGAGACGGCAAAGGACTTGGAAGAGTAGTTGAACGGAATGGATAGTGTCTTGAAAGGAGGATATAAGATGAACATCAACAAAAGCAAAACGAGGATAATGGAATGTAGTCGAATTAACTCGGATGATGCTGAGGGATGGTTCAAATGTCTCTGAGCACTATTGGACTCAACTTCTAATGTCATTAGTCCCCTAGAACTCAGAACTAGTTAAACCTAACTAACCTAAGGACATCACACACATCCATGCCCGAGGCAGGATTCGAACCTGCGACCGTAGCGGCCTCGCGGTTACAGACTGCAGCGCCTAGAACCGCATGGCCACTTCGGCCGGCACGATCCGTTACAGCCATGCGGATAAGATGCCTGTCATCTCGACTGCTAGTGGTACGAGGCCGTTGGGATCCAGCACAGCGTTCCGTATTGCCCTCCGGAACCCACCGATTCCATATTCTGCTAACAGTCATTGGATCCCGACCAACGCGAGCAGCAATGTCGCGATACGATAAACCGCAATCGCGATAGGCTACAATCCGACTTCTATCAAAGTCGGAAACGTGATGATACGCATTTGTCCTCCTTACACGAGGCATCACAACAACATTTCACTAGGCAGCGCCGGTCAACTGCTGTTTGTGTATGAGAAATCGGTTGGAAACTTTACTCGTGTCAGCACGTTGTAGGTGTCACCACCGGCGCCAGCCTTGTGTGAATGCTCTGAAAAGGTAATCATTTGCATAACACAGCATCTTCTTCCTGTCGGTTAAATTTCGCGTCTGTAGCACGTCATCTTCGTGGTGTAGCAATTTTTATGGCCAGTAGTGTATATACGACGGTCGTACTGAAACAGTTTGTAATACCGAAACTGTAGAGAAAATACCATCTGCACCATTTCGTCCTTTAATATCTGGTGATAAATTGTAATATACTGTTAATTCTGATGAACTTCATTACAGAAACTATATTTAATACGTAATCAATGTATTAGTGCATTTATTTGTAAATGTACATAATTGATTGTAATTATAATGTAAATCTTGTAAATTGCTGAGTAACAGCCAAGGAAACTTTATTTAAATGTATCGATAGCAGTAGCCTGTACCGTCGTTCGTCTTTGCGTATGGAGAGCCTGCCGCGCCGAGAGCAGAGATGATATACCAGCTGGAGTCTTGAAAGAGTGCGGAAGTGTTTGTTCGTCGGTCCCGGAGTCGCGGGGTGCAACTGTGATCCCGCCAGTGTAGGCGGCACCTGCTTTCTTAACCCGCGAGTATTCAGAGCACTGTCGAAGCCGACAGGCGAACGAAGCTGCATTTGTAATGACTGCCTGTCCCATAAATTATCCGCGGCCCTGGAAACGACTCGTGGTTCTCAAGTAGCAGTAACAGCAGCAGCTCAGCACTGTCTTCCGCTGCATTCTTCGACGTCTGCACAGCCACAACATCGTGAGACTGTTAACTAACAGAATATAACCAATATTGTACAGGCATTACCCAGTGGTATTTCTTTCACAAACTTTAATAACTAACTTTCTTGAACAATAACGTGCGATGGTTAAAATTTGTACAATACCTGTGCTGTCATTGTCCTTAGACATTATTACCAAGCAGGGTCGCTTTCCTTTTTATGTAGTCACCGAGTGTCGTAAAAATACGAAAACTGATTAACTTTTTACTGTCAGTTTTGTCTGTTTGCTAATGACCAGTTTCAGTCTAAATTTTGCTGCCTCATTAACTGTTCATTCTTGTATTCCGTAACAGAGGCTTGACTAATTTACTGTTTCGAGTACTAACTTCACTCAATTAAAGTAACATAAAATTTCATTGGCAAAACTAATAACTAACGATACAGCACACATTAAGAGTGCACAATTTCATTTATTCTGTATTTAGCTTAGCGAGTGACTTCTGCTGGCTTTGTACGGATCTTACTGTTCTTATGTTAAAAGTAGATCAGTTGCTCATTTACTTAGAGTAAAATCAATTCCATTGTTCAATAATTAAAAGTAAATTCCTTGCCTTTTTCCAAAATTTGCGTTACGTTACGCTGAGGTTACCGAAAGTCGTTTTTATGTAGCAAAGTTCCAATTACAGCCAGTCATTTATTTAACCAACAACTTCATTTAACTACTTTCAAAATTGGATATTTCACAGTAAGTAACTCTAAACTCAGTGTTTTCTCGTTCATTTATTTTCCCGTGAACTGTTGTGTTGTGGAGAAGAATTACAACCTTATGTTGCCACGCCAGTGATTATTTGCTTGATTTTCTTTGCTATTACCTTTCTTGAGATTCTGGATATTCGTTACCCTAGTGGGCTGGTGACCGCTTAATTATCCCCTTTTTGGTCATCAGTATTTTTTGTACTATCAATATTTTTTGTCTTAAAAGTACTTCATGGTACCCTTCTCCCACCAGCGTACTTCGTGAGCGATTGCACTATATTCCCCCAATTTCAAAATTATTACCAGTAGTTAGATTAGTTTTAGTACAGATTCTCCCTTCAGAAGTGTCTGTTGTACACTTTCCTCCTACTAACCGACATTATTTTCCTTCGGTAACGACAACCTTGCTCATTGTAAAATTTCATTAGGTATGCGCGATCACACTCATTTATGTCGTAATCCAATAGGCCAGTTAGGAATGGCGACGTTACAAGTGCATGCATCGTGTTATATGAAGTGGATGTTAATCAGACGTGCAAAAAATTAACGGCATGTACTGGGCACTGCATGAGACATCTTTCGAAAGCGCATGGAAGCGATTCACTAAGATGACGTCTATTCGTGAATCGGACAAAGCAACGAATGGAATCATTGTCACCGAACTGAATAAATCACTGGAGTCTTCAAAATTCCTTCACGGATTAGGAACACCTGCTGGAGCCTACACACTATCCAGCAAATCAGCGCTTACCAAACGGAAAGTCAGCGTTAGAATATGGAGGCCAATCGCATAACTAGTGGTCAGCCAATGCGACGAGGGGAGATAGACTCTTCGAAAACACTTTTCAAGAAAATTTTGAAAATAACGAACTGAAATTCCCGTACTAGAAACGAGAGAGGGCTATTTAATGGCCGGCATGGCTCGTCGCAACGTACCTGAATTCAGGAACTCTGCAATTGCATCGTCTAATCAATACAGTAAGCAAGAGAGTTGGGTCCCTCGGCGTGACACCTAACATCACGGCGCTATGTCGACTTCTCTGGCAGGGCAAGGATTGCGTTCCTCGCTCCAAACTTTTCAAGGCGTGACCGAGCCAGTCCTTTACATAGAAAGGGAGGAAACATATGAGTCGACACCTGTACGTCACGATGAGCCTATGCGTTAACAATTCCCAAATTTGTAACTGATAAATTTTCCAGCACCCAAAGGGAAGGCATGTCTTTGGTTGCTACGCGATGTTGTGGCGCCTCATTGCAAGACACACACAGAGCGTTAAGTGGTGTCTGTCCTTTGAAGTTTCCACCGCCACAGACTTTGTTAACGCAGCCAACAACACACCTTTTGTGAAGGGACACAAATAGGGGAACCCCCCCCCCCTCCCCACGTGGCGTGCGGCCGGGTTACCTGTCCCATGGAGAAAAGTTTTCTCATGCCGTGCGAGGTCAACCCCACCACTGAGCTACAATGACACACAATTTTAGCTTCAAAGTGACAGCTCATTTAACATCGTAACAGGTTTTAAAAAATTGCTCTTGCTTTGCCCATACTGGGAGGTGCATCTAAGTCGCAATCTGAAGGTCGGATGCCGGAGGTACTATTTACCAATCTTCTGCAGTTATTTCTGTTACTACTTGAATTCCAAGTCCATCCATTTAACAAAATGACATAAATTAATATGAAATGAAACAAGTCAGCCAGACCATTGGCAGATAGGTTTCAAAGTGATTTCCAATGACTCTGCAAAAAATTTTAGATGTAGTCCGATATTGATAGCTATCTTGAGCGATCAGAACCAAGCTTGGATTGGGGCTCAAAGATCCGCTTATTTACGAGTATGTCTCAGACCGGATACGTGGAACTACCAGTGTAGAAATGCAGTTCATAGGCTTAAAAGTAAACGAATTTAGTAGCCTAAATTACGTACAAATTCATTTGTGATTGTGTGCAGCAATAGGTCGAGGTATGCTCCAGGTAGTTCGTGATACAGTATGAAAAGTAGGTGGTAAGCATTTAGCAGCGTAATCATGGTGTACACTACTGGCCATTAAAATAGCTACACCAAGAAGAAATGCAGATGATAAACGAGTATTCATTGGACTAATATATTATACTAGAACTGACATGTGACTACATTTTCACGCAATTTGGGTGCATAACTCCTGATAAATCAGTACCCAGAACAACCACCTCTGGCCGTAATAACGGTCTTGATACGCCTGGGCGTTGAGTCAAACAGAGTTTGGATGGCGTGTACAGGCACAGCTGCCCACGCAGCTTCAACAAGATACCACAGTTCATCAAGAGTAGTGACTGGCGTATTGTGACGAGCCAGTTGCTCGGCCACCATTGATCAGACGTTTTCAATTAGTGAGAGACCTGGAGAATGTGCTGACCAGGGCATCAATCGAACATTTTCTGTATCCAGAAAGGTCGGTACACGTCCTGCAACATGCGGTCGTGCATTATCCTGCTGAAATGTAGGGTTTCGCAGGGATCGAATGAAAGGGAGAGCCACGGGGGGTAACACATCTGAAATGTAACGTCCACTGTTCAAAGTGCCGTCAATGCGAACAAGAGGTGACCAAGACGTGTAACCAATAGCACCCCGTACCATCACGCCGTGTGATACGCCAGTATGGTGATGACGAATACATGCTTCCAATGTGCGTTCACCGCGATGTCGCCAAACACGGATGCGACCATCATGATGCTGTAAACAGAACCTGGATTCATCCGAAAAAATGACGTTTTGCCATTTGTGCACCGAAGTTCGTCGTTGAGTACACCATCGCAGGCGCTCCTGTCTGTGATGCAGCATCAAGGGTCTCCGAGATGATAGTCCATGCTGCTGCAAACGTCCTCGAACTGTTCGTGTAGATGGTTGTCTTGCAAATGTCCCCATCTGTTGACTCAGGGATCAAGACGTGTTTGCACGATCCGTTACAGAAATGCGGATAAGATGCCTTTCATCTCGACTGCTAATGATACGAGGCCGTTGGGATCCAGCACGGCGTTCCGTACTACCCTCCTGAACCCACCGATTCCATATCCTGTTAACAGACATTGGATCTCGACCAACATGAGCAGCAATGTCGCGATACGATAAACCGCAATCGCGATAGGCTACAATCCGACTTTTATCAAAGTCGGAAACGTGATGGTACGCATTTCTCCTCCTTACACGAGGCATCACAACAACGTTTCACCAGGCAACCCAGGTCAACTGCTGTTTGTGTATGAGAAATCGGTTGGAAACTTTACTCGTGTCAGCACGTTGTAGGTGTCACCACCGGCGCCAGCCTTGTGTGAATGCTCTGAAAAGGTAATCATTTGCATATCACAGCATCTTCTTCCTGTCGCTTAAATTTCGCGTCTGTAACACATCTTCGTGGTGTATCAATTTTAATGGCCAGTAGTGTATAATGTGTCAGTGTTTATGTGCCTACCTGTTATACCACTCTGAGCTATCTAGTTTGTGCTTAACAATGTAATACCATAACGCGCCTTTCCTTCAATAAAAATATTACAGAATGAGATTCTCACTCTGAAGTTGAGTTTGTGCTGATATGAAACTTCCTGGCAGATTAAAACACTGTGCCAGATGGAGATTCGAGCCGGCCGGGGTGGTCGAGCGGTTCTAGGCGCTACAGTCTGGAACCGCGAGACCGCTACGGTCGCAGGTTCGAATCCTGCCTCGGGCATGGATTTTTGTGATGTCCTTAGGTTAGTTAGGTTTATGTAGTTCTACGTTCTAGGGGACTGATGACCTTCGAAGTTAAGTCCCATAGTGCTCAGAGCCCTTTGAACCATTTTTTGGAGATTCGAACTCCGGACCTTTGCTCTTTGCGGGCAAGTGCTCCACCGACTTAGCTTCCCAAGCACGACTCAGGGCCCGTCCGTTCAGCTTTACTTCTACCAGTACCTCATGTTCTAACCTCCAAACTTCACAGAAGCTCTCCTGCGAACCTCACAAACCTAGTACTCCTCTGAAAGAAAGTATACTGTGGAGACGTGGCTTATTCAATGCTTGAGGGTGTCTCCAGAATGAGCAAGTTTGTAAGGTATGAGATGAGCAACACAGTTTTAATATGCTAGGAAGTTTCAGTAAAAATATTATTTTGTTATACGTTATGTCCATGCCTGTTAGATGACGAAATCAGTCACAGCACAATAAAGTACTTCATGTTAAGCAGAAGCAGCTCTTGGTGGCATAAAAAATGTTTTTCGTGCAACGTATCTAATCCATGGAGTACACCTCATAGAAAATTTACATCTTCGAAATTTTTCAAAAAAGGTCCATTTGCCAGGTTTGTGAGTGCAGATACCTTGAGGTACAACACATTGGTGAAGGCCGATTTCAATTCGCTCGAGGACCATCAGCTTTCGTGCGTGTTGTAATTTCGTGGTCAGGAAAAGTGTAATTTAATTGCATCAGTGATCGAAATAAAGGAGAAAGGGAAATGTGTGGAGGGGTCATCCGAGGGGCTGCCGAGGTGTCCTCCCAAGAGGCCTAAGGACCAGCGCCGAGACGGCGGCGCCCGCCGGCGTGGGGAGAGTCCCACGGCGCTTACAGTTAAGTGCTGACTCGTGTACTTTGTAACAGGCCCCAAATTAACAGCGGGTGCGGCCGGGCGCAACATCTGACCTGGGATTTACATCTGTAAGGGAAACTAGGTTCTCCACTCCGACGGCGGAGCTTCCGCGGCTCTGCAGAATGGTCGTTCGCTGCAGTGCAACGGGTCTTGTAAACAACTACGATCTCTCTCTCTCTCTCCCTCCCTCCCTCCCTCCCTCCCTCCCTCCTCTCTCTCTCTCTCTCTCTCTCTCTCTCTCTCTCCCTCCCCTATCTCTCTCTCTGACCTGAAACTCGCCAGTGGCCGTACAGGGACTCAGTCGCGAATGGTGCTAGATAGTAATGGTCTTTAAACCACGCTAGACTGTTCGATACCAGCCAAGTACTAGGTTGCACTGAGAAACTGAAAAATTTGAAATACTTAGGAAAAAAATGAAGAAATATTGTTGCTATTGCTGTAGCGGGATTGATGCAGGTCTCCACGCTTTTTGTGTCCTATGTAAACCTCCTCATTTCTGCACAAATATTGCACTCTACATCCACCTGAAAGAGCTAACTGTACTCAAATCTTAGTCTCACTCTACACTTTTTTCCGCCCCCCCCCCCTAATTCCTTTCATTACTAAACTAACAATTCCTTGATACCTCAAGATGTGTCCTGTCAATGCATACCTCACTCCCGTGGGATGGCAATAAAACTTTATAATCAGATTAAAGAAATTGAAGCACTTGAGGCTAAAAATTAATTCAGAAACTTCATTAATTTATGAGTGGAAAAATTATCATATCTATTTTGTGTGCGATGGTATAGTGAGCGAGAAATCATAAACATATAATGATGAGTTTTTGCTACTTGCTACCTAGTTGTTAATCACTGTCGAGATAGTGATTTTCTTGAAAACCAAGACTACAAAGGGACACAACTGCAAGGTGACGTTAGCTGTTAGACGACGCCAGGGCCTGGAAGCTTCACGTCACACAGGGGCTATTCTTGAAACGCTGCAAGAGAATCGTTTATGTTGGTCATGAAAAGTAACGATGCTTTGGTCTGTTAACATTTTGTTTGAAAGCCAAGGCTTCAGATAGAGCAGTGGATGTTTTTGGACCACCACGAAGAAATCACCACACGTTTACAATCTACGCCACGTAAACCAGCAGTAAGGGGTCTCTCAAACTTCCAGCCATGTCAAGCGGTTAAAAAGCCATGAGATTTCAACCAAGCACTCCGTGGTCATTATGAAATGCTGCTACAGAGGATTTTTAGGAATAGCGTAGACCGTAAAACCTTTTATGCTCACTCCTGTGTTTTCTATTGTGCACATTGTAGGTCCGGCGTAAGACTGACAACGCTCCGGAGATATCGTGTAGATCCCAGGTGCATTGAGACTTGCCACATATTTAACTGGTCTCAGTAATTACCGGCATTTTGACGTAGGCCTGAAGATCGATTTGGTGTGCTTTTCATCAGGCGGCTTATCTTGTTCGACATATGTACATCTACATCCATACTCCGCAAGCCACCCGACGGTGCGTGGCAGAGGGTACTTTGAGTACCTCTATCGGTTCTCCCTTCTATTCCAGTCTCGTATTGCTCGTAGAAAGAAAGATTGTCTGTATGCCTCCGTGTGGGCTCCAATCTCTCTGGTTTTATCCTCGTGGTCTCTTCGCGAGATATACGTAGGAGGGAGCAATATACTGCTTGATTCCTCGGTGAAGGTATGTTCTCGAAACTTCAACAAAAGCCCGTACCGAGCTACTGAGCGTCTCTCCTGCAAAGTCTTTCACTGGAGTTTATCTATCAGCTCCGTAACGCTTTCGCGATTGCTAAATGATCCTGTAACGAAGCGCGCTGCTCTCCTTGGGTCTTCTCTATCTCTTCTATCGACCCTATCTGGTACGGATCCCACACTGGTGAGCAATATTCAAGCAGTGGGCGAACAAGTGTACCGTAACCTACTTCCTTTGTTTTCGGATTGCATTTCCTTAGAATTCTTCCAATGAAACTCAGTCTGGCATCTGCTTTACCGACGATCAACTTTATATGATCATTCCATTTTAAATCACTCCTAACGCCTACTCCCAGATAATTTATGGAATTAACTGCTTTCAATTGCTGACCTGCTATATTATAGCTAAATGATAAAGGATCTTTCTTTCTATGTATTCGCAGCACATTACACATGTCTACATTGAGATTCAGTTGCCATTCCCTGCACCATGCGTCAATTCGTTGCAGATCCTCCTGCATTTTAGTACAATTTTCCATTGTTACAACCTCTCGATATACTACAACATCATCCGTAAAAAGCCTCAGCGACCTTCCGATGTTATCCACAAGGCCATTTATATTGTGAATAGCAACGGTCCTACGACACTCCGCTGCGGCACACCTGAAATCACTCTTACTTCGGAAGACTTCTCTCCATTGAGAATGACATGCTGCGTTCTGTTACCTAGGAACTCTTCAATCCAATCACACAATTGGTCTGATAGTCCATATGCTCTTACTTTGTTCATTAAACGACTGTGAGGAACTGTATCGAACAACGCCACAGAACGGCACGGAACCTAATTTCTTTTCAGAAATCATTCCACTCCAATGTCAAACTCTGTAGCACTTGTACAGCAACAGTGGTAATGTTGAGAGAATTCAGTCGTGGGTGCGATAACAGTCAATAACGATATAGACAACATCGTTCTTGTGAAACACAACTAGATCTTTACTCGCACGAGGTGGTGAGTGCTACGGACGAGGAATTTCAAATTGATTCCGTATTTCTGGATCTCCGAAAGGCTTTTGACCCTGTATCACACAATCGGCTTGAAATGAAATAGCGTGCTTATAGAATGTCGTATCAGTAATGTGACTGGATTCGTGATTTCCTGTCGGAGAGGTCGCAGTTCGTGGTAACTGACGGAAAGTCATCGATTAAAACAGAAGTGATTTCTGGCGTTTCCCAAGGTAGTGTTATAGGCCTTTTGCTGTTCCTTATTTATATAAACGATTGGTGAGACAATCTGAGCAGCCGTGTTAGATTGTTTGCAGATGACGCTGTCGTTTATCGACTACTCAAGTCATCAGAAGATTAAACAAATTCCAAAACGATTTAGGAACGATATCTGTATGGTGCGAAAATTGGCAATTGATCCTAAATAACGAAAAGTGTGAGGTCATCCACATAAGTGCTAAAAGGAATTCCTTAAACTTCGGTTACACCATAGATCAGTCAAATCTAAAGGCCGTATATTCAACTAAATACCTAGGAGTTACAATTACGAACAACTTGAAGGAACACGTAGAAAATGTTGTGGAGAGGCAAACAATAGACTGCGTTTTATTGGCGGGACACTTACTAAAGAGACTGCCTACACTACGCTTGTCCGTCTTCTTTTAGAATACTGCTACGCGATGTGGGATCCTTACCAGATAGGATTGACAGAGAACATCGAAAAAGTTCAAACAAGGGCAGCACGTTTCGTATTATCGCGAAACAGGGGAGATAATGTCACTGAAATGATACAGGATTTGGGTTGGACATCATTTCTAACGAAATTCCAATCACCAACTTTTATCCTCCGAATGTGAAAATATATTGTTGACACCGACCTACATTGGTAGAAACGATCACCATGTTAAAATTAGGGAAATAAGAGCTTGCACGGAAATACATAGGTGTTCGTTCTTTCCGCTCGCTATACGAGGTTGGAATAATAGAGAATTGTTAAGGTGGTTTGATGAACCCCCTGCCAGGCACTTAAATGTGATTTGCAGCGTATCCATGTAGATGTAGATGTAGATATGGTATTATTTTTGCGACACTTTTCGCCTGTATTGAAGGGCATCTTCAGGTGGTCGAACTCTGGGTAAATAATCATTTCATGAAATGAGAAGTCAAAAGCATAAAATTACACCCAGGAAAGAATGGGCCAGGTGCATGTATAGCGCTAAAATACGGAGCAATGCCGATGGCCGCAATTTGTACCTTGTAAAGGTTTACAGTAATGTGGTAACACATCAAAAGCCAATAATGGTAATAAAGGAGAACTCTCGTATGGTAAGATCAAATGTGACTTTCTAAAAATACGGGTTCTGTTAACAGCATAAAAAAATCTTTATATGAAGACGACGTCACTATGCTATTCGTAGTAGCTTCCTATTTTTTATTCTCTATTAAAGCTACTCCTGCGTTACCCCTGTTTGATTTTGTATTTATAACCCTGTATTCACCTGACCAGAAGTCTTGATCCTCTTGCCACCGAACTTGACTAATTCCCATTATATCGAACTTTAACCTATCCATTTCCCTTTTTAAATTTTCTAACCTATCTGCCCGATTAAAGGATCTGACATTCCATGCCCTGATCCGCCGAACGCCAGTTTCGTTTCTCCTGATAACGACGTTCTCCTGAGTAGTCCTCAATTAGAGATCCGAATGGGGGACCATTTTACCTCCGGAATATTTTACCCAAGAGGACGTCATCATCATTTAACCATAAAGTAAAGCTGCATGCCCTCTTAAATAATTACGGCTGTAGTTTCCCCTTGCTTTCAGCCGTTCGCAGTACCAGCACAGCAAGGCCGTTTTGGTTAGTGTTACGAGGCCAGATCAGTCAGTCATCCAGACTGTTGCCCGTGCAACTGCTGAAAAGGCTGCTGCCCCTCTTCAGGAACCACACGTTTGTCTGTGCTCTCAACAGATACCCCTCCGTTGTGGTTGCACCCACGGTACGGCTATCGGTGTCGCCGAAGCACGCAAGCCTCCCCACCAACGGCAAAGTCCATGGTTCATGGGGGGGGGAGGGGGGGAGTGGGAGGGGCGGGGGATGAAGACGAAATACGAAGTGAAACGAGCCGTATTCTCAAGGAAGGAAAATTACAAGCTCCTAATATGACCAGAGCTGAGTGCAGTCGCCCTACTCACTTCGCAGCGATGATAGCGTTGTTGTTGTTACTGCTAACAAACAGCATCGCACCCGTAATTATGGAACACGGGGACTACCATACGAACACAAGTACTCTACTGCACAAAGACACTTACCAGCGGTCCCACGCTATCCAACATCGAGAGTTTTAAAAAGGACTTCTGAGCTTCTCGAAGCGCTCATCGCCGGAAACAGTGTGGTGAAGGATCCCCTTGTGCGCCTAGACTCTCTACCGCTAATGCTCTACTGAAGATCCACAAGGATGGGACACCCTTCTGCCTCAACGTACCCACGGCTGGTTCACCGACATACAAGCTGGCGAAGTACTTGACCAATTTCCTCGCCCCGCATCTGAGTCACTCGGAACATGAGACACTCATGGAAAAAAAAAATCGCTTTACAGAGAAGGGGTTCTGCAACATAAACGAAAGTTGGTAGGCGTGTTTCTACATCCGAATCATGATTTCTTTTCAGATTTCGCACCAGTCGCATAAGAGTGGCGCTAATTGCTCCACTGTGAGGATGCAAATCAGATTTTCTTAAAAAACACGCTGTAACAGTCGTCAGCGTATTGTGTGAAAACTGAATGTTTGTCAGAAGTAACAAATTTTCTCTACACTCTGGATTAATTTAGCAAAAGAATTAATAAAACCGGAAAACTGAAAGTTAATTTAGTGACTGAAATTAATAGTGAACTTTGTTTCTGAAGCACTACGAAATTAAATAAAATGAGGTTAGTCTTGGGCTACCTCAACAATCATCTCAAAAGCAACTTGAATCTACGCAATTTAGAAATAAGAGATTTAGCTTCGAACTTGAATTAAATGATTCTGAACAATTAACAATAGTAAAATTTAGTACGTACCAAGCTGAGCTGCAGTCACAGGTAAGCTAAAATATGGTAAGAAAACTCGCACTCTTAATTTGTGCATGTGTAATCTAAATATTGTAGCCAGCTATGAATACTTTAACTGAACATTGAAATTAAAGCAGTGAAATCGAATGATATTACTTTAATGCTGGCGTTTGAATTTCAACGACACTCGGGTTCATTCCGGAAAAGGAAGGGACCCTGCTTGGTAATGCAATTGGAACAATGAGCAACAAAGGTTCATCCTACGTTGCTGTAATTTGGTGACACAAATTGACCAGTTTGAAAAGCTGAGGTCTGCCATACAGTTCTAAAACTTTACGTGCTTCCAGTCTTCCTTGTTGGTTGATTGGTGGTTTGAAGTCGTCGATCGAGGAGGTGGCGACAATCACTCATTGTCGGCCGTAGCTGTTGCAGAAGCTGGATGTTGGCGCGCCTTCTTCTCGACACGGTCTCCAGCCGAAACGGGCTCTTGACGTGTGCCAGATAACGCTTCCTGTCCACGACACCGTGTCAGAAACTAATATAGCAAGACGAGCGCAACTACATGCTGCGAAACCCCGAAAGCGCGGCAACTCGCGGGAGCGTCACACAACACACCTGCTCAACCGCACTACTCCAGCCAGACACTCTCTGCTCTGCCCGCGCTCCATGCGGCCGAGTTCACACTACCAAAGATCCTAAACACTTTGGTTCTCCACACGACCTATCGATGTAATCGTTCGATAGCATAGTTTTCCCTAGGCAAGACCCAGCGCAAAAATTCAAATAGTATTTACAAAACAAACCAATTATACATCGACATAAATGCATAAATATATACATACAGACAGTAAAACAATTACAATATATAAAGACACAGAAATGTCATATCTTCAGGTAGCAAAATAAGGAAAAAAATTTATAGTACAATAGATGGAAATAGGAGGATATGCATTTCTGGCGTTACACAGTGATGCCTGAGTTCGGCCAGTCGGTACCGTTTGGCCTTCGTTTCCTGTTCGGACGGAGTTTAGTTATTTTTTTATTGACTAATTGCAGGCCAAATTCAAATACTATAATCTTAGTGGCTTGTGAGGAAAAGGTACATACAGTTGCAAAAATGTAAGTTATGGGAAACACGAATTAAAAATTCGACAGTGTTTTTACAGGCCTTACCTTATCCGGGTGAACTAGTGGAAACCATATGCATTTCCATCTTCACTCTCAAGTAGTCTTTTCTTTGCTTGTTCTATTAGGTTAACCTGATTTTCAAACTCAGTAACAATAATGTCAGCTGCATCAGTTGTCCTATTATCTATTTCCTTCAATATCGACAGTGTGAAAGCTTCTGGATAAAATCCTAGCCTCCATAGTCTGCCAAGATTAGCACAGTTAAAAACTAAACAAGTATCGTACGCTGCAAATTCATCAGTAGTTGTGGAAACAAATGTTGGCTTGGGGCATGATTTTCCTGTCAGAAATTTGTAACTTTCATTATAATTTTGAATTTTTCCATGTACACACATTTGTAGACGTTCTGGATCTGCTAAATACCGAAATATTCTGCAAACTGCGACGGCATAAAACTGGAAGAAAACACCGCAGGAATAAATAATGCAGTATCGATAGCACGATACGAAACGCAGGTTGGCAGCAAAGTTGCTGCGGGTCGCCACGAGGGCGCCCCGCCACGCGGCAGCCAATAGAAAAAGAGCACCCAGTCTTCCTGCTGATAAGACGACGAGCCATACAGCGGACGCACACCAGCTAGCCAGCGGAGAAGAACATATTATCTATGAACATTGTATCCTGTACTTTGCTTCGCTCAACATATCAGAAGTTGTGTAATCTGTTTGTTTCTCTTAATACAAGTTATTACTAATTGTTGGCCTTGTGTTGCATATCCTCACAGCCCGGAAAACTTCCTCGAATTGAATCCACACTTTTGCTCTGCTTATCCACTAAGGATACAGCAAATAGTATGAGGAAATACAGAACATGAAAGGGCGTGGCCGCGTGCAAGCTTCTGTTAATTATTATTTTTAACACTCTTAGAAAAGGAATTCTGACCTAATATTCAGGAATTGAAATTTCAATAGCATGTAGTAAATAAACATCGAATACAAAATATTTCACAATTTTCGTCGCTTTTTCGTACGTCCCCCCTTAAGACAGTTCACTATCAGCCCCACGTCATCGTAACGCACCTGTGGTTAACATACAAAGGACTGAAACATAATTTAAGAGCGAAATTGAAAATTAAAATAACTTTTCCAAACATCATCAGTGTATGCTTAGGTATATTAATGTTAACGTTGTAGAGACTCAGAATGATCAAATGAATATGTTAGGCAAAATATACGATCTTAAGAAAAAATTAGTGACGTTGAATAATAAAATTAGGAAGCTGAAAATTGGTCAGAATATGTAGATGTATGTCACAATTAAAAGTTACAAGTCTCAACTTGATCACAGCAATATTTTGGTTAAAATCGGTGTTTTACGAAGAACTGAAGCCGCTAAATATTAGACTCAGAAAGTTGAAAATTGGTATGTAGCCTCATTTCATGCAAAAACTTTAAATATATGACATCAACAAGCTATCTGTATTGTCAGGTTACCCTCCATTCAGAAGGCTGTTGCTCGCAGCGACTGTTATATTGACTTGTAAATAATAGATTTCAGCTATCAGTCGTCCTTTTGAAATTTTATTGGCAGATCTAGATTTCAGCTAGACACTAGCCATTCTCAATACACTATCATTTTTGATGAATGCATGTAATACCTGTTGTCGGGCTTCATCCACAGTTCAATGAATTGTGGATGAAGCCCGACCAACAGGCATTACATACATTCATATAAATGACAGTGCATTGAGAATGGCTAGTTTCTAGCTGAAATCTAGATCTGCCAATAAAATTTCAAAAGGATGACTGATAGCTGAAATCTATTATTTACAACTCTATCTCTATTAGTTGTCAAGTTATTTACTAAAAACCAAATCTGGAACGAAAACATCCATATTCATGGTAGATTAAGTCTCATTTGTATTTGAAAAGGAAGTTATAATTACAGCACTTGATTTCATTCTTGAAATAGTACAGCTGTACCAAGTTTCAAGACTGTTTCACAAGCTGCGACGTTGTTGCGAATAAAACAGTGACCCGTATATAAAATAAGTTTCCTTTAATTTACGTCTATGCTCAAACTTTTTGTTAACAAAAGGTTTGTGACCACACACGTAAATTAAAGGAAAATTTCAAGACTGTATTGTAAATAACGATGCTTAGAAGGAATCTTAAAAAGACAGTTCATAGGTCGTGTTGTATTGCTGGTTTCGTTCTAAAAATTCTAGGCGGCAAAGTTTTAATGTAGTCGAGTGTAAACTTTTTCAGTAACTAAAGCAAACTTAACTCTACTTATATATAAATCAAGAAGATTGTAAATTGTTAAACGACAGAGCTATTAATTAATTCGTATCAGAGAAAGGGTCATTTAGATACTCCACCCTGTGCCTAGGGCGGTTGATAGGAGGTGTCCGCTGCGCCCCTACATAAACACAACTACAGAGGCAGTGATAAGACACACTTCGCGCCGAGATATCAGACATCAGATCGTCTGCGTCTGTCAAACGACCGCGTACGTTGTGTCTCGGATTGCGTCACAGCTGGACACACTTGAATGCGTTTTCGTTAGGAAGTGAACTTGCGAGGACTATATGTGGTGTCACCGCCAGACACCACACTTGCTAGGTGGTAGCCTTTACATCGGCCGCGGTCCGTCAGTATACGTCGGACCCGCGTGTCGCCACTATCAGTGATTGCAGACCGAGCACCGCCACACGGCAGGTCTAGACAGACTTCCTAGCACTCGCCCCAGTTGTACAACCGACTTTGCTAGCGATGGTTCACTGACAAAATACGCTCTCATTTGCCGAGACGATAGTTTAACATACCCTTCAGGTACGTCATTTGCTACGACCTAGCAAGGCGCCATTATCAGTTACTATTGATATTATGAATCATGTACCGTCAAGACCGACGTTCTTCATTAACGGATTAAAGTTAGGTATTCCACCAGCTACGTCCGTTTTTCTAAATTCTAATTTCCTTGTCCTGTTCCAGACCTCACGCCAGCCTGCGTGAGCTAAAACGCGTGCCTTTCGGCCTCCTTCTAGTAACACGGTGTTGGCTCTCCTGCCAACCAAAACACTGTACACCGTCCTGCTTCGCTTAGATTACATGAAAGTAACTGTGTTAGTTGCCCGTACAGTGTGGCAAGTGGCGAGATTATTTTCCTCCAAGGCAAGCACATTTGGTGATACGTCAGGGCGCCAGACCATTTTACTTGGAACTTCCAGTAAAGGTCACCTCTGAACTGTTAATAGTGCTGTTTCCGATAGGGATATGTAGTAATGTACTAAGACATACATTGAAGCGCCAAAGAAACTGGTATAGGCATGCGTATTCAAATACAGAGATACGTGAACAGGTAGAATACGGCGCTCCGTTCGGCAACGCCTCTATAAGACAACAAGTGTCTGGCGCAGTTGTTAGATCGGTTACTGCTGCTACAACGGCAGGTTATCAACATTTAAGTGAGTTTGAACGTGTTGTTATATGCAGCAATGAAGAGGTAATTTTCCGGTACGACTATTTCACGCCGGCCGGGATGATCGAGCGGTTCTAGGCGCTACAGTCTGGAACCGTGCGACCGCTACGGTCGCAGGTTCGAATCCTGATTCGGGCCTGGATGTGTGTGATGTCCTTAGGTTAGTTAGGTTTAAGTAGTTCTAAGTTCTAGGTGACTGATGACCTCAGAAGTTGAGTCCCATAGTGCTCAGAGCCATTTTTGACTATTTCACGAGTGTACCGCGAATAACAGCAATCCTTAGCGGAACCTCTGACATCGCTGCGGCCGGAAAAGATCCTGCAAGAACGGAACCAACGACGACTGAAGATAATCGTTCAACGTGACAGAAGTGCAACCCTTCCGCAAATTGCTGCAGATTTCAATGCTGGGCCGTCAACCAATGTCAGCGCGCGAACCATTCAACGAAACATCATCGATATAGGCTTTCGGACCCGAAGGCCCACTCGTGTACCCTTGATGTCTGCACAACACAAAGCTTTACGCCTCGCCTGGGCTCGTCAACACCGACATTGGACTGACTGGAAATATTTTGCCTCGTCGTTTCAAATTGTATCGAGCGGATGGACGTGTACATGTATGGATACAACCTCATGAATGCATGAACCCTGCATGTCAGCAGGGGACTGTTCTAAAGTGTGGAGGTTCTGTAATGGTGTGCAATTGGCGTGATGCGCGACCCCTGATACTTCTAGATACGACTCTGACAGGTGACACGTACGTAATCATCCTGTCTGATCAGCTGCACAAATTCATGTCCATTGCGCATTCCGAAGGACTAGGGCAATTCCAGCAGGACAATGCGATACCGCCAGCCGTTGTGACCGAGCGGTTCTAGGGGACTGATGACCTCAGATGTTAAGTCCCCTAGTGCAACAAAAAAGTCCCATAGTGCAAAAAAAAAAGTGCGATACCCCACACGTCCAGAAATGCTACAGAGTGGCTCCAGAAACACTCTTCTGAGTTTAAACACTTCCGCTGGACACCAAAGTCCACAGACATGAACATATTGAGCTCTGGGATCTGGGATGGCTTGCAACGTGCTGTCCACAAGAGATCTCCACCCCCTCGTACTCTTATGGATTTATGGACAGCGCTGCAGGATCCATGGTGTCGGTTCCCTCCAACACTACTTCAGACGTAGTCGAGTCCATGCCACGTCGTGTTGCGGCGCTTCTGCCTGCTTGCGGGGGCGCTACACGATGTTAGGCGGATGTACCAGTTTCTTAGGCTCTTCAGTCTAGTTTGCCCATGTAAACTTTTAGAGAATATAGCAGTTAGTTAAAACACAAAACATTTGTTTATAGTCGTAGTTACTGATCCCACTGACTAAACAGCAAGTACAGGGTGTTTCAAAAATGACCGGTATATTTGAAACGGTAATAAAAACTAAACGAGCAGCGATAGAAATACACCGTTTGTTGCAATATGCTTGGGACAACAGTACATTTTCAGGCAGACAAACTTTCGAAATTACAGTAGTTACAATTGTCAACAACAGATGGCGCTGCGGTCTGGGAAACTCTATAGTACGATATTTTCCACATATCCACCATGCGTAGCAATAATATGGCGTAGTCTCTGAATGAAATTACCCGAAACCTTTGACAACGTGTCTGGCGGAATGGCTTCACATGCAGATGAGATGTACTGCTTCAGCTGTTCAATTGTTTCTGGATTCTGGCGGTACACCTGGTCTTTCAAGTGTCCCCACAGAAAGAAGTCACAGGGGTTCATGTCTGGCGAATAGGGAGGCCAATCCACGCCGCCTCCTGTATGTTTCGGATAGCCCAAAGCAATCACACGATCATCGAAATATTCATTCAGGAAATTAAAGACGTCGGCCGTGCGATGTGGCCGGGCACCATCTTGCATAAACCACGAGGTGTTCGCAGTGTCGTCTAAGACAGTTTGTACCGCCACAAATTCACGAAGAATGTCCAGATAGCGTGATGCAGTAATCGTTTCGGATCTGAAAAATGGGCCAATGATTCCTTTGGAAGAAATGGCGGCCCAGACCAGTACTTTTTGAGGATGCAGGGACGATGGGACTGCAACATGAGGCTTTTCGGTTCCCCATATGCGCTTCTGTTTATTGACGAAGCCGTCCAGGTAAAAATAAGCTTCGTCAGTAAACCAAATGCTGCCCACATGCATATCGCCGTAATCAATCCTGTGCACTATATCGTTAGCGAATGTCTCTCGTGCAGCTATGGTAGCGGCGCTGAGGGGTTGCCGCGTTTGAATTTTGTATGGATAGAGGTGTAAACTCTGGCGCATGAGACGATACGTGGACGTTGGCGTCATTTGGACCGCAGCTGCAACACGGCAAACGGAAACCCGAGGCCGCTGTTGGATCAGCTGCTGCACTAGCTGCGCGTTGCCCTCTGTGGTTGCCGTACGCGGTCGCCCTACCTTTCCAGCACGTTCATCCGTCACGTTCCCAGTCCGTTGAAATTTTTCAAACAGATTCTTTATTGTATCGCTTTTCGGTCCTTTGGTTACATTAAGCCTCCGTTGAAAACTTCGTCTTGTTGCAACAACACTGTGTTCTAGGCGGTGGAATTCCAACACCAGAAAAATCCTCTGTTCTAAGGAATAAACCATGTTGTCCACAGCACACTTGCACGTTGTGAACAGCACACGCTTACAGCAGAAAGACGACGTACAGAATGGTGCACCCACAGACTGCGTTGTCTTCTATATCTTTCACATCACTTGCAGCGCCATCTGGTGTTGAAAATTGTAACTACTGTAATTTCGAAAATTTGTCCGCCTGAAAATGTACTGTTGTCCCAAGCATATTGCAACAAACGGTGTATTTCTATTGCTGCTCGTTTAGTTTTTATTGCCGTTTCAAATATACCGGTCATTTTTGAAACATCCTGTAGGAACGTATTCTGTCATTGAACACAAGGTGTAATGTGGACTTGCACATAGGAAATTATGGACAGTATTATCCCTGTCACTTTCTGGCTGACCGTAAAAATAGTTTTTAGGCTTTTGAAGAAAGGTGGAGTGCACACACAGACAAATTAAGAGTCTTTTCATAATGACATGACGAAGTAACGACAATTTGATAATTATCCGCCGCCCCGCAACCTCAATCAGTTTGAACTAGGGTGTGTAATATGGCTACAAGAAGCTGGATGTTCGTTCTGCGGGACTGCAGAAAGACTTGGCAGGAATGTAGCCACTGTATGTGATTGCTGGCAGCCGTGTTCACGAGAATGTGCGGTCGCAAGAAGATTGGGCTCCGGACGGCCACGTGGCACTACCGAAAGGGAAGACCATCGTATTCGGCGTATGGCTCTGGCACATCGTACTGCATCTCGAGCTGCAATTTGAGCAGCAGTTGGCACCACAGTGGCACTACGAACTGTACAAATCGGTTACCTCGAGGGTAGCTCCGAGCCACACGCCCTGTAACTACTCGCCACTGACCCCAAACCACCGCCATTTGTGACTTCTGTGGCGTCAAGCGAGAGTTCATAGGAGGGCAGGATGGGGGTCTATTGTGTTTTTTGACGAAAGCTGGTTCTACCCCGGTGCCAATGGTGACTGTGTGTTGTTTACAAACACACCTGTTATGGGTCTGCAGCCAACCTGTCTGCGTGCTAGATACACTCCTGGAAATGGAAAAAAGAACACATTGACACCGGTGTGTCAGACCCACCATACTTGCTCCGGACACTGCGAGAGGGCTGTACAAGCAATGATCACACGCACGGCACAGCGGACACACCAGGAACCGCGGTGTTGGCCGTCGAATGGCGCTAGCTGCGCAGCATTTGTGCACCGCCGCCGTCAGTGTCAGCCAGTTTGCCGTGGCATACGGAGCTCCATCGCAGTCTTTAACACTGGTAGCATGCCGCGACAGCGTGGACGTGAACCGTATGTGCAGTTGACGGACTTTGAGCGAGGGCGTATAGTGGGCATGCGGGAGGCCGGGTGGACGTACCGCCGAATTGCTCAACACGTGGGGCGTGAAGTCTCCACAGTACATCGATGTTGTCGCCAGTGGTCGGCGGAAGGTGCACGTGCCCGTCGACCTGGGACCGGACCGCAGCGACGCACGGATGCACGCCAAGACCGTAGGATCCTACGCAGTGCCGTAGGGGACCGCACCGCCACTTCCCAGCAAATTAGGGACACTGTTGCTCCTGGGGTATCGGCGAGGACCATTCGCAACCGTCTCCATGAAGCTGGGCTACGGTCCCGCACACCGTTAGGCCGTCTTCCGCTCACGCCCCAACATCGTGCAGCCCGCCTCCAGTGGGGTCGCGACAGGCGTGAATGGAGGGACGAATGGAGACGTGTCGTCTTCAGCGATGAGAGTCGCTTGTTGCCTTGGTGCCAATGATGGTCGTATGCGTGTGTGGCACCGTGCAGGTGAGCGCCACAATCAGGACTGCATACGACCGAGGCACACAGGGCCAACACCCGGCATCATGGTGTGGGGAGCGATCTCCTACACTGGCCGTACACCACTGGTGATCGTCGAGGGGACACTGAATAGTGCACGGTACATCCAAACCGTCATCGAACCCATCGTTCTACCATTCCTAGACCGGCAAGGGAACTTGCTGTTCCAACAGGACAATGCACGTCCGCATGTATCCCGTGCCACCCAACGTGCTCTAGAAGGTGTAAGTCAACTACCCTGGCCAGCAAGACCTCCGGATCTGTCCCCCATTGAGCATGTTTGGGACTGGATGAAGCGTCGTCTCACGCGGTCTGCACGTCCAGCACGAACGCTGGTCCAACTGAGGCGCCAGGTGGAAATGGCATGGCAAGCCGTTCCACAGGACTACATCCAGCATCTCTACGATCGTCTCCATGGGAGAATAGCAGCCTGCATTGCTGCGAAAGGTGGATATACACTGTACTAGTGCCGACATTGTGCATGCTCTGTTGCCTGTGTCTATGTGCCTGTGGTTCTGTCAGTGTGATCATGTGATGTATCTGACCCCAGGAATGTGTCAATAAAGTTTCCCCTTCCTGGGACAATGAATTCACGGTGTTCTTATTTCAGTTTCCAGGAGTGTATATTGGATCTACTCCTGGAGTTATCTACTCCTGGAGTTACGGTCCGGGTGCGATTTTGTATGACAGAAGAAGCACTCACGTGTTTATCCCGCGCACCCTGACTGCAAATTTTTACGTCCATCAGGTATTCGACCTGTTGTGCTGCCACTTATGAACAGCTTTCCAGGAGCTGTTTTTCAACAGGTTAACGGTTGTCCACACACGGTTGGTTTAACCCAAAATGCTCTACATTGTGTCGACAAGTTGCCTTGGCCTGCTCTACCACCAGATCTGTATCCAGTCGAGGACATGTGGGACATCATCCAACGACAACTCGAGCTTCATCCACAAAGATCATTATTCGTCTCTGCGTTGACCGACGAAGCGCAACGGGCATAGAACTCCATCCCACAAACTGACATCCGGCACCTATACAACACAATGCACGCTTCCGTTCAACATTCTGGCAGTTACACCCGCCATGGTTAGCACACTGGACCCGCACACGGGAGGACTACAATTCAGTCCCACGTCCGGCCATCTTGATTTAGGTTTCCCGTGATTTCCCTCAATCGCTCCAGGCAAATGCTGGGACGGTTCCTTTGAAAGGGCACGGCCGACTTCCTTCCCCATCCTTCCCTAATCCGATGAGACCGATGACCTCGCTGTTTGGTCTCTCCCCTCAAACAACCCAACCCAGCAGTTACAACAGTTATTAATGCACCTGCATTTCACATTTGCCATGGCTTACATCGAGCTGTCACCTTGCATTGTTAATCGCTTAAATATCTTACTGAGACAAATGTACCCCCGTAATTTCATTACTCTACATTAATTTTGTTTTGATGTTGCGATTTTTTTCCGTCTGTGTAATTCGACTAGCACGCTGACGACTCTGCAATACGTAACTGAGCACTCAGGGCTGTGGAATATTCCAGAAGTTTGAAGAGGAATATCACGCAGCCTTAGAGCACAGATTATTTACCGTGAATGACAACGGCCACGAAAGCCTGAAGACTTATACGAGTATACTCCCTTTGGTTGTGCTGGTGATGATGATGTTTGGTTTGTGGGGAGCTCAACTACGCGATCATCAGCGCCAGTACAAAGTCCCAATTTTTACACAGTCCAATTTTTTCCCAGTCCAATCTAGCCACTGTCACCAATGATGATGGTGATGATGAAATGATGAGGACAACACCCAGTCCCCGGGCAGAGAAAATCCCCAACCCGGTCGGGAATCGAACCCGGGACCCCGTTATCCAGAGGAAGCAACGCTCGCCATAGACCTCCAGCTGCGGACTCTGTTATGCTGGAAGCTACTTTTGCATATGACGTTCCCGTGCCGTTAAGAATGACGTTTCGAGTTCTGCAGTACAGAGTACAGCGTAACCGGCGGGATTCAGAGAAAAGTCGGATTTCGACAAATTCTAAGGTACAATGAAACGAAAGTTATTTTCTGTGGATGTTAACATTCTGTGATGTTTCTTCGCTCCTGCTGTAACCATAAAAGGACTCTAGGAATGGAGGCGACACTGAAAGGTCTCTGTTAGATTCCTTTCATGTTAATTTCTTAAATCTGTTGTCATTTACGGCATAAATTCCTCTTCTAAATTTACTGTGGTGTTTCTGACTATCTGGGAGGAGACTGAGCAGTGAAACGTGTTACTTTTACACATAAACATGAACGATCTGTCACACTACTACACTTTAAAACACAGTTTATATGTAATTCATGTCACACAGTCTCATACGGAACCTACATCCGCTTTCTTTTATATACTGTATATGATAAGATACTGTCATCCCCCTTCCCTTCTTTGTGAGAGGATGAATGAGCAAATGTATTTCTAGTTGCATGCTTGATGGTAGCAGACAAGCCTGTCTGCTAGAGAACAGTAGGACCAACGTCGGAATGCTAGAGAACAGTAGGACCAACGTCGGAACAGGTAGCTACACTTTATAAAAGCAGAGAGGTTTCTATTCTTAGTATGGTCCTGTCCATCCCTTGTCATGTTGGTATAGGAAGCTGCCTCTCTGGTCACTTCCGTTTGTTAAGCACGCTCGTTAGGAGCCCAGGTCAGTCTGTCCGCGGCAAGCATCTGAAGTGGTAAGATCTCCGGCTAAGCACGTCTCTGCTAAGTCCGTAGGACAATGGATTTCTTAAGTTCAGCCTAACTGAAAATTTAATCACCTTTGTTTCAGGTTTAGATGTAAAATATCTTATGTTATCTTAAATTGCAACACAGTGTAATTCGAGTGTGAAGTTTAGAATATCTTCCAGTAGTTTGCTTTGTCATTACTTTGTGAGTAAAGTGGAACCACGAGTTGATGATCCGTAACTCTAACTAAGATCATCAATCTTAAATGCGAATGTGCGTGAGATTAGAATGTCTCGTCTTGACAATATCTTTCAATATAGCAACTTTTCTTTATGTTCAACCCACGTGGGGTGTACTTTGTGAGACCAGTATCACGTGCTTATATAATTGTTTGACCCGTCAGGTTAATAGTATGACGATAGTAACCAGTTCGAGGTTTTTCTTTTGTAAATTGCGTTTCGATGTAATTTATTTTAACTATCAAAATTACTGTGGAGTTACACTCTTTGTGTAAACCAAGTTGACCGCGTGAAGCATGTAGTGTAATCATCAAAGTAGCCCTCAGCTATTCTTTTCGGGAAGATTTCACAGAGAGTTAGTATGAATTTAGTATACCAGTGTGTGATAATTTCATGACGGACAGGATTGCGCTACGACCGTAACTTCTTTGAGAGAAAATTGAATCGGTTCGTTGTGGTTAATTTCCCATGCATATGTTTCAACGTTCTTTGTGTGTTATTTTATGAATGCAGTGCTGTATGCGGTCTCCCAATCTTGGCTCCATATTTGATGTGTTCCGTAAGATTACAAACTCACATTTTCACAATCCTAAATAAGGCACCAGTTTAGTTATGAATCAAGTTTAATATGCTAAAATTTTAATGGTACAATGATCAATGTTAAAATAAATGTCTAAATATAAACTGATTTATTTCTTTTTATCACAGGTTGTCGTGAGATGACTATTAAAAGATTATAATTAATGTTAATCTGGTTGGGAATTTGGTAAACTAGACTGGATACCTGGTGAAACAGTTGGTCAGTAATGCAAGGATAACTTCCCCAGATGGCTCACAGCTTTTAATCCGCTTTTATTATCTTGAATATCAGCACCGCTTTCAGAACAACTTAATGCATCAACATTACAACACGAAGTGTTATAATTAATAAATTGGCTCACATTTGCTTCTAAAAGCAGGGACAGGACTGTATAAAAAAGGGGCCTGCGTTCTGTACTTGGCTCCAGCTTCCAAACACGTACTGGGTCAGCGCTAAGCAAAATAAAAAGATGAAAAAAAGGCGAGTGGGAAGAAAAATACTTGTAGTGAGGCTACATGTTTTAATTTGAAAAGCGCGTGGTCCACACGGACGCCGCCGTGTTCATTTAAATTCAGGGGTGTAGCGGGCGGGTAACAGGATTTTGTTTCGCTGCGGCGAGGCGCCTCTCGCACGGGCGTATCGCTTTACTGTGCCGCGTGAGGGCGTCGGAGGCGAAACTGCCGTGGTGCGTCTCGTCCTCCGGACTGGTCCTGAAATAATCTCAGCGAACAGGAGTCGGGCGACTTTTCAGTGGTAAGCTCTGTTTGCCACTGTCTCCCCACTGCAATTAACACGATTAAAACAATACTCCAATCGTACAAAATCTCAATAAATTCCATGGTTTACGGTCTGCTTCAAATGTTCCTTTACGAATGATGATGCAGAAGTACTTCAGAAATTTACTTCCCGCACCAGAAATGAGTTATATACAGGGAGAGAACAAAATATAGATACACCACAACTACAGTTGCCATGTCTAATACGGTGTAGTAAACCCGTTAGCATTTACAACAGCTTCCAGTTGTCTCGGAGTGGATAAATACAGTCCCTGTATCTATTCATTCCACTGCATTGTTGGCGGATTGAGACAGCAACTCGTTTTCATTGTTATATTAAAATACATACATCAGAACTCCTGAAGATAGACGTTGACTCTGTATTATGTATCAAACACTCAGTCCATTTCACTATTCAGAGATGTCACTAAACAAGCCGAAAGATGTAAACAGCTATGCATGAGTAGCGCCTATTAGATGGAGGCTGTCCGACAGCCGATCAGTTCCAGTCATTCCACCAAGTAGGAGGTACACGGCTCCGTGTGGTCTGTAGGTCAACCATGCCTAGATGCTCAATATCGCGGTCCGATCGCGTCCGCACTGTTAGTTTGTGCCAGGAAGGGTTCTCAAGGAAAGTGTTCAGGCGTCTCGGAGTGAAACAAAGCGATGATGTTCGTGCACGGAGGAGATACAGAGAGACAGGAAATGCCGATGGCATGCCTCCCTCAGGCCGCCCAAGGACTACTACTGCAGTGGATGACCGCTACCTACGGATTATGGCTCGCAGGAACACTGACAGCAAAGCCATCACGTTGAATAATGCTTTTCGTGCAGCCACAGGACGTCGTGTTACGACTCAAACTGTGCGCAATAGGCTGCATGATGCGGAACTTCACTCCCGACGTCCATGGCGATTTCCATCTTTTAACCACTACACCATAAAAAGCGGTACAGATGGGCCCAACAACGTGCTGAAAGGACCGCTCAGGATTGGCATCACGTTCTCTTCACCGATGAGTGTCGCATATGCCTTCAAGCAGACAATCGTCGGAGACGTGTTTGGAGGCAACCAGGTCAGACTGAACGCCTTAGACACACTGTCCAGCGAGTGCAGCAAGGTGGAGGTTCCCGCTGTTTTGGGGTGGCATTATGTGGGGCCGATGTACGCTGCTCATGGTCACGGAAGGAACCGTAACGGCTGTACGACATGTGAATGCCATACTCCGACCGATAGTGCAACCGTATCGGCAGCATATTGGCCAGGCATTCGTCTTCATGGACGACAATTCGCGCCCCCATCGTGCACATCTTGTGAATGACTTCCTTCAGGATAACGACATCGCTCGATTAGAGTGGACAGCATATTCTGCAGACATGGATAGGGATAGATTGAAAAGGGCTGTTTGTAAACGTTCAGGCTGGTAACCCCAACCCAAAATCAAAAGTAAAGTAGGAACTAACCTAGCCTCAAAAAAAAATATAAAAAGAAAGAAGACTCAATCTAGCAAATGAACAATAAAGCATAATCATTAAAATTAAAACCATAAAAACAAAAAAATTTGGGTGATAAGAACTTAAATAAACTGAACCTCTAGCAGTAATTATTAAAGAACAAATTCAAAAACTCAACAAAATCAAACTAAAAGAAAAATAATCAATACCAAAATAATATCTAATTATGTTCAATTCAGCATATGAATAAACACAAATCATAAGAACAAAACTCGACAGAAACATAAAAGAATGAACCAACCACCAACAATTATTTAACAAAGAGGGATCAAAAAAATAGTTATAAAGAAATACTTTAACATAAAGATAACCCAAAAGAATTAAAAAATCATTACCATGAGACCGAATTATTGAAACCAAAATAGAAAGACCTAAAGCACCTTCACAAACAGAAAAAACTAAAAAAATAACAGGAAAGAAATAATCATAATCAAATCAATAAGAAAAAGGACTGTTTATGGACGACGCGACCCACCAATCACTCTATGGGATCTATGCCGAATCGCCGTTGAGGAGTGGGACAATCTGAGGCAACAGGGCCTTGATAAACTTGTGGATAGTATGCTGCGACAAAGAGAGGCATTCATCAGTGCAAGAGGGCGTGCTACTGGGTATTAGAGGTACCGGTGTGTACAGCAGTCTGGACCACCTCCTCTGAAGGTATCGCTGTATGATGGTACAACAATCAATGTGTGGGTTTCATGAGCAATAATAAGGGCGGAAATAATGTTTATGTTGATCTCTATTTCAGTTTCCTGTACGGGTTCCGGAGCTCTCGGAACCGAGGTGATGCAAAAACTTTTATGATGCGTGTAAAACAGTCACGGCTGCAAAGTCATTTCTATCTTCTCATTTTTATAAAAGAAAACTTTGCAGCCATAACTGTTTTATTTTAATATAATCCTTTTATGGTTTTCAAGGGAATCCTATGCCATTGTTCCTGTACAACAATGGTAAGTTCAGGCAAGGATGATGGAGGTGGACAGCCACAATGCACCCTTTTCTTCAAAGTAAACTACAAAGGCTCAATAATATTGAGCTCTGGCAACTGTAATGGCCGGAGGAGATACGAAAATTCATCCTCTCGCTCACAAAACCAGTTCTGGACGGTTAGGCCTGTGTGAACAGGGGCTCAGTGTTCTTGGTAGGCAGCATTACCATTGGGGAACAAACATGGAATGGACCTGGTCAGCCAAAAAGGTCAAATAATCCTTGGGAATAATGAGACCTTCAGAGTGCCCATGGAGCCAATGGAATACCACGATATGTCTGCCCAAATCATGCAACCCTCGCCACGTTTCGTCCTGGGACGTAAACCCTACCACAAATTGGAAATAGTGTGCAACAACGCTCATCCGACCAAAAGACTTTCTGCCTTTGGACCATAGTCCAGGTTTAATGGATTCGGCACCACGTTTTCCTTTTACGGGCATTCGCATCGGTGATGACTGTTTCTGCAGTTCCAGCTCTCCCTGAAATTCCCTGCCTACGGAGCTTCCTTCGCGATGTTACGTGCTCACAGGATTCGCGAGTGTGACATCGTGTTCTGGAGTTACTTTCAGTTGCTGTCCTCTTATTTTTCCTCAAAATTCTCCTCAATGACCGTCCGTCACCATCATTCAACATACACTTTCGTCTGCGTTGTGGCTTAGCGAACACGTTTCTCTGCTTTCCCTGAATGTGTACAAAAATTCGACACGGTGCCTATTGAAACACTAGATGCTTCGGCTACCTTGACTATGAGAGCACCCACAGTACGAGCACCAATAATTATCCCACATTCGAATTCACTTAGCTCCGACATAATGCGCTCACAACTACACGAACACTGTTCTGACAACGATGGCCACGTAATGAGGATAACGCGTCCCATCTGTAGTCAAATAAAATCGCGGCTCTGAGGCTTGGTTAACATCAGCATTTATGTTCAGGCATGCATTTCTCTTGATGTTTCCACATTTTTATCCAACTTCGGCAGATAGTAGTGTCAGAGGTGTTAAGGAGTAGCTATAATAGTTAAAAATAAAGAATGCTTCATGATCCGATGGAGTCCCTGTAACATTCACTTGAAGATCGCTCGAACAAAAAACGTTGCTAGTAGCTGTAAGAAATAAAAGCTCATACTTAACTTGTAAGAAGACTAGAAGAGGTGATCCACAAAAATATCAGTTCATTGATGACCATCTTTTGTGAAATCCTACAACACGAAGGAGTCTACTGGGGCACATTTCTATGTGGCACCCGAATGTGATTTTATGAAAGATGTATTCTTTGATAGGCTTTATATCGCTGACTGTGTACGACAGCAGAACCAGAGATACGGACTGCTTCTGGTCTGCGATCATACTCGGTGTAAAAGAGCGCTTGGCGCACAGTTGTAGGTAGCTGTCTGTGAGGGAAAGACGATGAAGTAGGCTTTATTTGTGGTGTGCTTTGTGAAGCCACCAAGTGTTAGATTAATGTAGGTACGACAACATCGTTGAACTTGGAAGCAGAAGTCTTCATACAAGCAAGGTAAAGATGTTAAATAATTATGATTTTTATTTTTGCCAGCGCATTAGTATAGATTAGTCGCCAGATAATTTGGAATTGTTGAGTAACCCCGGAATGTACATAAACTGTTTTGTTAAAAAGTCTAGTTATATATTTCGCTTTTGTAATGTTCAAGATTTGTTAGCAGAGCTATGTGTAATTTGATGATTTGCATTTGTTGGATTAGTGAGGTTAGATAATACTTGCTGTTTAAATGTCATTGTTTGTGAATCAGTTGTGAGTAATGTAACTTCAATTGTCAGACATTTTTGAAAAGACAAACTTACCTTGCAATATAACTTTGCAAAAAAAAAATCAGTGTTAGCTATTCACCACACTCAGTACCGCCTCCCTGTCCAGGTCAAATATTTTTCAAAGAAGTTGAATTTTCTTAATGTTCTCGTTTATCAACCAAAATAATGTCATGTGCATTACATGTATTATGGCCAGCATTGCACACTGCTTGTAAAGTGCGCGTGGGGCACACAATACTCATTGAAGCCTGTGCTATGGTAATTGAGCGGGGTTCACCTTATGAGAGAGGATTTTCTTACAGATATCGACCGCGTGTACCTGAATGGTGGCAAATCAGACTTACACCCACTCTGTAATAACAATGATCCGACAAACAAGTTCGAAATGCAATTACATGTCAGGGTGGACCAAAGACAACACTGAAGATGCTATCAATTTGATAATAATACGGTCGCCACCCTAATTAGGCATTAACTGAGTTTCTACCCTGTACAAGTTGGTATATATTCATGCAAAACAACAAATTGTAACACTGCATAATATAGTAGAATTTTAGAACCAAAAAATCTATACTGTCTGTTAATCTGATTAAAATCGGGCATAGGTTACCCTAGAAATAGCACTTTCGAGCCACACACAAAATGTCAATTTTGATAAAGATAAAACACTGATAGATTTTGGCTTTTATATTGACTTTGACTTTTGCTGGTCAAACCAATTTAGAACACTTCAGAATTCAAATGAATAAAAGGGGGGTGGGGACCCTGAAACTGTATAAAAACAAATTATTACTGATTTTATTATGCGTTCAAGATTTCCAGTATGCAAGTTACTACTCTTTTTCATCTTATTTACTGCTCATTTAAATACCTTTATATCTGTCTCGAAATAGTTAAACTTCATTACTATATCAATATTAAAGCTATCTTTCAACTTCGTTAGACCTTCGCTTTTCATTTACTGGTTCATTAACAAAACAGATCTTTAAACACCATTCTAACATATCTAGGTCTGCAAGTAATTATTATTAACACAAAATTTAATTTTTCATTTCGGGACACTCGGATTGCACAACATTTGGAAAGGACCCTGTCTAGGTTAGTTGTGAGGATAATTAAATGATGGGAAAGTTCCGGTAAAATTTAGGTTATTATTGAACCGTTCACTCTCTGGTCCATACGAATACAGTACTAAAAGTTTCAACCTGCTTGTATCGATGCGGCGGTTGGCGGGCGGCGAGATGGCGAGGCACAGAGCACACATACAACCACAGCTATGGCTCTTGATGTATCGGCACTTTAATTCTTCTTAGCGTCGCAATAATTTTCCATTTAGTGCCTATGAAATTTTGCCATGCTGTGTGGGCGTTGGAACGGCATACCCGAGGCTCAATGAAACTACGTCTTCCAGGAGAGCCTCCTCGCTCCAGAAGGTGTTGCTCAAACCAGTGCCAAACTCCAACTACTACTGCTGAGCCCGTTGTGCCGTGCAGTGCCCGTGCGCATTTTCCCGTGCTCGCCTGCCATCCACCTTTTACCGCTCTCTTTCAGACTGGGTATTCACCCGAGGTTTTGCATTCTACATATCCTAACACATTGCCTACGTATGGACCAGACGCACAGTTACAATTTTAAACATCTTACAACAGTTCCAAAATTTGTTACATTTCAATTCTATCACAATATTACTTGACATTTGACATAAACATTAATATTCACCTTGAAACTCGTTTACAGTTTTCTTAACACAATGGCATGAAACAAAAAAGAAATGAAATCAGAACATCAGTTACACAAGTTTAACGAAAAATCAGATGGAAAAAATATTATTTATATGTACAATACTACAACGTCGTTGTTGTTACACATGCCCCTGTTTCTAGCAAACTTCACTAAGTGCAAATTTGATGGGAACACTGAATTTTATATTTGTACAGGGGTTCTGAATCTTTGTGTGAAGGTACCATCATAAAATTTTGTATCACTAAACTTCCTTTCACTCACATTATAGAGGTCTATACTTTTTAATACATCGAGAAAATTTGCCTATCATTTACTTAAGTGCCTTTGGCACAGTCCATCCTCCTATCACAACGTGATTTAAGTAGCAAATTACTCATTATTATTAAATTTCTCAGGTAAATAAAATCAAAATTTTGAACACAAACACTTAACTACAAAGCATATACAAATACCTATATACACTATAAAACAATTTGTTGCTGCTTGCATTGAATGGCAGTCCATTTCCTTATTTACTAATAAACACAAAATACTATTTAGAAAAATCACTACATATATTTCCTGCCTATTATTCAGATTTGGGCAGTCCATTTCGCATCATTTTATCACATCACCTGTACCACACTTACAATTCTCCTTTGACTATTTATCTGCCCTCTTTGGTGTTTGTCAGTCCTTTATATAATGACTCACGTACTGCCCACTTTGATTTTTGGTATTCCCATCTTTTATTTGGCTTGCCGCATTTACGCTTTCTTTTCAGCCCTTTTTTCCATACATCTTTACATTTATAGTACATTTGGTAATCTGAAACTTACATAAGTACATTAGCACACTGACATTGGTATACATGTCTGCCCCTGGTAGCTGAGTGGTCAGCGTGATGGAATGTCAATCCTAAGGGCCCGGGTTCGATTCCCAGCTGGGCCGGAGATTTTCTCCGCTCAGGGACTGGGTGTTGTGTTGTCCTAATAATCATCATTTCATCCCCATCGACGCGCAGATCGCCGAAGTGGCGTCAAATCGAAAGACCTGCACCAGACGAGGGGTCTACCCGTCGGGAGGCCCTAGCCACACGACATTTCATTTCATTTCATTAGTATACATACATTTACAAAGATTTGTTACATTTAGAATAAAATAGTTTCATCGTAAGATTCAGCACATTTACTGCAGACTGCTTGCTGAGTGTACTTAGGTCACCTACTCCTAGGAACATACAGTTTCAGGTCCACAACGTTTCTTACATCTAAAGGTCTCTTGGATTTTGGGTAGATCGGAATGTACTGTATTATATACGGTCCATTATAAATATATATAAATTTGGAAATTTCATGGTTCAGTTCACTAGATTTTTCGTGGGTTTTTAAAAGAACATAATCCTCAATTTTAAATTTTGAAACTTTCAGGTTTATATCGTGTCTTTTAGATCTAGATTCAGCTTTTTGCTTTGTCCTTTTTCTGACTAATTCTTTCTTTTGACTCAACCCCGAGCTTGTACAAGGTGGAAACTCTAATTTTTCCTCAATTAAACTTTTACTTCTGCTGCCTAACAAAATTTCTTCCGGTGGGAACCCAGTAGATTCATGACGTAAGGTGTTCATGACATTCTCAAAGTCCGATATAAATCTGCCCCAGACTCTAAATCATGCCCCTTCCTGTTCTTTCCACAACGCACCTTGGTCGACTGTGACATCGTCCCAAGATACGTTCCTGACCTGTGAACCATTTATATCTGGTGGCTTTCTAGGTTTCTGGAGTTCAAAGTCTTTGCTTACTTGAACTCTTTGCAAAATAGATACTGAGTCGTCAGGTGGCTCTTTCTGTCTGTGTTCAGTCTCAACATCTGGGTTTTGTTTTGAAACTTCGTCATCAGTAGGTACAATATCGCAATTAGCTGTATTCCCATTATTTTCACTAGTACCGAAATACTCGTCATCTGAACTATCGTCAGAATCCGACCATTCTGGATCGCTTTCAGGTTCTAACATAAAAGCTTTTCTGAGACAGGCACTAAGTTCTTCCTCTGCATTTTCGTCAGGCTTTAATTTTAACTCAATATCCTCTTCTGGCAAAACGACCTCATCATCAGCTTTACTCACATCCAATGTTACTTCATACTTAGTGTAATCCTCGTGAACTTCAGTTACTCGTAGGTAATTACTTGCCCCTTCCCCACGGTGCCTTTCGGTAACGTCTTGTATCGTTGGCGGATCGTTAACAGAAGTTACTTCCTCGTCAATGCTTAGGATTTCATCCTCCAATTCCTTCCTATTTTTAACCATCGTCCTATCGGCAGCACGCGTACTTTGCGCGGCGCTATTTACTCTCTCCTCTTCAAATTCGGGCCACGTCACCTTATCGACGTCCCTACTATTTCCTTTTTCACTAATTAACCTCCTTGCCTCATATTCCTTCTTAAAATCCTCCCACTCACATTGCTTGAGGCCCTTGTACAGATCGTCGATCTGCACACACCAATCAGTTACTTCTGCTAATTTATTCTCGCCATTTACTTCATTGCTAACACTGCTAACCGCACCTCTCTGTGTATCCACTGTTCCGTCCACTATTTCCTTCGCCACGGAATTACCACTCATAATGTATTCGCCAGCTCTGACGGCAATGTTCGTACCAAATGCTGCCGCCTTGCTAGTGGCTTCTCTCCGAACAGCTGTTCTGCTAGGCTGGGCCGTTGCCCTCTGATGCTCTAATCGCCTGTTAACAAGTAGCGCTCCGCGCGGCGGAGATGACTCATTCTGGCTCGCACCTGACGCTTACTGCGCCACAACACGCTGCGTCGTTCCACGCCTGTCCCTAAGCTGTCTCATAACTTCACTGTCAGTCCGCTAATATTTCTTAAATCGGGGCCGGTATGTTCTGTCCGCTTCCGTTTGGCCCGCAACGTTCGCGGAAATCAGTTTCCCGCGTCGTTATTATTTTGCGCAGTGTACCCTCTACCACGACCTGGATAACTCCCTCTTCCTCTTCCTCTGCCTCTACCTCTCTGTATCATATTGACGCGAAAACCCTCGCCGTCATTCCTCTCGTCATTATTACGATTATTCCTGTTACTAAAATTTTGATAATTGGCACGACTTTCGCGCCAGTGGTCTTCGTCTTCGACCCTTCCGAGAAACGCTTGGAAGCTGCGATGATTGCTTTGCACATATCTCTTCGAATCTTCTGGAAGCTTTTTATATAGCTCCCATACGATTTCAGAATCAGATCTTCTACCTCTTAAGTGTGTCAACGGTACCAATATTCGCAGAAATCTTTCAAAGAATTCCTGCCCCTGTTATCATGAAGTTTGGCCATGATAAACTCACGCCACAAACGATCCTGTTTTTGTTCGGACCAGTATTCTTCTGTAAACTTTTGTTTAAACTCTTCGAACGTCATTAGTTCGGTATTCAAGTTAATTCCCCAGCGCTTAGGGTCACCTGCTAGGGCGCTAATTACTACGTTTATCTTCTCCTGATCAGACAGGTGTTCAGGAAACATCCTCTCGCAATTTTTGATGAAATCCAACGGATGCCATCCGTTATGTTTTTTGGCGGGATCGAAGCGCTCCTCACCTTCCAACGACTTCGTAAGTGGCGTGCCATTACAGACAACACCAGGCATATCTTTGATTTTACTCTCGAGATCGAAAATTTTGCCTTGAATTTTTGATGTATTTTGTTCACACTTTTCTACACATCCAGTAACTTTTTCGCCTAAATTTCTTTCAGTATCTGAATCTGCCTTTTTCAGCTGTGATATTTCATGTTGGCATTTGTTTACGATCTCAGTTTTAAGACCGAAAACTTTTTCGTCTACTTTTGTTTCAACTAGAGGCTCTACTTTCTCCTGGATGTTGAGAATTTCAACATCAAACCTACTGTTAATGTCGTCAATTTCCCCCTGCATAGTATTCAAATTTTTATTAATTGTGTCAATTTCAGATTTCATTGTATTTATTGCAGAACTCAAATTACCCACTTTTTGTTCTATCTGTTCGATTTGTTTACTAATTTTAATTCCTTGTTCTTCGACCTGTGCTTTAAGCTGACCAACTTGTGTTTTAAGCTGCTCGTCAAAGTGTGTTTTAAGCTGACTAACCTGATTATTGACTTATGTTTGAAGCTGATCATTCTGTGTTTTGAGCTGAACATTGACATGTGTTCTGAGCTGAAGAACGTGTGTTTTAAGCTGACTAACGTGATTACTAACTTGTTTTTGAAGCTGATCATTCTGTGTTTTGAGCTGCTCACTCTGTCCTGCAATTTGTTTGGTTAATAGTTCAAATAAGTCGTTCATGCTTAAAATTTTCACACTGTTTTGTTCTACGGAATTGGTGCGTTCCGATCCTACTTCAAAATTTTCTTTCGGTTCTTTCTTTATCTGTGGTGAATCAAACACGTCAGTGGATTCGTTCACATACCCACTATCATCTACAAAGTCATCCTGTACTTCCTGTTTTATTCCTTGGTGTGTTCTAGGCAAACTCGACATTTCAATCTGTTCGTTAACATGTTCGTGGTATTGTATGTACGCCAATTGTCTACCGCTAACGCCATCTGTTATCTGGCCACGTAAACTCCTATCATTGCCAGCAGAATCTTCCATTACGCTCGGCACATCTACTATTTTTACATTCTTGTCCATACCGAACGCAAGTTACACCTCACTACCGTACTTGCCGTTCACTGCTATTTACTTCACTGAATATTATTGCAATTCGTGCCACTGAACATCCACTGTTCGGTATTCACGTTAATTTGTGACCGACGACAACTGGATGTCCTGTCACCGGGCGCCACTTGCAACATGCGCGTGGGGCACACAATACTCATTGAAGCCTGCGCTGTGGTAATTGAGTGGGGTTCACCTCATGAGAGAGTATTTTCTTACAGATATCGACCGCGTGTACCTGAATGGTGGCAAATCAAACTTACACCCACTCTGTAATAACAATGATCCGTCAAGCAAGTTCGAAATGCAATTACATGTCAGGGTGGACCAAAAACAACACTGAAAATGCTACCAATTTGATAATAATACGATCGCCAGCCTAATTAGGCATTAACTGAGTTTCTTCCCTGTGCAAGTTGGTATATATTCATGCAAAACAACAAGTTGTAACACTGCATAATATAGTAGAACTTTAGAACCAAAAAATCTGTTGAACTTATAGTTTCACGTTCTGTACTGATATGGAAAAACCATGAATACATAACACTATACTATAATGTATTCTACAAAACTTTATACTGTCTATTAATCTGATTAAAATCGGGCATAGGTTACCCTAGAAATAGCACTTTCGAGCCACACACAAAATGTCAATTATGATAAAGACAAAACACTGATAGATTTTGGCTTTTATATTGACTTTATCTTTTGCTGGTCAAATCAATTTAGAACACTTCAGAATTCAAATGAATAAAAGGGGGGGAGAGACCCTGAAACTGTAATAAAACAAATTATTACTGATTTTATTATGCGTTCAAGATTTCCAGTATGCAAGTTACTACTCTTTTTCATCTTATTTACTGCTCATTTAAATACCTTTATATCTGTCTCGAAATAGTTAAACCTCATTACTATATCAATATTAAAGCTATCTTTCAACTTCGTTAGACCTTCGTTAGTCATATATTGGTTCATTAACAAAACAGATCTTTAAACACCATTCTAACATATCTAGGTCTGCAAGTAATTATTATTAACACAAAATTTAATTTTTCATTTCGGGACACTCGGATTGCACAACATTTGGAAAGGACCCTATCTAGGTTAGTTGTGAGGATAATTAAATGATGGGAAAGTTCCGGTAAAATTTAGGTTATTATTGAACCGTTCACTCTCTGGTCCATACGAATACAGTACTAAAAGTTTCAACCTGCTTGTATCGATGCGGCGGTTGGCGGGCGGCGAGATGGCGAGGCACAGAGCACACATACAACCACAGCTATGGCTCTTGATGTATCGGCACTTTAATTCTTCTTAGCGTCGCAATAATTTTCCATTTAGTGCCTATGAAATTTTGCCATGCTGTGTGGGCGTTGGAACGGCATACCCGAGGCTCAATGAAACTACGTCTTCCAGGAGAGCCTCCTCGCTCCAGAAGGTGTTGCTCAGACCAGTGCCAAACTCCAACTACTACTGCTGAGCCCGTTGTGCCGTGCAGCGCCCGTGCGCATTTTCCCGTGCTCGCCTGCCATCCACCTTTTACCGCTCTCTTACAGACTGGGTATTCACCCGAGGTTTTGCATTCTACATATCCTAACACATTGCCTACGTATGGACCAGACGCACAGTTACAATTTTAAACATCATACAACAGTTCCAAAATTTGTTACATTTCAATTCTATCACAATATTACTTGACATTTGACATAAACATTAATATCACCTTGAAACTCGTTTACAGTTTTCTTAACACAATGGCATGAAACAAAAAAGAAATGAAATCAGAACATCAGTTACACAAGTTTAACGAAAAATCAGATGGAAAAAATATTATTTATATGTACAATAGTACAATGTCTTTGTTACATGCTCAGCCTGTATTTTATGAGAGACCAGAATATATCGCGTTTCTCCATTGCTGCTTTAAAGGTAAGAATGTTTTATTTAAATGTTGTGACCAAAGTTATTAGTTTTGAACAGGGCCAGATGATTCAGCGCCTAATGGGCTGAATTTGTTTTGCAGTGACTGCATTTCTTTATCGTTACTGGGAGTTACATTTCCTGCTCAATTAGAGTAAAGTTTAGCTAACAATAACACAGAATAAGCACATCACTTGCAGTTACAACAACCTACACGACAATCCGAGTGCTGTATCAGGTCCACAGTTCAGACATTCATTCAACATAATCTTAAAAGATTAAATATTTTTTAAAAGAACTTTACACTTGGTGACCCTGCCAGGACAGGAAACTGGACTTATTTATGAGAAGGGTAACAGAGGTGAACCACAAAACTATCATCTCATTGATGTCCATTTTTTGTGAAATCCTACAACACAGTCTCCCATAATGAAGTACCCAACAGAATGGCCTCCTCCATGTCAACCAGTACTGATGCCACAAGAATTGATCATTCGAAACCCAACTTGTGCTTTCCTCAAATGACATCCGTAATGCCATGGATGAAAGCGATCACGTTATTACGATCGCATATCAAACAAAATTTGTGATCGGGTTGGGGATTTCTTCGTAGGGGGGGCTTACAATGTTGGATGAAGAATCATTGACAAATATAGAGTATAAAATTTTATTCACGGCTGTCAGTCAGCAACTGTGGAGCATATTTTATGAATATAAATAATGAGTCTCAGCTGCACATATTTTATTAAATGAACTTCTTGACTAGTTTTGGCAAATTAATTTGCCATCCTCAGAAGATCATACAATTAAGGTTACATCGGAAAGCAGTCTGTTGGTACTAATCATCATATGTCTCGTGGTTTTTTTAATATTTTACTTATGATGCGAAGTTTTTCTGATCACCTTATCTTCGCATTTTTACGTTACCTTTTAACTGTTTGACAGTACTATGTAAAATTTTAATGAAGGGCTCTATAGTCCAGAGTTTGCTTGACGATCCCATTCCGGTATAAGCTTAATTGTACGATCTTCTGAGGATAGCAAATTAATTTGCCGAAATTAGTCAAGAAGTTAATTCAATAAAATTTGTGCAGCTGACGACTGATTATTTCTCTTCTGTTGAGTGGTACGTAAGTAAATAAATTAGTGAAATTAAAGTGAACTAGAAATTAGAATATAAATGAAAAACTTGGTTTAGTTTAGAGAGTTACATACTCGCAAGCAGCGAGCCGTACAGCAGAACAGAAGAGACAATGACCCTGAAGTCAGCAAATTCCACATAAGCGGGCGCTGTCGATTCAGCCGTCAGGGCATCGCCCGACCGGCTCACGTGTTTCTCAGTTGTCGTATGTGAGCAAAGGCCCTCGCCTACATCCCAAGAGCCAATGACCGACGTAAAGAAGATTCTTCGAGAAGCTATTCAACGTGACAGAAGAGGCAATGACCGGCTCACGTGTTTCTCAGTCGTCACATGTGATCAAAGGCCCTCACCTACATTCCAAGAGCCAACGACCGACGTTAAGAAGATTCTTCGAGAAGCTTTTCAACGTGACAGACGAGGCAATGACCGTGAAGTCGTTCACCTCCAGTAAACTGAAGTGAATAAATACGCGAGACGCAGTGGGCCAGACAGATGAAGTCAGAGGAAGTCAGATGAAGACAGATGAAGACGGAGTCGAAGACGGAGACGGAGACGAGAGACGAAGAAGACGAAGAAGCGTAGCAGTAGTTTTCAGTCAGTTTCGGTGCTGAAGACCGTCATGTAAGAAGAGGAATAGCAAGCAGTAGCCGCAGCGCCAGAAGACAGAAGTTAAAAGGTATTTGAAGTCTGATTTTTACGTACCCGGGTGACTCGTGAGGACGGGAAGGAGACGGCCTCACGTCAGTAGTCACCTGTGAGCTGGGATGAAGACCTGACAGCCGAAGACTGGCAAGCAGGAGTCCGTGGTTCGAGTCCGCCACACTGGCCTTCCCCCGCCGCGCCGCTCCGCTGGCCGACGCAGAACACACGCGGCCGCTTAGAGAAGAGAAACACTGGGACGCGACACCCAAGGTATCATCCGATGCACGATTTCGCTCGCAATAATTAAACGGGCCACCTCGCGCTGCGCTTCTCCAGTCAACTGAGCGAGACAGCGACACGAGATACACACCGCTACGCGTAATCAGACGCCGCCGCCGCCGCCGCCGCCGCCGCTGCCGCCGCTACCGCAGCAGAAGACTTCACAAACGACACAGCTGCCGCTCTCCGAACCAGAACATCCCGTAAGATACAGTTGTACAAATCGTCAATAAAAGTTATCTTATGTAAAAATGATGTTTCATTCGACCTCATACCCGAGCCAAGGAAGAACCCACCCTGCCCACATGTTGTTAAGAGAGAAAAGTTAATTTATTTAATATTTTCACCCTGACAGAATGCTTTAGAATGCTCATCCTGACAATTGACAGCATCCAAAGAGAAAACCCAGTTACATTTAGTAGCAGAAGTGTCACATTTAGTAACACAATTGTTACATTTGATGTCAGAAGCCGTTAAAGTCGTTACACTTCTTAAAATGGTGCAGAGTAACTTCAGGTGCATCCCAGCGAAGTGTATTGGCAGCCTAGCTGTTCATGTTGTATATCAGTGATTTGGCAGAAAATCTTAACAGTAAACTCACAGTTTTACAAATGATACATTTATATATAACGAAGTGCTCTCTGAATAAAGCTGCAGACTTACTTTAAATGTACATAAGTGTAAAATCGTGCATTTCACAAAACGCAGAAACATAATATCCTATGACCAGAATGTCAATGATTCAGATCTGCAATCTCTAAAATCATGCAAACACATGGGTGTAACAATTTAAAAGGATATGAAATGAAATGATCACATAGACTCAGTTGTAGGTAAAATAGGTGGTATGGTTCGGTTCATTGGTAGGATTTTGACGAGATGGGGCGTTAAATCCTAAGCTTGTGTCCTTCCAAAAGCTGCAACGAATGTTATAGATACGGATGAAGCCCGTTTCCCGTTGACGTGCTGCTATCATTATAAGCCGTTCAATTTGAATGAAATGTGTGAACCAAATAGGCGACAAAGCAGTGCACTGTGTGCGTAGACGCTGTAGTAAATTAATTTTGTATGCTAAACCAAAGATCCAGTTGCATCATATATCACTGTCTATCTGTAATCCTTGATGTATTTTCGTCATTCAATTTAAAAAATAACTGAGGCACGCGTAGCACCTGAATATTCTCTTTCTTCTTCTGTCTGCCTTTATGTAAGGAAGTATTTTCTTATTATTTACGCTATTACAGTTAATAGTAATAGTATTCAGATGCATTTAAATGTTTATTTTATTGTAGTCCAATGGAGATCTTGTAATGATGCGCCCAAAATTTATTTGTTCCAGTATTAATAGCGTTGAGAAGCGATTGGTTTGGTGACGTGCTGTTTTGCGCGCCATCCGCGCACTGTTGTATACAGATTTGCATTGTCTACAAGTCAAACCTTGCAGTCTAAATTTCTTGTCAACAAGTTCGGTCAATGTTTTTTGCGTAATGCAAAACTTTTTGTCGCATTATCCTTCATATTATCACAGTCCGCCATCACCAAGTTTATCTACTCCTCAACATCGACTCTGAACCTGACCCTTACTAAATCAGGTAACGAAAGAGTTTTATTTTGGCCAACAGTAGGTGTGAATTTCATCAAAATTGAACTTCTGATGACATATATTTCTTTTTCATGTTCGTGCTGTGGTCATTGTGATGTATCCCGACTTCGAACAATTTCTTTTTGGAGGAATTAAGTACATTCATTACTTTTCAGTTACACTTCTTCCTTTGTTTTGAATGTGATGCATTATGCTTTAAGCAAAAACTGGAGACGCAGGGGCCAGACAGCACTGTGTTACGTCGTTGCCAATACACAATTGTATTGACCAACTAGGATCACGTTAACAACTTCAGTTCCTCTTTTTCCTTTGTTGTTGTTCCCTATTTTTCCAGTATTCCCTCATTTTCTCCCCATGAAGTCTCTTCCTTTCTTCTGTCATGTTGTTCCCAGTTTTTTATTTCTTCTACTTTGAAAGCCTTCCAAATTTAGTATTTTGTTTTTAAAACGGTTTCTTTCTGCTATTTCTGATTCTTTGATGTTGTTTCTTTCAAGATCTTTTCATACTTCTGTAATCCATGCTATTGTCGATTTCTTCTTCCAGAAATATAGGAGTATTTGTTTTGTAAGTCTATTTCCATCCATTCGGTAGAGATGTCCAAAAAAGGTTAATCTTCGTTTGGCCATTACTTCAGATATTTTCTCTATATTTTTGTAGATCTCTTCATTACTTCTTATTTTCCAACCACCTGCAGTTTTCATTCCACCCATTATTTTTATAATAATCCCTCTTTCCAGTACCTCTAGTTTGTCCATCTTATAGTTCATCGTTAGGCATTCAGGTCCATATAAACATTCTGGTCATACCACTGTGGTGTAGTGTTTTAGTTTTGTTTTTCTAGATATACATTTCTTGTTGTAAATATTTTTGGTCAAACCATATGCTCTTTCCATTTTGTTATTCTTACATCTATTGCAGATTTTTCTATTCCATTTTGTTGTATAGTTTCTCCAAGATATTTAAATTTATTTGCTCTCTCTATTTTACCTAATGTGTTTCTATGTATTTTGGTGCATTTTTTATATTTGTCATGAATTTTGTTTTTTCAGCTGAAATTTTGAGACCAGTTCTGTTTGCTAATTTTTCCAGGATGTTTATTTGAGTAACTGCTTCTGTCAGGTTTTCTGAAAGTATTGCGAAATCATCCGCAAAAGCCAAGTAGTTTACCTTAATTCCATTTGTTCTCCTTCCCAGAGCTATTGGTTCAATTTTGTGATTTTTTAGCTCTGAATTCCAGATCCTTGCAATTTTTTCTAGAACACAGTTAAACAGTAAAGGTGATAAACCATCACCTTGTCTAACTCCAGTTTTTATTTCAAAACGCTGAGATACTTCTCCCATAAATTTGACTTTAGATACTGTACCTGTTAGTGTTTCACGAATTATGTTTGCTAGTTTTGATTTAACACCAAATTCTCTAATGACCTTATCTACATATATATTATCAGCATGAATTTTTCTTTTGTTAGAGCATGATTCTTTCTCTCAGGGATATTATCTTTTCTTATCACTTTTACTTACGTGCATAAGTAAATATGAGACGGGTTCTTGAAGGGCCGCTGTTATTCACGTACCAACTTTAGATTTCGAACGTGATGACTAAAATATAGTTGCCGTTAACTGAATTGAATGTAATTTTGTTAATTTCTATTTATTGATTGTAAAGGAAGGCTCGAGAGAATATCGATTGTTGCCGTGGAGCGGCCAAGATAAAACTTACTGAACTAATGGAATCTGTATAATTTAAAAAATGAACTTTAACGTAAATTAATTATGTGTTGCAATTTAAAAAGGTTCTTACAACGAAATCTCTCGCATTTACATTTACTGTTAACACTTTGAAACATTAATTAATACTTCGGCGCGTAATGGCCGACCAGAGGCTGCATCGCAAGATGAGCTTCTCGCAGCGCAAATTACTAAAAAAATGCTTATTAAAAATAATTAGCCACTGCGAGGATTTGAGGTGACAACTATTACAAAGAAATTCATTTTTTGATAATAATAATTAGTTTATTTTAGTAGAATACAGAATAACTCACATAAAATATGTGTAGCCGCTCAATGGCTGCCTTCCGTGTCGCGAAACAAAACAGAGTGTGTACCATAAAGTACGTCCTTCCTCCTCGGCCATACAATCGCGTCTCTTTCGATCCTTTTTTTTCATAGACATTAAATACAGATGCTACTCTTAAATTATCGCTGCATATCAGTTGTTTCAAGAACATTAACTGTATCTTTTATACTAATTATATTCATAAAATACGTTAACTACGGTTTACAACCGATAAAAATGTCAGTATTTATGTGACGTACCGTCACAACTGCCAAGCACCGTCGCGCCGTCGACAGTAGATTAGACTCAGAGATAGCACAACTCTTCCGGAGAACAATCTCACAATGTTGTGCATGAGGTTCGCCATTAAACAAGCCATAACGGCACCATTTATAAAAGTATCTGTCTGGGCACACAACATGCTGTTCCGTGGCTAACTACTGCTTTACCGTACACTGTAAAAATATATTAATTATTACCATCATCCCCTTGTTTCTTCCATGAAGACTGTGATGATAAACTTAAGAAATTTAGGATTGCACACAAGCCAAGTAACATTCGCTCATCCGCAGCGAATGAGAAGTGACAGGGAGTTGTAATGATAAAAGCTTAGTACGAGGGCAGGTAAGTAACTAAATGCATTTTTTTCTCTTCCGTAGGTCGACAGTACTGACTTGACAACGACAAGCCTTAACTTGACTGTTGTTCTTGTGCGTTATGTATGTTGGTTCAGTGAATACTTATAAACATAGTGATTCTCGAGCATTTTATTTCAATGTACCGTTGTCCGTGTGCACCAAGGCAGAAATGGAGGGAGAGCATCCGTTTCCGAGTGGACAAATCGCTTTAGAAGAGGGCGTGTATGTGTATGTGACGAGGAGTTTTCAGACAGACCGTCCACCACGAAAACAGAGAAAAATACCGAGACAGCCGAGCGAATGATTCATGATGACCGTCTTCCTTGAACTGATGACATTACGCTCGTGTCGAACGTTAGCCACGGTTCAAAATTCTATGAAACCGAATGGCGAAATTTGTACTTAGTGGATATCACGTAAGCTGAGAAATACAAACAAGGATGTCCTTGGTGAATTTAATTTTATGGCCATTACGCCGCGGTCCAATTTGCCGGAACGTTTCGTCTCCTAATGCTTGAGACGTCATCAGTGGTTATACAGACTTAGAGGGGAGTTTCAAACTGCCGTGAAAGTCTACATTGTATGGAGAAAGAAGAACGTTTGGAAAGGCCAATGCCATCTTTAAGGCGTTTTGAAGAGGAAGGAGAACACTTTTCTACCCGCATAGATGACTCTATGCCATGACTACCAATCATAGTGTAAAAAACAGAGTATGGTGGCGAAACATGAAAGGAGTCTGCTGGGGCACACCTGTATGTGGTACCCGAATATGATATGAATATTAATTTAAGTTAAACTGAAAATATGATATTATAAACGATGTATGTCTCTGATAGGCTTTATAATGGGGATCTCTGACTGTGTACGACGGCAGAGAGTCTGGTCTGATATTATAGTGTTGGAGTAAACGAGCGCACAGTTGCAGGTAGCTACTTTGTGAGCGAAAGACGATGGAGTAGGCAGTTTTTGTGATGTGTTCTGTGAAGCCAAGTGTTAGGTAAAGGAAGGTATATCAATATTGTTGAATATGGAAGCAGAAGTCTTCATGCAAGCAAGGTAAAGATATTAAGTAACTACGATTTTTGTTTTGCCAGCGCGTTAGTATAGATGAGTTGGCTGATAATTTGTAATTGTTGAGTAACCGAACGTAAATGTATGTAAATTGATGTGATAAAAAGTTTACTTACATGTTTCACTTTTGTAATGTTTCTAAGATTTGTTAGCAGAGCTATATGTAATTTGATGATTTGCATTTATGCTGCTTTAGTGAGGTTAGATAATACTTGCTGTATAAATCTCATTGTTCGTGAATCAATTAGTAAATATGATGTATTTTTCTGACCAAATTCAATTACCAAATGTTTTGGAGCGACAAACATAATTTGCAATGTAATTTTGCTAAAGAACACCAGTGTTAGTAATTCACCATAATTAGTACCGCCTCCCTATGCAGGTCACATGTTTTTTTCTAAAAAGTTGGAATTTTCTCAAATATTTTCATTTATCAGCCAAAGGAATTTCATATGCATTTCAGAGTATTACGCCCAGCACTGCACACCGCTGAGCATATTTTTTCATGAGAGACCAGAATATATCGCGTTCCACTGTTGCTGCTTTAGAGGTAAGACTAATTAATTTTTGTTATGTCCACAGGGACAAAAGTTATCAGTTTTGAACAGGGCCAGAGGATTCAGTGGCTAAGGAGCTGAATTTACACACATCAAAAAAAGTTTTGCATTACCCCGGTTCCCAGAACTCCTGAAGATAGACGTTGACTGTGGATATTGTATCACACACACAGTCCCTTTGACTGTTCAGAGATGTCACTAAACCCGCCCAAAGATGTAAACAACCAAGCGTTAGCAGCGCCTATTGGACCGAGAGGGTCTGACAGCCGATCAGTTACAGTCATTCCACCAGGAAGGAGGTACACGGCTCGTGTTGTTGTACTTCAACCATGCCTAGACGGTCAATATCGCGGTTCGATCGCGTCCGCATTGTTACTTTGTACCAGGAAGGGCTCTCAACAAGGGAAGTGTCCAGCCATCTCGGAGTGAACCAAAGCAATGTTGTTCGGACATGGAGGAGATACAGAGAGAAAGGAACTGTCGGCACCTATTGCTCTGACCCAACTCGTAAGTATACTCTTTCGTTTCTCTTATCCTGTCCGCAAATTTCTCTACCGTCTCCACCTGCCTCTTTGTCATTGTACTCAACCTCTCCCTGAAGTACCAAGCGCTATTCTGTTTCTTGTACCTCTGTGAAAGCCCCTCCTTCAACTGCTTAAACTGTCCCGCCTTCCTTAAGGCCTCAGAACACCTTACATATGTCTTCGTTTCACCCGTTAATCTAATCTTGGCTACATGTAACAACTGTTCATCTGAGCAACCATTCATCACAGCTGAAGTTTCCAAGTCCTCCACAAACGAACGCACATCCTCAGATGCCTTGCCAGAAAATGGAATAATCAAACTCAGGCAGCTGGATCAATCTCCTGCTGCGGCACCCTAGGCAACAATGACTGATTGGATGCGGTTTCCCACTCACTTCTAGATACTAATTCACTTCTCGACTGCGTATTGTCCACTGTCAGTTGTGCTACCTTTTCCAACAAAATCCGTACCGCTTCTGGTTTCGACGCACCTCACGTCCCTGACTCTGCCATTGTGTTGCTTTCGTTCCAGTTAGTCCCAAAACAAAACATTTAAGTACAAGAATTACCTGACTTCCTACAGCTCCATATCATCATACTCAGTATCATCATACACCAATACAAAAGTAATCAAATGCCATGAAAAACAACATCATACTGCCCCAAACACACTAACACTTATTCTGACAAAAAAAAATGCCTGCGCAAAACATCTAAAATGGCCTGCCAAGAGCCATACTCAAAACACAAAAAAAAGAAAGAAAACGTCTAACACTCAAAAAGAAAAATTGGTCACCACTTACCACATTTTGTGACTGTAATGCAGGCGGTGGGCTCGAACATCGTACCGTACAGACGACGCCCACTATTCTGACATCAAATGTAGAGGAATGTTGGACGAAAATGGTAACTGTCAGGATGCGCCGTATTAAAACTCATCTGAGTTTCCCAAGTGATTTATTATTTCCAGCTACAGTGCCCCCATTCCTCTTGGTCTACGTCACTGGGTCCCACAATGCTGAGGACACCACTTTACTGTCTGCAAAACGGCTTGGCGCAGAATGGCTGCCTCAGTGACCTGTGCAGCGCTTGCTGTGTGTCGGCCTTGTACGGCCGCGGAAATGTGACGACGTCAGGATGCACCGGCAGTAGACTCAGCGGTCTTCGCTGCTGTCGCCTCAACGCCACCTGCTGGGAGCTGCAAGGTGGCCCAGCAGCGTGGTTCCTCACCAGCGTGGCTAAGAGCCGTCATCTGAATCTGTGGCCCTCGCCTTGGGATGCCTCCAGCGTGTGTTGGGAGCCAACAAGACTGCCCGCACTCGCAAGCCGTGGAGTGGCCCACCGAAGGCTGGCTGTGGACCCTGTGTTGGCCTCAGAGGATCGAACTAGCGACCTGCCATGGACTTGAACGCTGGCGCCCCATCTGCTGCTACGTGTGGCTGGTGGTGTGACACGCCCCACCATCCAAGAGAGCTGTCACACTTGAATACCTTGTTAGTAAACCAGCGCCTATTTATATGCAGCTGTGCCCCTCTGTTTTGCTAACGTGCCGCTCCGAGACATGTACTCATAACACCCGCGTTGAGCCAGTGGACCCCTTCTGCCTGTAACTTGCGTCATGCAGACCGCTGCATTTACTCTTTTCAGTGGGTCTACGGCCTTGTGACCTCCATTCTACTTCTCAACCACTGGTAGCGTAACTTACTGTCAACAGGCCTGCACCTGGCTGTAACTTGTGTGCTTCAAAATATTGCACTGAAGCTAACCTTTTCCCTTCTTAAACGGTGTTGCCGCTTCAATGTTGAATAATGCTTTTCGTGCAGCCACAGGACAAAGTGTTATGACTCAAACTGTGTGCAAGAGGCTGCATGATGCGCAACTTCACTGCTGACGTCCATGGCGAAGTCCATCTTTGCAACCACGACACCATGCAGTGCAGTACAGGTGGACCCAAAAACATGCTGAATGGACCGCTCAGGATTGGCATCACGTTCTCTTCACCAAAGACTGTCGCATATACCTTCAACCAGACAATCGTAGGAGACGTATTTGAAGGCAACCCAGTCAGACTAAACGCCTTAGACACAGTGTCCAGCGAGTGCAGCAAGGTGGAGGCTCCCTGCTGTTTTGGGGTGGCATTATGTGAGGCCGACGTACGACGCTGGTGGTCATGGAAGGCACCGTAACGACTGTACGATATGTGCATCCCATACTCCGACCAATAATGCAATCACATCAGCAGCATACTTGCAAGGCATTCGTCTTCATGGACGACAATTCACGCCCCCATTGTGCACATCTTGTGAATGACTTCCTTCACGATAATGACATCGCTTGACTAGAGTGGCCAGCATGTTCTTCAGACACGAGCCCTATCGAACATGCTTGGGATAGATTGAAAAGGGCTTTCTATGGAAGACGTGAACCAGCAATTACTTTGAGGGATCTACGTCGAATCGCCGTTGAGGAGTCGGACAATCTGGACCAGCAGTGCCGTGATAAACTTTTGGATAGTAGGACACAACGAATACACGCATGCATCAATGCAAGAGGACGTGCTACTGGGTATTAGAGGTATCGTTATGTTCAGCAATCTGGACCACCGCCTCTAGAGGTCTCGCTGTGTGGTGGTACAACATGCAATGTGTGGTTTTCGTCAGCAATAAAAATGGCAGGAAATGATGTTTATGTAGATCTCTATTACAATTTTTTGTACAGGTTCCGGAACTCTCGGAACCGAGGTTATGCAAAACTTTTTTTGATGTGTCTATTTTGCAGTGACTGTATTTCTTTATTGGCATTGAGAGTTATATTGGCCAAACTGTTCGTATAAAGTTTTTGCTAGCAAAAACCCAGAGTAATCACACCACTTGCAGTTACAACAAGCTACACCATAATTTGAGTTCAGTACCCATTCCACAGTTCAGACTTTCATTCAAAATAATCATTCTGAAAATTTAATTAAGGAAAGTTATTTATTTGTTATATGCACACTTCATTCAACGTGTAAAGGATGAGCCAGACAATAGAGGATTTTACTTTATTATATGAGCACCCAAACGGTAACTTCATTTTTCCATTGCGGCCAAGCCACAGCCGGCAGTGTTAGCTGCCTGTAAATTCTTTCGTCCCACGGTCTAGTAACAGGAAGTCAGCACCGAGGAAGGGCACCTTGATCACGCGCTTCTCTCATGTGCTTACGAGGTAACGCCGCCTCAGGCGTCGCTTAGCAGGCAACGCTTTGGAAAGTTCCATGCCGCCCGCACGATTTGCTCGGTCCTGACCAACCAGGGTGGAGGAAGCCGCGTGGTGCGTCGAATATACCCGGCCGCCCGTCGCCGGGCCCCCGCTCTTGTATTCTTGCTCACCCGCGAGTCGGATGCGCTCCCTGTAGCATTGAACATCTCCCGCTTCTCCCGGTGCTGCGGCACTGTGGACAGTTTTGGCAGACAACCACTTTCGGTAGCTTCGCGAACAATGTTCGCCAAATTATAAGCTCTGGCTCACCCTCACCTCCCTAGGCCTATGTAGCCCCATTCAACATGCTTTAGCCAATAAATGGCCTTTCTCTAAAAATTACCCTATTATTCCACAACGCCCACCGCCTGCCCCCATACGCCCATCCTGTACAAACGTAATCATAAAGATTATTATGTAAAAGAACATTACACTTCTTTAAAGAGCGTTACAACACTTACATGCACCTGAAGCAAAACATTTCAAAGCCAAGCCTCTGATGGTAACGGTTTTGTGCGAATGTAATGCCTACTGTTGCATAACACTCCAAATGGCCAATTAGTGAACAGTTACAGCTACTCGGAGCTACTGCGAGGTCTGAAACTCAAAACCAAAACGAAGAGGTGGGGGGATGTTTTCAAAGCCGTGATTTTGCTTCAGGATAATATCTGCCGTCATACAGACGGGAAAATAATTCAGTGCATTCCAAATCTAAGTTTTTTTGTTGCTGGAGCACCCGCAGTACGGTCATTACCTGTATTGCGTTCATCATAAGAATAAACCAGATGTAAACATTACACCAAGTATTCTTATGCATGTGCTGAAATCTCTCTCACGTGGAGCGATCAGCCAAGCTGTCCTGCGTAAAGTACGATAATGTTGTACGAAAAGTACGATTATGTTGTTCGTTACGTGTACATCGACTCAGCGATAATAGGACAGAACAACTTTACTGGCGCATTAACTGTGACTGTACTGGCCACCCAGCTGATCAAACTGACCTGCAGTGACGAGAACAGTTGCAGTTAAGGCGTAAAAACAGACGAGCAGAGAAGCATTATACCTTGGAATGTCATTGAATTTTTTAACAGAATGAAAAAATATATAGCAAAACTTCGACAATACGCTTCTTACGGGACCAGACGTAAACGTAACGTTCTCTCTTTCTTAGCTAACATGGCACCGTAATTGAAAACAGGAAGGATAAAATTACCTTATTTAAACACAAGGCAATTCTTCTGTGTGAAGTATGTGTGGTGTATACGCGTACTGCAGAAATTTCACTGTAAAGTTAAATATCTAAGCCACTGAAGGTATTACAGTCAGTCGACTGGTAACCTCTGGACTTCTTCCACATCTGAATCGGAGGAATACGTTTCAGTATAGGAACCGTCAAATGTTACATTGATAACGAGACGCCAACAACAGAATCCGCAAGTAACCCAAGCGCCATATTTTCTCCTCTTCTTTGATGACGTGCCGCTCGGCATCTTGCCAGCGTTCGTTAGTGGCGTGTGACAACGCTTCGTGTGTGGTGTCACCGCCAGACACCACACTTGCTAGGTGGTAGCTTTAAATCGGCCGCGGTCCATTAGTACATGTCGGACCCGCGTGTCGCCACTGTCAGTGATCGCAGACCGAGCGCCACCACACGGCAGGTCTCGAGAGACGGACCAGCACTCGCCCCAGTTGTACGGACGACGTAGCTAGCGATGCACACTGTCGAAGCCTCGCTCATTTGCAGAGCAGATAGTTAGAATAGCCTTCAGCTAAGTCAATGGCTACGACCTGGCAAGGCGCCATAGCAATTGATAGTTATCGTATGAAGCATGTCTCATCAAGAACGATGTATACAAATGATGGATTAAAGTTAAGTATTCCAGAAGCTACGTACTTTTCTTTATAGCATTCATTACGTATCTTGTTTCAGACCTCACGCCATCCTGCGTGAGCTTATAGCGTGCATTTCGGCCTTCTCTAGCAATATAACAAGTGGCGACGAGGCTTAAACGAGGATTTCGCGTTCGTATTGCTCTAATTTGTGTCATGGCTTCGCCACAATCTCCAGATGTACTGTCCGAATTTTATCGCTTGCAGAATCAGCAGACGCAGGCGTTATTGGATGCCCTTGGACAGCTCGTCCAGGGTCAGCGTGCACTGCAAACCGATGCGGCAGCCGCCGCTTCACCGCTGCCGCAGCAACAACATGCCGTTGCACCCCCGTTCCGGCCATTTGACCCGGCCATGGAATCCTGGACGGAGTGGTCACGCCAATTTGGATTTCATCTCGCCGCCTACAGAATTCAAGGTAACGAGTGGCAGCCTTTTTTATTGGCCTGTGTAGGTGTGTCCACCTACCGTGTGATAGTGAAATTGTTTCCCCGACGCGACGTCGCAACTCTGTCCTACGAAGAAATTTTGTCGGCATTAGATGCCTATTTCAGAGAAACAGTCAATGTCGTTGCAAAAAAGGTATACGTTCTTTCGTACAAAACGTACGGCCGGTCAGACTAATAGGGAGTGGGTTGCAACATTGCAAGGCCTTACTAGGGATTGTGCTTTTGAGTGTGAATGTGGCCTCCCTTATTCAGATACAATGGTACGTGATGCAATTGCGCAGAACGTTTCTGATGTTCGTATACGGGAACAGATTTTGAAACTAGTCAATCCCTTCCTTCAGCAAATGATAGACATATTGGATAGGCAAGACAGACTTGACTTTGCTCAGGAATCATTTGAAACTTCGCCAGCCGTGTGTCACATTAACCGGCCCGCCGGGCGCGCTGCACGGAACGATAAACAGCCCTCACGCCCGTCTGCGCAGCTGCGGCCTAGCTCTCAAACACGTGTGCCGCGTAAGCATGCCAACGCAGTTCTAAAATCATGCCCGCGGTGTGCAACTAGACATTCGCGTGACAATTGCCTGTCACGCCAAGCTATTTGCTTTTACTGTAATAAGAAAGGACATGTTCAAAGTGTTTGCCAGAAAAAGCTCAGATCAGACAATCACGACCATTCCAGGCCCTTTGCTTCGCGCTGGAATCGAACCAAGCATACTCAGGCTCGTGCACCTTCGCCCTTCATGTAGTTAATTCCACTCCGTCCAGTGCCACTTTCTCTAACAGTGACTGTGTTCGTCCCACAAATAGTGTGTGTCGACGTCGCAGGAAATCTCGTCCGGTCGCAGGTGCTTCTGTACCAGTATCAGTTCCAATTGCACGAGAAAGTCGCTCTTGTCGTCAGCAGGACAATAAACTTTTTGTAGACTTGGACTTTGAAGGCAAAGTGATACCATTCCAGCTCGATACGGGAGCTGCAGTTTCCTTGATCAATCACGGCACGTACAAACAACTGGGCAAACCTCCGTTGCGTGCCGCAAATGTTGAATTAACTAGCTATTCAGGTCAGAATATCCCTGTGTTAGGACAGTGCACCCTTCTTGCAACATACAAGGGACAAACAAAACTTGTGTCATTTTATGTTCTTCGTTCTTCTACTGCAGTGAACTTGTTCGGTTTAGATTTATTTCAGTTGTTTAACTTGTCTATAGTAAATCAGGTCCTATCAGTGAACCAGACTGTGCCTTCAGACAGTGTTTCTAGTCTATGTGAAGAATTTGCAGACATTTTTGCACCGGGCCTTGGTTGCGCTAAGAACTATGAAGCACATTTGGAACTGAAAGTCAACGCGCAACCGAAATTTTTCAGAGCGCGCAATGTTCTCCACGCATTGCGTGATGAGGTCGCAAGAACGTTACACGATTTAGAATCACAAGGTGTAATTGAACGTGTGCAGGCTTCTCTCTGGGCCTCACCCTTAGTGATTTTGCCAAAACCTTCCGGAAAATTGAGACTTTGTGTGGACTTCAAGGCCACTGTGAATCCACAACTAGTGGTTGCAACTTTTCCTTTACCCCACCCGGAAGATCTTTTTGATAAACTGTGCCCAGGTAACTACTTTTCGAAGTTGGACCTAGCAGATGCGTACTTGCAAATACCAGTGGACGCCGAATCCCAGCGCGTCTTGGTGGTTAACACGCATCTTGGTTTGTACCGATTCAAAAGACTGCCATTCGGGTGTGCATCCGCCCCTGCATTGTTTCAGCAATATTTACAAACTGTTTGTGCGTCGGTCCCTACTGCTGCGAACTATCTGGACGATATTGTGATCTCCGGAAAGACAGCAGACGATCATTTAGCAAATCTCCGAACATTATTTCAGGTTTTGCGACAAAATGGTCTTCGCTTGCGGAAGGACAAATGTGTGTTTTTTGCTCGTGACTTACCATATTTGGGACATGTCATCAATGCCCAAGGCATACACCCCAGTCCAGAGCACATCCGTGCCATACAAGACTTGCCTTCGCCGCAGAATTTGAAGCAGCTGCAGAGTGTGTTGGGAAAAATTAACTATTACAATAAATTTGTGCCGCGCGCTTCTTCCATTTCAGCTCCGCTTCATCGCTTACGCCGTAAAGGTGTTCCGTTCGTCTGGACGACGAAATGCGAACGCGCCTTTCGCCAGTTGAAATCGGCGTTGCTTTCAAATACTTGCCTTACGCCTTTCGATCCCCAGAAACCCCTTTTGTTGATGGTAGATGCATCGGATTTCGGGATCGGTGCTGTGCTTGCGCACAAAGATGGCTCGCAGGATCGCCCTATTGCCTTTGCGTCAAAATTGCTCTCGTCTGCGCAAAGACATTATTCACAGATCGAGAAAGAAGCTTTGGCTCTCGTATTTGGTGTTACAAAGTTTCACGATTTCTTGTATGGTCGTCACTTTACCATCATCACAGACCACAAACCTTTGACATCGCTTTTTCATCCGAACAAGCCTGTACCTCCACCTACAGCGCAGAAATTCATTCGCTGGTCAATTTTCCTCTCGCAGTACCGCTAAGATATCTTGTATCGGTCCATTGCTAAGCACGGCAACGCTGATGCGTTGTCCCGTTTGCCTGTTGCTGAGGATAGAGCATTCGATTCGTCCGAACTTGCTTGCATGTTCATTGATTCGGAAATCGATGACGTGGTCGAATCGTTTCCGATTTATTTTCGTCGTGTGGCTACCGCCACAGGTGCTGACCCTGTCCTTGCTACCGTTTTGCGTTTTGTTGCTACGCAATGGCCTTTGTCAAAGTCACGGATCGAGGATCCGTTGGTTCGCCGATTTTTTGCTCACAAGGAGAGACTTTTTGTACGACGTGGTGTTTTGTTGTTGCGTTCTGATAATGATCAGTCCAGAGTTGTGGTCCCACGTTCGTTACAGTCCTCTGTCTTACGGCTTCTTCACCAAGGACATTGGGGTATAGTGCAAACGAAACAACTTGCTCGTCAGCACTATACTTGGTTCGGAATCGATGCTGCGATTACGACAATGTGCTCTTCTTGCATGGCGTGTGCCGAACAACAATCCGCCCCACCGCGGAAATTCTTTGCATGGCCGAAAGACACTTCCCCTTGGCAACGCTTACACATCGATTTTGCTGGTCCCTTCTGGAATGCTCGATGGTTGGTTCTGGTCGATTCTTTCAGTAATTTTCCTTTTGTTGTCCGGATGTCTTCCACGACGTCATCTGCCACCATCCAAGCGTTGTCTGCTATCTTTTGCATTGAAGGTCTTCCACAGACTATTGTTTCCGACAATGGCCCACAATTCATGTCCGCAGAATTTCAGTCATTCTGCAAGGCCAATGGTATTCGCCATCTGACATCTGCGCCGTTATCGCCTCACTCAAACGGTGTCGCTGAACGATTGGTCCGGATGTTGAAGTTGAAAGAGTCGCATTCTCGGGAGGACGCGATATTGCTCTTTTTGTCTTCGTATCGCTCTCAGCCCCGAGATGGTCGCCACGCCGGCTGAGTTGCTCCACGGTCGTCCTCATCGAACCTTGATGTCTTTGCTGCATCCGCCGCATCAGGTTCCTGTGCAGCGGCAGACTCCTGCTTTTGCTCCAGGCGACGTTCTATACTATCGCAACTATCGGGGTTCACGGCGTTGGCTCGCAGGGCGCATTCTTCGCTACCTCGGCCGCGCTATGTATCTGGTTTTGGAGGCCTCTGGTGAGGTGCGTCGGCATCTCAATCAGCTGCGCCTCTGTCGTCGCCTGGGTTCTGCTGCTCCCCGTCTGCTTTCAGCGACGGTGCCGTCCGGTCAGCGCCCTGGGGACCCATCTACTGGCTCGCCTCATCCCCAGGTGTTACCGACGCTGCCTTCCATTTTGCCCCATGGCGACGCGCCACCGCCGCCGCCGGTCCTCCCGCCGCCGCCGCCGCCGCCCGCAGTGGACGCTTCGCTGCTGCCGCCGGGCGCCTCCCTGGGTCACGCGCCGCCGATCGCTTCCCGTGACCAGCTGTCCTCAGACTTGAAACTCTTGCCGGCTCCGGACCAGATGTCGTCTTTGCGCGTCGGGTACCCCGACGCAATGGAGGTCGACCCTTCGGTCCCTCCTGTCTCTCTACGGGCGCATACGCCGCATGTTGACGTGCACCCTGGACTAGGTTTTCAGGCGTTTCCTAGCTCCCCTCGGACCGAATGGCCGGGTGCGGGTGGCACAGCCTCGCCTGTTGTTAGGCTCCCCACCTCATCGCATACGTCAACATGGGGTCCTCCCCACGGCGGGCGGAAGCCTTATAATACGACCGTCCGCCGATTTGCGGGGGAGGAATGTGGTGTCACCGCCAGACACCACACTTGCTAGGTGGTAGCTTTAAATCGGCCGCGGTCCATTAGTACATGTCGGACCCGCGTGTCGCCACTGTCAGTGATCGCAGACCGAGCGCCACCACACGGCAGGTCTCGAGAGACGCACTAGCACTCGCCCCAGTTGTACGGACGACTTAGCTAGCGAAGCTACACTGACGAAGCCGCGCTCATTTGCAGAGCAGATAGTTAGAATAGCCTTCAGCTAAGTCAATGGCTACGACCTAGCAAGGCGCCATAGCAATTGATAGTTATCGTATGAAGCATGTCTCATCAAGAACGATGTATACAAATGATGGATTAAAGTTAAGTATTCCAGAAGCTACGTACTTTTCTTTGTAGCATTCATTACGTATCTTGTTTCAGACCTCACGCCATCCTGCGTGAGCTTATAGTGTGCATTTCGGCCTTCTCTAGCAATATAACATTGTGCACTAGTTCCAGTATGTTTGGCAGCTTAAAATCTTGTTATTTGTTGCGACAAACCCCTTAACTTGACACCAGATCAATTCTATTGCGTTCATATTGCACTGGTACAGTAGCAAGTTTAAAAAGGCAGCATTTGTACGGTGTGTTGGAATCCGTAAAAATTATTGTTTTCCATGTTTCTGCGACGCTTGTCACTCTGGCCCTTGTGGGACGGCATCTGGAGTACATAACTATGGACATAGTCCAAATAAAAAGTATTTCATTTTTCTCCTAAAAATTTAATTGTAATCTTTTCTTACTTTAAATAACCTTTATTAACAATCTTTAATGAAATACCGATAGTTAAGAATTCATATTTACAATGAAAACAGAAATTTTGCATGCGACATGTAATTAGAAACAAGAAGAAATGCATTTTTTTTATAAAAAATGAGAATTAGATATTTGTGAATTAGCATATGTTTGATGAACTGTACATTTAAATGAGGTAAGTTTCGAACTAAAAAAAAATCACTGGGAGATTCAATCCAGCGATCCACAGAACACCCGCTTGCCATTCTCATTAACAAAAATCCCGTTAATTTTTATTAAATAACGTATTTCTTAGAGAAAATGGGCTACGAAGTTGTTCTAACAACTTCATAGCCCATTTTCTCTAAGAACTTATGAAAAACTTTAATAAAAATCTGTTTCTCGCCAATTTTAACTATGATCCATGCGCTTGTTTCACTACGGAGCCGGAAGCAGCGTCCGCCATTTTCACACTACATATTAACAGCCGACAATCGAAATGGAACTAGCCTTTACAGAGAATACGACTGTACATAATTTTTGAAATTAAAACTTCATAGCTAAAGTGTGATTAAGAAAAACCTTGATGGCTGTTAATACATTCGTGTATCTTAAAGTTTCATTTACAGCAACACAGTAATGAGATATCTAACACGTAAGTTGGACCTACTTCCAAAAACGGAACAACACCAATGTTCGTGTACTACGGTTGCTGACCAGTCACCGCGTTTGTGACTGTTTGCATTACTTTTAATCTTATGATGAACGAAGTATAACGCCAAGTGAGTTTTCATTTTTCAGTTCGCTGAAGGAACACCTGCTTGAATCAAAGTTTTCTACGAATCACGAGACTGTGAAAGCGGTGCAAAATTGGATGTGCTTCACGCCACAAAGTTTCAGCGAAATTAGGAATTTTGCCAAGAGATGGACCAAGCGCATAGAGTTTAAGGGAGAATATGAGAACAATTGATGTTACTTGCAATCTTGCTTTCCTAATAAAACGGATCTTTTTTTTAAAAAAGAAAAAGAAAAGCTTTGTTTTTTGACTTTCCCTCGTACACACTCTCCTTCGCACACCATTATCTGAGACGGAATAACGATGCTGGTGTGATTCGAAACAGGAGAACTTAACACCGGCTTTGTTTCTCTGTTGTTGTTTCCCCGAGGTGCACTCCCCACCTGAGAACTGGAAGCAAGCAGGGGCGGGCAGTGTTTGTTGCTCCAGCGACGTAAGCCGCTCAGCAGGGTTGTCGCAGCTGCGAACCCTCTCACATTGCAACCTGCTCGTCTGCCTTCCGTCTCCATCTGTGGAAACACTAGCTCTTTCACTTGGTGGAGAAAAGATTGCTTCCTGTATTACCAGACGACCATCGGATAAGGTGAGCCTTTGCTACAAAAACCAAAAGTGACAGCTTGAACGGAACACTAAACAATTTCTTGAGGTAAACTCCAACAAAATAAGATGAAAATCTTAAACGCTTCGCCATAAATACATCGTACGGCTAATGAAATTGCGACCTGCTAATCAATACGACTTTACAACTTAAACATCCCCTTTGAAAAGTTTAAAATTACTGTGCTGGTAAACTTCTACGGTATTTGGTACAAAGGCAGCTGAGTAAAACTGAACGTACTCAGACAGTCCTCTCTTTACTTATTCTGATCATCACTAAACTGACACACAATTTATTTATTTATTTATTTATTTATTGCGCAACACAAGCTGACTTTCAATAATCCCTACAAAAGAATAGCCCTGACTAACAATAACCTATACCTCACAAAAATCTTCGTTATTCGAACTACTGCAATACAGCGAGCGCCACTACTGCCAGCTAAATAAAAGATTCTAACTACTAAAGGCACTAACTACTGATAGGCATAGTTAGCAAATGAAAGATTTTGATAGAGAACAAACAATGTATTTACCTTAATAGCGTTCAAAAGTCATTATATATATAATATTTTGTGACATCCAATTAAACAAATTTCCATTTTCTTACGGACACACGTCCGGATCGTCCGCTCAAAGCTCTGGCATCTCTCCCCCCACATCCACCACTGCTGGCGACTCACCTCCAACTGCTAAACGCTACGCGCTGTTCACATCCAAATGCCCAACACCACACAAGCGAATATTCCAACAATGAGTCCAACCAGTCACAGACTGCACACAGCGCAGTCAGTGATTTTCATACAGAGCGCTACGTGGCGTTACCAACATAAAAACCTAAACAGCCTGCTTACACAACTCTTCCGTATCTACTTATGGACTGCTAGAAAAAAATTGGTACACCAGGAAAGACTACGTCTATTTTGAAGCGATGTTGGCGTATGCCATCTGGGGGATAGTAGATGTACTGATAACGGTTTCAACTTCTTCCGCGAACAGCTAGCTTAGTGGCATAGCTACCAGAGTGCCCTCTGTGTCTGCCCTTTAAGAGGAAATGCTCACAGCCAAAGGCTCTCATCTTTCCAACAAAGTCTGTAGGCTGAAGAGCGGCATACTAAGCTGCTGCCAGCCCGCCCCCTTCGGGGGGAATTGAAATTCAATAAAGGAAAAAAAAAAAACCAAAGGCTCAGTGTGGTGCAAACTTGTGACGCAAGCAGGTAACCGTGCCAACTAGACGCTATCGTGCTTCCTGCAGCCAACCGAGCAAGTTTGAAAGGGGTCATATTGTGGCCTCTCGAGTGGCGAAATGGTCCTTTTGGAGAATTGTCAGACAAGTTGGACCTGCTGTGTCAGTTGTCCAACGACCGTGGTATCAGTTGTCATGCGAACATTCTCACATCCATAGACGAGGTTGTGGACGTCCACGCAGCACAGACACCTGCCAAGATCGTCGTATTGTAAGGGCAGCAGTGGCAGATCGTATAGCTACGATAACCTAGAAAAGAAGGTTTTTGAGCCCAGACGTGTCAACAAGAAGTGTTACATGTCATTTATTAGCAACTATACTACGGGCATGCACACCTCTAGCCCATCTTCCATTCACGCCACAGCATCGATGTGCATGGCTCAACTAGTACCATCAGAAGATCACTTAGAAAATGGGATGGCGCGCTATGGTCTTTAGCGATGAAAGCAGATTCTACCTGCACCTTACGGTCTGGGATGCGATAAGCTACAACTGTCGTTCATCTTTGGTGCTTCTGGAGGGGGCACTAAGCAGAAATGAGTATGTGCCGAATGCTGTTATACCATTCTTGTACCACGCGCAACTACACACTGCCCGTTTCATGTAGTCTAAGCTCACTTTTGCAACAATAAATCTTGAGTAAATTGGGAACCTCTAAAATGGCATACTAATTATTTTTTCCAGAAGTGTTCTTGCATATTCCGTACAAATGCTGTTCTATGCGGCAGTGTTCTAACTACTTGCAAATGTCCTTCATATTCCACGTACTCTACATGCAGTATTGCAATAACAAATGTTGAGTAAACGGGAAACCTCTAAAAGCGTGAACAAATTTTTTTTTCCAGGAGTGTATATTCCGAACAGTAGCTAATCTACATGGCAGTGTTGTAACTACATGCAGATGTCGTTTATAGGTGAAGTGGCCAACAGGACTGCCTACAATAAAGTCAACATCACAGTGTGAAAAGCGTCGCGTACTTAACGACAGACTGTGCCTATCCGCTAAGAACCAAACTGAGAACTGTTGTATTTCCAGACAGCTCACTTTAACAAAATACTGCACCATCTTCGAATCATTCCTGCACAGGTCTTTCACTACCGTCGAAAAATTGTAATTTTTGCCACGTCATCAGTCACTCTGCTATATTTTCCCGTCTTGTGCTGATCTTTTCGTCTCTACCTAACTACAACATTCCATTCGGAATAATCTGTTCCGCGAATTGTAATCTTTGTCTGCCCCAACTCTTTTCCGCAACAACTGTGCTCCTAGCATCAAGTTAACTATTGCTGGATGCCTTAGCGGATATACCACTAAATTAGTCCTTCGGCTGACAAGGCTGTTACACACAATTCGTTCCTCACATTTTGTTTTTACTATTTCTTCATTTTCTACTTTATACGTCTATTTAGTTTTTTAACATTCTTGGATAATATCGCATGCCGAAATGCTTTCTTAAAGTAGTTATGGACGATTCCCTGCCCCATCTAACTTCAGCTGCATCTTGTGCTTTATCTCTAATGACCTGGTTATCGATGGGTCATTACATAATAATCTTCCTCTTTCCTGTCTTTCTTTTCGTAATATTTCAAAATATCGACATACTTTTGTCAAGCGATAGCACATAATGAGATGATAATCCGCTATGCAGTAAACTCGTCACTCAAGTAACTATGTGATAAGGTAGGAGCTTGGGAGAGAGGAGAGTGCTGGTTGTTTTATTGGATATAAATTTCAAGTCATCATTTATTGATAAACAATCAGCATATTACACATTGTGATAAGAGCAATAACACAATCGTTGATGATAACACAGTTTAAAAACCACCTGCATTTCATCAAGTTTGCCAACAACAAAAAATAATCGTTCGGCTTTTAAGTCACTAAAAACATTTACAAGTTACTTTAAAAGCACCCTCTAACACACAACTCTAAAAACGTACATACATACATATGCCAGTTGTCTTCACATATATTAAATCTCTCACGTAGCTTTAGCAAACAAGTGCACTAAACCTTGGCACATTTAAGTGGTGGCAACCTTGCAACAACAATTCTCACATGTATTCCACTATTCATCGTACAATATTGGCGCTCTTAGCACAGTAAATATTTAAAAGCAAACAAACTGTGGCAAGCTTCATAGAATAACTTTCAAACATAACATTCATTTACATCACTAAAAATACACACAGCTATAACAAACTTAATAAATAACGAAAGACAAACTTAAAACTAATTTTAAAGAGGGGATGAACGAGAAATAATCTTAGCATCCCAAACAAAGTTCTCTGTTATCCAAGAGAGAAATACACTAACGTATATAGTTTAATAAAATATGAGCGTATACTAAGAGGTAACACTAAAGTGACGCATTACATGACACAAACAGCTTTAACAAACTGGAATGACAGCTGAAATCAGTGTCGCTCATACAATCTACCAAAAAATGTCACTCATAAGCTGATCAACGACAAAGACTCCCAACCAACATCAGTCACCCACCAGTGAACCACACTTTACATTCATATCACACTGCTATAACAGCACACAGTACTAAACAGGAGAACAGAATTCATGGTGAACCACTACAGACAGACAATTGCCTCACTCTGGCGATGACTGGCGTGGTGCCTACCTATCCTCTTGCTGTCACAGTTGGTCATCATGTAAACAAAGTCCCCTTAATTTCGCAACGTGACAATCATAGCATCCACCTGGGCAGCGTCATTCACACACAGCAGCAATAAGTACCAGGCAGACAGCCTGTTCTCATTGCCTATGGCCCCACAATATCCATCCGGGTGTCTTCTTTCCATACACAGCAGTGAGAAAATGGCAGCCAGACAGCATGTACTCATTGCCTGTAACTCCACAACACCCATCCAGACACTGCACTCAGTACATGGCAGCGAGAAGTGGCAGGCAAACAGCCTACATTCGTTGCCTGCAGCTCGGCAGAATCCATCCAGTGTCGTATTCTTTAGATGGCAGTGAGAAAGTGGCAGGCAAACAGCCTGCACTCGTTACCTAACGTCCATCTAGGTGCCTCACTCCATAGACTACAGCGAAAAGTGGCAGGCAAACAGCCCACACATACTACCTGTAGCTTAGCACTGCACTTGTAGTTCAGCAGTCGCTCCTCCATGACAGCAGTACACAGACTGGTTGCTCCACACCACTGACTGTGTATTCACTTCCTCGCACCCAGGGGGATGCCATATGAGCACCAGCAACAATATTTTTGTTTACAGCCTGCAGGCTCAAACACCAAGCTATCATAGCATGATGCATTGTGCACCGCCAAGACATACACGCAACACTACATTATAGGAGCAGAACCAGGTTTTAGCCAACCCCGTTAGCTCTTGTCTAGACAGGGAAAGCTGGGTAATTTCTTCACCAATCCAACATTACATAGTTACCACTGGACTCAATCCCACATACTACTGACTTACAACAAAGCTCAACTGAATAATTGTCTGAACTAATATAGCAAGTGTAAAGTTACGTTGATAATACAAAGTAATTCACTGATATCGGTCTAAAAAACACACACATCCCTTCCTTCCCACCTCAGCAAAACCCACGCAAAATTGAAACCAAAAAGTTAAAAACATAACTGGCAGTCGATTTGAGTCAGTACATAGGAATCATGAACAAATGTACATTCACAACTGTGGTTGCCCTGAACACAAATTTGTTTGCAGTTCAATTGCCTAGCGAGGCCAAAACGGCATTTTTAGACTGTTAGATTCGACTAACACATTTGTGAACGTGAAAGCAGATACTGTTTCTAAGAAGACTTGTTTCAGGAATAGCTGTGTCCCCAATTATATAAGACATAGGTCTCCTAATTCATTGGCCATGACAGCCTATATAGCCTGTGTGCTGTTACATCATTTTGTGTAAGAAGAGAGATACAAAGGTTATATGACAAAAGAAACAAAGTGAATAGAGTAATGTACTGTGCGCACTAAGACTTTACTAAGACCTGTAACACACTGATTCACTTTTAAGGTATCTTAGGAACAGTTTAACTAGGAGACATACAAAGATAGCTGGGAGCCAAGATAATAAGGATGAAAATGGTAGAGATCAGTTGGATTAGAGCTGCCATTTCAAGTTTTATCCTAGCTTATGAATTATACAAATATTGTTTTTAGTGATAATGTGACCGATTTATGAGAAAATGGGTTGTCACATAACGTATGGAAGAGAAATATGTGGCAGTATTTTAGTTCACCGGTCGCCCATGTTGAGCACAGCTTAGTGACCTGAGGTGGCTATAGGTGTTAATGGGGTAAGTGTGACGAGTAGTATAAGAAATTTTAGTATTAAGGAGGGGGAAATTATATGGTGTGGGTTTTGAAAAAAGTCGTATTAAATAATATAAATAAGAAGGTAGAGGATAATCGTGTACTGATAGTTCAGGCTGATAAGGAAAAAATGGTAGTGGTATTGGACGAATGTCAGTTCATAGATAAGGTCCAGCATTCTTTTGCCAGTAACGAGATTGAGAAATGTAAAAAAATATACCTTTTCAAAATACTTGGACCATTTAAAAAAGATACTATAACCCTTTAAAGTTTCTCTTGAGCATTTCGTAAAAATAACATGATTCCCATGAACCCAGTGGCTCCCAGGTTGTAGGTGATGGTTAAAATCCTCCAGGAGTGTGTACCGGTTAAGCCAGTTGTTAATGCACATGAAAGGTTGTGTGCAACATAGAGAAATTGCTTGCTAAGTATTTAAATAAATATCACCAACATCCCAAAAACAACCTCACGTGCCTGACAAGATGACGAAATTAATGATGCTTGACACAGTATTTAGATACAAGTACTTCAAGTTTAGTGACAATAAGTATCTTCAAAAACAGAATTTGGCCTTGGGGCCCCCTTGGCATATTGCTTAGGTAATATCTTTACGACAAAATTCGAATATCACCTAACTATCATTACATGCCAATACAATACAGGTTTGGTGAGGTATGTTGATGACATGCTGTTGTATAAAGGAGAAGGGAGAGTTGTGAATTTGTTGAGGAAGTAAATAGTTTCCACAAGAAAGGGCAATACTGAACCAGAACAGTAAGGGAGATAGCATTAATTAGACCTAATGATTGCACTCTCGGTGTCTAAGGTTGAGTTCGATACATTTAGAGAAGAATCTACTACAGATGTAGTTGTTCATCGAAGTTCCAACCACCCTCTAGCTTATGAAATGGCTGTTTTCAGGTAGATTTTCCTTAGATTACACAATGTTCCGTTAACAAAAGAGGCTTTCAACTGAGAATATCAGGCTATTCAATACATTGCTTACGTAAATGGATATACAAGGCATTTGTAAACAACTTTTGTAGGGGAATTTTAAAGAAAAAAGTTAGACATAGAGCCTTTCAGGTGATAAAGGGCGATACCATAACGTTAATGAAGGTGGACGATCAGATGTCAGAGATCATGAATAATAGTGGAGTATCATATTTCGGTAAAATTTCTGGAAAGGAAGGGAAACATTTAAGAGCAAAAAACATAAAATCACCTTTTTTATCCATCAGATAGTCGGCAAATGGTATAAATAGACACAAAGAGAGTTCATCCTGGCAAAGGTAGTGCGCCACAGGGGTAAACTGTATCAGATGTAATGATCGCCTGAAGTGACACTTCAGAGAGATTGATAGGGCCTTTGACATTAAGCTTAGGAAGCATTTAGACCTGCCTAATTATATGTCCACCATGATCACCCTTCCATGATTTCACTGCCACTCTGTCACCAACATATCTAACAACTAAAAGATACTGCAAGAACAAAGAGCACATTTTAAACATCCTGGGATAACTCTAAACAACGCATTGTGTAAAGCATCTATATTATTTCCTTCTTTACTGAACTACAGTGTAAAAGCTGGCTACTGGTGTGTGCACCTTTTGTCTTAATAAGTTTGATTCTTACGCTCTGGCAGTATTTACCATGTTTGGCCTTGGTTGTTACTAAGTCTGCAACAATATTATAACCATTGACAACCAGATAGCACTTATCTGAGGAGAAGCAGATTTTTGTGTCCCTCCCCCTCAAAAATCCCGTGCCAAAAACTCGTTCCACATAAAAACAGCTACATTTAGGAATGGGAAGACAATGGCTGCATTTCCAACAACTGTCTAACTCTGATCTTCAACACCTCGCATCCTGACCCTGACTGCTGTAATAATCTTGCAGTTTCGTACTGTGTATGTAGGAACCCTTGTACCTTAATCTGACTAAATAAACACACTGACATCACATTTGCCACAGTTCCTGTGTCAAGAACAACTGTAGTCAGAACATTTCCCACAGTAGCATTAATAGTAGCCTGAACTATTTCTTTACGCTGATCACAGTACCCATAGTGGTCAATACTTAACTCATCTCTAACATCTGTGTCTTCATTTCACCTCAGCACTTGTCCCCACTACATTCCATGTCCAACATTCGAGATTGTAATGCAGCCAGATACAGTTTGCTGAATTAGTCATAGCTAGGTGGGATTTTTCCATCACTTCAGTAAAATTTACCGTTGAATGTTGTGTTCACCAGCTCATGTCAACAGCATAGCTTTTTACTGGACCACTTTGCACGTGAGTGCTATTCATATTTGACTAACTGTGGTTCTCCTTATGGGAATTCCACTAATTATTATTATTGTTGCATTGCCATTGACCAGCTTCCTTACTATAACATCCAGTGTGTCCGATCCACACCACAGTTGTAATTGTTATTACTCATCTTAGAACCTTCATGTATTAGTTCAACAGAGCCCAGTATGGACTTGAAGTTTCTACATTTGTCTCTGCAGTGTGTACTACAAAAAATGAAAGGAACCAATAATACACTCCTGGAAATTGAAATAAGAACACCGTGAATTCATTGTCCCAGGAAGGGGAAACTTTATTGACACATTCCTGGGGTCAGATACATCACATGATCACACTGACAGAACCACAGGCACATAGACACAGGCAACAGAGCATGCACAATGTCGGCACTAGTACAGTGTATATCCACCTTTCGCAGCAATGCAGGCTGCTATTCTCCCATGGAGACGATCGTAGAGATGCTGGATGTAGTCCTGTGGAACGGCTTGCCATGCCATTTCCACCTGGCGCCTCAGTTGGACCAGCGTTCGTGCTGGACGTGCAGACCGCGTGAGACGACGTTTCATCCAGTCCCAAACATGCTCAATGGGGGACAGATCCGGAGATCTTGCTGGCCAGGGTAGTTGACTTACACCTTCTAGAGCACGTTGGGTGGCACGGGATACATGCGGACGTGCATTGTCCTGTTGGAACAGCAAGTTCCCTTGCCGGTCTAGGAATGGTAGAACGATGGGTTCGATGACGGTTTGGATTACCGTGCACTATTCAGTGTCCCCTCGACGATCACCAGTGGTGTACGGCCAGTGTAGGAGATCGCGCCCCACACCATGATGCGGGGTGTTGGCCCTGTGTGCCTCGGTCGTATGCAGTCCTGATTGTGGCGCTCACCTGCACGGCGCCAAACACGCATACGACCATCATTGGCACCAAGGCAGAAGCGACTCTCATCGCTGAAGACGACACGTCTCCATTCGTCCCTCCATTCACGCCTGTCGCGACATCACTGGAGGCGGGCTGCACGATGTTGGGGCGTGAGCGGAAGACGGCCTAACGGTGTGCGGGACCGTAGCCCAGCTTCATGGAGACGGTTGCGAATGGTCCTCGCCGATACCCCAGGAGCAACAGTGTCCCTAATTTGCTGGGAAGTGGCGGTGCGGTCCCCTACGGCACTGCGTAGGATCCTACGGTCTTGGCGTGCATCCGTGCGTCGCTGCGGTCCGGTCCCAGGTCGACGGGCACGTGCACCTTCCGCCGACCACTGGCGACAACATCGATGTACTGTGGAGACCTCACGCCCCACGTGTTGAGCAATTCGGCGGTACGTCCACCCGGCCTCCCGCATGCCCACTATACGCCCTCGCTCAAAGTCCGTCAACTGCACATACGGTTCACGTCCACGCTGTCGCGGCATGCTACCAGTGTTAAAGACTGCGATGGAGCTCCGTATGCCACGGCAAACTGGCTGACACTGACGGCGGCGGTGCACAAATGCTGCGCAGCTAGCGCCATTCGACGGCCAACACCGCGGTTCCTGGTGTGTCCGCTTTGCCGTGCGTGTGATCATTGCTTGTACAGCCCTCTCGCAGTGTCCGGAGCAAGTATGGTGGGTCTGACGCACCGGTGTCAATGTGTTCTTTTTTCCATTTCCAGGAGTGTATTTAATTTACTATATTCCGAGAATGAAGGTTCATGCATCGACAAACTTTATTATACCTTTCTTTTGCCTGAACAATTTGCAAACTTGAATTATTCCATAATGCCTACAATCAATAATCACGTAGTTGGTCATAATAAAGATACGAAATACTCCCAGTGTATGCATATACAAATTTTACAAAATCCCTCCTTGTTTTTGCTTTTGCTTGTGCCTTTATCCCATAGTTTTGCAGGGTCGATATGGTTAGGTACGGATATGGCAAATTTAATGTTAAGGGGTGGCCGGATGCCCTTCCTGCAGCCACCCTATACCCCTCTGGAATGGAATTAGTGTACCCCAGCTGTCTGCATCTAGTGTAATGCATGGAATAGTGTGAAGTGTTCAGATGTCTGCGAGTCGTGTAACTGAGGCGGGAAGTGGGCACCAGCCCAGTATTCACCCAATGGGATGTGGAAAACCGCCTAAAAACCACATCCAGGCTGGCCTGCACACTGGCCAGCATCGTTAATCCGCTGGGCGGATTCTATCTGGGGCCAACGCGCCTACCCGAGTCCAGGAAGCAGCACATTATCACTCTCGGCTAACCTAGCGGGTTGACAAAATTCCTCCAGTGCGGAAGAAGGCAACAACTATGTGCAGCAAAAAGGCAAATTACTAAAAATCCTCCATTAATACCAAAATCGCCTCCTGCATTACTAGCACAGTCAGAACGGGCTGCTACCTCTCCTGACGACTGGCTTCTCCCCCCCCCCACCCACCCCTCCCCCCCCCGCCCCCTCCTAGGCTGCATTCTAGTGCTCACAACAGCCGTTCGCTCGCTACCACTAACGGTAATTGTATCTCAGAGTTAGAGTTTTTGTATGCATGTAACAGCAGAATAAGTAGCCAAGTTTCCAAAAAAGTGAATGTCCAGCTTTCCTAGCCCCCACCCTCACTTTTAAGAGATTTGTGGGGTGAGTTTTTCCTAAAATGTTGGCAAAGAGCAAACGCAAAATTCTTACATAAAGAAAACAGAAAAAGAGCATTAGATATCGTACAAAAGTGGTAAAATACATAACTGTAAGCATAAGATTACTTAGGTTATGAACATAGTAGGAAATTGATAAGCTGTACAAATATCATCTTGTGCATGCAAGCACTAATATCCACATGCCACAGGTAGTACTTCATTTGATAGAATAATAAAATTTTATTTATAGTTCTCGAAGAGTGTAAAAATGTCTTTCAGTTGCATAGATACAAACATTACATAGAATTGCAAACAGTGCAAAGAGAAAGAGAAAACATACAAGTATCACTGTGCAGGTAAGCACTCATATCTGTGGTAGTTCAGTTGACAAGATAAGGAAATGTTATTTACGGTTCTTCAAGAAAGTAAAAATCATCTAGCAGTACAAAACCAGGTAAGGAAACACATGTTTTAAGTGCAGCAGACTAAGGGACAATTCACACTATGTCCAGTGATAACCACACAGAAAAGTTGACATATTCAGGTGAGGATACACAAGTCTGAGGTGTAACCATACTCAGGGCCTAGCTGCATACATTATGCCCACTGACAACCACTCTAAAATGCTTTAGTGTGTCACTCCTTTTCATATTCAGATAAAGATACTGTACAGACTCAATACTGATAGCATGTAAGGCACAAGTATTCTTGCTTAAGACTAAAAAATTCGTGATAAGGTTGTAAAAGCAATGAAGCTGTATATCTTTGACAAAACAGATTCTCATAACTCACACAGAAGATCAAAAGTCTCGTATATGACACAGTAACAGAAACGAATTATAGCGAATAAATGAATAATAGTAAGTTATATACATTTGAATGCAAAATCTACATCACATGAACAGGCACATAAGCTCAGTGCTGAGTAAATAACTCAAAATATGCACGGCCACCGATAATTACGTAAGTGTGCCAAGTTTCTTGAACTACAGTTGTAAATATTAAATATTAAGTCTAGGCCATCCACATGGTGATAATCTTGTTCTATACAAATTTATTTTCTGATGTTACAGTATAGATTGTACCATGAAGTACATATTTTGATCCAGAAGACGAAAATGTATGACATGTAACATCACTGAATATCATACAGATTTGTCTATAGGCATTAATGGTAATATATTTTAAAAATGCTAGAGTTAATCGTAGATCCCAGTGTTGGTATCAACATAGTAATTACATGTGATTTAAATTATTACAGTAATAATTAAAGTTCAACAAAAAAAGTAAAAGTTCATATAATTAAATTTCTGCAGTAGACAGGAAAAGTATATGAGAGTATACATCCAATTCCTTCATGTATATTATAAAGGACCTGATCTCCAGTTAATGTCAGCTGGAGTTAGTAAGGAATGTCATTTCTTATTACTGTACAGACAGTTCAGTTTTCATAGCATATTACATATTCAATCATGGAGTACTGGGTCAGTGATTGTCACAAGTACTTCCTTTGTATTAGAGTATACATATTTCATTTCTCAAAAAATCATACTAATGTCTAAATACTGATCATTGAACAGAAAATATCGAGTAACATCACAATGTCATATCATCAAATGTCAACTTGTCTCTGTGTGTAGTCAGAATTGTATGGCCATATGCAGTTAATCAGAACACGTGAGTTAACGAGCATTTCGCTCTCATTTAAATATATGGCGGAAAGAGTCAGCCTACAGGAATTGTGAAACGAACCCTGTCGTCCAGGACTGCGTGCCACAAAGGGCGCAGATTCACCACGAGATGGGGAAACTCACCTAAAACTGTCTATAATTCAAAAGACAGTCTTCCAGCAGATGATAAAGAAGGTGCTGTTCCTACCCTGTAGGATATTTTGTTGGGTGACAGGCCTGCATAATCTATTTCATGACTGCACGTTGCATCATATGGTATGGGACTCTTATAGTCACCACTTGGCCAAGTAACAGAGGGAAGCATATCATGTACAGTACGTTTGACAGTGGACAACTCCTGCTGCATATTACTAATATGATACGACGTCACATTGTCACGCTATTCAGATAAATCTTTACTTAAGATAGTTTTGATTTGATTTAATTCCATCTTAACTGATTCTACTAAAGTATCTCTCTAAGATAACACTTCAGTAACAGAACGTTGCTCAGTCTAAACTTCAATTTATCTGTGTCTCCTTACTTAAAATCCACTGTGAAAAATCCTGTGAGAAATTTTCCCTCTGTAGACCAAACTCTTCCTTTACCGTAGCCTCTATTTCTGCAGTAAAACTGTATAAATTTTCTTTTGGGTCCTGTACCGAATTGTTAGTCTATTCATCAGTCTACTTTTGTATGGTATCAGCAATGCAACGATACGCATTTTTCAGCTCATAAATTTCGGTTGTTAGGGCATCTTGCTGCGCTGACAAGTTACATATGCGACGCATCGGACCCAGGTGACTACAAATTTATCAATGTGGAGACATTTCATGTTGTTTAGAAACAATTTCACTTTGCTTGGGCGACATTTCATTTAGCTTAGATATTATTTCAGATAACATTTCGTTTTGCTCTAATGACAAGGGTTCAAATTTGTTTTTATCATTGCCTCTAAACTGCGATAATTCCATAAGTGGATTCTGAGTATGACTAATGGTTGGATTAATTTCTTTGCTCTCAGCCTGCGACTCGATTTCGCGTGCTGAAGCATCGATGTTTTCAATGGCCGCATCAGCGAATTCGTTAGCTTTGGCGTACCAATCCATTTCATTGCTGTTTCAGATTCCATTTTTTTATTCTGTTTTCACCGTAACACAGCACTCCGTCTTCGGGCCACGAGTGGCCTTCCGGGACCATCCGACCGCCGTGTCATCCTCAGTGGAGGATGCGGATAGGAGGGGTGTGGGGTCAGCACACCGCTCTCCCGGTCGTTATGTGGTATTCTTGACCGAAGCCGCTACTATTCGGTCGAGAAGCTCCTCAATTGGCATCACGAGGCTGAGTGCACCCCGAAAAATGGCAACAGCGCATAGCGGCCTGGATGGTCACGCACCCAAGTGCCGACCACGCCCGACAGCGCTTAACTTCGGTGATCTCACGGGAACCGGTGTATCCACTGCGGCAAGGCCGTTGCCCACGATAACACAGAGATGACTGAAATTACCTGAGTCCCTATATCCGTTACAGATTAATAACAGCACGCAAATAACAGTATTGCTTGAGACTGTACCAAACGGTTACTGCTGAATGCTCTTCCAAACAGCATCCCTTACAAGGAATCCAGTTGCAACTTGGCTTGATATTGCTCATACCTTAGGTACTTGGGCTAACTTCAGAAGTTAAAGTATGGTAGCGGCCGTTCACCGTAAGGAATCAATCACGTTCACAATCTAATACTACTCATTAGCAGAGGCAGGTCTGCCTCCTTCCAGAATTCACGTGAAAGTGCCCAGAATCGCTCCCTTGAGGTCTTCACTCGAGAAGTCCCAGTTTACACTTCACCCCCCACAGTGTTCCGCTGCTATCGGCTTTCCCATTGGCTGACGGCGATCTGCACCAAAAGTCACTTCTTTTTCGAATTCTTCACATTTTTCATGCACCCATTTCGTCTTAGCTCACTGTAGTTCCTACTTATTTCATTCCACAGTGGATGGTATTTCTGTATTCCTGACTTTCTCTGAACATTTTTGTACTTCCTTCTTTCATCAGTCAACTGAAATATTTCTTCTGTTACCCACTGTTTCCTTGTAGTTACCCTCTTTGTACCTATGTTTTCCTTTGCAACTCATGTGACTGCCATTTTTAGAGACGTCCATTCCTTGTTACTGTATCTACAGCTTTAGAGAACTTCAAGCATATCTCGTCATTTCTTAGTACTTCCGTATCCCATTTCTCTGCATTCTGATTCTTCCTGACTAATTTCTTAAACTTCAGCCTACTCTTCATCACTACCCCGTGTGATCTGAGTCTATATCTGCTCCTGGTTACACCAGTATTTTAAATCCAGTATCTGATTTCGGAATCTCTGTACGAAATCACCCAGCATTTTCCAGGTATACCCCCTCCTCTTGTGATTCTTGAACAGAGTATTCGCTGTTACTAGCTGAACTTACTATCGAGCACAATTCGTCTTTTTCCTCTCTCATTCCTTGTCCCAAGCTCATATTCTCCTGTAACCATTTCTTGTATTTCTTCCTCTGCAACTGCATTCCAGTCTACCATGACCATTAGATTTTCATCTACCTTTATGTACTGTATTGGACTTCTAATATCCTCATATACTTTCTCTATCTCATCATCTCCAGATTGCGACGTCGGCATTTATACCTCAACTGTTATTGTCGGTGTTTGTTATCTGTCGATTCTGATAAGAACAACACTATCGCTGAACTGTTCATTGTAACACACTCTCTGTCCAACCTTCCTATGTATAACGAATCCTACTCCCGTTATAACATTTTTTGCTGCTGTTGATATTGCCCTACACTCATCTGACCAGAAATCCTTGACTTCTTCCCATTTCACTTCACTGATCCCTACTATACACAGATTAAGCCTTTGCATTTCCCTTTTCAATTTTCTAGCTTCCCCACCACGTTCAAGTTTCTGACATTTCAGGCCCCGACTCGTAGAACGTTGTCCTTTCGTTGGTTATTCAATCTCTCTCTCATTGTCACCTCCCTCTTGGCAGTCCCCTCCCTGATATCCGGATGGGGGCTATTCCGGAATCTTTTGCCAATGGAGAGATCATCAGTTTCAGTTACAGGTCACATCTCCTATGGATACAGGTCCATTGCCTTCTGCAACCTCGTGCCTTTGATCTTGCTGATTCTTCCGCCTACAGGGCCATTTTCCCACGCCAAGGACAAGAGAGTGCCCTGAATCTCTATCAGCTCCTCCGCACTCTTTGACAAGGCCATTGGCAGCATGAGGGTGACTTCTTAAGCTGGAAGCCTTCGGCCGCCAATGCTGATTATTAATCGAAATTTGAGCGGTGGCGGGTTTCGAACCTGGAACCAAGGACGTTTTAATTACTAATCACAGACGCTGCCCATAGACCATGGGTGCACAGTTACTGGCAAAATAGTAAACTGTTCATTAAATAACTACACAAGTATGACAACATGAGGTATTGATGCTGTGTCCACTTACTGTGTAAATGTGGTGGATACGATGTTCTGACAAAAATCTTCATAATGAAACAGATAGAAAAGCTTCCATAAATCAATAAATAAAATAGATACAGATATGTAGCTTTCAGAGATGATAGCTATAGTGAAATGTTGTCATGTGAGATATCGTTTGTTGAAATCGCATGAAGTATTTAAAAGTCGTTAATTCAGAGGTTCATTGTGAAAATATTTCGTCACTGTAAGTCGTTAATCTTTGTTGTTTCAAGATATTGAAACTGGTTTTTGTCACTGGATGCGCCTCATTTTTCTGGGATCGCTGATGTATTCAGATTTGCATTAATATTTGGCTGTAAATTATTATAGACTCTCGTAGAGCTGTAGGAAACCGTCTTTCAGTTTGCCTCAAAGCCCGCTATTACTGTTACTCCTTGTGTCATCCCCGGCTGGCCTGGAGAGTCTACTGCGGCCCGCCTTGAGTCCCGGGCCCGCTACCATTCAGACGTACACCTGATTCATCTTACCTCATAGCAATTCCAGGTGGCCTATCAGCTCGCCTGCATATGCGTAACGTTACATACTGAACATGAGCTTTCCAGAAAGACAACATTAATTTGCTGAAACATTGTAGCAGTACCGTGTCATGCTGCACACATGTGATGTAAAGTCAGCCATCTTGTGCAGCCCAACTCTGTGATTTTTAGAAATAATTACTAAATATTTAAAATAACCAAATTTTGATTAAAAATGGGCTGTGAATGATAAATTTCTCTGAAAAAGGTTATGATATACATAGGCAAGGGATGATAAATAATGTTGTTCTTATCTTAGATGTTGTTTGACAATAAAGTTTCATTCGCAGAATATTTATCACATCCTCATCGAAGATGGTCACCAGTGCAGTGTGTCATGTCAGTAGAGGTTTAAAATTTAAAAGTGGAAGCAAAATATTGACGAAGGGAGCAAACATCATGTAGTCAGCAAGAAAAAGAAAACATATTGTAATAAAATTTAGGAATGATACCTCAAACGTTAAACAATCTTCTTGCTGCATGATTTGAATGATGGCATCAGAGCCAGAAGTCGTCGTTGGGAAGCAACAAGCTAGATTACACAAGACTGTATTACTGTTATTTGTTAATGCAGGGAAATAATTGGTATGATAACGAGTATTACAATCGAACCTCATTAAAAACATAAACTGCAGACTCGACTTACATGTACTGAAATGGGGAAACGATAGCGTGATTATGACGTCTATCATTTCGTCACCAATCCGTCTACATTCAACTAATTTAGCTGGCTGAATAATGTACAAAAGACTTCATTCTCCGAGAACAAAGGGGATAAACACGTAAGTTAATATTGATTACTGTTTCACATCGTTGAAAGTACAGAAGAAGAGTATCCCCTTAAGTAGTAAGGCTCAAAAAAGAAGAAGGAAAACTGTTCACTATTAGTTTTCTTTATTTTTTTTAACAGTAGAGAAACGAGCTTTCGCAGATAATAATATATCAAGTTAACTTTCTGCGATACAGTCACGTCTCTAATATTGTTGAATTACAATGTTTTTCTTCAGAATTCGTGTGTCTTAACTTAAAATGGCAAGCTGAACTGATTTGCAGTAAAAATACATGGATGTATTTGCTAAAAAACTGGGAATCATTAGAAGATGTGAATATCATATGCAGTTAGTTGCTCAAGAAACTTATTTCCACCACCACCTACTCCATCCCATGGCCCAAAAGAGAGGCAGTCACAAAACAATATATAAAATGTTGTATTGGAAAATAATGAACCATCGTTGTCACCATATAGGAGTTCGTTGTTGACGGTAGCTAAGCCTAGTGGCAATGTTCGTCTTGTGCATGACACTACAGCGATAAACCGAATTATTGTTCCTGTTTGCTCTAGACCAGAGAACCTAGACAAACACACACAGGAGTTGTACAATGAGAAATTTTTGACCAGTATTGATTTGAGACCCTCATCAAGACTTGTAAAAGTACATGGAATGACGATTTGTTACTCAAATTTGCAAGTTTTATGTTATACTTAAATTATGTATTTAAAACGCATTTGCAAAAACCCAACTGTATCTGTTTGAGAAAGAATGCCGGTGTGCATGTAATTTAGAGTAACCAGCCTGACTTATGTTTATATGTGCTGTATAGGGTGTAATTAATTAGTTTACAGACCAAGTTAGAGGCTCAGACGACTAGTGTCTTCCGCCAGTCAGGCGATTGTTAGAGGTAATTTAAGGTAAGCGAGGTAGAAATAGAAATTATTAATCCAGTTCCTGCTAGACATATTATTTATATATGTGCATATACTACTAAATAATCGTAAGAGGCCAATGGTAGTTTAAACTTTTGATGTATATCGCATAGACACGAACTGTGCTGTGAAGGATTACCTACAAAGCTGTTTACGTTTATATGTGCGTAATTTGTCTCTAACTCAATGACTTATGGACACTAAAGGCATTATGTTATGTGATACAGACAAGACATCACTGTGTGGTATACAAAACGTGTGAAGCTTCAGTCCTTAATTAATAGTCAGGATATTAAGTAAATATTTACGTCATAAAATGAAAGTAGTAGATGCTCAGAATGGAGAGTACAAAGGCTAACATCAGAATAGTACACACCTCAAGGTTCTTTGCTATCTTATATATGTGTATACAACTATATCTAAATAATTTCTTTGTGTGTTACCTGTGGCAGTCGTATATGTGACAGTTTTAAACTCATAAGAACAGTGAACCTTTTGCTGTGTAATTGACATTCGTATGTAATGAAGTTGCAGCTAGTCTAGGCATCTTTTTTACCAATAGGTTTTTCTTTCTGTGACTGAAGTTTGCTCATCTTAGCGTTAAGACAGGTGTAGTATAAGCAAGAATCAGTATTTCTGGAAGTAAAACAGTGATGTCCTGAGTCCATAACATATGTGAATGATTTTCTCGATTGTTTGTGTGTCTGTAAAGTTCTGGCTAATATGTCACCCACATACAATGACATAGATCGCGATAATGAAAGTCATTGTTCACTAAGTAGCATGAAAATAGTCTACATATTCTAGTTGTATTTCATGTTAACGTATCTAAGATCCCTAGGGGCGGAATAAGACCGTGTTTGCTTTTGTATGGTATCGAAATGCGAAGTATGTGTTTCGATGAATCTTATGTAAAGATGAGAGTGCTTGTGTTCAGTAAAGCGAACGATTAAGACACTCCTGCAAGCGATACTAGCAAACTAACATGTGCGGCAAGTCTAGTGTATATGGAAGTGAACTTCTCATTTTTCCACTTACTTTAGAAGCCGATGAACTTCTCGACACAAATACGCATGCGCAAGATCATTGAGTGGGCGCAGTAAATGGCTACTGCGAGTGCAATACAGATACGCGACAATACTGTCTGCACCAAGCCTCACTGTCATTACAGAGCGGGTGTACATGATCAATTTAAAATACGTGATGGCACGGTTAAAACTTGCCCTATAGAGACAGAGTGCATGTAGTGGATATTAAAATCAATAACACTTGTTTGTGAGACAAGCTATAGTTTTAAACTGCTGAAAGCTACTTGTAGGTCAACGGGCAATAAACAGGCATACCAAACACGAAAGAAAGAAAACTAATTCGCCAGCAAGATCATGGATCTATATAATGTACATATCTCATGAATCATTTTCTATTGAACATTGTGAAGTTATGTGTGTCGTACAAGATTCTGCTTCAGAACAACGTAAACAACTTTTATGTTTTGTATTACTGATGTAACGGTACAACTGTTCCATGTACTCTCTATCTGATAAGCTGCCTGACGTCTCCTCGGAATACAACCAACTTGTCCTTAGATCTGCAACAACTTGCTAGCACACCGGTCTATTCATCTGGGTCCTACCTCTACACCAAGGATCCTGCCATTGATTACCAATATCATGTTCCTGCCGAGAGTCCAGCTCACCATACCGCGGCCGAAAACCCAGGTCAACAGCTTTCAAACAATAGTTCTGTATTCTTTAAACCATTTATCCTAACATGAAAACTAACAAAGATGTTTGTTCTATTCACGTACTAATGATTATCATAAAATATGTAACAAATGAACATTTGACCGCTGATAAGTTAACATAAAGCTTCCTGAAAACAACCAGAAACTGTAATATTTTTCAAAAAAAAAATGGTTCAAATGGCTCTGAGCACTATGGGACTTAACATCTATGGTCATCAGTCCCCTAGAACTTAGAACTACTTAAACCTAACTAACCTAAGGACAGCACACAACACCCAGCCATCTCGAGGCAGAGAAAATCCCTGACCCCGCCGGGAATCGAACCCGGGAAATATTTTTCATGTGTGTTCACTAGATACAAGTAAAACAATGGTTGAATGAATGTGATGAAATCCAGTTAAATATGCAACGATAAAGTGTATTAAAAACAGCTGCAATTTACTGCTACTGGACAATAGGCAAGAATTGTTAAGTTCTACATTTGAGTGAACGTCCAAATCTTTGTCAATCACTACAAGTTACAAAGTTTATGAAGACTGCCAGGACTTTTAAAGAACTTAAATACCAATTACATGTAACTAAATCCTAAACTTCCCACGGGATGCACTTATTGTACAACATAATGCCAAAGCACAAATTCGTGAATAACGTTAAAATCTGAAGGTCCTGTCCCGATTTTAGCTCAAATTTTCCATGGACGTCGCCTAAACAGGTGGGTAATACGTCAGATACGATCCCGAGCATTGAGTAATAATTCAGCTTTTAACGATTCAGTGTAATTCTTAATTTTCTAATGTCTATCTGATCATGAACTGCAGGTTGAAACTGAAGAAACTGCAAAAAGGTGGGAATTTAAGGAGATGGGATCTGGATAAACTGAAAGAACCAGAGGTTGTAGAGAGTTTCAGGGAGAGCATAAGGGAACAATTGACAGGAATGGGGGAAAGAAATACAGTAGAAGAACAATGGGTAGCTCTGAGGGATGAAGTAGTGAAGGCAGCAGAGGATCAAGTAGGTAAAAAGACGAGGGCTAATAGAAATCCTTGGGTAACAGAAGAAATATTGAATTTAATTGATGAAAGGAGAAAATATAAAAATGCAGTAAATGAAGCAGGCAAAAAGGAATACAAACGTCTCAAAAATGAGATCGACAGGAAGTGCAAAATGGCTAAGCAGGGATGGCTAGAGGACAAATGTAAGGATGTAGAGGTTTGTCTCACTAGGGGTAAGATAGATACTGCCTACAGGAAAATTAAAGAGACCTTTGGAGAGAAGAGAACCACTTGTATGAATATCAAGAGCTCAGATGGCAACCCAGTTCTAAGCAAAGAAGGGAAGGCAGAAAGGTGGAAGGAGTATATAGAGGGTTTATACAAGGACGATGTACTTGAGGACAATATTATGGAAATGGAAGAGGATGTAGATGAAGATGAAATGGGAGATAAGATACCGCGTGAAGAGTTTGACAGAGCACTGAAAGACCTGAGTCGAAACAAGGCCCCGGGAGTAGACAACATTCCATTAGAACTACTGATGGCCTTGGGAGAGCCAGTCATGACAAAACTCTACCATCTGGTGAGCAAGATGTATGAGACAGGCGAAATACCCACAGACTTCAAGAAGAATATAATAATTCCAATCCCAAAGAAAGCAGGTGTTGACAGATGTGAAAATTACCGAACTATCAGTTTAATAAGTCACAGCTTTACAGACGAATTGAAAAACTGGTAGAAGTGGACCTCCGGGAAGATCAGTTTGGATTCCGTAGAAATGTTGGAACACGTGAGGCAATACTAACCTTACGACTTATCTTAGAAGAATGATTAAGAAAGGGCAAACCTACGTTTCTAGCATTTGTAGACTTAGAGAAAGCTTTTGACAACGTTAACTGGAATACTCTCTTTCAAATTCTGAAGGCGGCAGGGGTAAAATACAGGGAGCGAAAGGCTATTTACAATTTGTACAGAAACCAGATGGCAGTTATAAGAGTCGAGGGGCATGAAAGGGAAGCAGTGGTTGGGAAAGGAGTGGGACAGGGTTGTAGCCTCTCCCCGATGTTATTCAATCTGTATATTGAGCAAGCAGTGAAGGAAACAAAAGAAAAATTCGGAGTAGGTATTAAAATCCATGGAGAAGAAGTAAGAACTTTGAGGTTCGCCGATGACATTGTAATTCTGTCAGAGACAGCAAAGGACTTGGAAGATCAGTTGAACGGAATGGACAGTGTCTTGAAAGGAGGATATAAGATGAACATCAACAAAAGAAAAACGAGGATAATGGAATGTAGTCAAATTAAATCGGGTGATGCTGAGGGGATTAGATTAGGAAATGAGACACTTAAAGTAGTAAAGGAGTTTTGCTATTTAGGGAGTAAAATAACTGATGATGGTCGAAGTAGAGAGGATATAAAATGTAGACTGGCAATGGCAAGGAAATCTTTTCTGAAGAAGAGGAATTTGTTAACATCGAGTATAGATTTAGGTGTCAGGAAGTCGTTTCTGAAAGTATTTGTATGGAGTGTAGCCATGTATGGAAGTGAAACATGGACGATAAATAGTTTGGACAAGAAGAGAATAGAAGCTTTCGAAATGTGGTGCTACAGAAGAATGCTGAAGATAAGGTGGGTAGATCACGTAACTAATGAGGAGGTATTGAATAGGATTGGGGAGAAGAGAAGTTTGTGGTACAACTTGACTAGAAGAAGGGATCGGTTGGTAGGACATGTTTTGAGGCATCAAGGGATCACAAATTTAGCATTGGAGGGCAGCGTGGAGGGTAAAAATCGTAGAGGGAGACCAAGAGATGAATACACTAAGCAGATTCAGAAGGATGTAGGTTGCAGTAGGTACTGGGAGATGAAGAAGCTTGCACAGGATAGAGTAGCATGGAGAGCTGCAGCAACCCAGTCTCAGGACTGAAGACCACAACAACAACAACATCTGATCATGCTTGTCGTGAACTTATAAAGTAACTAACATATAGCCGAAAAAATCTGATGACAATGCCTGTCTTTGAATAGCACTCAATAAAATACAACCATGAGATTGTGTCATCATGAATGTTATATAATTAACTGACATAACAGAATGATTATTATTTAATATACACTTAAAAAAATTGTTGACAATAGCTGGAATTAAGGAAATGGATAATTAAATGTTGGAAATGAGGTGGCATGATGCACACTGCTTCCGTCATTCAAGGTGGCGATATAGTGTGTCTTTTATTAAAGTGATGTTGCGTCAACCCTTTTTTCAAGTAATGATTTTCTGTCTAAGAAAGAGAGAACAAACGTTGTTACATTGTTTTTAATCATTCCTTCTTCAGTTTCAGGACCCACAATGCTATAGAAGTAAGTTCACGACATTGTATGAATTTTATGAATAATAACATTGCTTTTAATCCAAAACTATATTATTTCACCAAACTAATTAACACATTATTCCTTTTACGGTAAGTGAGTCATGAAAATAATTTTTGACCGTTTTAACTAAGTTAAAGGCGATTCGTTTGGTGACGCAATGATCGAGTGCTGTCATCGCTCTATCGTTTGCTATTTTATTATTAAAAGTCAAGCCTGCAATTTTGTATGAAGTGCGATAATCTTTTTTCAAAATATTTTGCTGCATATGAATATTAATTTACACATACAGTAACATTTCACTAACCACTTCGAGAACCAACAATGACTTTAAATGAAAGGAAATATGCAAATGGTTAACAAGGAAATTTAAAAAAAGTAATCAAAATTCAAACTGCTGATCAGATGTGAAAAGTAAAGTATTTTTATTCCACCACTGTTGAAGTGGATCCTTTCGGTGTTTACTTTTGAAAATGCCATTGCCTTGGAAATTAAATGAGCGGCACGAAATGAATCACTCCAAGGATAATAATCTCTGACCTTACTTTCTGATCTTTTTCCCCACCGTCCAGAAACTCCACAAATCCCTTTAACTGAATCTCAGGTAGGTTACTTCCTGATACCGTTTGTGGCCCATTAATATCAAAGATTCCAATACGCATGCAGTATTTATAGAACGGACCTACAGCTTAAGTGTCCATAACTTCTACGTCCCTGCTTAGAAGTGTCCTATCTGATTAACTGACTCTCTAAAATATCTCGGACTAATGCTACTTACATGAAAATCGCACCTACCAACCGTCCAACAAACAGCCTACAACTGACTAAAACCGGTACCTGGCTGAACAAGGAAGGCTCCATCACTCTCAACCTGTATAAAGATTCATTCCGGCCAATCCTCTGCTCTTGCCTGGATTTCCGTTCAATTGAACTGTTTGAACTCCCTCCCTCCAGTCTACCATGCCCCACTAGGATCCTATGTGAACTTTTAAACCTCCACTTATCACGGTATAAGAGTATATGTGTGTGTGTACTTATCACTGTATAATTATATATTTTTGTTTTTATAATTATGTTTTATGACTATGGTTGGTTGGCTTTAAATGTTGTGGGCTAGCATGAGATTTTTAATTAACTTATACCGCGATAACAGTCATACGGACATCGGCTGCCCCGAAGTACGTACGATATATGATTTTTTAAACACACGCGCGACTCACAGACTTCTAATAAATAGTTTGCGTGAGGGCTGCTATTTAGAAAAGAAAATATGCGTATTCTTACGCAAACTGTAATTATTAATATGGGTCTCAGGGGCTACTGGTTATTTATGTACCAAACTACACAAAGATTAACTGAGATATTGCGGAATGTAATGATTTTCAATATTTCTTGTTCATTATTTGCAAGGCAAAACTGGAGAGAATCTCATCTGCCGTTAGGCGACCAAACTGAAACATACTGAACTCATTCAGTATTCTAAATATTAATAAACGAAATCTATTTTTACTCTGTTAACTCTGAGACTATTGTAAGATCATGGTAGAGAAACCTCTCACATTTACATTTAATATTATGACATGAAATTTTAATTAAATAAAACAGTCAGCGTAACGACCGACTAAATCCTGCTAGGGGAGATGAGCTCCCTGCACTACGAGGTTCTGTAAAAACTTTGTTAATTGTAATTAATGGTTGCAATCATGAGAGGTGACAACTAAGTCAATAATACACACTTTCTAATAACAATTTCTATTATATCGGCTGCCCCGAAGTACGTACGATATATGATTTTTTAAACACACGCGCGACTCACAGACTTCTAATAAATAGTTTGCGTGAGGGCTGCTATTTAGAAAAGAAAATATGCGTATTCTTACGCAAACTGTAATTATTAATATGGGTCTCAGGGGCTACTGGTTATTTATGTACCAAACTACACAAAGATTAACTGAGATATTGCGGAATGTAATGATTTTCAATATTTCTTGTTCATTATTTGCAAGGCAAAACTGGAGAGAATCTCATCTGCCGTTAGGCGACCAAACTGAAACATACTGAACTCATTCAGTATTCTAAATATTAATAAACGAAATCTATTTTTACTCTGTTAACTCTGAGACTATTGTAAGATCATGGTAGAGAAACCTCTCACATTTACATTTAATATTATGACATGAAATTTTAATTAAATAAAACAGTCAGCGTAACGACCGACTAAATCCTGCTAGGGGAGATGAGCTCCCTGCACTACGAGGTTCTGTAAAAACTTTGTTAATTGTAATTAATGGTTGCAATCATGAGAGGTGACAACTAAGTCAATAATACACACTTTCTAATAACAATTTCTATTATATTTTGAAAAATACAGAAAAACTTACATTAATTATTATCCAGCGCTACAATGGCGGCCTACTTCTAGACGAAACAAAAAAGGAGAGTGGGTTCGATCAAAGCATTGTCTCTGATCTTCATGGCCTATGTTACATAGAGATTATACCAAAAAAACTGTGTTTTGTTAATTACATCGATATTTGTGTTTTTATAATAATAATTTACAATATTTACTATTCGTTATACATCGCGCAGACATACTTAGTCTTTAGATAATTTAAGATTCACACATCTCATAAAAAAAAACTTCATTTCCCTTTCTCCAAATGTCCATTTATGCGACGTACCGTCACACCCTCACTCCTTTCCCACACTGAACACATTCTGATTTTCTACGCTTTCCACAAACTTAACCCTGAACACTCCATTGTTTCATCTCTAATTATTAACCCTCCTACTTTGTCGCGCTTGTAATATCACATTCCTCATCCCCAAATTTACGCATACTCAACCTCTACATTCTATCCCAACGAAACTTCAACCGCCTCTCCCTAGCTGACCTTGAATCTGCCCAGACACATACCTATTCTTCTAGCTTTAACAGAACACTCATCTTCTTCTCCACGTCAAGGCTCCTGTCTCCCTCCTCCCCCCCCCCCCCCACCACTTTTTCGCTCCCTTTACAAACGTTTGGTTAGCGTTCCCCTCCTACAATTGTATTCCACAGCCTTTCCTAAACGCTCTCCTTTCGACAACCCTCCTCACCTACTGCTCATTGCCTAAAATTTCAGTAATGTGAAGTGTTTGCTTTTTATGAATACTATTGCCAGTTAACTGTATTTTGCAAAAGACAAACATATTTCATTTCAAGTCCTCAATGAACAAATGTCTGTTTAAGAAACACCAAAATTTCATATTTTTAATTTTTTTAGAAACTATGTTTGTATGTACTGTAAACACTCTGAGCTAAAGAACGGAAGTATTTTTGTGCTCAGCCCACCCTCGTCCGTCAAGAAGAGTGAGTGAAATAACAACAAATGAAAAAAGAAATAATGCAGAAAAAGTTTTCGATGTTTAACAGCCGTTGTCACTTTTGATCCGCCTCGTCTCAAAAAAACGATGATGCTACAGAGGCCATGTAGATTCCTAAGGAGCGTCACGGCATTATACTGCAGGCAAGCTGCGCGGTGTTGGTCGGTCGGATGCCTGTTGCACGAGAGAGACCCAGGTGTCGCTGGGGACACCCCTAACTGGCGCGGAGAGGGTTGTCCAGTGCTTCAATTGTCTCCAGAGTAATTGGAAAACTTGGCGGCACAGGCCGGGAGCCGCGATCAAACTTGCGTCCCCTGAGAGCCGGCTCTGCACTTAGGTAATAGCTGACGAGGACGCATAGCGAGCTCATTGCCGGGGAGGGACCGCAGTTTCGTAGCGGCACTCGACTTACATCTGTCTGTGGTCAGAACTGTTGGTGGTAAAATGGTGTGTATTGCAGAGAATCGCTTACGACGATTAGCAAGATTTAGGCAAGAGGGAAATAAGTGTCATAATGGTAACACAGTCGAAACGTACAAAAATCTTAAACTTTGGGCTCTGACTCGAATATATTCTTGCTAACATCTTGAATTCTTTACATGAGAGGTCATAAGACGTACATAGTGCTCTCGATAGTTGCCAACTAATAACTGCTATAAAAACAAGTAGCACGTTTGAAAGGGCATATCACAGTAAAAGTGTATATTTTTTATATTTTATGATTTTGGTTGCGGTGGCTTTAAACATTGTGGGCTAGCATGAGACTTTTAATTAACTTATACCGCGATAACAGTCGTACGGACATCGGCTGCCCCGAAGTAGGCACGATATAATATTTTTTAAACACAGCGCGCGGCTCACCGCCTTCTAATAAATAATTTGCGTGAGCGCTGCTATTTAGAAAAGAAAATATGCGTATTCTTACGCAAACTGTAATTATTAATATGGGTCTCAGGGGCTGCTGGTTATTTATGTACCATATTACATAAAGATTAACTGAGATATTGCGGAATGTAATACTGTTCAATATTTCTTGTTCAATATTTGCAGGGCAAAACTGGAGAGAATCTCATCTGCCGTTAGGCGACCAAACTGAAACATACTGAACTCATTCAGTATTCTAAATATTAATAAACGAAATCTATTTTTACTTTGTTAACTCTGAGACTATTGTAAGATCATGGCAGAGAAACCTCTCACATTTACATTGAACATTATGACATGAAATTTTAATTAAATAATACAGTCAGCGTAATGGCCGACTAAATCCTGCTAGGGGAGATGAGCTCCCTGTACTGCAAAGTTCTGTAAAAACTTTGTTAATTGTAATTAATGGTTGCAATCATGAGAGGTGACAACTAAGTCAATAACACACACTTTCTAATGACAATTTCTATTATATTTTTCAAAATACAGATAAAACTTACGTTAATTATCAGACAGCACTACACTGGCGGGCTACCGCCAGACGAAACAAAACAGGAGAGCTCGTTCAATCAAAGCATTGTCTCTGATCTTCATGGCCTATGTTACACAGAGATTATACCAAAAAAACTGTGTTTTGTTAATTACATCGATATTTGTCTTTTGATAATAATAACTTAGGTTCTTTACTATTTGTTATACATCGCGCACACGTACACAGTCTTGAAATAATTTATAATTCACACGTCTCATAACAAAAACTCCTTTCCCTTTCTCCAAATGTCCATTTATGTGACGTACTGTCACAGGCAATTAACAACGACGTAGTCTTTCGCGCCTACAGTTCAATCTGAATATCAAGAAGTAGTGACGGAAATAAAATTCAGGGAGAAAGGATGTCAATGATAAGATTCGTTGATGCCTTTGCTGTATTCAGTGATGTGAGGAGAAATTGCGGGACCTGTTGAACGGAATGAGCAGTCTAGTGAGCAAGCACAAGTTCAGAGTAAATCGAAGCAGTAGTAGAAGAAATAAGATGAGGGATAAACTTAACACCAAAACTGGGGACCACGAAGTAGCTGAAGAAATTCTGCTGCCCTGATAGTGAAATAACACATGGTGGGCGAAGCAAGAGACCAGACAAAGAGGGCATTCCTGGTTAAAAGAAGTTTGCTGGTATCAGATATCGGCCGTAATTTGAGAAACAAATTTCTGGGAATGTGCGTCTGGAGCACAGCATTGTAGGAAAGCGAATCGTGGACCACAGGAAAACCAGAAAAATCAAAGAACAGAAATGTTGGAGATGTGGTGCTGTAGAAGGGTGTTGACAATTTAGATGGACTGATAAAACAAGGAATGAGGTGAGTCTCCGCAGCATAGGAAAGAGAAGAACATGTAGTAAACACTGGAAGAAGAAGGGGCAGAATGATGTGATATGTGTTAAGGCGTCACAGAATAATTTTGTTGCTTCTTGAGAGAGCTGTAGAGGGCCAAAAAAGTAAGGAAAGACAGATATTGGAATATTGCTGTTGTAGTCTTCCTTCAGAAGACTGGTCTGATTTAGCTCCCCAACCTATTCTACCTGTACGAGTTTCTTTATCTCCGAATAGCTACTGCAACGTACAACCTTATGAATTGCTTACTGTATTCATACCTTGGTCTCCCTCTACAATTTTTACTCCCCCAATCACTCCGACATACACACTTCTCACCAATACCCAACTGTCAATTCCTTGATGTCTTAGAATGTGGCCATCAACCGACCCCTTCTTTAAGTTAAATTGTTCCATAAACTTCTTTTGTTCTCATTTTGATTCAGTACCTCCTCATGAGTTACGTGATCTACTGCTGTAATCTTCAGCGTTCTTCTGCAGTACCACATTTCAAAGGCTTCTATTCTCTTCTTATTTGAACAACTTATCGTCCACTTTTCTCTTCCGTAGCAAGCTACTCACCAGACATATACCTTCAAAAGATATTTTATAATTGAGGTTCGTTTTAACAAAACTCAACAAACACCATTTTCTTCCAAATGAGGTTTTAACGGATTATGGTATGTCAATACGAGCCTCACGCAATGGATAAAAAAATAAGGCGTGACTGAATATTTGCTGTTGTAAAAGTAGCCTGCATATAGCAACTTTTCTCAAAACTCGACCTCTTCATTTTTTAAGATTCCATGAAACTCAACTAATCCTTATTTTGCTGGAAAATAAATATGTACAAGCTGAAAATAACTTTAATCAACGATTGTCATTCCTAACAAAAGTTAGATGAGTCTGCTACGATTTCTGGGGTGTGCTAAATTTTTGAGGGTCGAAAAACACGAAATGTCTGGACTTTTTTCCGATTTTCGGTAATAGTTCGAAAAAGATACATCCTACAGAAAATTTGCAAAACACTGGAATGAAAGAGCATAACATTTCACGAAGAATGACCTATTTAAGAGTTCAAATCGGTTAAACCGTTTATCCACAATCGATCGTGAAAGATCGGAAATTTTTTACCAGTTTTGCGGAAAAGATAGATTTGCTCACGTTCCAAGGTCTGTCACCAAAAAGTCTACTCCAAATGAAAAGTGCTCTTCATGAAAGCTGTAGAGCATAAATTTCTGTGTAAAAAGAAATCCTACATTACGAAATTCACTCACTGCTGTGCAAAGATGCAAATCAAATCCTGAGTATTCATAGTGCTAAAGAAGAAACACACATGAAAATGTGGATATGTTGAATTCTGTAAAAAATTGTAATTTCTAATTTTTTTCCTCAGTAAAGGATGTTAGTGATGAACTCCAATTATTACTTCATTAATCCATATGTACATGCATGACCAGCAGTATATTTTTGAAATTTTTTGAATCAGCGTTATTGAATAAAAGTAAAAAATACCTTTCCTTTAATGTTGAATTTTATTAAAACGGCCCTCAGTGCCAGTCTTGGATCACAACGTTTATTTGTAATCAGGTTATTAATTTCGGTCGGTAATGATCATCTTCAGGCCTGAGTAAAAATGTGTTGCATTACAGAAACCACGCTATTACATGTGATGAAGCAGTCAAAATCATTAGCCATTTCGGCTTCGTTAAACAAAGAAAATCGTGGTATTAAAGAGCACCATCGAAGCTAACCTGAAAAGAGACTCAGTTTTTGTGACTACTTCACAACGTGCAAACTTTCGGGAAAGACTTCCTAACAATTACTTTAAATTCGGAATAAACAAATTCTTCTTTTTCAAAATTGATTTCCTTGCTATAACCAGTCTTCATTTTATATCCTCTACATTTCGACCATCCTCAGTTATTTTTCTGCTCAAATTGCAAAACTCGTCTACTACTTTTAGTGTCTAATTTCCTAATCTAATTCCTCCGAATCGTCGGATTTAATTCGATTGTAATCCATTTCCCTTGTTTGACTTTTGTTGATGTGCACCGTGTAATATCTTTTCCAGACATTATCCATTCCGTTCAACTGCTCTTCCATGGTCTTTCTGTCTCAACTTTTTTATTTCTGCTGCCTGAACTTTAATTCACTCTCTGAATTTTACTATGGCTTCCCTTACTGCTTGCTCAATGTAGAGACTGTATAACACTGGGGTTAGTCTCTAACCCTGTCTCACTCACTTTTCAACCACTGCTTCCTTTTCATACCCTTCAACTCTTATAACTGCCATCCGGTTTCTGTACAAGTTGTAAATAACCTTTCGCTTCCTGTATTTTATCCACGCTATCTTCAGAATTTCAAAGAGTGTACTCCAGTCAAGATTCTCGACAGTTTCTCCAACTTTAAAAATGATATAAATGTAGGTTTGATTTCCTTAATCTATATCCTATGAGAAGGAAGGAAGATTAGGATTTTACTTCCAAGAGAAGTCTCAGGGTCAGTATTGCCTCGCATGTGCCTACATTTCACCGAAACTCAAGCTGAGGTCTTTTTCTATTGACTTTTCCATTCTCTAAATAATTCGTGTCAGTGTGTAACCTCCTCCTCACTTATCGACCTTAATGACAGTGAAAAATTAAACCGCGTGTACCTAATGGGAATTTGGGTAAAGCAATCGTCACCGAAGTTAATCTGTCGGTAAAGAGGGAGGAAAGGGTTACATCTAAATGAAAGGAAAAATGCAAATGAAACTGGTGGAAATTAATTTTGAAAAGGGGTAAAGTTAATAAAGAAAGTAAAGGTGCGGCCGTTACGTTAACAATTAACTAGCGGTAATTAGATATTTGAGATTTGGGGGAAATTACGGTCGCCAGTCCTATGGACAATTACTATAGTAACTGAAAAAGAAAGGTTATTACACATATAATTAGCACTAGAAGCGTGGCAACTGAAAGTTGACACATGTAGTGTGAAAACTGAAAGTTTGTCAGAAGTAATAAATCTCGCTACACTCTGACTTATTTTAGCAAAAGGATTAATGAAACCGGAAAATTGAAAGTTAATTTAGTGACTGAACTTAATAGTGAGCTTTGTTTCTGAAGCACATCGAAATTCAGTAAAATACGGTTAGTCTTGGGCTACCTCAACAATCATTTCAAAAGCTACTTGAATCTACGCAATTTACAAATAAGAGATTTAACTTTGAACTTGAATTAAATGATTCTGAACAATTAACAATAATAAAATTTAGTACATACCAAGCTGAGCTGCAGTCACAGGTAAGCTAAAATACGGTAACAAAACTCGCACTCTTAATTTGTGCTTGTGTAATCTAAATATTGTAGCCAGCTACGAATACCTTAACTGAACTTTGAAATTAAAGCAGTGAAATCGAATGATATTACTTTAATGCTGGCGTTTGAATTTCAACGACACTCGGGTTCATTCCGGAAAAGGAAGGGACCCTGCTTGGTAATGCAATTGGGACAATGAGCAACAAAGGTTCATGCTACGTTGCTGTAATTTAGTGAGAAAAATTTAACAGTTTGAAAAGCTGAGGTCTACCATACAGTTCTAAAACTTTACGTGCTACCAGTCTTCCTTGTTGGTTGATTGAAGGTTTGAAGTCGTCGATCGAGGAGGTGGCGACAGTCACTCATTGTCGGCCGTCGCTGTTGCAGAAGCTGGATGTTGGCGCGCCTTCTTCTCGACACGGTCTCCAGCCGAAACGGGCTCTTGATGTGTGCCAGCTAACGCTTCCCGTCCGCGACACCGTATCAGAAACTAGCATAGCAAGTCGAGCGCAATTACATGCTGCCAAACCCCGAAAACGCGGCAACTCGCGGGAGCGTCACACAACACACCTGCTCCACTGCCGTCCTCCAGCCAGACTCCGCTCTGCCCGTGCTCCACGCGGCCGAGTTCACACTACCAAAGATCCTAAACACTTTGGTTCTCCACACGACCTATCGATGTAATCGTTCGATAGCATAGTTTTCCCTAGGCAAGACCCAGCGTAAAAATACAAATAGGATTTACAAAACAAAACAATTATACATCGACATAAATGCATGTATATACAAATAGTAAAATAATTACAATATGCAAAGACACTGAAACGTCATATCTTCAGGTAACAAAATAAGGAAAAAAATTTATAGTACAGTAGATCGAAATAGGAGGATATGCATTTCCGGCGTTACAAGTGTTTTCCAACCATGACTTATTAAACAGATAGTTCGGCACCTGTTTTCCTTGGAATTATAATTACTACATTCTTCTCGAGTTCAAGCTATTTCCCACTTCTCATACATCTTGCACATTAGGCGGAATTGTTTCGTCATGGCTGGCTCTCCCAAGGCTATCAGTTCTTCTGAGGGAATGTACCCAGTCCAGAGGCCTTGTTTCGGGTTGTGTCTTTCAGTGCATTGTCAAATTCTTCTCACAGTATCATATATACCACATCATTTTCATATAGCTCTTATTCCGTTTCTGTGTCTGTGGTTTTCAAGATCATTTCCTTCGTAGAGCCCTTTTAAATATTACTTCTATCTTTCAGCTTTCCTCTTTTTGCGTAGCACTGGGCTGTCACCTGATCTCATGATATGCATAAAGTTGTTTCTCTTTTCTCGAAAGGTCTCTTTAATCTTCCTATAGGCGGTGTCAATCTTTCCACTAGTTACACATGCTTCTACAGCGTTGCATTTGCACCATAGCCATTCTTTCTTAACAATTTTGGACTTTCTGCCAGTCTTATTTTTAGACGTCTCTATTCTCTTTCGTCTACTTCATTTGCGCATTTTCTATATCCTCTCCTTTCTAACTAAATTCAATATATCCTCTGTTACCCAATGCTTTTTATTAGGCTTTTTCTTTTTTCCTACTTGATCTACTGCATTTACTATTTGATCTGCCAAAACTGCCCATTCATCCTCTACTATACTCCTTTCCACTGCGTCAATTAGACGTTGCCTATTGCTCCCTTTGAAACTGCCAACAGCCTCTGGGTCTTTCAGCTTATGCATATCCCATCACTTTAACTTGCTTCCTTTTTGCAGTTTATTAAGTTCTAACTCGCCGTTTGTAACCAATAAATTCTGATCAGAGGCCACATTTTCCCCTGGAAATGTCTTGCAGTTTCGAATCACTACCATACGATAACGCAAATCGGTCTGAAGCTTTCCAGGGTGTCCAGGTCTGTTTCACATACACCAACTCCTTAGCTGATTCTTAAACCAAATGTTAGCAATGGTTAAATTACCCTCTGTGCAAAATTCTGCCAGGCAGGTTCCTCTTTCATTCGTTTCCTTCCAGTCCATGTTGTTCCACTATAATTCCTTCTCTTCCTTTCCTAACTATCGAATTCCAGTCACCCATCACAGCTATATTTTCCTTTCCTTAACTATTTGAGTAATTCCTTTTATCTCATCATAGATGCTTTCAATCTCTTCATCATGTGCAGAACCAGTTGGCATATAAACTCGTACCACTGAAATGTATGTTGGCTTCGTGTCTACAATCACGTGTTCATTACGCATTTTATAGCAGCTTACCTGCATTCCAATTTTCTCATTTATTATTAGACCTACACCTACATTATCCTCCATTCGGTACTCAGACGACCAGCAGTCTTGTACTTCCTTCCATTGAACTTCCCAAACTCCCAATATATCTAACTCCAACTTACAAATTTCCCTTTTTAAATTCTTGTAAGGGCCGAATCAAATAGGGTATCAGAAAAAAAATCACCTATGTACCAATATTAGGTGTAAGCTTTGTGACTCAGGTAGAAATAGATAGTGCAATTCGCTTTCGTCAATCCATTAAGAGGTCATATGCATCGACGAACCGCTGATTTCAAACTCTATGATCCGAATTGGAGTTAAAAAGCGATACTGTCACGTCAGATACGTACAGCCCCTAAAGCCGTGTATAGTGCTCCTCAAACGCCAAGCAAGGCAGAGCAGAAAGTTCAAAAGTCCAGCGATCAGAAGACTTCCAGCCTCTGATTACCGGCAGCTCAGAGTGGATCCCGTGTAAGTGAACATTATCTTCAGTTTAGCTCGTACACTATGAAGGACTTGCAAAGCTTACATCTGTGTACATCTGAACAGGTATTGTTAGTTCCCATCACTCATTGGTCTACATTTACCTATACCTGTAAGTCACTCTAGTTGTGGCTTACCTAAGGGTTCGGTTAGAGCAACAGAAACTGGCAGTTGCATCGTTCGTGGTCTGTAGAACCGTGCGTTACTGTGTATAACCGAATCTTAACAAAGTTATAGAGCAGATTGGTAATTTTTCTGGTAATTTATTGGCGACTCTGGTAAGCCTCGTCTATATTTTATACTTACTGAAGTTATAAACTAATATCTGTGCGCTTCTGCATATTCATTGCTAATATGTGAAGAAGTAATAAAAAGCGCACCGGTAAGCCAACCCCGAGTCTCATTTCCTTATCATCGCCAAATCTACCTCCTTAGCATAACATCCAAGTTTTTCTGTACTGTCTCCAGCCACAGGCACCTGAAAAATCTCAGCTTTAACCCGTAGCAGTTTCACTCCTGTTCACAGTGTTCGTGTACCAATAAGCAGATGACCCTAAATCCCGCGTCATCTCTGATTTGTGCGTGGGCTTTTAAGTATGTCACGTCTCACATCGAGTTACAATAAGTAAAACTGCTACCAGATGTGGGGTCCAGGCTTCCATTCCTGATTATCTTTACTGAGAAGTAAAATATCTTAGTGTACGAAAGATAGGATTTCAAGAGAACTAGCAAGCCCTACCTGGGGTATATCGGCTTGAGTTTTCGAGGAAGAGCGAGGACAGTGAACAGGCAGAGCAGTCTTTTGCTTACAACAGGAGAGAAGAAAGAAAGAAGGTGTCACTGTCCTGTGTCGCAGGAATGCGAGACCACAGTGAGCAGCCCACAGAAGTAAACTCGATAGAATGTTACGGTACGTTGATAATTGTTATTTTTGGACTGTGTCATTACAACTGAATCGAACACATTCGTTCCTATCATACGCGTTCCGCATTTATTCTTTTCTAGTCATCTTCAGTGGCCTGGTATATGTACATATTTCTTTTATTTTTATTTTTTTATTTTTGCTTGGCCTTTCTATGATGTAGTTTAATTTAGAATTTTACTTACAGGTTTCGTAGATGCTGTCTACATGGTGTTTTTCTGTTCCATTTTTGGCGGTGTTCTCCTTCGTATAATTTCCATTTGAAATTTTGTTTTTCAAACTGCACAGCACTGGGAACTAAACAACTATTTTGATCCTATGTTTTGGTTGGAACTGCCGACTGTCGAATGTTATTGCCAAAGATCGAATGTTATTGCCAACTGTTGAGTGAAATTTTGCGACATCTGTGATCTCTTTGTCTGTGTGTGTGTGTGTGTGTGTGTGGGTGGCTGGGTGGGTGTGTTGGTTGTGTGTTTGTATAATCGGGGGGTGGGGGGGGGGGGAGGGGGAGAAGAGAATTTTATTTGTTTTAATGACGCTGAATGTGGGAGTGGAGTGATTTTTATATCATTTCTTTCATCAAGAGTAGTAGAGAGCCTGTGTTGATGTGTCTTTACTCATTTATCACATAATTGTTTTCAGCAATGGGTTTCTAGATGTGGAAATTTTCTTACATTTGTATGAGGTGTTTGTCAGGATTGTTCACTCAGATTATCTTAATATCTTGTTCCATTTTTGTAGGATAGTGGCTGTGTTTTTTTAACAGCTCAGTAAATGTAGAATTATTTGTTTCATGCTTCCAACACTTGTGTGTGTGCGTGTGTGTGTGTGTGTGTGTGTGTGTGTGTGTGTGTGTGTGTGTGTGTGTGTTGAGTGTGTTTGCGAGTTTACAGCTTGCAAGTTTTCTTGCAGTCTGGTAATTTTGGGTATGCTGTATTTGTTTTGTATTTGTGTTTTTATTTTTTGATTGAGTTTGTGCACTACATTTGTGTCATACCAATAGTTCCAAGCTATTTGTACGATTGTACACATTTCTTTTTCATAGTTTCTCTAGTTGAGCGAAATCCTGATTATTATGTTTAACATATGTCTTACTACCACAAGCTTCTGGTTGTGGGGATGATTAGATGTGGAATGTGTTACTGTTTCTGTGGTCGTTGGTTTTCTATATGTTTTTCATTTTCTTTTATTATTGTTACGTCAAGAAAATTTATTTGACCTCCTTTTCCTTTTTCAAGTGTGAATTTTATAAGATTTTATAAATAGGAAGAAAAAGGAGATCAAATAAATCTTCTTGACATAAGAATAATGAAAGAAAATGGCAAACATACATTTAACATTTTCTGAAAACCAACGGCCACAGACACAATAAGGTATTTCACATCTAATCATATCCACAACCAGGAGCTTGAAGTACTAAGATACACTACTGGCCATTGAAATTGCTACACCACGAAGATGACTTGATACAGACGAGAAATTTAACCGACAGGAAGAAGATGCTGCGATATGCAAATGATTAGCTTTTCAGAGCATTCACACCGGGTTGGCGCCGGTGGCGACACCTACAACGTGCTGACATGAGGAACGTTTCCAACCGATTTCTCATACACAAACAGCATTTGACCGGCGTTGCCTGGTGAAATGTTGTTGTGATGCCTCGTGTAAGGAGGAGAAATGCGTACCATCACGTCTCCGACTTTGATAAAGGTCGGATTGTAGCCTATCGCGATTGCGGTTTATCGTATCGCGACACTGCTGCTCGCGTTGGTCGAGATCCAATGACTGTTAGCAAAATATGGAATCGATGGGTTCAGGAGGGTAATACGGAACGGCGTGCTGGATACCAACGGCCTCGTATTACTAGCTGTCGAGATCACAGACATCTTATCCGCATGGCTGCAACGGATCGTGGAGCCACGTCTCGATCCCTGAGTCAACAGATGGGGGCGTTTGCAAGACAACAACCTTCTGCACGAACATTTCGACGACGTTTGCAGCAGCATGGACTATCAGCTCGCAGACCATGGCTGCGGTTACCCTTGATGCTACATCAAAGACAGGAGCGCCTGCGATGGTGTACTCAACGACGAACGTGGTTGCACGAATGGCAAAACGTCATTTTTTCGGATGAATCCAGGTTCTGTTTACAGTATCATGATGGTCGCATCCGTGTTTGGAGACATCGCGGTGAACGCACATTGGAAGCGTGTATTCGTCGTCGCAATACTGGCGTATCACCCGGCGCGATGGTATGGGGTGCCATTGGTTACACGTCTCGGTCACCTCTTGTTCGTATTAAGGGCACTTTGAACAGTGGACGTTACATTTCAGATGTGTTACGACCCGTGGCTCTACCCTTCATTAGATCCCTGCGAAACCCTACATTTCTGCAGGACAATGCACGACCGCATGTTGCAGGTCCTGTACGGGCCTTTCTGGATACAGAAAATGTTCGACTGCTGCCCTGGCCAGCACATTCTCCAGATCTCTCACCAATTGAAAACTTCTGGTGAAAGGTGGCCGAGCAACTGACTCGTCACAATACGCCAGTCACTACTCTTGATGAACTGTGGTATCGTGTTGAAGCTGCATGGGCAGCTGTATCTGTACACGTCATCCAAGCTCTGTCTGACTCAATGCGCAGGCGTATCAAGGCCGTTATTACGGCCAGAAGTTTTTGTTCTGGGTACTTATTTCTCAAGATCTATGCACCCAAATTGCGTGAAAATGTAATCACATGTAAGTTCTAGTATATTTGTCCCAATGTTACATATATTAAATAGGATTCCACTGAACAAGAAAAACTACTTTGTATGAAATAGAAATGAGTACAAACATACGAATACCTGGGAACAATTGGTATGACACACATGTAATGCACAGACTCAATCTAAAAATGAAAACAAAAATATGAATCGAACACTACATACCCAACATTTCCAGAATTCAAGAAAACTCACAAGCCTGAAAACTCACAAACACACTCAACACACACATTCATTGACAAAATAACACAGAAAAGAAGATGATGACACACTATGACTTACACACATAAATTAACGCACAGAGTGGCAAATATACTAAATAATCAGGGCTTCCAAATAGCATATAAAACCGTGCAAACCCTCCAATCAACCTTAAGCCAACCAACCATCAAGAGGGGCAAGTTCCAGGGATCAGGAACACACAAACTTCGATGTCAAAGTTGTGATGTAGTATGTATAGACATGAGATACAAGTATTTTAAAAGACGGTATACAGGACACATCAGGTGTTGGAAAGTATGAGACAAATCACTCTACATCTTCAGAACACTTGAAACACCAAATCACTAAACTACAAACACGGAACAAGCTATGAAAAGAATCAGTATGAACAACCATGACAACTTACACAAATCCAGAAAGCCATTGCTGAAAACTAACATGTGATAAATGACATGAGATACAAGTATTTTAAAAGACGGTATAAAGGACACATCAGGTGTTGGAAAGTATTAGACAAATCACTCTACATCTTCAAAACACTTGAAACACCAAATCACTAAGCTACAAACACGGAACAAGCTATGAAAAGAATCAGTATGAACAACCATGACAACTTACACAAATGCATGAAAATTTCCTCATCCAGAAAGCCATTGCTGAAAAGTAACATGTGATAAATGACATACATCGATACAGACTCTCTACTACTCTTACTAAAAGAAATTAAAAAAAACCTTTCCACTTGCTCATGCAGCCACAGTAAAACAAATGCGTATTCTCTCTCTCTCTCTCTCTCTCTCCTGCCCACACACAGACACAAAAAACACATGCATACACAAACACACACACACAATAAATTAAAATAATAAATAAATAGAGAAAAATAAAAAATAATTATAATAATAAAAAAGAATCATACCAAAACAAGAACAAATACACAAACACACACACATATTCACACACTAAAAATTAAACAATAAATAAAAATAAAATAGTAGAAAGAAGGACATTCGCATACCATCACCTAATCATGCCAAAGCAATTATCAATTCACACGCACACAGACACACGCACACACAAACAGATGTCACAAAATTTCACTCAATATTTGGCAAAACTATTCGATCTTTGGCAATAACATTCTGCAGTCAGCAACAGCATCCAAATCGTAGCATCAAAACAAGTGTTCCGTTCCTAATGCTGTGAAGTCTGAAAACAAAATTTCAAGTGGCAATTATAAGAAGAACAGCCCCAAAAACGGAACAAAACACAACATGTAGAACAACATCAATGGAACCTGAAAGTATAATTTTAATTTATTACTGAATAACAGAAAAGCCAAGCACCGAAACTGTTTATAACCTATATATACATCGTCCCAAAACGTAAACTCAGTTGTATAATGTGTAGATTCCAGGTTACTGAAGATGTCTGGCAAAGAATGAAGGCGAAGCGCGTATGGCACGAGAATTTTGTTTCATTCAGAAAAGTGAAAATTATCAGCATACTGTAATATTGCAGGCAGCTGATGGTAACAGGACTACAAAGGTTGAAGAGAGAGCGTCTTAGGCAGCAGTTGCGGCAGGCAAGGTCGGAGCCAACCTTTCGCAGCATTTAGGGCAGCCAAGGTCGGGGCCATCGACACTTGAATCAGATGCACCTATGTGCTAACCTCACCAGATGCCACCGTTATGACTTGTGCGTGCAAGGGTTGCAGGGAGGGCGTCTGACATTTGAATCAGCTGAATATGTACGCTTACCTCATCATCTACCACGGTTGAAACTTGTGCGTGCAGGGGTCGAGGGAAGGGCGTCTTACCGCAGCTGTTGCGGCGTGCATGGATTGGGGAGAGGGTGTCTTTCGCAGTGGATGCGGCAGCGGCGGTCGCCGCAGCCAACAGTTGAATCAGCTGTACATTTGTGCTGGCCTCACCCAGTTCTAGGGTTACGAGAAGGTAACACAGCGTGAGAATCAAAATATAGTACAGAATTATGGTCTACGGCTATGAGAAAGGACGAGAAAGTATCTAGTATGAATCTGGAAGGTAGTTAGTGAGCCGCGCGCGGCTCGTGTTCATGCCGTTTACTGCTTGGCATCTTGTCCTTGCGGTTATGGCATCTCGTTTCTTATTCCAATTACTGGCGTCACTAAGTTTCTGGCTTGCCTGCCCGTGAGTGGCAGCAGCAGTGCTTATCGACACGAGTACTGTGGTACTATCTTTGGAGCGACCGCCAGTATTTCCGGGTCGCGTTGTGTGGAGTGGGGAGTTGCAAACGGACATCTGGTCGGTTGGGGGCGCAGCAGCGAGCAGGTGCGTGCAGCGCTAGGGCAAGCCAGGGCCGCTGGCGGCGTGCTGCCACTGCCGGATCGAGGAGGGGTAGCTGCGAGAGCGACGACTTCGTTGCACTCCGAACCCTGGATATTTACGTTGCTAATGCAACCTCGACTATTCTGAGATCACGCCTTTGGTCGGCAGGTTGTTGCTCCCAGGGCCGCTGAGCCTGGCGGCAAAGAGTGAAGTGTTTCGAGGCAGTGAAATATTACAGCCGTCTTTCTCTATTTGTTATTCATCATTGAATTTAGTATTATTCTTATTAGTGAAGTGTAATCAGCGGTAGCTTGTGCCTTTTGGCCACTAACCCCCCAGTTACCTGCCCTGGAGGTTAGCGTACTTTTCCGGCAGTGTACCTTTCCTCGTCGAGTTGATGCTGTCTGACATGGCGCGTAGTTTAACAGCCTCTTGTGTTGTACTGTGCATATTTTTGGGAGGTCTACCTTGGTTCTAGTGTTTCCTTCGGCCTTGGATGTTTTCTGAAGACGTAGTGCTGTCCGTCTCTTCGCCCTAAAAATATTCCATCGTTGTATCGGTGATCGGACGTTAGGCGCATTCATTAGTCGGTCGTTCGGCGCTTAAGCTGCCCCTAGTTTGAGTTGCCGTCCAGTTACATGAGTACAACCCTTGGCTGCCTGTCTCACCTTACCTTATGTTTGAGTTACCTTCCCAGGCTGACCCTTGGAACACTAGCTGAGAACCGCTTGTCCTGATTCCTTAGATTGTGATATTTGTTTTAAGGATATTGTAATTTTCTAATTATTGTTGGTGTGGCCTTCAGCCGAGCAATAATTTCACTTCCTTCGTGATAAGACCTTCAGCCATGTTGCAATAAGTTTTTTTTTTTAAAGCAAACTTGTTTTAAAAGCAAGGTATTTGTTGAGATGTGTGCTATTTGGAATTGTTTTCCTGACTCCTAATTCAGGCCTTCAGCCGTTTGTTATTTGGAATTTATTGTGCCCTTCAGCCGAGTGATAATTTCACTTCATTATAATAAGGCCTTCAGCTGTGCTACAGTTTGTTTTAAAACGAAGTATTTATCTTAATATGTGCTATTTGGAATTGTTCTTCTGTCTTCTAATTCAGGCCTTAAGCCGTTTGTTGTTTGAGGTTATTGTTGGTGGCCTTCGGCCCTAAAAATTGTGGATTTTTTTGTGATAAGGCTGTCAGCCGTCATACAGTCAATTTTTTAAGAGATTTTTAAAATTTTAATTTCCTTAAATAATGTTTACGAATTTTTTGTGCAACCGAGAGTAATTGATTACGACCCCATCCACAATCGTAACCTTATCCTGCCCCATCCCGAGAAACCAGCTCTCAGTGAGGTTCCCCCTCAGAATGCAGTCTTGCCTGACGCATTTAAGTTAATTCTGAGAGCTTTTGATGGAGATAAAGGTGTAGTTAGAGAATTCGTAGACAATTGTGGCCTAGAATTCGGACTAACTCCAAGCCATAATGATAACGTACTATTAAAATTTGTTGAAACTAAGATTTTGGGTGCAACTCGAAGTAAACTACTGGCACACGATGTGGCAGCAACTTGGGCAGAGCTTATCGGAGAACTGTGAGTCAAAACGTACTTTGGATTACCATGCGTGTTCGTTCTTCTCTAGCAGGCGGAACACGACTGGAAGTATGCTTGAATGGGTGCGTCGCGGTGACACATTGCAGGACCAGTTTCGAGAAGACATTCAGAGGGTGATGAGGGAATCAGACGTTCTGGCAAGTCCTAATTGGGAAGCTGGCGCGAGCAGTGTTGAGGCTGGGAACTGAAGATGAGCAGTTGAAACTGCGGTGAGAGGGGGAGAGGATATAACGTTAGTCGCTGCAGTGGATCTAGCATTAAACAGAAGAAGCATCCATCACATCTTATAAAGAAAAGTTCTGTGAATCAAGTTGCCCAATAAACTACTGGTTTAGATGTAGGAGAGGAGACCATCACGCAAAGAATAGCACTATGCAGAAACTCGCCAGGAAAATAGACGCCATGCAGCCGAGTTGTAGTGGAGCACGGAAATGGAGACGCCATCCTCCGCCACCGTCGAGAAGAGTAGAGAAAACGTTATGGTAAGGTCATCGTAGCGAAATTGGAAGCGTTCGACCAACGGTGTTTCATCGATGCGATCTTCGGATGCATCCAGGGCCGTGTGATAAGTCGAGGCCCATGATATTTTTTTATTTATTTTTTATTTTTTTATTTTGCCTTTGAGTGTGTACTCAATTTAGCCATCGACAACACATAGTGACAATGTACACATAATTGAATAAATAAATACAGAAATGCATATTTACAAGAATAAAACGCTTAACTGTTACAAGTTTGTACATAATGTTTTAAAAATTGAATTGAATTGAATTGGAAAATAATTAAAAGTGCCTTGGCTTACAATTCACACCAATTCTGAAATATCTTCATCAGCAAGACATATTTATAATTTACGTACACCATTAAAACCTACAGATTGTGACCAGTACTCTTGATGAAGTTAACTATCACTTTATATAGACGAACGTCTTTAGTACACAAAAGAGAAGAAGCTGATTGAGGAAGATGGTAGCCCATACTCAGCAATGTCTTCAGAAAGACCAACCGTTCACGGTCAAATTTGGGGCACATAAATAAGATGTGGTTGACATCAGCTTCCGACTCAGGATCACACTCACATGCTGGTGAACTGTAAACGTTGATCCGATTTAGATGTTGTGGGAAAGAAGCATGATTGAAGCGGAGTCTTATGATGGTAGAAATCGTGGATCGGTCCAGATGTGTCCTCATGAACCACGGCTGTGAAGGAATCCGAGGTTGTAGCACTGCGTAATAACCGCCTTTTGTCTGTTGAGAAACGTTCCACATTTCCTGCCATCTAAAAGGACCATGGCACTTAGCCCGACAATGTAATGCTGATGCCACGCTAGCATATACGAAGACTTAGAAACCGGGAAATGTAAGAACGGTATGAATATGCAGTAGACCAATGGTGCAGGATTGTACTCAGCAGACTGCGAGTGCAGAAATGATTTCGTAAATATAAGTTGTGCACAGGGAAGCGTGGGAACCAAAAGTTTCTTAGTAGACAGTGCCGCTCAGGTTACCATAATAAAGGATCAGCATCGAATAGTACGGTGCGTAGAAACGCAAACAAAACAATAAACCTTAAAGGGATTTCTAAAGAAGGAACCGTGATGTTAACGCTGGAGGTGGTTGACGATGTGTGTGTGTGTGTGTGTGTGTGTGTGTGTGTGTGTGTGTGGAGGGACAAGTTTCATAAAGCAGAGGACGAGTTGGATGTCGCTTGTGAACTAATCTTAGCAGAGACTTCTGCGAGAATTTAAAGATAATTATACTGTATATTAGGCAACAAAGACGCTATCGGGGAAAGACAGACCAGTAAGGTTCCAACCGGAACTTAGTACCGAGCCGTTGAAGCTTGCTAGCCGGGAGAGAGCCGTGAAGATAGGAGGAGCAGCACCCTATTAAACGGACATTAGACAGCCAAGAGAAACGTGTCGCGAGATCAGTTGAGGCACAAATGGTATCAGTAGAAATCCAGGTAGGATCGGACTTAGAGCCGAGAGGAAAGAGAAACCTCCAGAGCGAGGAACCAAAACAAAAACGAAATGACAGGAGGTCACATCTAAGGGAAACAAGAAACCAAAACGAGCAGCAGACGGAAAGGAAAGAGAGCCTTTGTAACGTTGTATGAATAGGCCCACGAGAAGAAAAGCTTTTAAGAATTAAAGGGCAGAGCATAGATCTGACCGAAGAAATAATGGACAAGCAATAGTTGAAAACTGGTGTAGCGGCACCACCGTTTAGGATAGGGAAAGTTAGTTTTGTACAATATTCTGAGCACAAGTTACAGCCAGGTGCAGACCGGATTGCAGTGAGTTATGCATACCAACAGTTGTGAAGTAGAATAGAGACCACAGGGACGTTAAATGGCTGAAAGATTATACACTACTGGCCATTCAAATTGCTACACCACGAAGATGACTTGATACAGACGAGAAATTTAACCGACACGAAGAAGATGCTGTGATATGCAAATGATTAGCTTTTCAGAGCATTCACACTGGGTTGGCGCCGGTGGCGACACCTACAACGTGCTGACATGAGGAAAGTTTCCAGCCGATTTCTCATACACAAACAGCAGTTGACCGGCGTTGCCTGATGAAACGTTGTTGTGATGCCTCGTGTAAGGAGGAGAAATGCGTTCCATCACGTTTCCGACTTTGATAAAGGTCGGATTGTAGCCTATCGCGATTGCGGTTTATCGTATCGCGACATTGCTGCTCGCGTTGGTCGAGATCCAATGACTGTTAGCAAAATATGGAATCGATGGGTTCAGGAGGGTAATACGGAACGGCGTGCTGGATACCAAAAGCCTCGTATAACTAGCTGTCGAGATGACAGGCATCTTATCCGCATGGCTGTAACGGATCGTGTAGCCACGTCTCAATGGGGACGTTTGCAAGACAACAACCATTTGCACGAACAGTTCGACGACGTTTGCAGCAGCATGGACTATCAGCTCGGAGACCATGGCTGCGGTTACCCTTGACGCTGCATCACAGACAGGAGCGCCTGCGATGGTGTACTCAACGACGAACCTGGGTGCACGAATGGCAAAACATCATTTTTTCGGATGAATACACGTTCTGTTTACAGCATCACCATGGTCGCATCCGTGTTTGGCGACATCGTGGTGAACGCACATTGGAAGCGTGTATTCGTCATCGCCATACTGGCGTATCACCCGGCGTGATGGTATGAGGTGCCATTGCTTACACGTCTCGGTCACCTCTTGTTCGCATTGATGGCACTTTGAACCGTGGACGTTACATTTCAGATGTGTTACGACCCGTGGCTCTACCCTTCATTCGATTCCTGCGAAACCCTATATTTCAGCCGGATAATGCACGACCGCATGTTGCAAGTCCTGTACGGGCCTTTCTGGATACAGAAAGTGTTCGACTGCTGCCGTGGCCAGCACATTCTCCAGATCTCTCACCAATTGAAAACGTCTGGTCAGTGATGGCCGAAAACTGTCTCGTCACAATATGCCAGTCACTACTCTTGATGAACTGTGGTATGGTGTTGAAACTGCATGGGCAACTGTACCTGCACACGCCATCCAAGCTCTGTTTGACTCAATACCCAGGCGTATCAAGGCCGTTATTACGGCCAGAAGTGGTTGTTCTGGGTACTGATTTCTCAGGATCTATGCACCCAAATTGCGTGGAAATGTAATCACATGTCAGTTCTAGTATAATATATTTGTCCAATGAATACCCATTTGTCATCTGCATTTCTTCTTATTGTAGCAATTTTAATGGCCAGTAGTGTATGTAGCGGTTTTGCATGTCGCAAATCACAGGCAGAAGGGGACCACTGGCCAACCCAACGTGTTATGAGTACGTGACACGAAGTGGCGCGTATGGCAAAACAGAGGTGCACAGCCGCATATAAATACACTCCTGGAAATTGAAATAAGAACACCGTGAATTCATTGTCCCAGGAAGGGGAAACTTTATTGACACATTCCTGGGGTCAGATACATCACATGATCACACTGACAGAACCACAGGCACATAGACACAGGCAACAGAGCATGCACAATGTCGGCACTAGTACAGTGTATATCCACCTTTCGCAGCAATGCAGGCTGCTATTCTCCCATGGAGACGATCGTAGAGATGCTGGATGTAGTCCTGTGGAACGGCTTGCCATGCCATTTCCACCTGGCGCCTCAGTTGGACCAGCGTTCGTGCCGGACGTGCAGACCGCGTGAGACGACGCTTCATACAGTCCCAAACATGCTCAATGGGGGACAGATCCGGAGATCTTGCTGGCCAGGGTAGTTGACTTACACCTTCTAGAGCACGTTGGGTGGCACGGGATACATGCGGACGTGCATTGTCCTGTTGGAACAGCAAGTTCCCTTGCCGGTCTAGGAATGGTAGAACGATGGGTTCGATGACGGTTTGGATGTACCGTGCACTATTCAGTGTCCGCTCGACGATCACCAGTGGTGTACGGCCAGTGTAGGAGATCGCTCCCCACACCATGATGCCGGGTGTTGGCCCTGTGTGCCTCGGTCGTTTGCAGTCCTGATTGTGGCGCTCACCTGCACGGCGCCAAACACGCATTCGACCATCATTGGCACCAAGGCAGAAGCGACTCTCATCGCTGAAGACGACACGTCTCCATTCGTCCCTCCATTCACGCCTGTCGCGACACCACTGGAGGCGGGCTGCACGATGTTGGGGCGTGAGCGGAAGACGGCCTAACGGTGTGCGGGACCGTAGCCCAGCTTCATGGAGACGGTTGCGAATGGTCCTCGCCGATACCCCAGGAGCAACAGTGTCCCTAATTTGCTGGGAAGTGGCGGTGCGGTCCCCTACGGCACTGCGTAGGATCCTACGGTCTTGGCGTGCATCCGTGCGTCGCTGCGGTCCGGTCCCAGGTCGACGGGCACGTGCACCTTCCGCCGACCACTGGCGACAACATCGATGTACTGTGGAGACCTCACGCCCCACGTGTTGAGCAATTCGGCGGTACGTCCACCCGGCCTCCCGCATGCCCACTATACGCCCTCGCTCAAAGTCCGTCAACTGCACATACGGTTCACGTCCACGCTGTCGCGGCATGCTACCAGTGTTAAAGACTGCGATGGAGCTCCGTATGCCACGGCAAACTGGCTGACACTGAAGGCGGCGGTGCACAAATGCTGCGCAGCTAGCGCCATTCGACGGCCAACACGGCGGTTCCTGGTGTGTCCGCTGTGCCGTGCGTGTGATCATTGCTTGTACAGCCCTCTCGCAGTGTCCGGAGCAAGTATGGTGGGTCTGACACACCGGTGTCAATGTGTTCTTTTTTCCATTTCCAGGAGTGTAGGTCCAGTTTTCTAACGACATTCATTCAAGTGTGGCAGCTCTCCTGGACGGCAGGGTGTGTCACACCACCAGCTACACGCAGCAGCTGATGGAGTGCCAGTGTTCCAGTCCACAGTGGGTCGCTGGTTCGACCCTCTGAGGCCGACGCGGGGTCTGTAGCCAGCCAGCGGCGGGCCACTCCTCGGCTCGCTACCGCGGGCAGTCGTCCTGGCTTCCAACACACGCTGGAAGCATCCCGAGGCGAGGACCGCAGATTCGGACGCCGGATCGCGGGCACTTGTTGTCACTGCGATCTCAGCCACGCCGGCGAGAAGCATGCAGCTGGCTGCCTGCGGCTCACACTTAGAGGCGCTGAGTCGGCAGGGGCGCAGACTGCTGAGCCAACTGCCAGCATCCTGACGACGACGCAACTCCACTGCCGTACGAGGCCGACACACAGCAGTGCGTGCACGGATCGCTGAGGCAGCCATTCCACGCCAAGCCTTTTCGAAGACAGCATTGCGGGACCCAGTGATACAGATCGAAAGGAATGGGGGCACTGAAGTTGGGAACAATAAATCACTTGGAAAGCTCAGACAAATCTTAATACGGTGCCTTCTGCCTCTTCCCACTACATTTGGTGTTGCTGTTACATTCGGTGGTAGGAGATGCCACTACACTGGAGTTAATTTGCCTGCAGCCTTGGTGACAGTGCAGAGAGGCACTTGAGTCACGAGTGTTTTGAATGCCAAGCAAGAAGAGATATTAGAATGTCCCAAAGTGAAGACAGAAGCAATACATGTCATGAGAGAAGACAAGTAACGCCGATACGTTTTATAACTGCCGTGGACCAAGTGACGAGGTAGTGACTTATCAGATTGGAGGAAATGGTTCGACTGGATCACTTAAGCAAAGAAGAAAAGACCTCAATTATTTAATTGTGTATTGCATATCGTGATGTATTTCATCTAGCCAAAGGTAGATTAACGTGTACTGAGAAAACGAAGCTTGAAATTAACTTGAAACCAGAGTTGTGAGGAGGCACAAAAAGAAACCCTCTGAAAGGAAATAGAAACGATGTTAAAAGAGGGTATCATTACACTGAGTACAAATAGGTAACATTTTCTGTTATTAATGATTCCGAAGAAGGTGAACGCTTCAGGGAAGTGAAAGTGGAGAACAGCAGCAGACTACCAAAGGTTAAATTTGATCTGTATTAGCACTTTATTCCCGCTACCTCATACTGATAAGATTTCAGATAGCTTACGAGAAGCCAAGTACTTCACCACTTTAGACTGTGCAAAGGGTACCACTAGGATAATGGAGAGAAAACAGCTGTCTCTACTCCGGAAGGGCATTATGAATACAAAAGGTTAGTAATGGAAATAATAAATAGTGGAGCCATTGTTCAGAGAATGATGAATACAGTACTAACCAGATATCAGGATCACAACGTATTCGTACGTGTAGGTGAGGTTTCGTTTTCGGTGCTACGTTAGGCGAGCAGAATGTCAGACTGGAAGAAACGTTTGAGAGGTTCCGATTGCACAGTTTAAAATTACAAACAAGTCTGAGTTCCTTCGGAAAGAAGTAACTTACTGAGGTCACACAATTACGACGGAAGGATTAAAACCCGAGAGCGAGAGCGATAAAAGAGTAGCCAATCGCAGTACCACAAAGCACTTAAAGAACATTCTAGGGATTAGACCATTTTACCGTCGTTTCATCATGGAGTTCAGTTGGATGTTGAAAAATATGGAAATGTGTGGTAAGGTCTTATGAGAACAAACTGCTGAGGTCATCTGCCCCTAAGCTTACACACTACTTAATCTAAATTAAACTAACTAAATTAAACTAAGAACAACACATACACCCATGCCCCAAGGGGGGCGGGGGGGGGGGGGGGGGCCTCGAACCTCCGACGGGGGACGTTGAAACAGTTACAGAATTACTCAACAAAGGAGCAAACTTCGACTGGTCGACTCAGCGGGAAGCAGTTTTCCACGAACTGGGAGAGAAAGTAGTTAACACCCGAACTTAGAGTATCCTGATTTCTCGTAGCAGTTCATAATCACAACGGCTGCTAGCAAGCAGTTGATCGGTGCCTTACTAAATCACTGAGAATTAGGGCAGGATCTATCAAAAACCTTTCTATCCAGAATGATGAACCTCTCTGAGAGGGGGTGTAGTTTGATCGAGCAAGAGCTCTTAGCCATACTGTCGGCCATGAAGCACTACCGGCTTTACGTGTACAAAGGAAAATTCATTTTATCATAAACCCTTGAAATGACGCTTATAAGAGCTCTGGCGTCAAGATTAACGAAATTCAGGATTAAACTGGCAGAATACGACACTGTGGCAGTACACAAAGAGAGAGACTGCAAAATATGGTAGCATATAGGTTGGCGCACACACCAGAAAACTTAGCTGCAGTCATTAGGAATGTGTAAGAGATTGATGAGGACGAACAAGACGACCGGCAACCAGTGATTAGTGGAGAGAAGAAACAAGCCGTTCAGAAGTAATTTCATGAATCATCAGTAGACGGACAGCAAGTAGATCATAGGTAGAGATCATAGAGAGCTATGAAGAAAGACATAAAAGAGTACATTCGAAGTTGAGAGAGTTGTCAGAGCAACAATATAACACAGGATTAGGTGAAGACGCCCTTAGTGCTGGCCAGTATATCTAACCAGGCATTCACTCGTTCTGACATCAGTGTAGCAGGAATGCTTCAGATAGCAGAGAAATGGAATAGATACATCCTAACGTTTCAACGAAATTCGTTGTAACAGAGCTTGTAGCACAACAGAATGCTGACACAATAGCGCGAGTCTTAGTAGAGATTACGGAATACCGTCAGTATTGTTGAGTGACCAAGGAACAAGCTTCCTAAGTGACATTTTAAAGAGGGTTTGGACGATTGCTGAAGTCTGAGGAGATCCAGGCTTGAGAATACCATCCACAAACGAAAAGGCTCTAGAAAGAACTGCTTCGCTAGTGTCAGTCCTAGTCGAGGGAAAGGGAAATTTTATCAAAATTCAACGAAGGCGGGGTTGGGCGATGAAATGTAGGACCGCTGGCAGAGTGTGGTAACAGCCGACAGCCAGTTGGCCTGGCAAGGTAAACATGGCTCTCGCAGGCACAGAGCTGCGACGGCGGTATTGCACGCACGATTTGTTTTGAGAGGAGCAACAATGAGGCAGGAAACCGCAGCGTTGCTTTTAAGTTATTGCTATGTATGAGGCAGGGCACTAGGCCAGAGCCAAGAGTGGCGATTTATAACTGGCTGACATGTGGGAATTTATCCATAGTTTCTGTCTCTCTCTGACACTACGTCAGAAGCGAGGGAAAAGCCAGAATAAACAGACAGGCAATTTTAGCTCGGAACAGAGTGTGGCAGGTCAGTCGAGCATCGGGATGGACCTGTGCTGGTCTACACTTACAGGGGCCAGTCTGGCAGCAATGATATAAGTATTATGCACTTTGTTTCTAAGTACTTGGCTCAAATGGCTCTGAGCACTATGGGACTCAACTGCTGAGGTCGTAAGTCCCCTAGAACTTAGAACTACTTAAACCTAACCAACCTAAGGACATCACACACATCCATGCCCGAGGCAAGATTCGTACCTGCGACCGTAGCGGTCGCGCTGTTCCAGACTGTAGCGCCTAGAACCCCTCGGCCACTTCGGCCGGCTCTAAGTACTTGTTCAGGCTATATTCCGCCTCCGGGGACACGACACCAGAGCAGGACGGAACGGCAGCCTGGAACTTTGAGATCGCCTGAAAGAGGGCAGTGACAGCAGTCTGCAGCAGGTCCAGGAGGGGATCGGTTCCACTCGAGTCTACAGACCACATTCGCTTCCCACTTTTATATGTAGCACCACATCGCATTCATCAGTTCGTTCGCTTCACTCGAGTTTGGCAAGTCACTTGCCTCATAGAAAATCTTCGTAACACGAACTACAGCAAGCAGCAACTACAGCCAGCTAAATAAAAAGATTCTACTACAGACTCTACTAGGAGGCATATGGTTAGCAAAAGAAAGATTTTGTTGAAGAGAAAACAATGTATTTCGCAGATTTTACCTCATTCATGTGACATTCAGTTCCAAAAATTATATTGTCGTCAATAATTGGCGATTTTAATGCAAAAGTTTGCACCAAGAAACAAGGTGACACAGTGTTGGACAGCTATGGGACTGATGACCGAAACGATAGAGGTGAGAGATTAGTCCACACCGATATGCCCGATATGCCCATCATAAATACGTTCTTTAAGAAGCACCCTGACCGAAAATTGTCGTGAAGGAGCCCAAATTTCAGTGTCAAAAACAAGGTAGACTTTATTCTGTCAAACATTTCACAGACTGTGAAAGACGTATCGGTGCTAAATCAGTTCAACACTGGCAGTGATCACCGTTTGGTGAGAGCAATGGTCGAACTCAGTAAGAGATGAAAGGAATAAACTTATGAAAGGCAAGAGATGTGTAATCAACCCCAAAAACCTGGAAGAACATTCGTCGAAATTACAAGAAATCCTCCAAAGTAAGTTCCACGTAACTAAAGATGGAGATTTGGCGGAAATGATTGTTTCAAGTGCACAAAAAGTTGGTGGCCTATGCCAAAAGAATAAACAGCCAAAGAAATTCAGTGCCAAAACTGAAAACCTTTTACAGCAGAGGAGAGAAATGAATATCCAAACTGATTATAACATTGTAGCGTATTCCGAACAATGTAAGGCAGTGCAAAGAGAAATGAAAACTGACATACAGAAATTTAGTGAAGACACCTTACGAGCAAGCTTAAAGAACAAGACAACTTTAAAGTCAGCCAAATGCAAACTCACAATCGTTTCGCACTAGATGGAAATGAGAGTCGAATCACAGAAAAGGAGGAGGTTTTGAAGTTCATTAGGAACTTTTATAGCAGTTTGTATAGCAAACCAAGGGAAGATTTGAGTGTATCTAAATTAAATGATGTACCTAGTGTTCCATATATACTCCCATCGGAAGTCAAGTGTACTCTAGATAGCATGAAGAAGGGAACAGCGCCATGTGATGAAGAGCTCAGTGTTGACATCCTGAAACTGGCAGGAGAGGTAACAATAAATCTCTTGGCAAAAATATTTACTTCTTGCCTGCACTATACTTCAATCCCACTATCGTGGAACAAGGCAAAACGTATCTTGACACACAAGAAAGGAAGCATTCATAATATCAAAAACTATCATCCTATCAGTTTGCTCTCAATTTTGTACAAAATTTTCACAAATACCCTGTTAAATCAAATTAGTTCCACCCTAGACTCAGCTCAACCTATAGAAAAAACAGGATTCTGAAGCAATTTTAGCACTATTGACCACAGTCTGACCGTTAGTGAAGCGATAAGCAGAGCAAATGAATACCAACTGCCTGTCTGCATTGCCTCTGTAGATTTTGAAAAGGCGTTTGACTCTGTTAGGCATATAGCTGTCCCCCAAGCTTTCAGTGAGCAAGGAATGGGAGTGGCATACATTGAAGTGCACAGCAATATCTACAAGACTTCTTCAGCTTATCGGCGAATCAACTCAAGAATTCCGCACCATGAGGGTTGTCAAGCAAGGCAATTCCCATCTCCCCACAACTGTTCCCAGCAGTACAGGAAATGACTATGTCAAAGCTGAGCTAGGAAGATAAGGGAATTAGAATTAATGGAAGAAGGCTTACCAACTTGAGATTTGCTGAAGATATTGCCTTACTGGCCAACGACTTCACAGAGCTCCAAAACTTAGTTACAGACCTTGCATCGGAATGCCAGTTAGTTGACTTGAACATGAACCTTTCCAAAACAATAGTAATGTCCGACAAATGCGTCCCATCGAGAGGTGAAAGTCAAGGATAGTCCAACAGAAGAGCTCAGTGAATATGTCTACCTTGGCCAGATTATAAACATGAAGAGAGATGTAAGGCCAGAAATCTATCGGCGCATCAAGCTTGGCTGGCAAGCATTTCGGAGAAATTCAACAATACTCAGATCAAAAATGCCAGTAAATCTGGCGAAAACAGTATGTCGCGAATGGGTTGCGGATGTGAGTAGAAATGAATAAGATTGCATAAGATAAACCTGTAGGAAAGCAACCTAACGTCAGCCAGGACGCTGGGAAGCAGGAGAGGCTACGTTTATGTAGCAAGGGACGCTGGATCTTCGTGACAAGCTATGGCAGAATGTTCTGGAAGGACGACAGGACACTTAGTTTCTCGTGGCACTTAGCTACATAGGGTACATGCAGGATTGCACAACTTAAATTCAATGTGTTGATGCCTCTTAGGGTTCGACAGTGGTCTTATCCTACCTTGTGTTTCGTCTCAGTTACTTCATCAGAAGGATACGTCCTTTATCCCACCGAGTTCCCTTATCTGCAAAGAATTTCCAGCTTGTGTTCCAGCCCAAGGACTTCGAGTTGGACGAGCCACCTCATTACTGGATTTAGCGTCTAGCTCCCATCCTGATCCGCTCGCAGGAAACTACAGACGCGACAAGTATTTGATCAATACATTCTTCCTGTGCTGATGTAAGGTTGCAAGACATGGACACTGAACTCGTTTACAAAAGGGAAACTGATGACAGCACAGAGAGCCATGGAAACAAGATCAATGCTGGGCTACACAAGAAAGGATAGGAAAAGGGCAGATGACATCCAGTGCTTGATGAAGGTTAAGGACATCTTAGAGACAGTGGGCTCCTTGAAATGGCAGTGGGCTGCCGCATCGTGAGAAGAAAATGCAGCAGATGGACGAAGCTAGTGCTGGAGTGGAGAGAGCATAGGAGGCCTAGAGGGAGACCACTAGACAGATGGGACAAAGATATCATGAAGATTGCTGGTAGCACCTGGCAGAGAACTGCCCAAGACCATTCCACTTGGAGAGGACTGCTGAAAGCTTATGTGAATCCACGACTCGAAGAGACCACATCATTTAATGATTGAACTGGCTGATGATGATGATGATGATGATGATGATGATGATGATGAATTCCACTACCCGAACATTACCAACTACATCCATCCACATTTTACAATGCATGTCCTAGCAACACGGAGTTTCCATGAAGGACACATTGTAACCTCCCCCTCACTTATCGACCTTAATGACAGTGAAAAATTAAACCGCGTGTACCTAATGGAAATTTGGGAAAAGCAATCATCACCGAAGTTAATCTGTAGGTAAAGAGGGAGGAGAGGGTTACATCTAAATGAAAGGAAAATTGCAAATGAAATTGGTGGAAATTAATTTTGAGAAAAGGGTAAAATTAATAAAGAAAGTACATGTGCGGTCGTCATGTTAACAATTAATTGGCCTTAATTAGATATTTGAGATTTGGGGAAAATTACGGTCGCCAGTCCTATGGACAACTACTATAATAACTGAAAAAGAAAGGTTATTGCACATATAATTAGCACTAAAAGTGTGGCAACTGAAGGATGACAGGTGTTGTGTGAAAACTGAAAGTTTGTCAGAAGTAATAAATTTCGCTACACTGACTAAATTTAGCAAAAGAATTAATAAAACCGGAAAATTGAAAGTTAATTTAGTGACTGAAATTAATAGTGAACTTTGTTTCTGAAGCACATCGAAATTCAGTAAAATAAGGTTAGTCTTGGGCTACCTCAACAATCATTTCAAAAGCTACTTGGATCTACGCAATTTAGAAATAAATGATTTAACTTTGAACTTGAATTAAATGAATCTGAACAATTAACAATAATAAAATTTAGTACGTACCAAGCTGAGCTGCAGTCACAGGTATGCTAAAATACGGTAACAAAACTCTCGTCTTAATTTGTGCTTGTGTAATCTAAATATTGTAGCCAGCTATGAATACCTTAACTGAACTTTGAAATTAAAGCAGTGAAATCGAATGATATTACTTTAATGCTGGCGTTTGAATTTCAACGACACTCGCGTTCATTCCGGAAAAGGAAGGGACCCTGCTTGGTAATGCAATTGGGACAACGAGCAACAAAGGTTCATGCTATGTTGCTGTAATTTAGTGAGAAAAATTTAACAGTTTGAAAAGCTGAGGTCTGCCATATAGTTCTAAAACTTTACGTGCTACCAGTCTTCCTTGTTGGTTGATTGAAGGTTAGAAATCGTCGATCGAGGAGGTGGCGACAGTCACTCATTGTCGGCCGTCGCTGTTGCAGAAGCTGGATGTTGGCGCGCCTTCTTCTCGACACGGTCTCCAGCCGAAACGGGCTCTTGATGTGTGCCAGTTAACGATCCCGTCCGCGACACCATGTCAGAAATTAACATAGCAAGTCGAGCGCAATTACACGCTGCCAAACCCCGAAAGCGCGGCAACTCGCGGGAGCGTCACACAACACACCTGCTCCACTGTCCTCCTCCAGCCAGACTCTCCCTGCTCTGCCCGCGCTCCACGCGGCAGAGTTAACACTACAAAAGTTCCTAAACACTTTGGTTCTCCACACGACCTATCGATGTAATCGTTCGATAGCACAGTTTTCCCTAGGCAAGACCCAGCGTGAAAATACAAATAGTAAACCAATTATACATCGACATAAATGCATAAATATATATATACAAATAGTAAAACAATTACAATATATAAAGGCACAGAAATGTCATATATTCAGGTAACAAAATAAGGCAAAAATTTATAGTACAATAGATTGAAATAGGAGGATATGCATTTCCGGCGTTACAACATGTCCAAGAAGCCATCCGCTCACTAACCGCTAACTACTAGTCCATCCAACCACAGAGTCTCTTACTGAGAACACAAAGCGCTGTCAGCGATATTAATACAATCTATAGCACTGCCAACATACAAACATATAAACAGGCTACTTACAAACTGAATTGCTTTAAATTCTCTCTTGGTTTACTGGTCCCAGTGACGCAAGACACTTATTTACAACAGCTCTGTTCTGTAACTGGAAGGTGAGCCATGCGTGACTTTTGTTCCCGCCATCATGTATTTTACACCCTGTTTTTAACATACTCCCACCGCACTAAGTTAATTTAAATAATCACTACTGTCATTCAGTTGCTATCTTGCGTGATCGCGACCGGCGCTAGCAGCGAGTATCGATATATCCCCTCTCGTAGTATCTTTGCTCGACTGCTATTACTTCCCGGTCGTTGTCTGTCGTAAGGAGTTCGCCGCGAGTTCGGGTCTGCCAGTCAGTTGGTATGTGTCTGTAGCACAGTCCGGACCTGCCAGTCGGGGAGTTTCAATGCGGCACTGGTGCAGTCGAATTGGAGCAGCATTGAGGTCTGCGTCGACATGGCTCGCCCGACCATTGCCACCATGCATTGCTTGAGCTGGGCCACAGTCTTGGTGGATCGTCGGTCTGTCGTCCTATCGGATGACGTGTTTTGGCTCGCCGATCGTTCATGAGTCGACTGTGTGTGCATCGACTCCCGATTTGTCTTCATGTGTGCTTTGTTACTGTTGGGTATCGTTCTGGTCTCCGTGCAAGTGTTTGTCAGGTTGTGTGTGTAGTTGGCGTGATTTCTTTTGACTAGTTATTTTAAATGTTGTCGGCGTATTGGCTCTGAGAGGTCGGTTGTCTCATCGGACGATGTATAACTGGTTCTCTGAGCGCTTCTGGGCCCCTTCAATTACCATCTTCCCGGGTTCGATTCCTGTCGGGGTCAGGGATTTTCTCTGCTTCGTGATGACTGAGTGTTGTGTGATGTCCTTAGGTTAGCTAGGTTTAAGTAGTTCTAAGTTCTAGGGGACTGATGAACATAGATGTTAAGTCCCATAGTGCTCAGAGCCATTTGAACCATTTTTTTGAATTACCATCTTGTGGAACTTGGTTCGGTCCTTTCCTGGTTTAGGGATGTCGTTTAGCTAGTGGGCGTGTTCCCTCTGTATTGTTGGGTCTGAGCCAGTATTTCCGCCGTCGTGTGTCTGGAAATGAGTCAGAGATTCACCAGCAGTGCAATCACGACAGAGCAGCAGTCGCAGATGGATCAGCAGGCAGTTGGTCGGTTGGTGCAGACCAGGGAGGAAATCTCCATGCGGTGCTGTCGCCTGGATCTGTTGCCAGTTGCTGCACAGTGTCGGAGCGTGTGTGGAGTTGTCCAGTCGCTACGAGCTTCGTGGATCACCGACCCAGGACGTCAAAGTTGAGTAGTAGTTTCAACTACCCAAGCCACGTCCATTCATGTTGTGTGCTTCATAACTTTTGTGCGTTTTGTTCTCACATACTGATTGATGGCAAGCAAGTCGTTGTGTCCGGTTGGTCCATGGCTGTCCCCTGCTTGAGTTCCGATGGATCAAGTGTAGTTGGGCTCACCACCTGTCTCGCCTAAGTGAATGAGGGTAGATCAACCTCCCTGCAGGCTTCTGAGTGCCACCGGTGTTTAATTATCTGTTGTCATCAACTTTAAATTTAAGGCTTATGGTTATTTTTTTATTTTCTTAAAAATTTTTGCAAAATTAATTTTTAAATTTATCTTTCCAGTTTAAACATTGCGGCCTTCTGCCTTTAAAAGATTATGGTAATATATTTTAAAATTTTGAAACTTAATTGTGGCCTTCAGCCATTGGTATTTCACCTTGCATATGTATGTTCCATCTGCTTAGCCTTAAGGCTTTCCACGTAGGCATCATACGTTTTTTTATTTATTTGATTTGCCTCTTTAATTGCATTTTAATCTTGTTGATTTTTAAGATTTCTTGTTGTTGAACATTCTGGCCTTCTGCCTTTAAAAGTCTATGGTAAAAAATTCCAAAATTTTGAAATTTTATTGTCGCCCTCAGCCATTTGTATTGCACTTTGCCTACGTTCGCTGGTTTTTTAAAATTATTTTATTGCTATCTTAACTGGATTTTTATCTTGTTGATTTGTTAGGATTTCTTGTTTGGAGGCCTTCAGCCATGAAAAAGCTGCATTCAGTAAAGGTCCGGCTATGTGCTGCTTTGGTTGAAAAGGTTATTAAATTACAATAAATGGTAATTAGAAGGAGAAACTGACCTCAATCTTTGGCCTTTTCCACAATCCTATTACCTGTTCTGCCCTATGGGTTTAGCTGGCTTAGAAGGTACAGTCCATTGAGTGCTTAATAAAATGCTGTACTATGAACTGAGTATAGCATACTCCAGTAGGAATGTTCATCACTCGTCTTCTTTCATCTATGTATTTCAAGCAGCACCACAATGGCCGACTCCAGGAAATGATTCAGACATGCCCATTAACATTGCTGCAATGGGCTCATCATGTAGGATGGCGCCATCAGCAAATAGAACACTGGCACCCGATCCTGATAAAACACCCACCTGGTGAACAGATTCTTCATCTTCTTCCACCTTTGTATGTCACACAGCAGCACAATGCCTGACTCTGACTGTGAGGCAGACATGCCATGTGGTGGTGCTGCAGTGGATCATTGTACTAGGATAGCTCACAATGTGTTGCAGCCCCTTGTCGCCTGCAGGTCGTGTGCACGCAGTGCCCACATATATTTTGACAGCTTGTCACAGCTCCGTCAGTGGATCAATGTGAGTGATTCAGTCCAGCCTCCTCGTCCAGACATGTGTACCTGAGGTCGCTTACGCAGACAGATTAACTGAGGTGCGGCCGGTTGAGATAGCGGCAGCCTGATATCAGGAGAGCATGGGGGCTGATACTCTTCTCTGCCATCTCCGCCAAACTGCCGCTAATTGGACCCTTCGATTCGCACCCGGCAAGTTCAAAAAATGGTTCAAATGGCTCTGAGCACTATGGGACTTAACATGTGAGGTCATCAGTCCCCTAGAACAACTTAACCCTAACTAACCTAAGGACATCACACACATCCATGCCCGAGGCAGGATTCGAACCTGAGACCGTAGCGGTCGCGCGGTTCCAGACTGCAGCGCCTAGAACCGCTCAGCCACTCGGGCCGGCCACCCGGCAAGTAACCAGGACTCCCACCTTCTCCTGCCACTACTGGTACTCGCCTCCGGCTTCTGTGAGTGCAGTGCTGAATCGTGACAGTTGCATTCTCGCCGAATACTGGACTCACAGAGCAGTATGCACAGTGACAAATTACAAAGTCCATTTGGTTTCCCCATGAAGAAACTTTACAAGAGGGGTTTGTAATATAACCTAACTTAAATTTACCCTAAATTTGAACAATACACACTGATTTGTCCCAAAGACTGTAAAATATGGAATTCACAGAATGTAAAAATAATGTACATCAATTATACTTTAAAATTGAATGGAATAACCAGAGAGAAACATTTACTTGCTTAATCGTAAGAATGGAGACTATTCTTTAAAATAATGGTACAATAAGAATGGCATTCACAACAGTCCACATCCATTCATACAGCAAATCAGACACATTTTCATACAGAGTAGGTGATGTTAGTAACAAACTACACACAGTCTACACCTTCTCTGGCGTCATAATTACCCAAACATGTAACAAACTGCTTTCCACTACTAAGGCCTCATAAACATAACAGAGTGGACTTATAACACTTACTGCAACGTTTGTTATATCATTATGCAGTTTATCTAGTGACGATAAGATTTTAGTCCTGTCACAAGGGAGCCAAATATAACATGTACTGCCCAACAGAAAGTACTGTAGCGGGAAAAACCAAATACAACATTCTACTGCTCCGTTTGTTACATTGGCACATGTATTACCAAATATGGTATTATGTAGCAGTAAATGTTACCCTCTGGGAGGATTTAAGTAAATTGACTCTGAGTTACCTAATGGATTTGGATTATCGAACCTGAATTTAATATAACAGTAGAAACCAGAACGCTAAAGGTTGAAATTTGGAACATTGCTTAAGTAACCAAGTTTACTTAAATTAAATAAAATACGGTCGCCAGCCTAATTAGGCATAGTAATTTGAAACATTACTTCTAAGAATCTGTATTAATGTTTGGTAAAGGAAAGCTACTATTACTTCTTTCATAAAGAAGTGCATTGAACTCTACCATAATCAGACAAGTGGTACAGTGATGCCAGCAGCTATAAATAGTATATGCAGATTCTCTCAGAAACTGTTAACTCCTTATTTCCTCTCAATAGTAATTTCTTTGTTATATATGAATTATGTGATCACCAAACGTTATGAAAGTCAGTACTAAACCAGAAATTGGACATGTACTTAGTCCTATTTCAACAGTTACTTTCCAGATAGCACAAATATAACACCTTATTTCCTCTCAATAGGCCGGCCGAAGTGGCCGTGCGGTTAAAGGCGCTGCAGTCTGGAACCGCAAGACCGCTACGGTCGCAGGTTCGAATCCTGCCTCGGGCATGGATGTTTGTGATGTCCTTAGGTTAGTTCGGTTTAACTAGTTCTAAGTTCTAGGGGACTAATGACCTCAGCAGTTGAGTCCCATAGTGCTCAGAGCCATTTGAACCATTTTGAGCCTCTCAATAGTAATTTCTTTGTTATATATGAATTATGTGATCACCAAACGTTATGAAAGTCAGTACTAAACCAGAAATTGGACATGTAATTAGTTCTATTTCAACAGTTACTTTCCAGATAGCACAAATATAATTAAAAGCCACTTGCAATAGGGTTTTTACATTCATTAACAAGTAATATTGTTTCTATTTTTATGGATAAGGGCACATACATTAACTTTTCTTTCATAGGCAAAGACTTAGGTGGGAGCCCTGAAACTGTCTTGCCAAATTTGACTGCACAAAGCAAACAAAACTATAGAATTTCTTCAAAATGCAATTAGTAAACTCATTGTTCAAGAATGTTTTCTCATATTAAGCAACACAGGTGATCTTTTATACAGGTCCTTAAGTATGACTTTAAATTCAGTTTAACTAACCACAAAATAACGTGCTTTGTTTTGCCATCAGCACAACCAGTAATTTTTACTGACAGAATTAAATGCAGTTAATCTTTGAAGCACAAATACTTTGAACTAAAACAAACCAAACGTTATGGAGGTTGTTATAAATGCAATACTAACTACCTCCCTTGATTTCAATGAAACCCACAGTATTTCTATATATTTTGTAGCATTCAAAATTAAACAATACCAACAATCACTTATTTTCAATCGTTTTTCACATACCGGATACTCGGATGTTAGAAATTATGTGGAATGGATCCTAAGAGGTATGATGAGAGGAACTAATTCAAGGGTCAGACACACTGTTTAAGATAATTTGCCTTATTATTCCAAATTCAACAACATTAAAATGTACTGGTCCATACTTTGACATAAATTTGACCCTTATCAGTATCTGCAACCAATGTTGTGACCAGAAATGTGGTCTGTTATCGAAGATAACTCACTTCACAGGGCCGATCTCATGAGGGAAGTTGTTGGTGAATGCAGCAGCAACCGTTTTCCCCATGGCACAATATTGGTCGCGAGTACATAGGGCTACCTGGTCTTTCCTCTGGATGTAAATCGCCCTATTATTTTCTTCTCAGTGACGAAATTACCATCTTTAGGGCCTTTTCCAATAATAGAGCACCCTTTTAGGGTCATACACACCTCCGAGGCTTTTCCATATTAATCCAGGTACCGGATGCTATCCTTGGCACTTGGGCTGTTCACTCACTTGTTGCTCAGACCAGACTTTCCAGTAGCTAGCTGCCGACTGACTGTGTTCTATCACTTGACGCCCAGACTTAGCGCCACATCCACCTTTTAGTCTGCGCCAATAACATTTTGGCGTGCGCCAACTCACTTCCATTACAAATGGGAAGTACAGTTGCTTTTCATTTTATACAATGCAAGTTCCTATGTATGAACCAGCTTATACATAGTTGCAATCAAACATATTTAATAAAATCCCAACATTTAAACACATTAATAAGTCAAAATAAAATAACCATAATTAAATACTACTTTTCTCCAATTAATACAAAGAATTTCAATAGCAAAGAGAAAACATTTTCAACTTTTCACTTCATTACAATAGGTCAAAGACATTACATAGTAAAAAAAATACATACTTGACTTTAAACAGAATTAATCAGTACAAATTATTTTCAGAATTAATTATGGTGTTACAGAGTGACATAAAACTCAGCCTTCCTTATTTTCTTTTCATAGGCTTTTTGTGTCATCTCGTAGCACATTTAGTATTATTTAATGCCACTTTAGTTATAGCCTTATGCTGGAGTCTTGGTTCCATTGTTCAGGTTATAGTTTCTTTTATCCTACTGGGAGGCTCCTTATTTTCCAATATTAACATGGGAGATAACATCATGGACACATTCTGCAATTCGTTCAGGATATCTCGGAATAACTTGAAATCTACATCCCACATATTGTGTGTTCAATGACAGTACAATCAGTATAATTTACCGAATTCCCTTATAAGGCATTCCGAAAGGTTTGGAGAGGGATAAAAGAATGAGATGAATCTCAGTTTCATCTTGTCCCTTATCAGCATCCGTGACTAATGTTGCGACTTGATATGTGGTCTGTTATCGAGATAACTTACTTCACAGGGCCGATCTCATGCAAGAAGTTATTGGCAGCAGCAGCCGTCTTCCCCGTTACCCTGCTCATTGGAGTGAAATATACAAACTTGGAAGTGAGTTCCACTGCTACAAAAACATATGAGAAACCTGACCTGTTACATGTTATTGGCCCAAACAGGTCAACTGCATCAGAGTCTCGCAATTTACTTGGTATGACTGGATATATAGGCATGGTAAATGATGTAGTGGGTGGCTTGCCCTCCTGACAAGGGTTGCACACTCTAATAATACACTTTATCCTTTTCAATATGTTCTAGAAATAGCATATCTCATGCAGCTTTTGGAAGTGTGTTTTGTCCCAAGCTGTCCATAACTCAGGTGGATCTACCGAACTAACCTATTCATCACTTCTGCCAGTATCACTGACAACCACCTTGAGTCTTCTAGATTTCGTCTTCTGAAAAGAATACTATCCTTCTCTAAAAATTGTAGATTAACAACATGGTTCCTATCCTTCCACCCTTCTTTTACCTCTCTCAGTATTATGTCTTTGTCTTGTTTGTGAGCAACGTTTTGTAGGGAGGTGGTAATAAAATTCTCAAACCCAATACTGAAATCATTCTCCCTAACGTTCCATCTCCTCCATGAACTAGGCCTATAAGTGCATATGAGAGTGCATCCGCAATGTATTATTTTCTATTTGGATATATTCATTCATGAGTCGATATTCCTGAAGGTACAGTGCCCAGCGAGCCATTCTCTGATGAGTCAATTTCGACAACATCGAAAATTGCAGAGTCAAGAGGCCTGTAAATACCTCAGCATTCCTGCCATATAAAAAATACCTAGATTTGGTTAACACCCAAACCACCATGAGAGCCTCAAGTGCTGTTACTGAATAGCTTCTTACACAGTGAGATAGGACGCGACTTGCAAATGATACGGTTTTCCATGTGGAAGGATCACTTCCTTCTTCCACTTGAGACAGAGCCATCCCAAGACCATTTAACGAGCTGTTCGTCATCAAACAGAAATTCTGATTTAAATCAGAATGTAAAAGAATGGGCATATTTACTAACGCATTCCTGAGTTTCACAAACTCGACTTGCGTCTGTGGACCCCAGTTCCAAACTCTATTTTTTGTCTGTCAGACCACATAAGCATGATGTGGACAACAAATTTAAATTCACAAATCTTTTATAAAAATTTGTGATACCTAAGAATCCTCCAAGTTGCTTTTTCGATGTAAGCGTGGGAAATTCGGCAATCGCTTTAATTTTATTGGAGTCGAGTGAGATTCTGTCTGTAGAGATAATATGCCCTAAAAACTTTTTCTTCCTGTCAAACTGGGATTTTCCTAAGTTTATAGTCACACCTTGTCGTTCAAAAGCATCTAATAAACGATTTAGCACATAATTATGTTCCTTCCCGGATTTCGACCGATGATAGAACTTTCGCATCATGTAAGAGCTGCAGCAACTCGTCCAGGCTTTCCAGCCTATCTGTCTCTGGTTTAATAGCTATTTTACCTGCCTAGAGTCGGACACTAACCTCACCAATTCATCTTCCTTCCAAATGACAAAGAGAGGAGAATTATATGAGCTCACAGCCCACTCAATTACATCCTGGCCCAACATTTTGGCAATTTCTGGTTTTACTTTCTCCTTGTAGGCTAGTGGTATTGGGTAGGGTTTGACAAAGAATTTTTGATGTTCCGATACCTGGAACTCATAATCAAAACCTTTTATCACACCAGATGCAGCAGAAAATACTTGTTCATCACCCTTCAATATATGACATCATCTCATTCAGTCAGTCTCTGACGTGTCCTCACACTGATTACAATCTCCTCCTTAATTTTAGCAAAAATTTCATTTCTTCCACACACGGTAAACAGAGAACCCACACCACCTATGTAACTGAAAGCAATCATGGTTCCAGTCGCAATTCTGGTTGAACAAAAATTCTCAGACACCTCAATTCTGACCTGTCCCACAAGATACAATTATTAAACATTAACTCAACAGGGTTTCCCTCGACATTTAAAGTCATAACACCACCACCTAAATCCACAACTGTATTATGGGTACTCACAAAGTCGACTCTCATAATTGCTTCAATATTCATCAGGGGTGAAATTAAGAAATTCACTTCAAACTGACTTCCCTGATGCTTAAAAGACATTCGAGTCTGCCATTTGGCCTCTAAGCTCTGTCCATAAATTGCCCCCTTCATCTTCCTTCCCCACAGTGACAAGGTTGGCCAAGCTCCCGTCTCCTCGCCCTTCTGAAATACAGCCTCACTAATGATAAAGGCTCCCAGTATCGATAATGCACAACAGAGATACCTTCCTAATAGAGGTAATAACAACAGGGCTAACAGCTGAAATTTTATTATCGTTTGGCTTTTGTAGTAATGTCTCTCTTACTAAGTCTGGCCAACGTCCTGCACAGTACATGTCTCTGCTGATGTTCATCGTCTAACAACACCTTCCTTGATGGGTACCAGTCTTAACTAACGTTGCTCTCTGTTCTCTGATGGATTATTTTGGGGGTCAGCCAACCTAATCTCTACATCAACTATAATAACTATCCTACGATTATTGTAATCCTGCTCATCATGATTTTTCTCTCGATTTCTGGTACCAATCGTTTGCCAAGTTGGACTGTTTTCATCATTTCTTCTATTGTTCTTCTCATTCTCATGTCGATTTTCGTTTCTCCCTTGATTCCTACACGTTTATTAAAGTTTTCCCCATCTCATGATTTTCGCATTGCCTTTTCCTACCACACTGAGACTACTATGTCGCTGTCACGCCACATGATAACCTTTGTAACTGGATTTTCTCTTTTGATGCTAGTCAGTTATCAGGGTGAGCATTACTGCAAAGGGCATTTGATTCTAAAGCATTATGTCAGGGTGAAAACACTAAATAAATTACTTTTCTCTCTTAACAACATGTGGTCAGGGTGGGTTCTTCCTTGGCTCAGGTATGAGGTAAAATGAAGCAGCATTTTTACATAAGATAACTTTTATTGAAAGTTTTGTACAACAGTTTCCTTACTGGACTGTTCTGGCTGGGAGAGCGGCAGCTGTGTTGTTTGCGAAGCCTTCTGCTGCGACAGCGGCGGCGTCTGATTACGCCTGGCGGTGTATATCTCGTGTCGCTGTTTCGCCCAGTTGACTGGAGACGTGCCTCGTGAGGTGACCCGTTTAATTATTGGGAACGAAGTCGTGAATCGGATGGTGATACCTTGGATGTGGCGTCCCAGTGTTTCTCTTCTCTAAGCGGCCGCGTGTGACAGTGTTGTGCGTCGGCCAGTGGAGCGGCGCCACGGGGGAAGGCCAGTGTCCCGGACTCGAACAATGGACTCCAGCTTTCCAGTCTTCGGCTGTCAGACCTTCATCCCAGCTCACAGGTGACTGCTGATGTGAGGCCGTCTCCTTCCCGTCCTCACAAGTCACCCGGATACGTAAAAATCAGTCTTCAAATATCTTTTACTTCTGTCTTCTGGCGGCGACGCTGCGGCTTGCTATTCCATCAAAGCGGCGGACTTGGTGCTTCTGTGTACTACGTAGTCTCTTCCTGCATGACGGTCTTCAACACCGCAACTGAACTGAAAACTACTACTCCTGTCGGCCCCACTGCGTCTCGTGTATTAATTCACTTCAGTTCACTGGAGGTGAACGACTTCACGGTCATTGCCTCTTCTGTCACGTTGAAAAGCTTCTCGAAGAATCTTCTTAAGGTCAGTCATTGGCTCTTGGAATGTAGGCGAGGGCCTTTGATCACATGTGATAATTGAGAAGCACGTGAGCCGGTCGGGCGTTGCCCTGACGGCTGAATCGACAGCTTCCGCTTATGTGGGGAGGGCGATGGCTTCTCCTGACGTGCTGACTTCATGGTCATTGGCTCTTCTGTCACTGCTGCTCTGCCCGCTGTTTGCCAGTGTGTAATTCTTCTAAACTAAACTAAGTTTTTCATTTATTTTCTAATTTCTAGTTCACTTCACATTGATTTCACTAATTTATTTACCTATCTTAAGTACCACTCAATACCTTGTACCACCTGTGCGTTATTCTGCGGGTACTCCCCAACGTTATGTTCTACCTGCTGTAATAGCGACTTAATCGCTTCCACATCATTCTTGCACCATTCAGCCAGAATGATATGGCGAAGTTGTGCTGGAAGTTTCGTTATACAAATATCAATGTTTAAGAGAGAAAAGTTTTCAAATATAAGTATAAGAAGATGGTATGTATTTAGGATTATCACATTATTAGCAAACATCAAAAATAAGTGGGTGCACGCAGCATATTACTGTAGTCCTAAAAATTACAAGAACAATACACAGTACAATAACAAAATACATTAATATGAAAAGCGCTCATAAATGCTTACATGTGGATAATAGTGTGCATATCAATATTGTACCATGTAAGGAAATCAACCCATAAATGTAGACATCATCCCACAAGGAGCTAATCAGCTAATGACATGCATTTCTTTAGGTTGGTCTGGGGGTAAAAGTTTTGCAAAATTTCTTTTGCTGCTCTCTTTCTTCCCTCTTTCTGTGTAATTAAAAGTTTTCCTCCTCCCCCTTCCCTCTCCCCCAATTCCAACAACTCCCCTCCCTTCTACCCTTTGTCTTTCTCATTAGATGTTTACTACGATTGCAGTGCTTTAAATCATTCTCTGGGGTACAATTAATTTTTCCCCTGGGTACAGGTTGGTAATTATAGGAATATATTGATTTTTGTGGATATATCATTGACAAATATTCCCCTTCTCGTGATTTTCGCATTGCCTTTTCCTACCACGCCTGCAACTACTATCTCGCTGTCACACCACATGATAATCTTGTCACACCTGTGCGTTATTCTGTTACATCTCTTAAGTTGTAGTCAGTAGGCTGCAATCAGTATATTACTTTCAATAGTTTCCAGAAACTTGTTATAAGTCACTAATTTGCTATTTACAGCCAGTAAATCATTAGTTGCATTTTGCATAGTACAGCCTGGCCATTTATTATTGCAGTTAGTTTCTGTTAGTAATCCATATTCTGCTACATTAAAATAGAGTTATCAGCTACAGTTAGTCAACCTTATACTGCTTGGTATATTTGTTGCATATAGTTAGTTTTTATCTTTCTTACACAGTTTCTTTCGCAAGTTATTCAGCAATAGTTACGGATTTTCAGTCACCTACAGTTACAAGTAGTTATCCATTTTCTGTAAGTGGGTAGCCAACTACATAGCCAGGCTGTTAAACATTTATGAGTACAGTTACTACATCAACTACGATTTAAAAATTACGATTCATCTTTGCTACAGGTGGTTAGCTATATATAAACAATGGCCTACTGACATTCTATCATCACAATTACAGGCGCTTTGTAGTTATAATTAGTATTTGTGGTTAACAAGCTATATTAATCATTCAGCATCAGTTAGTCAAACGAATTACACTTATTTCATGCAATTAGTACGAATGTTGCTAGCTATACTCACTTCAGAAAAGTATTAAGAATTTTTTGTACATTTATGACTCAGATTTTTCACTACTGTATCACTGCTATATCTCCTTTGATCATGCTACTGACTTCTCTGCGCCAGCTCAGTGATGTGTTTTAAACCTTACCATACAGCTGGTATGAATTTCACTGGTTCTAGTCATTCCATGAGCCGTAATTGTGACCTACATATAGTCTTTTACTAGTTGTTTCGCTGTAACAGATGTACAGAATTGTGCCACACTTCTTTTCTCTATGGTTACTTTCTTACCCTTGATGTTAGCTACTGATCGAGAATTGATTCTCCCCTTACTACAATCACAGCTTCCAGCCCCATGATAAGCTTCACACTTTGTTTTTGCTGGCAGGTTCCCTGCTAGCACACTACTCATGTCACTAAATCTGATTACATGCACTTACATTTTTGCTTTTGTTTTGTGGCAACAACAGTTGCATAAGTTTATGTTTTACTACTTTAATGTACTTTTCCCCCACACAGAGACTAAATTCAAGAAATGCATGTCATTAGCGGATTAGCTCCACTTCTGGCATAACATCTGCACTTGTTGTTTGTTTTCTTTATACAGTACCATATTTGTACAACCATTATTATCCACATATAAGCACTTATAAGCTCATTTGTACTAACACAGTTTTGTTATATTATGCTTTGTTATTGTACTTTTTAGGACTGCAGCAATATGCTGCACACACCTCTTATTTTTTATGCTTGCTAATAATGTGACAATTCCAAATACATATTATGTTTTTATCTTTAAATTTTTAAACGTTTCTGTCTTAAATTTAGTATTCTTATCTAACTTACACTGCTTTGTGGAACATTATTTTGTACAGCTGTTCGAAGAAGGACACTAGGTGCCTGAAACAAGTAATTGTGTAAGTGGTTGCTGATTTTTTCAGCAAGTCAGATAAAACTCTCATATCGTTAGGACATGGGTAAAAATGAATGAGATGAACAACGAAATATGTATCAAATGGTTTGGCAAAAAAAAGTGTTCACATGATGTCTTTTTACATTGATGTGGAATCCATAAATGCAGAGAGAAGAGGGTCAGAGAAAGACAAAGAATGCACAAACGTATATCGAACTGATGTTGTTACAGAATACAGTAGTTGGGTGGAGCAGACCTTCCGGACATGCTTGTTGCATTGTACAGGATGAATCTAGTGGCAAAAAGATATCTTCAGGTCTTTTTCACTTCACTGTTATTGTGTAATGAATGCTCAGCTTCTTTATAAGAGACATTGTCTGCAGCTAAAAGAGAAGCCCATGCTCTTGGTGTATTTCCGACTGCAAACCACCAATGCACTGCTTAAAACTGGGAACCTTTTCAAGAGGAAACATGGTCACACTTCAACTGAAGTAGGGACTATGCACCCTACAAGGAAGGGTGTTGTTCATCCTGCACCTGTCGATGATGTTAGATTCGACTAAATTGGATATTGGCCCATGTTTAACAGTTACAAACAAAATGTAAATTGTGTGTACAGGCTAAATCATCCATTAGATATTGAAGAACTGTTTTGTAAAATTTCACAATCAGTAAATAATGTAATTTTCAGCCAGTGAGGTCCCTTGTTTGTATTGGTTATTATCATTTTTCATATTACTGGATAAAAAGTATTAGAATAATAGAACAGAATAGAAGTTCATTGTCGTGTAACATACAATTTCAAGTCATTGACTTAATATACAGGAGACTCATCAAAACACAAAAACTGGATTACAATTTTGCTTATAATATCATTAAATTAATATATTGTATCAGATAATTAATTAATTAATTAAGCTATTAATAATTTTTCTTAGAAAGTAACAAACTCTTAAAAATTAAAAGTCCTAAGTACTTGCTCTCTCCTGCTCAAATTCTCAGATTGTCATTCATGAATTCATCTACTGAATAGTAACACTTCTGCACTAGTTCCTCATATAAGGTTCTTTTCAATATTTATAAATTTATGCTGAGCAATTCTCTTTCTTTGACTTTGTTATAAGTTTTCATATCCATATTCTGTGGAATTAGAGCATAATGTTTTAAACGACAGTTGGGCAGTGCAAAATTGTTTTAATTTCTGGTGCTGTAATCATGCTGAAAATGATTTGCTACAAATAAATCAGGATTACTGTGTACAAAGATAACCAACTCACAGATGTATAGTGAGGGAATGCATAACATACTTAAATTATTTTGGAATGGGTGACATGATTTCCTTTGCCCTAATTGTGCATATTTCTAATGGTGGTTTTCTGATGTTTTGGTATTCATACTGTAACATCCCCTTAGAAAACGTAATGAAGTACTGTGCTGATAAAGATCTTACATTATTTGATTTTCAAACAGCTGAGCAGAACAGAACGTACTCAGACATTTCACTCTTTACCTATTATGATCAACACTAAACTGACAGCCAATATTTGTAGCGCAATGCAATCTGACTTTCAATAATCTCTACAAGAGAATGGCCCTGACTAACATTAACCTATACGTTTCACAAATCACTTACCTCACAAAAATCTTCGTTACTCAAACTACTGCAATACAACGAGCGCCAATACTGCCAGCTAAATAAAAGATTCTAACTACAGAAGGCACTAACTACTGATAGGGATAGTTAACAAATGAAAGATTTTGCTAGAGAACAAACAATGTATTTACCTTAATAGTGTTCAAAAGTCATCATATATATATATCAGTTCATGACATCCAGTCTTAAAAATTTACTGTCTCTGATGGACACACGTCCAGATCATCTGCTCTCAAAACTCCGCCATCTCTCTCCCCACATCCACTACTGCTGGCGGCTCACCTCCAACTGCCCAATGCTACGCGCTGTTAACAGCCAACTGCCCAACACTACAATAGCGAATATTACAACAATGCTAACCAGCCACAGAATGAACACAGCACAGCCAGTGATTTTCATACAGAGCGCTACGTGGTGTTACCAATATAAAAACCTAAACAGCGTACTCACAATACTTATGGTTTGAGTTAACCCAAAATACAATTCCATACCTTATTACTGCCTCAAAGTAGCTGTGATGTACTACTTTGCTTACGTCCATACTGGCTGCATTGTACAATATCTTCATTGCATATGCTAGGCTATTTAATTTATTTTGCAAGGTACTGTGTATGTGTACTCCATGATTTTTATCCAGTTGCATTCCTTGGGATTTCACACAGCTAGCTCCCTGCAAATCTTGGTTTGTATGACTGATCTGAATATCATTTAAGTTTGCTTGTTTTGTTTTAAACTATGTTAACTGAGCTTTTTCCATATTTAATTTTAACCCCTTTAAATCAAGCCAGTATCTATTTTTTCTAGAGTATACCATACAGTTTGGGGGCATTTGGTCATTACTGTTACTTTCAATGATTACAGATGTGCCATCTGCAAGTAAAACTGAGTGACACTAAATATTAAGTGGTAGATCATTTATGTGAAAATAGAAACACACAGCAAGAATCCTGGGGTACTTCTTGTGAAATGGTTTTCTTTTCCATTTTTAAATAAGTTCCTCTCTCTGATGATATAACCATTCATTGTCTTCAGTTGGTTATGTAGGACTTAAATCATTCTAATACTTTTCCAGTTTACAGAGTAGCAAGGAGTTGTTCACACTATCAAAGTTCTTTGGTAGGTCACAAAAAAATTCTGCGGCATGCAGTGAGTTGTCTAGAAAGCAGCTAATTTTATCTACAAAATGGTTTATAGCAGTTACTGTGGTTTTGCCTCTCCAAAATCCATACTGATTTTTTGAGATTATTTCATATGGTGACTGTTTTAGATAGAGATGGAAGAAGTGAGATAGTTTCTCATGTGTTATTTTATGCTTTTTTGAATAGTGGCTTAACTATTGCATACTTACTGGAAAATAACGTTCTTGAAGGGACTGGTTAACTATTGTAGATAGTGGCTGTGTAATTATTTTGGAGACTGTTTTCAACACTTTTGTTGGTATCCCATCCCATACTACTCATATTTTACTTTTTAGTGATAATCTTTTTCCAATAGTTTCAGTAAATGTACTGAAAACTTTACGTTCAAATTGCTCACTGTAAAGAAATTTACCTTATCTGGTTAATTTTCTACATTGATGTTTGATTTGTTCACATTTATAAAGAATCCATTAAATAACTCAGAAAGTGAGCAATATTTACAATAGTTTTGTCCTCTATCTTGATTTCGAAAATGACATGGTCTCTAGCTATGGCACCTGTTTCAGCTTTGATCATTGACATAATGCCCTTGATTTATTCTCAGTATCCAAAATAAATCTATTATTTGCCAGTTGTTTTGCTGCCTTTACAACTCTTTTTAAAAGTGGTTTTGTAATTTTTATATAGGTAACAAAATCAGGACTTTTTCTATGTTTTAGTTCCCTATTTAGCTGTCTTTTTCTTGCAGTGGAGATTTTTATTCGTTCAGTAATACAATTTATTTTATTTCCTACGCTTTTATTATGCACAGAATGGGGACGTTTCATTAAAAACGTGTAGGAAGTTTTCTAAGGAAGTAGTAGAATTATCAGAACATGAAATACTACGATCTACAGCCCACTTCACATTGTTTAATCTACAATAAAAGAAGTTCATATTTTCTTTGTTGAACTGGCGTTTGGTGTAGATTTTCTTTCGTGTGAGGGATTTTTTTAGTATCTCCATAAACAGAGCACAAGTCCTAAATATAGACAAAATTTATTTGCGTTATTAAAGATATAATTAGGTTAAAGTATTATCTATACATGTTGGTGACTTTCGTTTACTTGAGTAAAATAGTAAAATTATCACTGAAACCAAGCATTTGAATCACATCTATGAATTTTGTTGAGTTGTTGGCTTCACTAGGTAAATCTGTGTTGAAATCAGCAGTTATCATGACTCTTTTCTTGGTTTATTTTTAAATTTTTTGCAATAGCCACTGAAATTTCGACAGAAGCTTTTCCTCATTTCTGCGCCTGGTATTTTATACACAGATAAAATTACAATATTTTGCCCTTACTTTATGCAGCAGCATTCAAATATACATTCTCCATTAAGAGAACCAAAATCAATCTTGCTCTATATCCCACTGATCTTTCCACAAGTATGCACGATTCTTCTAGTCCTAAATACTCCAACAAAAGCTGCTGGCAACATAAAAATTATAAAAGTTATTTAAGATCTTGATACTATCCTCTGTAAGTCAGTGTTCATTCAAGCATAGAACCTTGATATATGTTATTTCTGACAAAAGATTCGCAAGTCGGTAAGTTTTGATTCTCTGCCATTTGTATAGTTTGAACTTAACCTATTTATGTTCAAATGCATTAGGAATGTATTGTTACTTTCTTTAATATTCTTAATGGCATTTTTTTGAAATGCTGTTTGTGTATTTTCATTTCAACTTCATTCAATTTTTACACCCCCATCTCTGCATACAAGTTTCCCTTACTAACAATGATCTTACAAATATCATTGCACATATTGCTGAATGTAGCCGATCCTAGTCTGCTTAGATGCAGCCCATCTTGTTCTAAACATTTATCACCGATAAATTTATTCTAATCCACGAAAACTACACCAAGTCCGTTGGACTGTTCTCTGACGCGTTTAGTTATCATGTCTATGTATTTATCACTTATCGATCTTCTGTGTAGGGTACTACTTGTATTCAACTTTGAGGCTGGGTACACGTTTTTCGCCATCCGAATTAGATTTCGTGCTTCGTTTACGATCTCTTCTTCGCTGCTGTTTCGCAGTGAGTTCGTCACCATGTGGATGAAAACACCTTTGTAGTTTTCACTGCGATTTACCAGCAGGAATGCATTTTGTTTCGTTTTCTGCTTGCTCTTGACATGATTATTCAATCGATGTATACTTATTAATTTTTGTGTTCAGTACTGCAATGTTTTGTATTTATGAACGCCTGTTATTAAGAAGCCATTTTTGGTGCATTGTTTGTCACTGTCTTGATGATTTCTTACTTTGCTTTTTGTACGTTACTGCCAGCCACTGATATTTATTTCTAGGTTCGACATATTTTGTACTTCTTTCTACAAGATCTTCGTCATTATTATAACTTTTTCGGTTTGCATAGCGCTTTTAACACTTTGAATTTGACTGGTTTTGGGACTGATGACCCTGTAGTTTGGTCCCTTTCTCTCCAAACCAAGGTACCAACCAACGGATTTTTTTTCTTCATTTTCCGACACTGATTCACTGTTTCCACGAATCCATAATAGTTTTTCATTTAAAAGTTTCGCATTTTCTTACCTCAAGATTACTATTTCTTTTCTGAAAGTCTTAGTGTCATTATTCACCAACGTGATAATTTCGTCTTCGGAATTTATCGAGTTGAGAAAATCTTCACGTTCATCGCTAACACAGTTACGACATGACCACCTAATATCGACATTTACGAACTTGAAATACACATTCGCACACTTTTCGTGTAACCAGAAGTTACATTTTAAACAGAAGATGCCTTTACTCACACTTTTTTTACATTCTTTATACGTTGAGTCATTATGAAACTGTTTTTAGCTGAGACTGAAGTCTCGCTGAACTGTTCTACCGGCCTGGTTTCTAAAATTATGTTATAAATATTATTGACTGTATTCAGATTCGTGACCTGTATTCACACGCAGTCCTAAAAAATCGTCCTAAATAAAAAATTTAAATCATGTTTAATATGTTGCTAGAAGTATGTAAAAGGCGAAAATAATGTTTTAATTTTTTTCTAACGCAACGTACACTTACTAGCCTGCCGTCTTCCAACACCAAAGATCTTAAGCGAAAACTTCATCAACACCTGTAGAGTGTAGACATGAGCGAGAGATGTCATGTTTGTTATGGCCGTTTGTTGTTAGCGGGTTGTTTGAGTTTTTGTGTATAGCAACATTGAATTCATTAGGCGTGTTATTTCAGTTGGTTTTTGTGCGTCACTCAGTAGACGACGTAATTTGTTAAACGCAATGCTATAACTGCTTTGTAAAGCTACGTATACATATGAGGGCCAGGCTTGTTCAGGACAATTATTGCGGGAAAAGGACGATGATGTTACGAATGTATACACTGCCCGTGCGATATGTTTGTGTGACCGGTTCATAAATAAAAAAACTACTTACTGCCACCTGGAGACAAATATTATTCATTTAATGAGAATTTACTTAACGTGCAGGCAGCTACCGTTGTGCTGATTTGCGGTTATTCTGACCCAATTGAATTATTTGACATCTTCTCTGAATTTGAAAGGGGTTATACTAGCTTTATCTGTGTGTATCAGAATGCCACCTCAACGCAAGTTAACGCCGCCTGCACTGGAGGAGCTGTGCATGAGTTTAATTTTAACTCACCTAGAACAAGAAATAAACCTTGTTCAGCATATTCGAACATATCAGACAACCTCTTTAATTTTACGCAGGCGGGGCATTGAGGCAGAAGCCTTACAAGCGGAACTTGCTACACAGTTTGATTCCTTGCCACCATTGATGGGTGAAATTGTGCGTCAGAGTATCACAAACAGGTTGGTTCTCATATATAACTAGTGTATGTAACATATGCTTTCGGAACAAAATAATGTATTGACTGTTATCAATAACAGTACTACCATTTCTGACGTTAAGTAGAAAAATAAAATTACGCACTACTGTGACCATGCCATTAACTTGCAAGCCTACAATTTAGTTTGGTATGCTAATATGACCATCATCAGTGCTAAATTACCTATTAGGATAGAAGTTCGTTTTTGCTATGTCACAGTTTGGGATAACTTATGGGTTCAGACTGTGCATAGTAAAACTAGCCACAGGAGTGATTGATAAAACATGAGCTAAAGGGCATCCTAGCCCTGCAGTGAGTGAAAGACTGCATTCTATCTGAAGTCATGGCAGAAGCCCATTCTGGTTTGAGTGCCATAGAGTTTACTTTACTTTTGTCATTCCATTGGTGTTTTTTTTGGCAGCAAATGAAAGCAATCATTTTTCTCTGTACTTAATTCTCATTGTTTTCACTGTGTTTTTAGCATCTTTCCATACTCTTGAGTTGGCAAATCTTAGTTGTATCCTGATTGTTATCTATTAATTCTCACTTTCTTTATAATTGTGAGGTCAGAAATGTTCATGATACCTTTATCTTCCTCTCAACCAAAACGAACCTTAACCATGTGTCACTTGTAAACTGCTCAAAAAAAGTTGTGCAGCACCTGCATTTCCATGAATAGCCTATATGCAAACTTTTATTTAAGGGAAGTTGTGAATTAGGAAATAAGTCTTACGAGACATACAAAGACTTAAAGAAAAATAACAACAAAAATAAAGGAACTCTGTTTGAAAGTGCATTTCTTTGCACTACAGTGAAATCAAAACAAAGTGGTCAAGGCAACACCGCTCAAGCTTAACCCAGTCTGCTGTGGTGCTATTCATGAGCTTGTCTGGAATGTGAAAAGGGTTCTTGTTCTGACAAGTTGCAACTGGTCCCCAGTATTTTCAATCAGGTTAATGTTATCAAATACCACAGACCCTTCGGTTCTGTTTTTGTGTCTCCTGGAAGGAGGTATCCGCAAGTTGAGCTCAGTATGTTTGTGCATTATTGTCTTGACAGACAAACCCATCAGCAGAATGTTGACTGTGGACCTGGACAAGATGTTGAAGGATCTTCTCCTGATACTGTGCTGTCCCAAAATTATCCTCAACAGCAATGGGAGTCATCCAACATTGCTCCAAAATAATTCATGTAAAGTGTATAACCACAACTTGTCATTACAATATTCAAATTCATAACATAGCTTTTTCTGTTTCACGGAAAGGTTTTTTTTTTCCACATTTTCTTCATGATAGGCCTCATTTATAAAATATAAGCCATCACTGCTGGAAATGTGATACTTATTAAATTACTCCAGGCTGTTATGGTGTGGTCTGATTTATCTTACCATGGCATAATAGCCTGGAATATTTTAATAAGTGCAATCTTTAATAATCCCCCATCCAGAAATCCAAATTGAGGTAGCCTACTTATTTTTAAAATTAAAAAAGAGACACATATTTCAATGAATTTGTTCCAGTAAATCTATAACTGCAGATTATGAAATACAATGGACTAGCCCTCAATTACTGTAGATATTGCATTAAACGCAACAGTTTTCAACAAGAAATAATATTGATTAGTCTACAGAGGCTTAAAGTGGATTTAACATTAGTACAGAAAGAATTCAGGAATATGAGTGAACATTAGGGTGACTCAGCTACAAGTAATTAAGTCTGTGTAATATTTTAACTCAATGGGGCACCTACCAGGCAACAACCAAACTCCTTAAAGTTACCGTACTAGAAATTAGTGTCCTTCACGGAGAATAATTTTAAGATCTTATTTGAGAATGCAAAGGAAACATCTTAGGCTAAATGTTTTAGAAGAAGTGGCGGTTTTTCATACACCACAGAACTACCAAACTGAGCTGAAACACTGTAACATTTTGGACTTGAACAACCAAACTGAGCTGAAAAACTGTAGCATTTTGGCTAATTTTGATTGCCTGAACTTCTCCAATGGAACACTTTTATAACTTGCATAACGGATATGTATTGCTGTTTTAAAACCTGCTTAGTATAGAAGCATTAAATAATTTTTTTGGAAATAATTTTAAAATATATATATTTTTAGTTATGCTATTTATACTTCCAGATTTATTTATTTAACCACCACAATGCAGTTTATTCACCACTTTCTATCACAACATGATTTAAATTTATCGTTAAATCCAGTAATATGATTCCCAGTTTCTGTTGTTTACCAAGTAAATGATATTCTGGTCGCCAGGCCCTCTCGATTTTGTGTATAGTTAGTTTTCATTCATGCTGTGTCCGCTTGGCCCACGTTCGGTTTGTATTAGTACCTCAACATTTTTGACATTGAGTCTGTTATACCAGTTTTGGGGAGTGACATCTTTTCCCTAGGTATTTTATTGGATCATGGGTTTCCGTTGCCACTGGTTCTGTGCTATATGTTCTAATTTGCAGTTAATTGCTCTCGTTCTAGAATTATTTTATTGGAGCATGAGTTTTGACAATTTCAAGTTACACCTTATGGTGTATAAATTCCAAACTTATCCATTTGATGTTATGCAATTGATAGGTTACGGCTGGAACATTGGGACATAGTTCATTCTCTCTTGCCTTACAAAGTGATAAGTTGTGAATAAAAATCTATTCCTTTTTCTCTCTGTTTATACACTATCTATTAACAGCACCTCCTAATAAAGGGACTTGAGTAACACTAATTCAGCCTTGAAGAAATTTCGCTACAGGATTTTTTAAGATTATTTTGGAGAATTTTAGGAAATTTCTTTCCTGTGGCAATGTATAATCCTAACCTATAGTTACCCTGACTACAAAATGTCTTTTTCACTTTCATCTGCTTGCAGCATAATTAGCAACATATTTTGCTTAACTGCTGTCAGAACATTGTCGTCAAATTCAGAGAGAGTCATCATTTCAAGAAGTAAGTAGCAGAGGTGGTTCAGAGATTGTGGTTCAGAGATTATGTCATAGCAGCAGATCAATATTCTGATAATGTATCAGCTAAATTTGTGACTAGCAAATCATGAAAAGTTGCATCTGATGACAGAAAACAGATCTTTACATAAATTAGGCCAGGGAAATACATGTTCTTGAAGAGTTCATGTTCTTGTGATATAATTGGAATTGGTGTTGAATGCAAAAAGTGCACCTGTTATTCATCTGGCATGACATAGAGCTCTTGGAATAAGCAATGATATTGTAGTGTTTGAATTGTGACCAATGAACTCCAAAAGTTCTTAGTAAGCATTATTCCATTGTTTTGACAAGGAATGATGATGCTCAAGAACTCCAAGATTGGTAGAGTGGACGTTACCAGTGACTTCATTGCTCATGTAAAATTTCTTGTCAGTTTCATTCAGGTTTCTCAGAGTCTTTTGAAAAGTTGAGACAGCCCCTCCAAAGTATGATTGACACCAAGACACAACATACCACCATTAAACAATTGTTCAAGATTTACAGAGCCATCATTTAATCGACCTGTGTTGTTTGCTGTTGTTTCTGAATTCTGTCAGTTATTCCCCACTTTTCTACTATGTGGTAAAGAGCCGAGGTTTCACTTCTCCGAGACATATTGGAACTATAGGGGCTATCAGTATCTGCTCATTGCCTTGAAAACTTACAATCATTGCCAGTGTATCAACCTTTCCAACACCTTTGAATGCTGCAACCAGCTTCCCATATCTGTGCAACACCAATTCTTGGCAGACATTAAGGTTAAGTTTGAATCATACTTCCTTTTGTCTCTCTCTCTCTCTCTCTCTCTCTCTCTCTCTCTCTCTCTCTCTCCCCCTCTCCCTCTCCCTCCCCCCCCCCCTCCCTCTGCCTCCCCCCTTCTCTTTTATTTATTTAATGAACATACATAATAGGCTCCCAGATATGTGAGTGTCTCGAAGATTTCTTAACACAGAATCCAATACATGGTCCTCAATGCAGAGTACTCATCAGGGACAAGGATATTGTCAGGAGTGCCCTGGGGAAATATGATAGGACAGCTCTTACACTCTAAATACATAAATTAACTGATGGACAGGGTGAGCACAATCTGTGGCTGTTTGCTGATGTTACAGTCTTGTATGGGAAGGTATCATCGCTGACGTAAGGGAAGGTGTCGTCATTGAATGACTATAAGGGTATACAGGATGACTTGGGCAAAATTTCTAGTTGGTGTGATGCATGGCAGCTCAGTCTAAATGCAGAAAAGTGTAATTTAATGCAGATGAATAAGAAAAGCACTCCTGTAATGTTCAAATACAGCATTAATAGTGTACTACTTGACGCAGTCATGTCAATTAAATATCTAGGCATAACATTACAAAGCGATATGAAGTGGAATGAGCACGTAAGGACGGGATTAGGGAAGGCGAATGGTTGACTTCAATTTATTGGTATATTGTAGGAAAGTGTGTATCAGCTGTAAGGGAGCCTGCTTATAGAACACTAGTGTGACCCATTCTTGAGTACTGCTCAAGAGTTTGGGATCCTCTCCAGTTTGGATTAAAGGAAGACATGAAACAATTCAGAATTCTGCTTGATTTCTTACCGGTAGGTTAGATCAACACACGAATATTACCGAGTTTCTTCGTGAACTCAAGGCGGAGTTTCTGGAGAGAAGAAGACACCCTTTCCTGAAACATTTTTGAAAAAATTTAGGGAACTGGCATTTGGAGCTGGCTGCAGAACTATTCTACTGCTGTTAATGTATATTTCACGTAAGGACCACAAACATAAGATAAGAGAAATTAGGGCTCGTACAGAGGCATATAAACAATCATTTTTCCCTCACTCTATTTGCGAGTGGAACAGGACAAGAAATAACTAGTGGTACAAGGTACCTTTTGCCATGCACCATTTATGGGCTTGTGGGATATGTATGCAGATGCAGATGTCTGAAAGCTTCAGTAGCAATCAAAGATGTAAACCTTATTTGTGTCGCTAATTTTGCAGCTATTAATGATTTTAGAGGGAGTGCTTGTAACAAAGTGAAGCATGCTAGAATTGTTGCTGCTGCTGCTTCAGTTGTTGCTGTTGCTGGCCTTTACTGAACAATAACAGGCAACTTATTACTATCATCACTGGCAACAGATTCCACTGCTTGATGGGGAATCGTCTCAGTTTTGATGCACCCAAAGGCGATCACTGACAATACAGTTCTTCATAAGCCATTTTTTCCATTGGAGTCCAGAGATGTAATTTCTGATTTACACTGTCCGTTTAGGCCTGTTGTCCTTTTTGCTTTTAAAGAATTAGGAAATTTGTATCCCCTTCTCTTTTTGTCTATTCCAGAGCAGTTCTGTGAGCTATGTCATTTTGACAAAACTGTCTCCTTTTCCATTTTGGTTATATGCTGTTATAGTCAATGTTAATATAAAACTTATGTTTAATAATCATTTCTTAAATAAAGAGAAAACTTAGGGACAAACAGTTCAAGATAAAGTCACAGCAGTGCACCGGAAAAGCAACTTTTATAAAATTAACCATAAAAATCTAGCACAAACTTCTCCTTTTGAAATTAAGAAAATTATATATTCTCTCAAGAATAAAAGCCCCTCTTGATTTGATGTTGTTTCCACCAGAGAACTAAAGGTTTGTTCCTGTATAATAAGCCCTGTCTTACCTGAAATATGTAATGCAATACTAACTCGAGGGATTCTTCCAGAGACATTGAAATATGCCATTGTTAAACTCTTGTATAAGAATGATGGTGAGAGAGATGTCAATGAATACTTATCTTTTTAATTATTGACAACATTGTCCTAATTTTTTGAGAAGTTGGTGTATTCTAGAATAACATCCCACCTACATCTATATTGATACGGTACTTCGTAGACAACTGTACAGCACATTGTGGAGGATACCATGTACTACTGCTAGTCATTTCTTTTGTTCCACTCATGAATAGAATAAGAGAAAAATGACTCTATATGCCTCCGTATGAGCCCTAATTTCTTGTATCTTATCTTCATGGTCCTTGTGTGCTGGAGGCAGCAGAATCGTTCTGCAGTCAGTATCAGATGCCAGTTCCCTAAATTTTTTGAATAGTGTTCCTCAAAAAGAATGTCTCCTTCCCTCCAGCGATTATAGTTGTGTTCCCAAAGCATCTCACTAATACTTTCATGTTGTTCTAACCTACCAGTAACAAATCTAGCAGCGAACCTCTGAATTGCTTTAATGTCTTCCCGTAATCCAACCTGATGCAGCTCCCAAACACTCAAACAGTACTCAACGACGGATCGCACTAATGTCAAATATGCAGTTTCCTTTCAAGATGAACCACACTTGCCCCACCCCTCCCATCGGAAGTTCGAGTCCTCCCTCGGGCATGGGTGTGTGTGTTGTTCTTAGCATATGTTAGTTTAAGTAGGCCTAGTGTGTATGTCTAGGGACCAATGACGTAAGCAGTTTGGTCCCTTAGGAATTCACACACATTTGAACATTTTTGAACACTTGCCCCAAATTCTCCCAGTAAGCTGAAGGTGACCATTCACCATCCCTGCTTTAATTCTTAAATGCTCATTTCATTTTGTTTTGGTTTGCAACATTATTTTTATATATTTAACTGATGTGACTGTTTCCTGCAGCACACTGCTAATGCAGCATCCATACATTATGGATTTGCTTTTTCTACTCATCTACATTTAGAGCTAGTTGACAAATTCATGACACAACAAGAAATTTTGTCTCAAGTCGTCTTGTATCCTCCTACAGTCACTCAACTTCGACACCTTTGTGTACACCTCAGCATCATCAGCAGACAACTGCAGATTGCTGCCCACCCTGTCGACCAGATCATTTATGTACGTAGCGAATAACAGTGGTTCTATCACACTTCCCTGAGGCACTCCGTACAATATCCTTGTCTTTGATGAACACTCAGCGTCAAATTCTATAATTTAAGAAGTTTTTGAGCCACTCACATATCTTTGAAGCTATTCCATATGTTCATACCTTCTTTAACAGCCTGCAATGGGGCAACATATCAAAAGCTTTCTGGAAATCTAGAAATATGGAATCTGCCTGTTGCCCTTTATCCATTGTTCGCAGTATATCTTGTGAGAAAAGGGCAAGCTGAGTTTCACACAAGCAGTTCTTTTTAAAACCATGCTGATTTGTGCACATAAGCTTCTCGGCCTCAAGAAAATGTATTATATTTGTACTGAGAATATGTTCAAGGATTGTGCACCAAACTGATGTTAGGGATATTGGTATGTAAATTTGCAGGTCTGTTCTTTTGCCCTCCTTATATGCAGGAGTCCTGTATGCTTTTTTTCCAGTGACTTGGGACTTTGCACTGGGTGAGAGAGTCATGATAAATAGCAGCTAGCTAAGGGACCAAAACCATAGGGTAATCTTTGATAAAGTGAATTGGGATAACATCTGAACCTGGTGACTTATTTGTTTTCAACTCCTTTGGTTGTTTCTCTATGCCAGAGATGCTTACTACTATGTCATCGATACAGGAGTCTGTTCAAATGTCAAAGGATGATGTGTTTGTACAGTTCTCCTGCATGAGCGATTTCTTGAATGTGAAATTTAAAACTTCAGCTTCAGTTTTGCTGTCTTCAGCTGTCATATCAGACTGGTCAGCAAGTGACTGGATGGAAGCCTTAGACCCACATAACTATTTCACGTAGGACCAGAATTTTTTTGGGTTCTCTGCCGGATCTTTTGCTAAGGTACAACAGTGCTAGCAGTTGTATGTTTCATGCATAAATCTTTTCACAGGCACATGAATCTCTATTAACCTTTGCTTGTCATCAGTTACACTCTCTCTTTTGGACCGAGAGTTCAGCAGCCTTTACTTCCTCAGCATTTTCTTGTTATTGAACCATGGTGGGTCTTTTCTGTCCTTAATCCACTTACTAGGCACATAATTCTCCAGACTGCAATTTACAATCTGTTTAAGTTTTGCACGTAATTCCTCTTCGTCCAACTTACTAGAACTAGCTGATGTCAATTTACTAAGTCAGGTGCTAGCAATTGCTTCTCTGTGCTTTCTAGCAGAAACAGTCATCTAGACTTCTTAACTAATTTATGAACTTTTGTAACCATAGTTGCTATAATGACATCATGATAACTAATCCCCAATTCTATAATGATGTTGCTGATAAGCTCCAGCCTATATGTAGCTGCAGAGTCGAAGATATTTCTATCGTGTGTGGATTGCCAAACTAGCCGCTCAAGACAGTTTTCAGAAAACGTGTTCAAAATTACTTTGCACATCTGTCTATCTGTGTCCACTGCAAAGAATCCTTAGACTTCCCAGTCTGTACTTGGGAGGTTAAAGTCACTTCCAACTTGTAATGCATAATTTGGGTATTTATGCTCTACTGACCATAGACGTTGTTTGAATGACCCTAGAACTGTCACAGCAGAATCACGCAACCAGTAAAAAACATCCAACAATTCACTTGGTTTCACCTACACCTGTTATATGCGACCAGATAACTTCACTGTCACTCTCAACTTTGACCTCAGTTGACACAATATTTTTGTCAAAAGCAATTAACACTCCCACTCCTATGCCCTCTAATATATCTTTTTTATACATCTTCCATGACTCTTTAAATACCTTAGAGCTTTCCACTTCGGATTTCAGCCAGGTTTCGGTTCTGAGAATAATTTGAGCATGAGAACTTTCCTGGAGGGCAGTAAATTCTGGAACTTCGCTATGAATACTCCGACAATTTAGTGATATAATTTTGACAGTTGACTTGTCTCTACTCTGAATGCCGTCTGACTTCCCTCGCTGCGCATCGACTGACGAGTGTTCATTAGAGTATCTCAGACTACCACGTGGCTTAAAAAGCCTCACCCAACCAATATCACAGGTCTAGAAATCTGCAGCCAAGACCAGTACAGAGTTGACAAATCCTTTGGTTGAGACCCTGTACTTGGCTCCAAACCAGAGGACTCCGATCAACTCTAGGAATACTGCTGCAAATTGTGAGGCTAGCAGTCTTCACCACTTCCGCCAGTCACCTGTATGAACTGAGGGTGGCGTCAGAACCCGTGCGACAGGCGTCATTGGTTCTGACACGAGCCACAACTTGCAGACGGCTGCATCCTCCATGCTTTATAGCCGCAGGTAAGGCCGTCTCCACATCTCAGATGAGGCCCTCCCTTGTAGTCATACTGAGTGCACATTGGCTTTCTTTCCAGCCCTGAACACTATCTGCCTAAGAGATTTCATAACACACCCAACGTTGGAGTTCCCAACAACTAGTAAACCCCTCCACCCATGTGTATGCTTGTACCCTGCTGAAGGAGTGGCCAACTGTCCTCTCACAGGATGAATGGGTGAGGCCAGACGAGCAGTCTTCACATTGGCCCTCCACCTTGAGCCACACAAATGCATTACTACCCGCCACTCACTCTGTTGTGAGGGCAGATCCATTGCGTCGGGTATCCTGCCTCAGCAGCAGAGCCCATAGACGAAACAAGCAACACCTGTGGTTTCCCATGTGATGTAGCAAATTCTCCACTATTGTTACACCCCAAGGCAGCAGCCAGAAGGTGACTGGCAGTAGCCAAAAGCTCATTCAGCTGTTCACGAGCTGTGGCCAGTTCCTCCTGCATCCGCACACAGCATGCACACATTCTACCCATCCTTGCAAAACTAACTGAAGAAGTAAACTATAAAAGCAGGCAAAATCCTAGATGTGCAACTTGCTACCTCCTGATGTGTCACAAATGGGCACTGATGCCTCAGTGAGCTATCTAGCTGGCTGAAAACTGTTCTACAGACTGCCTGAATTTACACGTACAAAATGTGAGTCTACACCTCTTAAATGGACACACATGTGAAATTTCAGAAATATACTACAAGGAAAAGATAAACACTTAATTTGCCGCTCTGTAGATGTATATCAGTTGAGAGCTGGTCCTCACTGCCTGGCTTACTAAATGTACAGATGCTTGTGTTCAGAACAAAACAAAGCAAAAGGAATGTCCTCAGTAAATCAAAGTTCACATTTCAGAAGAGTTGTTCTACTGAGTATGCCATTTACACATTCAGTCACCAAATTTTATAAGCATTAAGTAATGAAACAGCACCAATTGGTATTTTCTGTGATCTTTCTGAGGCATTTGATTGTGTGAATCACAATTTCTCCTTAATAAGTGGAGATTTAATGGGACTGATGGTGCAGCCAACCAATGGATAATGTCATATCTAATCAAAAGAATGCAGAAAGCTGCACTTAGTAATTCAACCAATGTAATTCGGGAAGATTCTTGTGACTGGGGAGAAATCATATATGGAGCTTCCAAGGATCAGTTTTAGGTCCGCTGTTGTACCTCATATATATACCGGTAAAAGATATTCCATCTAATATACAGCAACCCCAATCAGCTCTTTTTGCAGATTATGCTAGTATTGCAATCAGTCCAAGCATACATACAGCAACAGAAGAAATGCTAAATGTTGTTCTTGAAAGTATCATTGACTGGTTTTCTGCAAATGCCTCACCCAACTACTATACCAATGATAGCGTAACACATGGTGAAGAAATAATAAACATGATAGAAAATTCAAAATTTTTGGTCTTTATATTGATGAAAATTTAAACTTGAAAACGCTTCATTTGGAACTCCTAAAACAACTTAGTTCAGCTATGTTGGCATTTACAATCTTTGCAAATCATGAGGAGAGAGAAACCAGTGACATATTTTGTAAATTTTCATTCAGTAAGTAATGTCATATGGAATAATGTTCTGGGGTGATTCATCTTTTAAGAAAAAAAAGTGTTCAGTGCTCAAAAATGTGCTATAAGAAAAATATGTGTTACCCACAATCATCTTGTAGACATCATTTTAAGGAGTTTGAGGGATTTGGACTACTGCCTCACAGTATATTTATTTCCTGATGAAGCTCATTGTAAATAATCCACTGTAGTTCAGAAATAACAATGGGGAAGCATAATTACAATACTAGAAGAAAAAATTACATTATAGCACAAAAAGGGATGCACAATGCTGTACCTAACATTTTTGATAGGCTAACTTACTCATTGAATTAAAATGTCTGACAGGTAGCAAAGTAAAATTTGAAAATGTCTGACAGGTAGCAAAGTAAAATTATATATGATGATCAGTCTTTCTCGGCGTATTGCACTGATGAATTCTTCTCGAGTTATAAGGTGATGGGTGGGAAACTCATCAAAACGTTGCGACAAGACGACACCACCACTCGGCTGGTAACCTGAGAAGAATTCATCACCTTATATTATGTATATTTTAATATGTAATAAGTGGTGGGTAGAAATTACTAACTCATATTCATATACCTATAAAAAACGCATCTGGTCAGCATGTAGCCATATATACAAAATAATTTGCAGTGCAATTATAAAATACTCATCACACATCATTACAGTTTATCCTGTAAATGATCCATGGGATGTAAACCTTAACTTTCTCCTCATCATACGGTCTTAGTAACATTAACTCCACGGTCAGTCCATCTAGTTTGTTTATGTATTTAATTTATCTTTATTTGCCCAAGGATCGTCTCACAGTGATATAGGATCTGTCAAGGTAATACAATCCAAATCAGCAGGCCAAAATATACAACACAGCATACATAACATGCTTTATGAGGATACAACTGGTCATCTGTGGGTATAGGACAAGTGAACAGCCATGGCTTTGATTAGGGAACCTTCGTGGCATTTGCCTTAGCAGTCTAGGAAAACTGAAATCAGGTTGGCAGAACAATGCCATCCTCCCAAATAGGTCGTCAGTGTCTTAGCAGCTGCGCTGCCTCACTTGGTAAACCCCTATTGTATAATGTTCCTTGATTTACACAAAATTTGCTCAGATAGCCTGCAGTGTAAAACATAGTTTGGCTTTTCATTGCTACACACACTGAGATCACCCAGTGATGACTCTGGAACTGTTTTTGGTTACTGTTTCTGTTTACTTGCAGTGTAAAACGTATCTTCACTACCACACACACTGAGACACCCACTAATGACTCCTGGACTGTGAAGATAGTGCTCTGCCCCTTGCATCAACTCCAGACTCATTTCTCTTCATATTCAACTACATGTCACTGTCCACCTTAAAAGCTAAGCTAACAGACATTAGTATCATGTATTTTGCGTCTTGACAAATAATTTCCTTGTAAGAGCACTAAATCGTGTTGAAATGCCACAAGGTGCTGTAGTTTTCCCCTTTTGTTACTGTCCACTAGTCTGAGACCTCTGAGTAATCTCGAATTGTGTAATACGCATTACTTACAAAAAACATTTTAGCTGTATTTTTAAGCACATGTATTTTAGTAATCATTTGCACTTCCATTAGCAGTTTATTATACTATTTTATCTCATATGTAAAATTATGTTTTGAGGTTTTTGTCTGGGTAAATATAACTCCAAACTGGTTCTTGTTCCATGGGCGTGTATAGAACAGGTAATGCAGCTTTTAGTAATATTTTCCCTGATATACACCACAGATTGGTAGATGAACTCAATTGGTGCAGTAAGGATGCCCAATTTTCTAAATAGCTCTTTACCATAAGCCAGAGTAATACTTCCAGTTATTATTCTTATGCCTCCTTTCTGTAATTTAAAAACAGTGTCCATGTTTTGTGCCTTCAATCCCCAGAAAAGAATCCCACAGCAAAGAACTGAGTATCTGTTGGTGTAGTATGTCATCACAAGACAATGGTTTTTACGGACTAATGCTAACACCCTAAGAGCATAACATAATGATGACATTCATTTTGCCAGCATCTTGGTATGTTCATTCCATGTTAGCTGACTATCAATGGTGATACCTAAAAACTTAGTGTGCTGTAAAATTTTTAGAGTTATCATGTAAATGATTTGCTTTCCCTCTTTGTGCTGCAGTACGTTCTGTTTGTTTTCTTTATGTTCAACATTAATTTATTCCATATTGTCCAATATTGTATAAACATCCATGAGGGTTTTCTTTCTCTAATAGGAGTCTTGCAAGGGCCAATATTGTACTTCTTCCAGATCTGAAGCGTTATTACTCTTAGATTGTAGGGGGAATGTTTAAAGTTGGTTGGTCTAAAAATAATTTGGCTATAATGATTTCATAGGAAACATAATCAACAAGAGAGATCTGCAACCATTCAAGTAATTTGTGTGCTGAGCTTCCGGAAGAAATTGATGCCTTTCCATAGGTCTAAGAAGAAAACATGAAGTCCCTTCCCACTGGCACCACAAAGAGTAACTTTCCAGAATGAGATTTTCACTCTGCAGCGGAGTGTGCGCTGATATGAAACTTCCTGGCAGGTTAAAAGAGTAACTTTATGTTTGCTTGCAAAATAAGTAAACCAAGAACATTACATACGTCATGAAATAAATTTATGTAATTATAATAATAAAAATGTAATAAGTTTGTCTAAAAATATTAATGAAAAATGCTATAGCATGACACAGCTCGGCAATGGAAATTTTTTCTTAAAGGTAAAGGGTTTTTCTGCTACATTTTTTGGAACTGAATTCAGATAAAATGTTTAGAATGTTCAGACACATTTAGTTTTGACAAAAATTCAGCTCTTTAATTGTTACAATAACACTTGTTTGAAAATATGCAATTTAACCTGCTACAAACTAACTAACTTCATAGTCTGTAATACAGCTATTTATATATTTTGATGATATTGTAATGTTGAGGGCTTTTTTTTTTTTTCATGTAAACTTCAGCAATAAGTGATGAACTGACTGGTGCCTGCGTTTGCACATTTCATGGCTTCAAGAGTTAGTATCATTACACATCAAACCACATAATAATTCATGGATTTGTAACCCCTTATCTCAGATTTTCACAAAACTTTGCACTTTTGCTTATACTTATAACATAGGAACTATTGCAAAATCTTTTTGGTCTCAGAGTACAACTTCAGTTTATATCAAATTTTAAATGTAGTGATATTCTGATAACTGGGCTCTGCAAGAATGTCAATGCAAAATTATATATATTTTTCCTACGTGGAATGTTTCCCTCTATTATAACCAAAATTATACTTATATCTAAAAACAAAGATGATGTGACTTACCAAATGAAAGTGCTGGCAGGTCGACAGACACACAAACATACACACAAAATTCAAGCTTTCGCAACAAACTGTTGCCTCATCAGGAAAGAGGGAAGGAGAGGGAAAGACGAAAGGATGTGGGTTTTAAGGGAGAGGGTAAGGAGTCATTCCAATCCCGGGAGCGGAAAGACTTACCTTAGGGGGAAAAAAGGACGGGTATACACTCGCACACACACACACATATCCATCCACACATATACAGACACAAGCAGACATATTTAAAGACAAAGAGTTTGGGTAGAGATGTCAGTCGAGGCAGAAGTGCAGAGGCAAAGATGTTGTTGAATGACAAGTGAGGTGTGAGTGGCGGCAACTTGAAATTAGCGGAGATTGAGGCCTGGTGGATAACGGGAAGAGAGGATATATTGAAGAGCAAGTTCCCATCTCCGGAGTTCGGATAGGTTGGTGTTAGTGGGAAGTATCCAGATAACCCGGACGGTGTAACACTGTGCCAAGATGTGCTGGCCATGCACCAAGGCATGTTTAGCCACAGGGTGATCCTCATTACCAACAAACACTGTCTGCCTGTGTCCATTCATGCGAATGGACAGTTTGTTGCTGGTCATTCCCACATAGAATGCGTCACAGTGTAGGCAGGTCAGTTGGTAGATCACGTGGGTGCTTTCACACGTGGCTCTGCCTTTGATCGTGTACACCTTCCGGGTTACGGGACTGGAGTAGGTGGTGGTGGAGGGTGCATGGAACAGGTTTTACACCGGGGACGGTTACAAGGGTAGGAGCCAGAGGGTAGGGAAGGTGGTTTGGGGATTTCATAGGGATGAACTAAGAGGTTACGAAGGTTAGGTGGACGGCGGAAAGACACTCTTAGTGGAGTGGGGAGGATTTCATGAAGGATGGATCTCATTTCAGGGCAGGATTTGAGGAAGTCGTATCCCTGCTGGAGAGCCACATTCAGAATCTGATCCAGTCCCGGAAAGTATCCTGTCACAAGTGGGGCACTTTTGTGGTTCTTCTGTGGGAGGTTCTGGGTTTGAGAGGATGAGGAAGTGGCTCTGGTTATTTGTTTCTCTACCAGGTCGGGAGGGTAGTTGCGGGATGCGAAAGCTGTTGTCAGGTTGTTGGTGTAAAGCTTCAGGGATTCCGGACTGGAGCAGATTCGTTTGCCACGAAGACCTAGGCTGTAGGGAAGGGACCGTTTGATGTGGAATGGGTGGCAGCTGTCGTAATGGAGGTACTGTTGCTTGTTGGTGGGTTTGATGTGGACGGACGTGTGAAGCTGGCCATTGGACAGGTGGAGGTCAACATCAAGGAAAGTGGCATGGGATTTGGAGTAGGACCAGGTGAATCTGATGGAACCAAAGGAGTTGAGGTTGGAGAGGAAATTCTGGAGTTCTTCTTCACTGTCAGTCCAGATCATGAAGATGTCATCAATAAATCTGTACCAAACTTTGGGTTGGCAGGCCTGGGTAACCAAGAAGGCTTCCTCTAAGCGACCCATGAATAGGTTGGCGTACGAAGGGGCCATCCTGGTACCCATGGCTGTTCCCTTTAATTGTTGGTATGCCTGGCCTTCAAAAGTGAAGAAGTTGTGGGTCAGGATGAAGCTGGCTAAGGTAATGAGGAAAGAGGTTTTAGGTAGGGTGGCAGGTGATCGGCGTGAAAGGAAGTGCTCCATCGCAGCGAGGCCCTGGACGTGCGGAATATTTGTGTATAAGGAAGTGGCATCAATGGTTACAAGGATGGTTTCTGGGGGTAACGTCTGTGTGTGTGTGTGTGTGTGTGTGTGTGTGTGTGCGCGCGCGAGTGTATACCTGTCCTTTTTTCCCCCAAGGTAAGTCTTTCCGCTCCCAGGATTGGAATGACTCCTTACCCTCTGCCTTAAAACCCACATCCTTTCATCTTTCCCTCTCCTTCCCTCTTTCCTGACGAAGCAACTGTTGGTTGCGAAAGCTTGAATTTTGTGTGTATGTTTGTGTTTGTTTGTGTGTCTATCGACCTGCCAGCACTTTCGTTTGGTAAGTCACATCATCTTTGTTTTTAGATATATTTTTCCCACGTGGAATGTTTCTCTCTATTATAATTCAGTAATTTTTTAGAGATGATTTAATTGTTCAGCCTACCACATGCTCACGGTGATAAAAAATGTGTTCGTAGACAGCAGTAGCTTGTTTGAAACTTTTATAGGCATAAAAACAATGCAACAATTGCTGAAATTCATTGTTGAGAATAACTGGTATGCAACAATTAGTCTGTTTGGCCTCAGTTCCTCTTTGTCTTTCTGTGAGACAGGTCGTATCTGCTTGTGTTGAGGCGTACCATTCCACTTGTATAAAGTATGTTTTAAGTGAATTAGTGCTCAGTTCCATAAAATTTCAGGCATGCAGCTGCATAAATTCAACTTCTTCTAATATTTCTGCTGAATACCGTCCAGCCATCTTCAGAGTAAGCCAAGGTGACTGATGCTCCAGTGCTTGCTCCGTCCGTTTAAACCTGCAGACCGAGAAGAAGAAGTTGAATTTATGCTTCTGCACACCTGAAAATTTTTAGGAATAGTCTTTGCACCGCAAAAATATGAAGATGCGCTTCTAGTGCTCAGTTAATTGCAATGGAAAATGTGAATTTATGCATTGTTGGAAAATTACTAAAAACATCATGTCATTTGACAACCTGTACCTTAGTAAAAACTACAAAAAATAGAAGAGCTGACTTTAGACTAACAAGATTTGATATTGCTGTGATCCAATATAAGTTTTCCACAAGATCAAGAAAGTGCTACTGTCTGTGGATGTCACAAATACTACTACTTAAAAGTTTGTGTGAGTGATCAAAGAATTTGTTGTGATCCTTTCAAAAAATACACACAGTTAAAAATCTTTGAGTTCAGTTTGCTTGCCTTTGTCTAAAACATTAAGTGCTAAAAAAATTTATGTAAAACCAGACCAAAAATTGTGCAGACTGCAGAGCATGTCATAAGATTTGTGAACAGAAAACTGACATCAGTGATAGAATTGAAAGTGATGCAAGTGACCCAGAGGTGACATTTCACGGGTCAGTACTAAAAAATCAAAGTATTGAGGATGCAAATAAAACTTCACATGATTTGGGGTTTTCCCTCTTAAAAATTCACTCCATTCCAAATCACAGCAAGGCTTCGCATAGCAAAAAGAAGCTAGAAAAAGTGAAACATGTTTTGGAAAGAGAAGTGTGCTGGGCATTAGATTGCAGTATTGAAGATTCTGACTGTAAAGAAGAAAAATTTGATGATAAAATTGTTAAGAAAGCCAAAGATATTGATGCCAGGATATTGTTAATAAAGAAAAAGTGGCTAGTGTAAGAGCACCTGAAAAAATTCAAGTTTTAACTGTAGCTCCACCCCGTTGGTCAAAAGAAAATATAATGTCAGAATTCAATGTTAGTGAGTATTTGTTTTGACAAGCAAGGAAACTGAAAACAGAAAAAGGGTATTTTATCAATTCATAAACCAAAAAGGGGGAAAGTTATTGCTGGTGAAGTGATAAAGTTTGTCACTGATTTCTACCCAAATGATGAATATACTCAAATATTATTGGAGGGCAGTGTGTAAGGTAAAAATCGTAGGGGGAGACCAAGAGATGAATACACTAAACAGATTCAGAAAGATGTAGATTGCAGTAGGTTCTGGGAGGTGAAGAAACTTGCACAGCAAGCATGTTACTCTATCCTGAGTAGCATGGAGAGCTGCATCAAACCAGTCTTCGGACTGAAGACTACAACAATAACTCAAATTTTAACAGGAGCAAAAGACAAAGTTAGCATTCAGAAGAACGTGTAGGCCTATATGTAAAAAAGACATCCTTTGCAGCTTAAGAGAACTGTACTCTTGTTTTAAATAGGAGAATCCAAACATTTACATTGGTCTTTCTAAATTTTGTTCGCTAGGACCGAAGTGGTGTATTGTACTAGGTGCATTCAAGTTCTAAGGGCTCCGATTGTTTTTCTAACTAACTACTCACCCGAAATCAATGAAACTGGCATTTCTTCTCGACGTAATCGCCCTGCAGACGCACACATTTTTCACAACACTGACGCCATGATTCCATGGCAGCGGCGAAGGCTTCTTTAGGAGTCTGTTTTGACCACTTGGAAATCACTGAGGCAATAGCAGCACGGCTGGTGAATGTGCGGCCACGGAGAGTGTCTTTCATTGTTGGAAAAAGCCAAAAGTCACTAGGAGCCAGGTCAGGTGAGTAGGGAGCATGAGGAATCACTTCAAAGTTATTATCACGAAGAAACTGTTGCATAACGTTAGCTCGATGTGCGGGTGCGTTGTCTTGGTGCGAGGTGAAACAGCACACGCACAGCCCTTCCCGGACGTTATTGTTGCAGTGCAGGAAGGAATTTGTTCTTAAAACATTTTCGTAGGATGCGCCTGTTACTGTAGTGCCCTTTGGAACGCAGTGGGTAAGGATTACGCCCTCACTGTCCCAGAACATGGGCACCATCATTTTTTCAGCACTGGTGGTTACCCGAAATTTTTTTGGTGGCGGTGAATCTGTGTGCTTCCATTGAGCTGACTGGCACTTTGTTTCTGGATTGAAAAATGGCATCCACGCCTCATCCATTGTCACAACCGACAAAAAGAAAGTCCCATTCATGCTGTCGTTGCGTGTCAACATTGCTTGGCAACATGCCACACGGGCAGCCATGTGGTCGCCCGTCAGCATTCGTGGCACCCACCTGGATGACACTTTTCGCATTTTCAGGTCATCATGCAGGATTGTGTGCACAGAACCCACAGAAATGCCAACTCTGGAGGCGATCCCCCAAAACAATTCTCTCCACTTTCTCGATCATGTCATCAGACCGGCTTGTGCGAGCCCGAGGTTGTTTCGGTTTGTTGTCACACAATGTTCTGCCTTCATTTAACTGTCGCACCCACGAACGCACTTTCGACACATCCATAACTCCATCACCACATGTCTCCTTCAACTGTCAATGAATTTCAATTGGTTTCACACCACGCAAATTCAGAAAACGAATGATTGCACGCTGTTCAAGTAAGGAAAATGTCGCCATTTTAAGTATTTAAAACAGTTCTCACTTTCGCCACTGGCGGTAAAATTCCATCTGCCGTACGGTGCTGCCATCTCTGGGACGTATTGACAATGAACGCGGCCTCATTTTAAACCAATGCGCATGTTTCTATCTCTTTCCAGTCTGGAGAAAAAAAAATCGGAGGCCTTAGAACTTGAATGCACCTCGTAGCTGGTGCTGCCGACACTCATTCAGTGCATGTGTGTGTTATCCACCAAAATGTAAGACTGTTTTTGGATGTGGAACACATTGAAGAAACATACAAAGAACTTATAAAATTTCTTGTATGTGACTCTGAAAACTATGACTGCATGCTTAACACTGTAATAATTGTCCCAGTGATGACAAACTGTCGGAATTGTTAAAAAAGAAATTAGCTTATGAAGATGCTGATGATGAAATTGAGTTCAGCCAGTGAATAAACACAGATCATCGGGCAGAATTGGTAAAGCAGTCTGCAACTGTTGGTGAGTACATAGGCTTGTTGGTAACAAAATTACAGGCACTTAAACCACACTCATTTATATCTAAGTGTCAGTCAAAATCATGGAAAAACTTGAAAGAAAATTTAACCATAGAAAAGCAATTCTGTTAGTGAACTTTGCTGAAAACTGCAGTTTTGTAATTCAGAATGAAATTCAGAGTTACCACTGGACAAGAAGTAACTGTACAATCCATCCCGTGTGTGTTTATGTGGTAAATGAAGAAAGTAAATTGATAATAGTGAACCACTGCTTTATAAATGATAATATGGAACATGTTGTAGTATTTGTAAATGCTGTCCAGAAAGAAATGGTTAAGTGGCTGGCAGAGCATTACCGACAAGTGAAGAAAGTGCATTATTTTATTGATGAATGTGCTGCTAAATATAAGAATAGAAAAGGCTTTAAAAATTTGTGTGAGCACAAAAATGGTTTTTCTATTGATGCTGAGCATTCCTTTTTTTGCTACTCGCCACGGTAAATCTGTGTGTGATGGTTTGGGAGGAACTATAAAATGTATATTGAGAAGAGCTAATCTTCAGCTAGTGGATGATGAACAAGTAACAGATGCATCTGGTGTTTACAGTTTCTGCAAAGCTAACATTGACAATTTTTTTTCCACTTTTTAAAGAAATTCAGTGCAGATTTCCTACGCAAGAACCTCAAAGGAGATTTTTGACAAGCTGCACAATACCTTGCATCAATATTTTCACAATTACAAACTACTTTCTTGTGATTCTTTAGAGATAAGAAGAGTAACTTCTTCTGAAACACCTTCCTTGATTTCTTTCATTCAGTGAAAACGCCCCACAATGGACATGCACTCATCCTCAACAAAATTCTTTTGTAGCAGCTGTATATGATGACAGGTGGTACTTTGCCTTTGTCAGAAATGTCTGTGATGAAGAAGGTGATGTTGGACTACTTTTTCTCCACCCGCATGGACCAGCAGTGCCATTCTTCTGGCCTGAGAAGGAAGACTCCTGTTTTGTGCCTTTAGAAAACATTTTATGTGCTGCTGGTGTATGTAAATCAATACCATTAGTCAGAATGTATTACTTTAATGAAAAAGATGTTAAGTTAACAGAATATAATTTATCAGTGGATGAAAAACAAAGATCCTCTTAAGAAGTTTCATTGACAGTTTCAAGAATCTTCACCGCTAAACATGTACATTTTAAATTAACATTAGTGTGGCTAGAATAATTGTTGTTTAAAGATGCTAATTTGACACCCTAAATAAAGTTAACCAGTGTAATGAAAATGTTTCAATTTATAACTTTTGTCTCTGTACTTTCATGAGGCAGTGTTATTATACGAGGTCTATCCACAAAGTACATTACGTTTTGGAATTAAAAATAAATAAAGTATTGGATAATTTTTTTTATTATATACAGATGAAAGCCACACTTAAATACTTTTTCTACATAGTTGCCATTTAAATTAAGGCACTTATCGTAGCGATGGACGAGCTTGGAAATTCCTTTGTCGTAAAATTCGGCCGCCTGCGCCTTCAACCACGTGGTTACCTCTTCTTGAAGCTGTGCGACTCATTACTCGATCGCATTGTTAGTGGTGACGAAACATTGGTTAAGCATGTGAACTGCGAGACAAAATTGCAGTCAATGCAGTGGGGGCACACAAATTCCCCCCAAAAACCCAACAAATGCATGCAGACAATGTCGGCAAGGAAGGTGATGGCGACTGTCTTTTGGGACAGAAAAGGTGTGATTTTTGTGAATTTCCTGGAAAGAGGCACTACAATAAACTCTCAAAGGTATTGCCAAACTCTGCACAACCTCAGAAGAGCAATACAAAACAAGCGCAGGGGAAAGTTGGGCTCAAAGATCTTGCTGATTCACGACAACGCCCAGGCCCGCACGGCAAATGCCACTCGTGAAGTTCTCGAATCTTTTAAGTGGGAGTTGTTTCCTCATCCGCCGTACAGTCCCGACCTGACACCGAGCGACTTCCACTTATTCCCAGCAATGAAGAAGTGGTTGGCTATGCAGCGTTTTGATGACGACGCACAGCTTCAAGAAGAGGTAACCACGTGGTCGAAGGCGCAGGCGGCCGAATTTTACGACGGAGGTATTTCCAAGCTCGTCCATCGCTACGATAAGTGCCTTAATTTAAATGGCAACTATGTTGAAAAATAGTATTTAAGTGTGGCTTTCATCTGTATATAATAAAAAAAATTTCCAATACTTAATTTATTTTTAATTCAAAAACGTAATGTACTTTGTGGATAGCCCTCGTAGGTTATCAGTTTACATAATCTGATTTGAATGATCTTTTGAACAATGATGTGATATATGTTAAATAAACATCCAATATCTAACAAAACTCAAGAGTGCTACTTTTTCTTTTTTCCTTTTTTGAAATCAAAATTTCGATAAAAATAAATCTTGTATCAGCTGTCAGAAAGTGTTTTACATAGTCTTCCCACATTCCTCTGTCCATCAGATTTGTGGAATACTGCTAATGTAAGATCATTTCACATCATTGGTTTATTCACCCACTCTCTGTTTTTAAAGTCATGCCTGGATGGTTGAAAAAGCGGCTTAAAGTGGATGTTCTTAGTTATGAAATACTGTATTATATTACGTTCTGCTATTTGTAACATCTCACATATTCAACATTTTAATAGTGTTTTTATCATTTACTCCCTAATTGTACAAAAGTAGCGCTTAATCACATAATTTTAAATGCTTCGTGCCCATTATTATTTTTATAATTTTGGCAGTCTACTAATTTGTTAGATTCGAAAATGAATTATGTCTTTCTGAAATAAATCAATATCAAGTTATTCATCTTCTACATGGAAGGTACTTTTGGCAGCCCTAACATTTCCCACCTTTCCTGTTCCATTCAAAAATGTATGTAGGAAAAACAACTGTTGGTAAGCCTCTGTATGAACTCTAAGTTCCCTGTGTGTGTGTGTGTGTGTGTGTGTGTGTGTGTGTGTGTGTGTGTTTTTCCCCCCATGGTCAGTTTGAGATGTATGTGGAAGGAAGTAGTACCCACATGCCACCTGATCTTGGAACATACAAACTCAAAATTTCAACAGTCAACCTCTCATTCACTGTAATGCATAACGCCTTTCTTGTTGTATTTGCCACTGGATTTTGTTGAGTATCTTCGTTGTAATACTCACATGCTTACTAAATTATGCTGTGGTGAAACATACCACTTTTTATGGATCACCCCTACATCATTTGTTAGTCTAACCTGATAAGGTTCCCATAATGGTGTTTCATAAACAAAAAAGATTCAACAAGTGGTGTGCAAGCTGCTGCTTTCATGGATGAATTATTTTCCATGAAGATTCTTTCACTGAATCTCAGCCTTAGCCTATCATCGGGTTTTGCTTCATTTAATTTTATGTGGTCATTCTACTTGAGGTCACTGTGGACAATTATCCCTGGGTATTTTATAGTTGTTACTGATTCCAGTGATTCCAGCGATTTATCACCAATAACTTAACTGATCAGTAATACATCTCGCCATCAATTCATGTGTGATACATTGCATTACATTACACTCAAAACTTCCGTGCTTGTGGGCCTCAGTCGATGTATAAAACGTTCTCATGTCATTTCATTTCCGACTGAAGGAGACATATTCAGAGGTAAAGCAGTGAACTGCAATCAGAACTTGAGGAAAGCCAGATATAAAGGCAGTGTAGAGGGCACCACAGCCATCACATGACGTTAGTTAAGAGTTGTCTGGTAATGCCAGTATTCTCAAGTCATCGATCATCATTCTTACAGTGACCGTTAACATATGGATTTTATCTAATCTAACACCTTCCTCTTTTCTGTTAATATTATTTTGCTGCTTATAAATCACAATACCCTCTGTATACATGTGCACATGATAATGCAATGTTTTTAAGATGTGAGATTTATAAACACTGTAATAATTTTAACAGGAAAAAGGGAGGTGTTAAATTAGATACAATTTGGGTGCCAATGTTGCACCCTAAGAATGATGATTGGTTGTTTCATACTGAGAGTGTTGGCATTACCAGAGATAATCTCTCAGCCAACATCATGTGATCGACTGTTGTGCCCTCTGCACTGTCTTTATATTCGGCACTCGCTCGAGTTCTGGTTGCTGGTCACTGCTTTACTTCTGTAGATGTTTCCTGCAGTTGGAGATGAAATGTTAGAAGAAAATTTTATGCATCAACCGTGGTCTGCAGCCAGGAAGTTCCAAGTGAAGTCAGTACTAGCTGTGAAAGCCTACATTGTATGATATTATTCTTCGGTTTTTCTTTTAGAGTAAACACATTTTCATGTATTACTTTATATTGAACATTGGAGTCCTAACACATAAAAACCATATATCCAGTGGACTTATATGTACCTTACATCTTGCAGAGCACCTAAGTATTTACACTTCAAAAGGCTTCCTCAATACTGTTATGCATTTCTTCATGGGTAATGCTGAACCACATGGAGCTTTATTATTCCCATGATGAGTTGTCTGGCATGGTAAAGAGGTGTCCATTTCAGTAGGGCTGGCGATTTTGCTGAATAGCACCCAGTCTAGCAACCTCGAAATTATTCATCAAAGAGCTATTGCATCTGAATAGCTAACAAATTATGCTGGAGTGATGTCCTGCTGTAACCACATATCAACCGTGATTCCCTGTTTTCAAGCTGGTATTAAAATTGTTTGTGATGTACAAATAAGAATTTTCATCCACATACACTATGTGATCAAAAGTATACGAACACCTGGTTGAAAATGACTTACAAGTTCTTGGCGTCCTCCATTGGTAATGCTGAAATTCAGTATGGAGTCGGCCCACCCTAAGCCTTGATGACAGCTTCCACTCTCGCAGGCATATGTTCAGTCAGGTGCCGGAAGGCTTCTTGAAGAATGGCAGCCCAATCTTCACGGAGTGCCACACTGAGGAGAGGTATCGATGTTGGTCGGTGAGGCCTGACACAAAGTCAGCGTTCCAAAACATCCCAAAGGTGTTCTATAGGATTCAGGTCAGGACTCCGTACAGGCCAGTCCATTACAGGGATGTTATTGTCATGTAACCACTCCATCACAGGCCGTAGATTATGAACAGGTGCTCGATCATGTTGAAAGATGCAGTCACCATCCCCAAATTGCTCTTCAACAGTGGGAAGCAAAAAGGTGCTTAAAACATCAATGTAGGCCTTTGCTGTGATAGTGCCATGCAAAACAACAAGGGGTGCAAACCCCTTCCATGAAAAACACGGCCACACTGTAACATCACTGCCTCTGAATTTTACTGTTGGCACTACACATGCTGGCAGATGACGTTCACCAGCCATTCGCCATATCCACATTGCCATAGGATTGCCACATTGTGTACCGTGATTCGTCACTCCACACAATGTTTTTCCACTGTTCAATCGTCCATTGTTTATGCTCCTTACACCAAGCAAGGCATCGTTTGGTATCTACCAGTGTGATGTGTGGCTTATGAGCAGCCGCTCAACCATGAAATCCAAGTTTTCTCACCTCCCACCTAACTGTCATAGTATATGCAGTTTGGAATTCCTGTGTGATAGCCTGGATAGATATCTGCCTATTACACATTACGATCCTCTTCAACTGTTGGCAGTCTCTGTCCATCAACAGATGAGGTCGGCCTGTATGCTTTTGTGCTGTACGTGTCCCTTCACATTTCCACTTCCCTATCACATCAGAAACAATGGACCTATAGGAGTGTGGAAATTGCGCATACAGACGTATGGCACAAGTGACACCCAATCACCTGACCACGCTCGAAGTCCGTGAGTTCCGCAGAGTACCCCATTCTGCTCTCTCACAATGTCTAATGACTACTGAGGTCACTGATATGGAGTACCTGGCAGTAGGTGGCAACACAATGCACCTTATATAAAATCGTATGTTTTGGGGGTGTCCGGATATTTTTGATCACATAGTGTACCTTTCAAAAAATTGGTCCAAACACACATCATGGTGGCTTCCTAGCCCGTATCATAACATGTGGCAGTTCCTTTCCAGCTCGTCACATAATGGGGCTTTCCTTTGACCATAAAACCACATTCCTCCTGTATGAAATGTGATACATGGCACATTCATCAGAAAGTTACACTCTTGAGCGAGACACAGCATTTGGAAATTGTGCCAACAAAACACAGGAGACTAAAATTTACCGTTCCATATTGTCATAGCTTAGTTCATTTACGTACAGTGGGCTAAATCCTTTAATTTTTAAATCTTTTTATTCATGATTAGCAAGGGTACTGAAGTTCAACTGCTCTTTTATGAATTGATTGATGGTGGTAAATGTATTCTCTCATGCTTTTTGTTAGCTTCAAAGCAGCTATACCAATTCAATAACTGTTTATTTCCCCAATTGTGCATAGTTACAAGAGATACTATGACTTCTTGGACACACTGTGTGCATGTTAAGTTAGTAGAATTTTGTATTTGCTAAATAATTACTTACCTTTTGCTATTTGCTCCACTTTTTTCATTAGTTGAATTATCTTTTTCTGTAATCTTAATTATCTCAAATTGGCTACACTGTTTCCACAAATAATTACTTCACATTTCAGATATGAATAATCATATGCAAACTATATACTATAGAGTTTACCGTGTAAGATATAAACTGCTTTGTGTTCTTATTATGCAACATGTGTTCATTTGCTGATAATGTACACCCTCTGAGTATACCTCTTGGTGAATTTGTTTTTGTGTGAAAAAGTTCTGTACATGAGTGGTCACATTACATGTGCTATGGAAACATTTATTATCCTTTCAGTACATTGGTTTCCACTGCCTTTTATGCCCTATGTGGGAGTTGAAATGGGCGAGAATGGAGGTGATCCTCATAATGTCGCCAATACTTACTTTCTAGTTTTATGCAGTTGTACGTCATTTGCAAATTATCGTGAAACCTTGCAATCTTTTATCTGTAGGTTATTTAAAAATGCATCCATTACTGGAGAGCCTCGCATTCTTGTTGGGATGCTGGATGTCATACTAAATAAAGATGTACGTAACTTGAACCTATCTGATCCAAAAATACGGCTAAGCAGAAAGTTATGGCCAATTATTCTGAAGAAATGTACAGGTTTGGAAAGGTAATTATTTTATAAGTGTGTTAAATCTTCCAAGATGTTTATTAAGAGAAAATTACAGATCTCCCCGTCTTTTTCCAGGTTTGAATTAGGGGCAAACATGCTCACAACAAAAAAATTGCCATCTTTTCAGTCATTTGTCAGCTCACTTGCAAAATCATGTCCATATCTGACAGAACTGATCCTGAAGGAGGCTGTTATAGGGTCAGGGGCATTGTCCACTATTGGATATAGATGTCAGAACCTACGTGTGCTTGATATTTCAGGCTCAAAAGTCACATGCATTGATATGCTGCACCTGTGCCTGCCATTATCACACTATACACAACCTCTGGACAGCCTTCTGGTGAGCTTTTTATTGTTATTGTATTATGTATGCGCACGGCAACAATTACCTTGCTGATTCCCAACCACCACTCTCCTCCCCCCTCTCTCCCTCCCTCCCCCCCTCTCTCTCTCCCCCCTCTCTCTCTCCCCCTCTCCCTCCCCCTCCCTCCCTCCCTCCCTCCCTCTCCCCCCTCTCCTCCCCTCTCCCTCCCTCCCCCCTCCCTCCCCCTCTCTCCCCCTCCCTCCCCCTCCCTCTATCCCCCTTCTTCACCCCCAGCTCTCCCCCCACCTCTCTCCTCCCACCTTTCTCTCTCTCCCCATACCCCACCTCTCACCCTACTCATCTTATTATTTTCAAATTCCTTCTGCATGTAGCTGAGATTCAAAAAATTATAAGTATTATTTTATTTGTGATGAGAAATCCCAGAACATTGTCATTTTTTTCCATGTCACATTGAATATAAATGTTTGCTGTAAGAAGGGAAGATGCATGGAAGTGAAGATCTCTTCACAACAGATGGGTTCAGCTCATCCTCATGTCTGAGTAATCTTCCCCAACTTCTCCCTCTTTTCTCCCTGAGGAAGAAACTAATAGTTCTGAAAGATAGGATAGTTTTTTGTACATTTTTATGTGTGTATCAGCAGTACTGGAACCTCACCTCCTACAGGTCAATACTGTCTCCTTGCAATTTTAGTTTTCTCAAATGATTTTCCGTTTTGATACAGTTATTGTAAGCACTAATTGTATGAAACTTTTTAGGATTTTGGTCACTTGTATGCTGTTTTTTTCAATTTGTAGATAAAGAATTTAAAGATTTTCATTTTCTTTGCTTAAGTGAAAATCCAGTCACTGATAGGCAGGAAATAGGTTGATCCAGTTTTAGCATCAAATTTGAGAGCTTAGAAATGTTGAATGTATAGCTAGTTCAGCTCAAGGTTGTGATAAGTTTGAGTATGAAAGAATACCATAAATTTGTTGCTATGAAACACATTGCTGCCTACTCAATTCTCATTAGCTATTTAAAACCAACTGTTGACGCATCTTCTTGCCGTCCCTTGGCAACTCACATAGACTACTCCCAATGTTGGTCCATGAATCGTACAGGTAGGAAAAAACTTTTACTGCAGCCAGAATTATGTGCTTAACTATAAAGATTCTGTGAGGTGCATCGAGTTATGAGCTCCCACTTCGCCTGCTTATAGTTTGGGTAGGCACCTATCACACCCTAAAATTGTAGGTGCCAGTGCAGCCTCGTTTTTGAAATATTGCCTGTTAATGTTTGGGCAGCTCTTTATATACAGAAAAGTTTCACTCTCGAGGCAAGTTAGTGAGTAGCTGAGTGGCAAGCGAGCGAGACTTCCGTCCAGGCGACCTTGGTTCGAGACCCGTCTATGCTACTTTTGTTTTCGTGGCGCTACATCCATTGCAAAAAGAAGTATTCCATAACGTCAATGCAGTGGCGTTTCCTCTGGACTTGAGAAAACACAGATGCGATTGCGACGAAAATGAATGTGCATTCGTACAATGTTCGTGGTGTCGAAAGTACAAATGTTTTGATTGTTTTTATAACAAGTATCATCCATCGGAATGTACTCATCAAAATATAGGAAATACCGATTAAATTTCCATTAAATGAAACGTATTTTTAATCCCTCATTAATGTTTTTTTTTTCTTTTTTTTTCTTTTTTTTAATATTCCCTACCTCTGTGGAACAAAATTAAAAATACAACGAAAACAAATTGAACAATAATAAAATATTTCAAGAAATTACATTACGGTTAATTTCCTGTTAAAATAACAAAAAACACAAAAGATTGAAACAAAATGTGACATTCAATCTGCAATTTTGATTTATAGAGGCTTGTAATTCTTTTTAATCAATTCATTGTGGAATGTTCATGATTGATTAAAATTAAAACAGGCATTTGAAAAAAAAGGAAACATAAGTAGCATAGACAGGTCTCTAACCAGGGTCGCCTGGACGGGAGTCTCGCTCGCTTGCCACTCGGCTACTCGCTCACTTGCCACGAGAGCGAAACTTTTCTTTATATAAAGAGGTGCCCAACTTAAACAGCCAATATTTAAAAATCGTGGCTGCATTGGCACCAACAATTTTAGGGTGTGATAGGTACCTACCCACACTATAAGCAGGCGAAGTGGGAGTTCATAGCTCAACGCACTTCCCAGAAGGTTCCCTCATTAGAGCGATGAGGAGTTTATTTTGTCTGGCACGTCCATCGGGGTCTGAGGGATAATTAGGTTGCCACTAATGCCTTCATCTTGGCCTTCTTGGGTGACACATTACTCAAGAAGGTCAAAGTGATGGTCTACCGCTGTGATGTCAAGCCATATATCCCTGCCCCAATGCAGTACTTTAAGTGCTGGAAGTTTGGCCATATGTCTTCTCGCTGTACTTCCAGCATCACATGTCGAGATTGTGGATGTCCATCCCATCCCAATACTCCATGTACCCTGTCTCCCATCTGTGTCAACTGTAGAGAGCATCATTCCCCTTGCTCACCAGACTGCAGGATTTTACAGCAAGAAAGGAAACTCAAGGAATACAAGACCCTGGACCGACTGATCTACACTGAGGCCAAGAGGAAATTTGAGCGCCTAGATCCTGTGGCTATAACCTCCTCTTATGCCGCTGCTACGAGAACTGTTGTAGGCCATCAGCACCACGAGTTCCAGTCAGATCTCAGAGCCAGAAGACTACACCTGTCCCCTTGATGGTGGAGGGCACTTCCCTCCTTGTTGCTCCTGCACCACCTATCTCAGGAGCACTGTCCCCCCAACCATCAGGGACACCAGTCCCCACTTCTGAGCTGGAGAAGTGTAAGTCTTCTTTGGCTCCTCTCACTAGGAAGGGGTCCCTTGGGTCACTCCCTTCCTGGGTTTCTGCTAGTGTGAAAGACGACACCTGCCAGTGGCTGAAGTGCCCAAAAGCAGCTGGTCGCAGGACTTCACGATCATCCTCACTCCTGGAGACTGAATCAGTGAAGCCCTCCCAGCCAGAGAAACCCAAGGATCAGCAAGAGAAATCCAGAAAGAAGACCCACAAGACCAAGGGAATTACAGTGGCACCCACACCACCGCTGCCTTCAAGCACTGCGTCTGAGGATGAGGTGAAGATTCTGGCATCTGCTGAGGACCTAGATCTCACCAGACCCTCAGACACAATGGATATAGCCTGTTCAGGAAATAAGTCTGTAGCAGCAGGTGACCCTGAGGTGTAGACTACCTCTTTGAGTGTTTCATACCTTCCCAGTCTCACAATCACATCATCCTCCAGTGAAATTGTGGCAGTTTTTTCCACCACCTGGCTGAGCTACGGCAGCTGTTGAGCTTTACACCTGCTTTCTGCATTGCCCTCCGGGAAATCTGATTCCCGGCAATGCAGACCCCTGCCCTTCACAGCTGCAGGGGATATTACAAGAACCGTAGCGAATAAAATAGAATATCAGGTGGAGTTTGCGTTTATGTCCTGAACTCGATATGTAGTGAAACTGTGCCTCTTTAAACTCCTCTCGAAGCTGTGGCTGTCAGGATACAGCAACGCAGGAGATAAATTGTCTGCAATGTATACCTCCCTCCAGATGGTGCAGTACCTCTGAACGTATTGGCTGCACTAATTGATCAACTCCCTAAACCTTTCCTGCTTTTGGGAGATTTTGGGGGGGTAGCACCACACTTACTGGCCATGGCAGAGATGTCGAAAATTTACTGTCCCAACTTGACCTTTGCCTCTTAAATACTGGGGCCGCCACAGATTTCAGTGTGGCTCATGGTAGTTACTCGACCATTGATTTATCAATTTGCAGCCCAGGACTCCTCCCATCTATCCACTGGAGAGCACACGATGACCTGCTCGGTAGTGACCACTTCTCCATCTTCCTGTCACTCCCCCAGCATCATGCCCATGGACGCCTACCCAGATGGGATTTAAACAAGGCTGACTGGGTAGCCTTCACCTCTACTGTCACCATTGAATCTCCCCCACGTGGTGCCATCGATGTTTTGATTGAGCAGGTCACTACAGCGATAATTTCTGTGGTGGAAAACCTGATCCCTTGTTCTCTAGGGAACGACGGAAACAGGAGTGTTGGGAGAGGTACGTGTCGACCATTGGGTGCCATACGTCACCTTCCCAAGTCTGGACGAAGATCAGACGTCTTTTTGGGTACCAGACCCCTGGCGTTAACATCAGTGGCGTGCTCTCTACCGATGCAAACACTGACTACTACATAAAAGACAAAGCTAATAAGATCTTTGGTCTTTCTGTGCTGTGACAAAGTAAAAACAGATTATTAAATATTTTAGGAAAGGAGAGAAACTATAATCTTGAAAATTGTAACATCTGTTAATATTCATTGAATGAAGCCCATCCAACAGGCATTACATGCATTAATCAAAAATGACAGTGTGCATTGAGGATGGCTAGTTTCTAGCTGAAATCTAGATCTGCCAATAAAATTTCAAAAAGACGACTGATAGCTGAAATCTATTATTTACAAGTTTGTCACGTCTTCTGTACAAGAAATTGAAACATTAAAGATTTTAAAAATAGGTATGTCATACCATAAAGTGCCATATATCTATGAGAGCTGAATACTCACAAGTTTATATATTTTTTTAAGAAAACAATCATGGCACAGCAAAGTAAATGCTACAAGCCAAGTCCCATTGTTCATTGTCAAGATTAAACCAAACCATGCTATAAGTGGTTGTCTATGATCAAACTATCAGAGATCACACCTTAAAACCAGTTGTCACTTTTTAGTAAAAGTAATTTAACAAACAGTATGGAAGATGTTATTCACTATGTACAAATTTGGCTGCGGTTGCCCGACTTCTAAAATAATCTGTCAACAAGGAGTTTGCACATATGCAATGCCCCAGGTACCCTTGTATTTGTCAGTAACTAGTATGAGGTTCCTCTCCTCATATGGCCAGCATATTATAGTCCTCTATTAGCCCTTAATATTTTAGCCACCTGTGACTTGAACCCTTCTGGTTTAGTAATCCTCATGAAATTTGCTATTCATTAACAAATAACAAGTGAAAAAGCTTTGATTTTGATCTTATACTTGCAGTAATGACAACCATTGCTAACTTATTTGTTCATCGATAAGTAAAATAAAGGGAAAGGCAACCACTCATCTACAGGGTGTTACAAAAAGATACGGCCATACTTTCAGGAAACATTCCTCACACACAAATAAAGAAAAGATGTTATGTGGACATGTGTCCGGAAACGCTTAATTTCCATGTTAGAGCTCATTTTAGTTTCGTCACTATGTACTGTACTTCCTCAATTCACCGCCAGTTGGCCCAATTGAAGGAAGGTAATGTTGACTTCGGTGCTTGTGTTGACATGCGACTCATTGCTCTACAGTACTAGCATCAAGCACATCAGTACGTAGCATCAACAGGTTAGTGTTCATCACGAACGTGGTTTTGCAGTCAGTGCAATGTTAACAAATGCGGAGTTGGCAGATGCCCATTTGATGTATGGATTAGCACGGGGCAATAGCCGTGGCGCGGTACGTTTATATCGAGACAGGTTTCCAGAACGAAGGTGTCCCGACAGGAAGACGTTCGAAGCAACTGATCGGCGTCTTAGGGAGCACGGAACATTCCAACCTATGACTCACGACTGGGGAAGACCTAGAACGACGAGGACACCTGCAATGGACGAGGCAATTCTTCGTGCAGTTGACGATAACCCTAATGTCAGTGTCAGAGAAGTTGCTGCTGTACAAGGTAACGTTGACCATGTCACTGTATGGAGAGTGCTACGGGAGAACCAGTTGTTTCCGTACCGTGTACAGCGTGTGCAGGCACTGTCAGCAGCTGATTGGCTTCCACGGGTACACTTTGCGAATGGTTCATCCAACAATATGTCAGTCCTCATTTCAGTGCAAATGTTCTCTTTGTGGATGAGGCTTCATTCCAACGTGGTCAAATTGTAAATTTTCACAATCGACATGTGTGGGCTGACGAGAATCCGCATGCAATTGTGCAATCACGTCATCAACACAGATTTTCTGTGGACGTTTGGGCAGGCATTGTTGGTGATGTCTTGATTGGGCCCCATGTTCTTCCACCTACGCTCGATGGAGCACATTATCATGATTTCATATGGGATACTCTACCTGTGCTGCTAGAACATGTGCCTTTACAAGTAGGACACAACATGTGGTTCATGCACGATGGAGCTCCTGCACATTTCAGTCGAAGTGTTCGTACGCTTCTCAACAACAGATTCGGTGACCGGTGGATTGGTAGAGGCGGACCAATTCCATGGCCTCCACACTCTCCTGACCTCAACCCACTTGACTTTCATTTATGGGGGCATTTGAAAGCTCTTGTCTACGCAACCCCGGTACCAAATGTAGAGACTCTTCGTGCTCGTATTGTGGACGGCTGTGATACAATACACCATTCTCCAGGGCTGCATCAGCGCATCAGGGATTCCATGCGACGGAGGGTGGATGCATGTATCCTCGCTAACAGAGGACATTTTGAACATTTCCTGTAACAAAGTGTTTGAAGTCACGCTGGTACGTTCTGTTGCTGTGTATTTCCATTCCATGATTAATGTGATTTGAAGAGAAGGAATAAAATGAGCTCTAGCATGGAAAGTAAGCATTTCCGGACACATGTCCACATAACATATTTTCTTTCTTTGTGTGTGAGGAATGTTTCCTGAAAGTTTGTCCGTACCTTTTTGTAACACCCTGTATAGCAGATCAATGTGCGGAGCACAAAAACACATAACAGAAAACAGCTTTCACACTAGCTTTTGAGCATTTGTTCTTTTTCTGGGAAAAGTACACATTCACACACACAACCACCCAAATGCACACTCCTGTGGCTTACTGGTCTTCGCATGAGAATGGAGTTTGCATTACAATTCACTTACATCTTTCAACCCCATGATAAATATTCACATTACTCCTACAGTCTCTTTGATAATCTCTTTATTTGTCAGTTCTTAGGCTTACGATTCAACATCTGTCAAGCCAAGCAATGAATAGCATTGTGAATGCTGATATTAAAATTAGCAGTCAGTAAAAGCTTTACAAAAATATAAACTTGAATTTAGAGTTCAGTGACATCATCACATCTGTTTACGCTGTTGGTTTTAAATGCAATAAAACCAAGTGCCGTTATCAACTTGCACAATTTATGTTATATAATCCTTTTAATTTATCAGTCATGTCATTGGTTGCTGTGAAGCACGCTGCATACAAAATGATTCTTGGTGTACTCCACACGAAAAAACTACCTGTCCCTGGATTTGGGCATGGGCACTAGATAAACACCAAATCTTTCCCTGCATCAATTCTGTTAAATAAAGCATTATGTCCCATTACTTTCTAATATATACAATACATCTATGTAGCTTAGCATGCATTACACATCACTGGTCTCTCTATCAAGAACTGTCTCTCATACATCTAAAAGCAATAGACATACAAGCTTACATACTAGGTATTCATAGCTTAATTGTTCAGTTAAACATCTGTTCAGATTCAAAAATGTCTCAGTAAGCCTTTATTTTAGTATAACCACTGATAATCAATGTTTTTAAACTTAATTCACATGCACTGTGTCCATAACATAAATATTCATCAAAATATTCATTAAAGTTCATATCTTTCCCAAAATTAGTCTTGCAGTCATCATACATTCTAGTTCACCCATGGAACACAGAAATTCATATCTAACTACTACATCTGCATCTACACACATACTCCACAATTCACCATACGGTGCGTGGTGGAGGGTACCTCGTACCACAACTAGTATCTTCTCTCCCTGTTCCACTCCCAAACAGAACGAGGGAAAAATGACTGCCTATATGCCTCTGAACGAGCCCTAATCTCTCTTATCTTTGTGGTCTTTCCGCAAAATGTAAGTTGGCGGCAGTAAAATTGTACTGCAGTCAGTCTCAAATGCTGGTTCTCTAAATTTCCTCAATATCGATCACTAAAAAAATGCCTCCTTTCCTCTAGAGACTCCCACCCGAGTTCCTGAAGCATTTCCGTAACACTCGCGTGATGATCATACCTACCAGTAACAAATCTAGCAGCCCGCCTCTGAATTGCTTCTATGTCCTCCCTGAATCCGACCTGATAGGGATCCCAAACGCTCGAGCAGTACTCAAGAATAGGTCGTATTAGTGTTTTTATAAGCGGTCTCCTTTACAGATGAACCACATCTTCCCAAAATTCTACCAATGAACCGAAGACAACTATCCGCCTTCCCCACAACTGCCATTACCTGCTTGTCCCACTTCATATCGCTCTGCAATGTTACGCCCAAGCATTTAATCGACGTGACTGTGTCAAGCACTACACCACTAATGGAGTATTCAAACATTACAGGATTCTTTTTCCTATTCATTTGCATTAATTTACATTTATCTATATTTAGAGTTAGCTGCCATTCTTTACACCAATCACAAATCCTGTCCAAGTCATCTTGTATCCTCTACAGTCACTCAATGATGACACCTTCCCATACACCCCAGCATCATCAGCAAACAGCCGCACATTGCTATCCACCCTATCCAAAAGATCATTTATGTAATTAGAAAACAACAGCAGACCTACCACACTTCCCTGGGGCACTCCAGATGATACCCTCACCTCCGATGAACACTCACTGTCGAGGACAACGTACTGGGTTCTATTCCTTAAAAAGTCTTCGAGCCACTCACATTCTTGGAAACGAATCCCATATGCTCGTACCTTAGTTAGGAGTCTGCAGTGGGGCACCGAGTCAAACGATTTCTGGAAGTCAAGGAATATGGCATCCATCTTGATACCCTTCATCCATGGTTCGCAAGATATCATGTGAAAAAAGAGCGAGTTGCGTTTCACAGGAGCGATGCTTTCTAAAGCCGTGCTGATGCATGGACAGCAACTTCTCTGTCTCAAGGAAATTCATTATATTCGAACTGAGAATATTTTCGAGAATCCTGCAACAAACCGATGTTAAGGATATTGGTCTGTAATTTTTAGGATCCGTCCTTCTACCCTTCTTATATACAGGTGTCACCTGTGCTTTTTTCCAGTCACTCGGGACTTTACGTTGGGCAAGAGATTCACAATAAATGCAAGCTATGTAAGGAGCCAATGCATTAGAGTACTCTCTTTAAATCCGAATTGGAATCCCGTCAGGACCTGGCGATTTATTTATTTTCAACCCTTTCAGCTGCTTCACAACCCCAGGGATGTCTATCACTATGTCCTCCATACGGGAATCTGTACAAGACTCAAACGGCAGTATGTTTCTACGATCCTCCTGCGTGAAAGATTTCTCAAATGCTAAATTTACAATTTCAGCTTTCATTTTGCTGTCTTCCGTTGCCAGGCCAGACTGATCAGTGAGTGACTGCATGGAAGCCTTTGACCCGCTTACCGATTTTACGTAAGACCAGAATTTCCTTGGGTTTTCAGCAAGATTTTTTTGCTAAGGTATGACGGTGGTAGTGGTTGAATGCTTCGCGCATCGCTCTTTTCACAGCAGCACGAATCTCTACTAAGTTTTGTCTGTCCTCATTCTCCCGATCTTTCTTGTACCGCGAGTGCAACTGCCTTTGCTTCCTGAGCATTCTCCAAATTGCGCTGTTAAACTACGGTGGGTCTTTTCCGTCCATAACCCACTTTTTCGGCAGATACTTGTCCAATACGTGATTTACAATGTGTTTAAAATTTCCCCATAATTCTTCCACGTCCATCGTACCGGAAGTAAATGAAGTCGATTCATTTACTAAGTGGGATGCTAACAACTGCTTATCTGCTCTTTCTAGTAAGAATACTCTCCTAGCCTTCTTGACTGACTTTTTAACTTTTGTAACCGATGAGGTCTGGTCTGTTCGTGGCTACCATATCTAAAATATTTTCATTACGTGTTGGCTGTCGATTTAGCTGCTCAAGACAGTTTTCAGACAGTGTGTTCAAAAGTAATTCACACGACGGCTTGTCTGTACCACCTGTAATAAATCCATAGACATCCCAGTCTATACTAGGTAGGTTGAAGTCACCTCCGACTAATATAGCATGATCCGGGTACTTCTGCGATACAGAATGTAGACTCCCTTTGAATGATTCTAGAACTGTCACGGTGGAACCTGGTGGCCGGTAACTACTGGTGGCCAGTAACTATGTCATTACCACACACTTATTCCTTTAGATCTCAGTAGTTGTATCAATATATTTATACATGTGCAATTTCGAGCCATTTAACTCATTATTTACGTCATTTATGCTTCGTTTCAGTAATTCATTCTCCTGTCAAGATTCTCACATAGGAATTCTGAGCTTTGCTATTGTCACTACATGTTCATTACTAACATTTAACTCTTTAAAATATCTTGCAACATTATGTTGTAATGTTTCAGTATTTCCCTTTCCATCAGTCTTTATTGGCTAGTTACTATTTTCATAGCCTTGTGCAGCATTTCATTGATCAATTTTATGTCATTTGACTTGATGTTTCTTATTTAAATGTTTCAATTTAAACAGTTATACAGGGTTTCCATAATTAAAGTTCCAGTATCAAAACGCTTTAGAAAGAGAACTGCTACTCAGAATGGTGTCAAATTTGAACAGCATATTATTGCTGCAGGGAAAACAGTCAAGGAACAGAAAAAGAAATTAATGACAGTTTGATAAATAGATGGTGCTGTAAGCATCAGAATATGCACACAAACAGATGTGTGGCACAAGGCTGTTCCTCAGTTTGTGTCCTAGATGTCCAGCATGACTGTCTTCGTGCAGGCGTACACACTGCTGGTAAAGCTCTTTTACGAGAACAGTGACTGTGAACCAGTAGTCCTGCAGAAGTTTCAGATACTCAAGAGTATAAAAAACGGTACTGGCCTGTTGTCTGCTAAGGATGTGGAGGAAATGATTAAAAAATTTGGAAAGACAGTTTCTTTTGAAGTGCAATGTGGCAGAGAAAGGAAAGCAGTTGATCCGATGTTTGTCAAAGATCTGGTCACAGCATTGTAGGAGGGGTCAAGTGGTGGTATGCCAACAAGCAGTGCATGGGATTTGCTCAAACACTGGACATGCCTGCGAGCTCTGTGCATAAAATCCTACAAAGTATCCTGCATTGCCATCCATATGAAATCACCCGTGTTCAGGAGTTGCTTCCTGCTGACCTGCCAGCAAGACAAATGTTTGCTCTGGAATTTCTTGCTTGCATGGAAGCAGACAGTGAATGGCCATAGAACATTACGTGGACAGTCAAAGCTCATTTCCATCTCCAAGGACATATCCATACACAAAATTGCAGAATACGAGTAATGTAAAATTCGCACGTGGATCAACCTCTACCACTTCATTCTGGTGATGGTGTGGTGCAGGTTGATGGAATCGTTTATCATAGGGCCACATTTTTTTCAAGGCAATGAGTCCTGCGGGTCCTGTTACCTGTACCATCACTGGTAAATGCTACAGAAGTCTTTTGCACACAAACGTCATTCCAATCCTCCAACAGCATTGAAATGTGGGTAGAATCATTTTTTAGAAAGATTGCACTATCCCAAACATTGTATAGTCAACAAAGTGGCTATTGCAGAGGCATTTCAGAAATGCTAGAATTATTCTGCACAGTGTGGCCGTCCATATCACCTGATCTTAATCCTTGTGACTTTTGGCTTTGATATTCTCTGAAAGATGTGTTCAGTGGTCCAGTTACACACAGCTGAACTGAAGGTACGCATTCTGTAGCACATTTTAAATGTGAGCCCCAAGACACTCTGATCTGTTGTGGAACAAGCTTGTTCTTGATTTCTGCTTGTTACAGAAAGTGGTGGATGGCATACTGAACAGAAGAGCTTCTGTGAAGTTTGGAAGGTAGGAGACGAGGTACTGGCAGAATTGAAGCTGTGAGGACAGGTTGTGAGTTATGCTTGGGTAGCTCAGATGGTAGAGCACTTGCCCACGAAAGGCAAACGTCCCGAGTTCAAATCTTGGCCCAGCACACAGTTTTAATCTGCTAGGAAGTTTCATACTGAACATACCTTTCACCAGTCTCATGACGGTCAGAAAAGATGTAATTTTGCTCATTGAGCAGTTTATGGCCCCAGGACAATTAAAAACTGATGTCATTTTGCCTTTATGCAGTTTTTGACATAAGCACAATTAAACACAAATTTTTGCCCATCCAATTTGGTATGACCTTGCTGCGGTAACAAATTTGTGCAGTCATGCACACTGAACAATACAAATGGTGTAATGTGCAACTCAGACATAGCTATTGTATTGTGATTCATCTGCCATTTTTAGCTGACCCCATTTATGTTAAGAATGTACAGCACCATCTACTGGTAAAATCCCCCCCCCCCCCCCCCATGATGATTCCCCAGCTTCAGTAATGCTGTTCAAATTTGACATCGTTCTGAGCAGTGGCTTTCTCTCCACAGCATTTTGAAAATGCAATTTTAATTATGGACACACTATATTTAAATAAATCTGTTTTCCAGAAATAGTACTGTACAGGTCTCACCATTTACAAATTCAATAGAGTATTTCATTGTTTGCACGGCCTCAACTGCAGCGTTGTTGAATTCACATCTCTGCATCTCAAAAGTGTGAGTGAAATCACCATGTACACTTTGAAACACACTGCTGATGGTTGTAGGATTACTCTCTCCCGATTCCCACCAGTAATCTCCACCCATACATTAATCAAATCTTTTTCTTGAGTATAGCTTGTTCTCCTTGCAGCACAGCACGAACATCATATTTGTTCTGGATATATATTTAATTAGATAGTTTTTGCATTTTGACACCATAAGGCAACAGCTTCAGAATATTGTTTATCTGCTTTGCTGTAGTCTCCAGCAGAAATAATCAACACTGTTGTATTGCAACTAACATTACTCTCTGTATTCAAACTGATAATTCCCAAATTTGTCAAAGTTATCATTATAGAAACTGCTTCACTATGAGCACTTTGTATATTAACAGATGTTACAATTTTCTAGAATAGATCACTTATAGTTTCTCTCCTTTCATAAAATATTTAATAATCTGTTTTTACTTTGTCGCAGCACAGAAAGACCAAAGATCTTATTAGCTTTGTCTTTCATGTTGTAGTCAGTATTTCAGTCACTTTTTTTCTCAAAATACCCATTTTTATTCAAACATTCTGGATAACATAATTGGAGATAAAAGTTTAGAATGCTACTTCCTTTCAGAAAATTCTAACACTTTAAATAGTTTCCATCCCATAACAACTTCTCACTGGTTTATTTTGTCACAGAATACATCACAGTGTACAACTTTGCCACAAAGAAACTTTAAGTCATAAGACTATAGGCAAGTGTGGCCAAACATGAATAGAACATAATGACACATTTTTTTTCTTTTGTACCATTAAAATAATAATTGGTGCAGGGGCTCCTTACAAAATGACAGTATCCTCTCATAGTCGCTTGCTGTCAACTGATGTTCACGCGCTGACTGACGTGACAGTGGCCCGCTCGCTGCAAAGTATATGTGGCTGTGTTCTCCGATCCCTGCTCATTCGACATGTAACATGTCATTATTTTCACAAAATCATAATGTGAAAAAATTCTTTAATTACATTTTTTTTAATAAATATCCTTACATTGCTCAGGCGGCAGAGGCAGCAGTGTGCACAAAAATTCCATCACACTTCAACTTCCATACAGTTACTATTTAACATATGCTGCATAAAAAGGAGAATTCATTTTCATACATTGTGTTCTCCAGCATCACAAGAGTCATCATATGGTAGTCTACGGAGTATGCATGTAGATGTAGATGTGTGATATGGCTCATAATTACAGTATACATGTAATTTACTAAGACAGCAAAATCTCATCTGTATGAGATACTCCCATTTGTGAAAAGCCAAAACTCATAGCGTAAGCAAGATCTTCAACACTGTTGTATTGCAACTAACATTACTCTCTGTATTCAAACTGATAATTCCCAAATTTTTCAAAGTTATCATTATAGAAACAGCTTCACTATGAGCACTTTGTATATTAACAGATGTTACACACCTGGCACATAGATTTCTTATACTGATTTCATTAGTTCAGAGCTTCCACAAATGTGGGTGCTCGAAGTAACAAAAACTCCAAAATAGAACTGGTGAGCGGGAGTCTTCCCTTAGATTTTAGGGAAAAGACTGCATCCCTGTCTTACGTCTTTTTTGTGTGCGAGCATTTCATTCTTGGTCTTCCAGTCTTATTGTTTCCTCCTGATTCTTGTACATACAGGGTGTTCCAGAAATGTTGTGACAAACTGTGAGGGGATGTAGAGGCGATTGATAGGAACATATTGAGAATAGGGCTCTATGTCTAGAATCCACATCCAATGATGCTACAGAGTGTCGAAGTTATAGATGCCACCACCTGCCGTTAGGCCACCCTTTCAGCAGCAAATGTGACTTCGTACAAAGATGACCATAGGTAAAATGTCTTACAATGTTGTCTGTTATTCAGTGATCATGACTGATTGCCACAATCACTAGTGGAGAAGATGGAGCTAGCTGCTGTGTAGAATGGCCTTGTCTCCTATGAATGTGATGCTCTGTTATCTCAGCGATAATAGTTTCATACATGTTTCCATCTGCAGTTTATTTTTCTTCTGAAGCCCTCTAAAAAATTCCAATGTTTTTCAGTACACAGAAGAAAAATAAACTACAGATGCAAACCCGTGTGCAAAACTGTCATCCACCCAGGCAACAGAGCATCGCTGTAATAGGAGACGAGGCCTGTCTACACAGCAGCTATCCTCATCTTCTTCACTGGTGATCATGGCAGTCGGTCACCAACACTGAATAACAAGCAATGTTGCGAAACATTCCACCTATGGTCCATCAGCTTACAAAGTCATGTTTATTGCCAGCACCTATAACTATAGCATCATTCAATGGTGTTTCTAGACAGAGGTGTCTATCTTCAATTTGTTTCTCAAGGCACAGTCTACAACCTCTCAAAGTTTGTCACAACATTTCTGCAACATCCTGTATCGTATGTCACCCATCTTTCCATGTAGCTTACTCATATTTTTCTCAAAATTCCTAACATCTTGTATTTTTAAAATATAAAATCGTCGTTTTGTCCAATGTAGTGCAGTAACTCAATATGGTATGGACTCAACAAAAAATCCCCTGCAGAAATATTGAGCAATGGTGCCTCTATAGCCGCCCATAATTGAAAATGTGTTGGTGGTGCAGGATTTTGTGCACAAAGTGACCTCTGAATTATGTCCCATAAATTTTCAGTGGGATTCATGTCAGGCAATCTGGGTGGCCAAATCATTTGTTTCATTGTCCTGAATAGTCTTGAAACCAGTCGCAAACAATTGTAACCCGGTGACATGTTTACGGACATGGCACTTTGTCATCCATAACAATTCCATCGTTTTTTTTGAACATAAAGTCCATAAATGGCTGCAAATGGTCTCCAAGTAGTTGAACATAACCAGGACTCAGTCTATTCCATGTAAACCAGCCCACAGCATTATGGAGCCACCACCAACTTGCACAGTGCCTTGTTGACAGCTTGGGTTCATGGGGTTTGTGCCACACTCGAACCCTACCATCAGAACGTCCGAAATGAAATTGGAACTCGTCTGACCAGGCCAGGGTTTTCCAGTTGTCTAGGGTCCAACTGACGGTCTCGGGCCCAGGAGAGGTGCTGCAGGCAATGTAGTGTTGATCGCTAGGCACTCGCATCTGTAGCCTGCTGCCATAGCCCGCTAATGCCAAATTTTGCTACACTGTCCCAATGCATACATTCGTCATACGTTCTAAATTAATTTCTACAGTTATTTCATGTAGTGTTTCTTTTCTATCAGCAGTGACAACTCTATGCAAATGCTACTGCTTTTAGTCATTACATGAAGGTCATTGGCCCCTGCGTTGTTTGTGGTGAGAGATAATGTCTGAAATTTAGTATTATTGGCATGCCCTTGACACTGGATCTGAGAATATTGAATTCCCCAATGGTTTATGAAATGGAATTACCCATACATCTAGCTTCAGCTACCTTTCTGCATTCAGAGTCTGTTAATTCTCACCGTGTGGCCATAGTCACGTCAGAAACCTTTTCAAATAAATCACCTGTGACAGCTACGCCAGTGCGATGCTCTTTTACACCTTGTGTATGCGATACTGCCGCCATCTGTACATGTACACCTCGCTATCCCGTGACTTTCTTCACTTCAGTGTACACTGACTGACAGGAGGCCCTTGATTTAAATGAATACATGTCTCTGATTTTAGCTATTAACAGAATCAGTGTAATGTATAATTTAAAGTTTTATGTATTGGCCATAATTATCTTTAAAACTGTAGAAAGTAAATATAAACCAATTTTTTTATGAGGTTGAAGTTAACTCATCCAGTAAAAAATTTTGTACAGAAGTAATGAGGAGTAGAAGAAATAAGATTTGTACAATCACTGGCTAGATGTTCATCAAAAGTTATTCAGTTTTAATTAGCTTTAAAAATAATCATCTTATGAGCCCTGTACTTCTTCTTATTTATGTGCTTGTTACAAAAAATTTGAGAGGAATTCCTCCTAATGCAAGACACTGTTTTGTGCTTTCCATTTCGTCCAGATGTTTCAGCATTTTTTTCACTATCTTCCATAGGTTTATGTGTTTATTTTCTTTCTGCAAAATTGTTGTTACATGTTAACCTCTTGTGTGGGTTATGTGAACTATTGACACAAAATATGTACATTTGTAAAACAATTGATTATTGACAAGTATTTTTACTAAAGTTTGCATACAGAACAGAGTTTTTTAATGTATGGACAAGTTATATTTAACTGGAAATGATGTATTTTTAGGAGAAAACAGAATTTGCTAACAAGCACGCACTCTGCAAGACAATGGAGATTCTTTGTCTTGGCAATACACAAGTAAAAGTAAAAGGTGCAGCTTTTGTTCTACGAGTTCTGCCTTATCTTACGTCACTGGGGAATTTCGTGTTCACAGCAGCTGGTTTAAAAAGGATATACGGGATAAAGACCCGACCAAAAGTTGGATCATTCCTGAAACAGGTTAGTGGTTTTTCGTCACCTTTTTTACATTAATTTCTTATGCAAATTAAATATGAGGTAACAATAGTGACAACCGTTAAAGAAAGCAACTGAATTCTCCTGAATGTAATGCTTTATAGACATTACATATACTCCGAAGACAGAATGGTTTGAAGAGGTATCTGTGAAAGTCACAGAGTGCCAAATATGCTGAATGATCCAACATTTCATACTTTGGTTGCTTCGTTTTGGACATATATCGCTGTCATCCAAAATTCCTGAAATGACTACATTTCTGCCATTGACTGATGGAAAAGTTTTCATTTCAAAAGTTTCATAAACACCTCGGTTTTCCAGTTAACAAAACACCTTTGTGAGCTGATGTTTCTCTCTCTCTCTCTCTCTCTCTCTCTCTCTCTCTCTCTCTCTCTTTCTTTCTCTTTTTGCAGTCAAGTAATATTTTTTCATCCAATTAGACCAGAAGATTACACAGTGCACAACCTCCAGATTCCGTCCACTGATTAGATTGCTGATTTGTTTATTTTGCTTTGGTCATTGTAAGGAGAAGAACAGCATGTTTTGAATTCTGACACCGATTTCTTAACTGCTGAGAATAAAGAACAAGGCTCTTATAGGTTGTCAATAGCTGTGAGCTAATTTATAAACCAAGACAAACTTATCTTATGATGGTACAGTAATCCAGTGTATCTATTTGAACACATAACATGGCTACTTTTATATGACAGATCAAGTTGGTACTTGCTTTACATTATTTCCCAATATATACCATTTTATTGCTGTCATTGTGACCACTGTACAAGGCCAAGAAATTGGTCTTGTTTCTCTTTGTTTAAAAGATGTCACTTATCACTTGAGTTAAGCAGTTAAATATGAGAGTACTGTACATGATATGTTTCCTTTGAACACTTTAAAGAAAATAGTGTAGTAGTAAATGTAATAAGAGCATTTATGTGCAACTTTCTCAATAAATAATATATTAGATGCAGTAAAAGAGTGCCTTCTTACAAAGTAGATGTTGTTATTAATTCATCTCTTTGTCATCCATTTGTTTACCAATATTTCAATTTATATAGTATAGTCATTTTAGTTTTCTTGTGAATTGGCAATACCATAGTTGTTAGGAACTATGAATGCTACTGTCAGCTGATTGTAGTTAAGTGGATGTCCTATATCTCTTCACCTAAAACTAAGGACTTGAAATTATTATTTCAATCATTCATTCAGTCATTAGTCTAACTTCATTTTCCTGTACAGTACATACCTCTTGCATGTGGGATTGAAGTCATGTTTTATTCCATTTGTCTGTGATTGAATGTAGGTCAATAGGGCGGAGCCGTATGTACAGGGGAGTGGTGGTCTTGTGAAAAACGAAAATAATGTGAGTAAAAATACAGTGTGTAGGGATGAAATTATGAAGCTAAATGTGCGTATTTCTAGTCTTCAACAAGTCACCAGTGTATTGAATAGTGAGATATCTAAACTTTGAAAAGAAATAAGTGAGCCATTAGTCAAACAAAAGTTTCGAAAAGAAATAAGTGAGCCATAGTCAAACAAACCCCCCATGAACCAAGGACCTTGCCGTTGGTGGGGAGGCTTGCGTGCCTCAACGATACAGATAGCCGTACCATAGGTGCAACCAAACTGGAGGGGTATCTGTTGAGATGCCAGACAAATGTGTGGTTCCTGAAGAGGGGCAGCAGCCCTTTCAGTAGTTGCTGGGGCAACAGTCTGGATGATTGACTGATCTGGCCTTGTAACACTAACCAAAATGGCCTTGCTGTTCTGGTACTGCGAACGGCTGAAAGCAAGAGGAAACTACAGCCGTAATTTTTTCAGAGGGCATGCAGCTTTACTGTATGATTAAATGATGATGGCGTCCTCTTGGGTAAAATATTCCGGAGGTAAAATAGTACCCTATTCGGATCTCCGGGTGGGGACTACTCAAGAGGACATTGTTATCAGGAGAAAGAAAACTGGCGTTCTACGGATCGGAGCGTGGAATGTCAGATCCCTTAATCGGGCAGGTAGGTTAGAAAATTTAAAAAGGGAAATGGATAGGTTAAAGTTAGATATAGTGGGAATTAGTGAAGTTCGGTGGCAGGAGGAACAAGACTTCTGGTCAGGTGAATACAGGGTTATAAATACAAAATCAAATAGGGGTAATGCAGGAGTAGGTTTAATAATGAATTAAAAAAATAGGAGTACGGGTAAGCTACTGCAAATAGCATAGTGAACGCATTATTGTGGCCAAGATAGACACGAAGCCCATGCCTACTACAGTAGTACAAGTTTATATTCCAACTAGCTCTGCAGATAACGAAGAAATTGATGAAATGTATGATGAGGTAAAAGAAATTATTCAGGTAGTGAAGGGAGATGAAAATTTAATAGTCATGGGTGACTGGAATTCGAGAGTAGTTAAAGGGGGAGAATGAAACATAGTAGGTGAATATGGATTGGGGCTAAGAAGTGAAAGAGGAAGCCGCCTGGTAGAATTTTGCGCAGAGCATAACTTAATCATAGCTAACACTTGGTTTAAGAATCATGAAAGAAGGTTGTATACATGGAAGAACCCTGGAGATACTAAAAGGTATCAGATAGATTATATAATGGTAAGCCAGAGATTTAGGAACCAGGTTTGAAATTGTTAGACATTTCCAGGGGCAGATGTGGACTCTGACCACAATCTATTGGTTATGAATTGTAGATTAAAACTGAAGAAACTGCAAAAAGGTGGGAATTTAAGGAGATGGGACCTGGATAAACTGAAAGAACCAGTGGTTGTACAGAGTTCCAGGGAGAGCGTAAGGGAACAATTGACAGGAATGGGGAAAGAAATACAGTAGAAGAAGAATGGCTAGCTTTGAGGGATGAAATAGTGAAGGCAGCAGAGGATCAAATAGGTAAAAAGACGAGGGCTAGTAGAAACCCTTGGGTAACAGAAGAAATATTGAATTTAATTGATGAAAGGAGAAAATATAAAAATGCAGTAAATGAAGCAGGCAAAAAGGAATACAAACGTCTCAAAAATGAGATTGACAGGAAGTGCAAAATGGCTAAGCAGGGATGGCTAGAGGACAAATGTAAGGATGTAGAGGGTTATCTCACTAGGGGTAAGATAGATACTGCCTACAGGAACATTAAAGAGACCATTGGAGAAAGGAGAACCATTTGCATGAATATCAAGAGCTTTGATGGAAACCCAATTCTAAGCAAAGAAGGGAAAGCAGAAAGGTGGAAGGAGTATATAGAGGGTCTATACAAGGGCGATGTACTTGAGGACAACATTATGGAAATGGAAGAGGATGTAGATGAAGATGAAATGGGAGATATGATACTGTGTGAAGAGTTTGACAGAGCACTGAAAGACCTGAGTCGAAACAAGGCCCCCGGAGTAGACAACATTCCATTAGAACTATTGACAGCCTTGGGAGAGCCAGTCCTGACCAAACTCTACCATCTGGTGAGCAAGATATATGAGACAGGTGAAATACCCTCAGACTTCAAGAAGAATATAATAATTCCAATCCCAAAGAAAGCAGGTGTTGACAGATGTGAAAATTACCGAACTATCAGTTTAATAAGCCACAGCTGCAAAATACTAATGCGAATTCTTTACAGACGAATGGAAAAACTGGTAGAAGCTGACCTCGTGGAAGATCAGTTTGGATTCCGTAGAAATATTGGAACACGTGAGGCAATACTGACCCCACGACTTATCTTAGAAGAAAGATTATGGAAAGGCAAACCTACGTTTCTAGCATTTGTAGACTTAGAGAAAGCTCTTTACAATGTTGACTGGAATACTCTCTTTCAAATTTTGGAGGTGGCAGGGGTAAAATACAGAGAGCGAAAGGCTATTTACAATTTATACAGAAACCAGATGGCAGTTATAAGAGTCGAGGGACATGAAAGGGAAGCAGTGGTTGGGAAGGGAGTGAGACAGGGTTTTAGCCTATCCCCGATGTTATTCAGTCTGTGTATTGAGCAAGCAATAAAGGAAACAAAAGAAAAGTTTGGAGTAGGTATTAAAATCCATGGAGAAGAAATAAAAACTTTGAGGTTCGCCGATGACATTGTAATTCTGTCAGAGACAGCAAAGGACTTGGAAGAGCAGCTAAAGGGAATGGACAGTGTCTTGAAAGGATGGTATAAGATGAACATCAACAAAAGCAAATCGAGGATAATGGAATGTAGTCGAATTAACTCGGGTGATGCTGAGGGAATTAGATTAGGAAATGAGACACTTAAAGTAGTAAAGGAGTTTTGCTATTTGGGGAGCAAAATAACTGATTATGGTCGAAGTAGAGAGGATATAAAATGTAGACTGGCAATGGCAAGGAAAGCGTTTCTGAAGAAGGACAATTTGTTAACATCAGGTGTAGATTTAAATGTCAGGAATCGTTTCTGAAAGTACCTGTATGGAGTGTAGCCATGTATGGAAATGAAATGTGGACGATAAATAGTTTAGACAAGAAGAGAATAGAAGCTTTCGAAATGTGGTGCTACAGAAGAATGCTGAAGATTAGAACGGTTGATCACATAACTAATGAGGAGGTATTGAATAGAATTGGGGAGAAGAGGTGTTTGTGGCACAACTTGACCAGAAGAAGGGATCGGTTGGTAGGACATTTTTTGAGGCATTGAGGGATCACCAATTTAGTATTGGAGGACAGCGTGAAGGGTAAAAATCATAGAGGGAGACCAAGACGTGAATACACTAAGCAGATTCAGAAGGATGTAGGCTGCAGTAGGTACTGGGAGATGAAGAATCTTGCACAGGATAGAGTAGCATGGAGAGCTGCATCAAACCAGTCTCAGGACTGAAGACCACAACAACAACATCAACAACAGTCAAACAAAAGTCCATTTCTCTTCCGCAAAAAAACTCTAATGAGTTTACGAAACTACATATAAAAACAGATATGTAAATAAGAAAACATCTCCAGGGAGTGAAAACACCAAACAGTTGTCAGTTAAAAACAAATTTCATGTTCTTTCCGTGAGTGAAGAGGCAGGTTTAGGCCTAACATTGGTAAGGGAACATGAACTTTTGAACAAACCTTATCAACAGAATAGTGATACAGGCTCCAAGTTCATGATGGTGAGCAATTGAGCATGCCATCTTTTGCACGAAGTAATGGGACGAATGAGAAAGACAATATCAAGAAAAACGTACAAGAGTGCAAACACGAAAGTAGCGTATTATTTTTAACGGACAGTCATAGCAAAAACAAGACGAGACTTTTCAAAGAAAACAAAAAATATGACGCAACAGGTATTATGAAGCCAGGAGCAACAACAAAAAAATGTTATTGGTGTCAACTTACGTGATAAAATATTGGGAAAAAATGACTGTGTCGTGTGTATAGCGGGTGCAAATGCTATTGCAAAAAACGAAGCAAATAACTAAATACAATAGTTGCAACTCTACCACACAGATATGATCTAATGTATCACTCATGTGTCAACAAAGAAATTCGAAAAACTAACATTAAAATAAAACAAATGCGTTCTTTGTTTGGAAAATGTGGCGTTGTTGATATAGGCGAATTGGACAGGTGTCAGCGTACCAAACACGGTATGCATCTAAATTACGAAAGGAAAACGCTTTGTGTGTAAAGTGATAAATGAAAGCATTGCGAACAAGGAGAGGGTGGCAAAATTCAGTGTATCGGTATGGGACCAGTGTCAGCAGCAGAAGCAGCAGCATCGTCAAAAGCAGCAGAATCACCAGTGGCAGGATCAACAGCTGAAACATCAACACATGCAGCAGAAACTGTTGCCCGTAATACACTAACAGAAAACAAACCCAGTGTTTTTTTTTATGGTGAGTAACATGAGAGAAAAGGATTCGTTGCGTGAAACATCCATCTCATGTTTCCAGAATGAGATTTTCACTCTGCAGTGGAGTGTGCCTGATATGAAACTTCCTGGCAGATTAAAACTGTGTGCCCGACCGAGACTCGAACTCGGGACCTTTGCCTTTCATATCAGCGCTCACTCCGCTGCAGAGTGAAAATCTCATTCTGGAAACATCCCCCAGGCTGTGGCTAAGCCACGTCTCCGCAATATCCTTTCTTTCAGGAGTGCTAGTTCTGCAAGGTTCGCAGGAGAGCTTCTGTAAAGTTTGGAAGGTAGGAGACGAGGTACTGGCAGAAGTAAAGCTGTGAGTACCGGGCATGAGTCGTGCTTCGGTAGCTCAGATGGTAGAGCACTTGCCCGTGAAAGGCAAAGGTCCCGAGTTCGAGTCTCGGTCGGGCACACAGTTTTAATCTGCCAGGAAGTTTCATATCAGCGCACACTCCGCTGCAGAGTGAAAATCTCATTCTGGAAACATCCCCCAGGCTGTGGCTAAGCCACGTCTCCGCAATATCCTTTCTTTCAGGAGTGCTAGTTCTGCAAGGTTCGCAGGAGAGCTTCTGTAAAGTTTGGAAGGTAGGAGACGAGGTACTGGCAGAAGTAAAGCTGTGAGTACCGGGCGTGAGTCGTGCTTCGGTAGCTTAGATGGTAGAGCACTTGCCCGCGAAAGGCAAAGGTCCCGAGTTCGAGTCTCGGTCGGGCACACAGTTTTAATCTACCAGGAAGTTTCATCCCTCTCATGTGTTCGGTATGAGTCTTCCACACCTCAAGCAATACTATCAACTAGTGTACTGGAAAAAACCCCTCCTAAGAAACATCATGCAAATGCAGGGGTGTGCAAAAATCAAACTTTGTCTTTAGTCCGCCAAAATATATATTCAAGTATAAAATAGACCAGTTGCTAATAAATTTAAAAAATGAGTGTGAAAGCGAGCCTGATGTACTGTATTTCTCAGAACATCATGGTAGGAGTGGAATCCACATGCTACAAATTGAGAACTTTAGTTTAGCTGCACATTACTGTAGATCTATTATGAGAAAAGGTGGAGTTGCAATATGTGAGAAGCGGTGATCAGCATTTTGAGGTGTGTGGCATTGAGTTAACGGCAGACAGTGCAACAGTCATTGTACTGGCTATTTACAGGGCACCTGCTGGAAATCTGAACGTATTTCTGAGACAAATAGAATCACTTCTGTCCCATCTATGTAGGTAAACTGAATCAACCATTGTTACAGGTGACTTCAGTGTGTAGACTTCTTAACAGAAAATAGAAGCAAAATGGACTTTGAACACCCGATGTACTGTTACAACTTAGTACCAGTGGTGGACACTCCAACTAGAGTAACAGCCGGTTCTAGCACTTTAATAGATAATTTATTTGTAGATAAGGATATTTACAATAATTTAACTGTTAAAAATATTATAAATGGCCCCTCTGATCATGAAGTGCAATTCCTCATTCTAAACCAAATAAATGTACAAAGGAAAGAAAACTTCATTTGGAAAAACTTTAGGATTATGAACAAACACACCATTGAAAGCTTTAATCAGCAATTACAGCTAGTGGACTGGTCTCCTGTGTATGCTGCAATTGATGTTAACTCAAAATTTAATACATTTATAAATGAAGTTACAAGTATTTTTGAAGAAACCTTTCCAAAAAAGTCAGTGAAAGAAAACCTGTTAAAATCTGGAAACAAGCATTGGGTTACTAAAGGCATCAAAATTTTTTGTAAAACAAGAAGAGAACTACATGCAGCAGCCAAGAGATCAAATTATCCAAGTAGGAGTTAAAGTTCTGAATAAGACCATACAAGCAGCAAAGAACATGTGCTTGGAGACAGAAATTGATTACTCTAGCAATAAAGTAAAAACTATTTGAAGTTTTGTAAAGAAGGAAACAAGGAAAAATACAGTTAATAGTGAATATATCCAAATAAAAAGTGAGGGTCATCTTGTTAGCAACCCAAAAATAGTTGCAGACACATTAAACAAATATTTTTAACAGTAAGAGAAAAAATAGGTTTACAAGGCTCCATGAACCAAGCCCTCGATCTTCTGAAAGCTATAGTACCTAACTCAGTACAACACGTGAAGTCAACAACAGTCACTGTTCAAGAAATTGAAAGAGTTATTAAATCTCTGAAAAGTAAAACCTCTACTGGGATTGACAATATTTCTAACAAATTATTAAAATACTGCTGCAGCCATGTAAGTAAAGTCCTTCGCCACGTTTTTGACGCATCACTTCAGCAAGGAATAGTTCCTGAGAGGCTTAAGTATGCGGTTGTAAAACCGCTGTATAAGAAGGGAGATAAGACGGATGCTGCTATCGGCCAGTATCACTACTGACAGGTTTTTCAAAGGTTTTAGAGAAACTAATGCGTGCCAGGATAGTTAAGCATTTCAGGGATCAAAATATCCTCAGTGAAAGCCAGTTTGGATTTCAGAAAGGTTTGTCAACAGAAGATGCAATATTTGCATTTGCTGGAAAAGTCTTGCAATCTATCAACAAAAAACTAAAGGTAGTTGGGATTTTTTGTGACCTAACAAAAGTGTTTGACTGTGTCAGTCACCACATTCTTTTACAAAACGCTGCACATCTCGGTATAAGTGGTTCATCGGGGAAAGGGCTTGACTCGTTCCTGTCAAACAGGAAACAGAAAGCTGTAGTGGATAGTCAAAATGGAGTCCCATTATCTTCAGAATGGGATACCATCGTGTGTGGAGTTCCCCAAGGCTCAGTTCTGGACCCCCTACTTTTTATTATCTTTATAAATGATTTACCTCTCTTTACAGAATATTGTAGATTCACCATTTTTGCTGCTGGCACTACATTACTTATTGATAATTCAGTAGATGAACTTGAGGAGACAGCAAAGAAGGTTTTAAGTGAAACAGTGAACTGGTTTAACACTAATGGCCTTTCTTTAAATTACACTAAAGCAAACTAATTACGTTCAGTTCCACGCAATATTCAAAGATGAGGAAATGGTAGTAAAAATAGGTGAGCAGGTGATAACCAGGGTGGATACCTCAAAATACCTAGGCTTGCATATTTATATCAAACTGAATTGGTCAAATCACATCCTGGATCTATGCAAAAGATTTGAGTTCAGCAACTTAAGCATTACACATTGTTTCTTCTTATAGAAGTGTGGAACCATGAAGTCAGCCTATTATGGTTATTTTCATGTCATTATGTCAAATGGAATTATATTTTGGGGTAATCAGTCACTGGCTAAAAAAGTACTGTGTGCAGAAAAAAGAGCCATACGGATCATGTGTGGAGTCCATCCTAGAGCCACATGCAGGAATCTTTGTAAGAAACTTGGAATCCTTACATCCACTGCACAATATATATTCTCTTTGACATGCTTCATAGGGAAAGAAAACTATTTTTAAACTGAATAGTGAGTATCGTAGTCATGAGACGAGAAGAAAACATGATATCCACTATGAACAGGCAAATCTAAGTATGGTACAGAAAAGAGTCAGTTTCACTGGCTGTAAGATTTTTAATGCCCTCCCTTCAAGAATTAAGTGTTTGGTAGAAGATGAGCTCTTGTTTAAAAAAAAAAAAACTTTTAAGATAGTTCCTATTAGAAGGATCATTTTATACTATTTATATCTCAAAATTGATTTTCTGTAATAAAACCTAAGTTACTGTTTACTGTGATATGAAATCATTTTGTTTTGTTTTTATGTGCTACCATAGATCTCTGACACGTTCCATATCCTGTGATACTGTCACAACATGGATCACTGTAACAAGAGATAAATAAATAAACAAAATAGCAAATACATTCATAAGGGTTGAAGCTTGGTATTGCTGGTAGTGAATAAGCAGTAAGGTATTTTGATATGTGGATTTTTGGTTTCGTATGGAGTTTTGCCGTCATTGTAATGATGTTCTTCTGTAGTTCCCAGAATGTACATTCAGTCACAGGTTTGGCAAATTCCAAATAATTATCAACCTATACCTAAAGCCTGTACTGAAGAGCTGCCCAATTACATTCTCAGTGAGTTTGTATCATCATCGTAATCATCAGCAACAATAACAACAACAACAACAACAACAGGATGTTATACGGTATACATTTATCAAGTCACAGGCTTATGACTGTTAAAATAAAACCAATAATAAACAAACCACCTTTTGTGCAAGTTGCACACAAAATTAATAGAGAGTAACTCCAATTTATTAGATAGTTACATGACTCTTGCAGGACGGTACAAGCTATTGCAGAATAAGCTATCCAATACAAGCCAAGTTCACGCAGTATCGGAGTTCTACCAATAACAATTAGAGTTTGCAATGTAAATATTGTAAACCAAACCAATATGATGAGCAGCGCATACTCCACTGATCACATTACAACTGAATCAGAGCTGCCCTGCACCGGTATATATGCCAGATTCTGGCATGTTTCCATCAGATGGCACTCGTTACGACAAGTCATAGCGCCACAGTGGTCAAAAGTAATGTTGCACCAGCTATTCATCTTCCATAGTGAAACTGGTGGTGCCACAACATCCCACGCCTCTGCGGCGACTGCTGGGGGAGAAGATGGGTGCTGACCAGGATCACAGAGGTTAAGTTGATTTCATTAGCACTGCAGAAGTCTGTTAATGGAGGCTGTGGTATACATCATGGTCATGAGTGATAGAAATCATCCCATGGATCCAGGTTTGGTGGTGCCAAAATTGACAGGCCCACACTGGGGATGCCCACCTGGAAAGGAAAGGCCTCACCAACGACGTTCTTGCAGTGGGTGCAGCTTGTCCAAGTGGGTATGGTGAGGGCAAACACAAAACCGCTCCACTGTGTTGTGGCTTTCAACTAGATTATTTGTATAATGGTAGAGTTAATATGCTGTATCGAACACTTAAGTAAGAGTGTGATACTGCTTCGAAGGGAATATCAAAATATACTCCTGTTACGCCAAGCTTCCAAGGCCTAATTCTGCTGAGAGTTCATTCAGGTCAGGTAGGGGATAATTGTCCACTTCAGCTTGTGCATTTGTCATTAGTTCAAAATCACCACAAAATCTTGCGGTGCTGTTGGGTTTGTGTACTGCTACCAGTAGAGAGGTCCATTGACTGTGGGAAACGTGTATTAACACATCTTCACTAGCAAGTCTATCCTACTGTATTCTGTTTTGAGGGCATCTTTTATAGCCAGAGACACTGGGCAAGTTTTGAAGATATGCAGGATAGCTGCCGCTTTGAGAGTGGCATTAGCTCTGAAATCAGTTGCCTTCTGTAACCCAGGTGAAAAGATTTGAGCATATCCATCACAGAGAGTCTTCAGGGTGGTGAAGGCTCTTTGAATTGCAGTGTGTATACTGTTTCATGCACAGTAAATCCAAAAGTGTGGTAGGAGGCCACCTCAAAATTTTTATTGACTTTTGGGTCAGCTACCACAAGAAAATTTACTGGATGAGAGTATTTTTGTAAATGAGTAAAAAGTGAGTAAAATTGGAAGTTTTCTCAGCAGGGCACATGATGCCATCCATGTGTCCAAAGGTTTGTTTTGATTGCATGCAGGGGAGCCAACCACAAAACTTGTGTGTGTTGGTTTTGCACATAGAAGCATTGTTGTTTAGGATGCCCTATAAAAACATTTGCGAGGTTGCATTCTGGAAATTCTGTACTTCCATAATTTCATCACTTACTTGGTTATCTTCCACAAGTTGAGACATATTTGCACTGGAATGCTACAACATACCTCTTGCAGATGTCCCTTTTTGCTGCACGCCAGTGGGGGCACATGCTGCACGTGTGACAAAGGAAACAATGTTTACAACTGGACAGGGCTCTCACTGCAGGTTTAATTGCTTACGGGATTGTCCAGGCTGTGGTGCAGGTGAGGTTCCCACCAGATATGGCAGACAGCTCGCACTTCTGGTGCCACAGAGCTGACTGCCCTGATGTATTCTTCCTTTATAACCAAGCTAGCCTGTGTGGACAGTTTATTCACATAGCTCCCATCAGAGAAAGAGCAGATTTCCTCAGTGCATTATTCCTCTCTTCTGAGTTGAGGGTAAAATGCACAATAATGTCCCTGATAAGAGGGTCTGCATAATTCTGCCCACATAGTTACTTAAAATAATAATTTCTTCTTAATCCCATTAGAAGGAGGCCCAATCTGTGTAAGGTTGATTGGGGCCCTTTTTCTGCTGCCAAAATTCTCACCTGGCTTTAATAACATGTTCTTTGTCGAAAAATGTTTTTGCAATAAAGAAAATCTTCCATGCAACTCAAGTTCTGCCGGATTTTAATGGCTGTAGCTTGTGCATTGGCATTTCCTGACAAGAACATGGCTTTTTGTCTTTCCATGTCAGAAGTTTTGCAAGCCATAGAATATAACTGCAATTATTGGTGGTAAGCATCGCACCCCACACATTGTTAAATGGTGGAAAAGCTGTAAACACAAATGTATCAAAGACATATTTAGTGTATGACATTTAAGTACGTTTCAGTATTGGGTCACGTTATTCTACATTACATATATTCACACACAAACATCTAGTCCTTGTATATATTCAATGGATTTTTGGGATACCATGAGGAATTCTTCAAAGTCCCCACTGAACGCTGTGGCACTGCATTCATCTCTGATGTGTTGGATGGTCTGCTTAGGCATGCCGCAGTCACATGCTGGTGAAGACAGCAGTCCCCATTTGAAGAGTGAGTCAGCACATCTTCCATGCCCAGTTCTTAGTTGGTTCAGAGTTGACTAGATCTTACGGGGCTGATCAAACGCAGGAATTGCCTCAGTAATACAAGGCATTGGGTGGCAAGTTGTTGGGGCATTTTGGAGCCATTCTCTTTTCCAAGAGTTGATGTCAGCCCCAGTGAAGCTGTCGAGAGCAAGAGGAAGATGTCTTGAATGAAGCCTGTTGATACCCTGGTCAGGTATATCGATGTGTACCAGTAGTTCAGGGTTTGCTTCAATCTTGTATTCCCTGACCAAGGCTGCTTCTCGTATTTTTGGGGGTGGTATATGACTCAGGACAGGTAGCCATATGTTAGGTGTAGACCTAATGGTTCCTGAAATAATGTGCATGGTGGTGTTAAGTTCAACATCGATTTTGTTCACATGACTACTGTTTAGCATTAGAGGTGCACAGTACTCCATCGCAGAGTATTCCAGGTGCAGTGCAGAAGACCTCAGACATGTTGCCATTGGTCCTCAGGTGGGTCCGCAGAGTTTATGGATGAGGTTGTTTCTTGTTCTCACCATGGCAGCAACTTTTGTAAGGTCTGATTTAAATGACAAGGGTCTGTCTAACATGACCCCTAGGTACCTTGGCTCCTTGTTGTGGTTGAGGCATGTGTCGTCAAAGTATACTTCCAGAACTCTGTCGGCTTCTCTGTTATTGAGATGGAAGCAGGTTACTTTTGTCTTCGTGACGATAGGCCTAAGCCTTCATTTATGGAAGTATGCTGCCAGGGCAGACAGATGGGATGTCAGTGTTTCTTCCAATGTATCAAAATCTGTATGCCTTGTTGCAATGACACAGTCACAAGCGTAGCCAAATTTCCTAGAAGCTGTTTCTGGCATGTAGCAATGTATAGACTGAAAAGCAGTGGGGCTAATACCAAGCTTTGAGGTAAGCCATTTTGAAGGAATTTCTGGCTACTGACTTTGTTTCCCATGATGACCTGGAATCCTCTGTTACCAATAAGCTTTGTCATTTTTTGGCAGGGAATTATTTTCATCAGTTTATAGAGTAGGCTTTGTCTCCTGACGGTATCATACACTGCTGACAAGTCGATGAAGGCCACAGATGTTTTTAATTTCTTTTGTAATCCCGCTTCAACATGTGTTGTAAGAGCCAGGACTTGTCTCCACAGCTTCGGTTGGGACGAAAGCTGGCTTGTTCTACTGGGATGGCCGTGAGTATTGTCTGACAGATCCTGTTGAGTAGTACTTGCTCCAGAAGATTGCACACTATGGTAAGCAGTGCTATACGCCAGTAGTGTTACGGAAGATTTCCCAGTTTATCTGCCAGACGCTGTGACCGAGCGGTTCCAGGCGCTTCATTCCAGAACCGCACTGCTGCTGCGGTCACAGGTTCAAATCCTGCCTTGGTCCTGGATGTATGTGATGTCCTTAGGTTATTTAGGTTTAAGTAGTTCTAAGTCTAGAGGACTGATGACCTCAGATGTTAAGTCCCATAGTGCTTGGAGCCATTTGAACCCATTTACCTGGCTTTAGGAAAGCAGTTATCTTGGCATGTTTAAGTTCTTGGGTATGTTTCCTGTCTACAGTAGTGATTTGAAGAACTTTGCTAACCATATTTTCGTATGAAACTTCCTGGCAAATTAAAACTTTGTGCCGGATCGATACTCAAACTCGGGACCTTTGCTTTTCGTGGGCAAGTGCTCTACAAACTGAGCTACCCAAGCACGACTCACGCCCCGTCCTCACAGCTTTACTTCTGCCGGTACCTCGTCTCCTACCTTCCAAATTTTACAGAAGCTCTCCTGCGAACCTTGCAGAACTAGCACTCCTGAAAGAAAGGATATTGCGGAGACATGGCTTAGCCACAGCCTGGGGGATGTTTCCATAATGAGAGTAAGTAAAGAAGTAAAGCTGTGAGGATGGGGTGTGAGTCGTGCTTGGGTAGCTCAGTTGGTAGAGCACTTGCCCGCGAAAGGCAAAGGTCCCGAGTTCGAGTCTCGGTCCGGCACACAGTTTTAATATGCCAGGAAGTTTCATATCAGCGCACACTCCGCTGCAGAGTGAAAATCTCATTCTGGCATATTCTCGTGTATTTGCCAGACTTTGATAAGAAACACCGGGAGGATGTCATCTAAGCCGGGGGCTTTACCTGGTTTTGTGTCCTTTGTTGTTACCGAGATCTCTTCAGGGGTAATGTCACATGAATATTTAGTGTCAGCCCTGGCTGTATTATCATCACTAATGCTTGCACTGCCTGTAAAACAGCTGTCATTAGCTCTTGATATCGCTACACAGTTTTGTGTCAGTAATTGCTGTAGTTCTCCAAGGTTGAAAACCCACACTCTCACCAATAACAAAAATATTCAGAATTTGATTTGCATTCATCACAAGTCCCTAGACATCACCATTTTCGTAAAAGTGAGTTGGACACTAAACTAATGGATACTAACTCCGATTTATTAGACAATTTGAGGCCTTACACTGAAAACTTGTGAAACAGTAAAATAGTGATGAGCAATGGGATGGGAACGGGCTGGAGTTAACATGGATAAGTAATACTTTTTTTAAAAAATAGATAGCAAACAGAGCTAGAGTATAACAGCTTGCTCCAGGAGGATAGCACAAGTTAACAAACCTGGAGTAGTTAAGCACGTGAATGAAAATCTAATTAATCTAGCTCAAAAAAAGAAAAACAACTAGAGATATTTACCATACACTTAAGATGGGTTCAGTACATAGACATTATGCCTTTTCAACAGATACTCCACATTCCTCTAAATGTATAGCACCTCCCCCCCTTCCCCCCCCCCCCCCACACACACACACACACACTCGATTATCCTGACTTAAAGGAAACTTGTTTTTGTAAACAACATGAAAAAAGGACAAAATTTCAACTGGAATAGCACGCAGCACCGACTGTGTTCTAAACGCTTTGACAAAGTTGTTATATGTGACCACCTTTAATACAGAGTAGAATACGCTGAAAGATATAAAGTATCAACATGCATAACCTATTAAATAAAAGTCTTAATGCTACATTGCCAACAACTAGAACAGCATAAAACCTGTTACATTTAGACAACCAGAGTTTCAGTCAACTTATACTAGCCAGAGACTGAATGATCAGGGCCAGTACGAACACAGTATTCTATTCAAGGATGCAGCCTCCTACCACATGAATCAACAAGAAACACGGGTCAGAACTGCAACTAAGAAACTCAGTGTTGTGGCCAAACCAAAATATTTGCAAAACACCACCATTTAAACGTACTCCTGTGCCTTGCCACAGCAAAAAGAAAACAATTTTACATGGCCTTTACTGGAATTTGGAGTCCTCAGAGCCTTTCACCTGCAAGAATATTAACATCAGTCTCTGGTAGCAGCTGTGTCCTCTTTAACTTGCTGCCACTCCAGCAGCAAGTAAAAATCACTTATTGAACAGCAAAGCTCACCACCAGTGCACCGCCTTTGGAACACAGCCCAGCAGTCAAGAGAGAGAGAGAGCTGTATAGCAGGCATACATTAACTGCCTGTCTTCTCACTGCACAGTGTTGCTTCCTTATTGACTCTCCACTGACCGCTCACTACTGCTCAGAGTATCCTCTTCAGTTTACCATTGGTTGCTCGTCCTTGATCCCAGGGCTAGCAGCAAGTCAATTGAAAGCTGCAGCCACTGCAGTAGTGGTTCAAACAGTATGAGCTATCTTAGAGTAAGCCACATAATCCAAGTCCAGCTCACACACTATTGGCGTCCACACTTTAAACATCATAAATCAAACCAACATGACAATTGCCTCACTATTCACTGATCACATTACAACTATCTCAGACCAAACCTGGATGCACTTATAAACTGGATTTGGGCATGGTCTCGTCAGAGGACACACCTGATGGAAAGTGCTCTCTGGATTGTGGCACCAGTTAACAGTAGTGTTGTGCCAGCTATTTGGTTTCCTTAGTGATGTCAGTAGTGTCACTACACCGCCCAAGTGATGTCACTCAGTAATGTGCCATGCTGTGAGCCACAGGAGTTAATAATATAGATTATTCCTCATGTCCTTTATGAAACAGTTGTTAGCTTCCACTCTGTTCAATCTTATTTTTCTGGTCTTTAGTAATTGTAAATGACAGTAAGAATCCATTTAGTTGTGGAGTAGAACTCACATATCATAAGTACAAGTAAGATAAGAACTGTGATCCTGTGCCTAGTATCCATCCCCTTTTCCTGCTCCAGTGTAAATACTGTTTGATTATTATTCATTTCTGCTCAAATAGATAATTGTATGCACCTGGTTCATATTTTGTAATACTAAATAAACAAAATATAGCCTGCACTTTTTGAATCCAGTCACTGTTTACTTTACAAGCAATACGGCCCTAACCGTTCCAATTCTCATTCGCATTTGTCACTGTTGTTACAGTACCAATTTGACTATATTCAGTGTAATTCTGGATTGTTCTCCATAATAGCCACAAAATTTTAGATGAAACACCGGTACGTGACAATGACTGTTTCTTACCGTTCGTGTGATTACTGGCTTTAAACACTAATAAGATGGGAATGAATGCTCAAACAATTCAAGAGAGCTGAGTTATTCAAGAGAGTTGAGTTAATAGCTTCACCTTTGAAGGAAAAGTATACAATCAAATTCGTGCACAGCCATGGGCACCCGCTTCGCACCCTCGTATGCCAACCACATGGGCCACCCAAAGTAAACGTTCCTAGCTTTCCAAAACTCCAAACATTATTGATGACATTTTTATAATTTGGACCCTAGGCCAGGACAGCTTATCCTCATTCCTCCATAATCTCAACACCTTCTCTCCCATCCACTTCACCTGGTCCTCCTCCACCCATCGTGCCACCTTCCTAGAGGTCGATCTTCTCCTCTCAGTGGCTCCATCCACACCTCAGTCCACGCCAAACCCACCAATCACCAACAGTACCTGCACTTTGACCGCAGCCAACCCTTCCACACAAAAAAATCCCTCCCATACAGCCTCGCCAGCAGTGTCAGATGCATCTGCAGCCCAGTATGCTGAAGGCGTCACAAAATCTTCACAGACAGGCAACCCCCCCCCCCCCCAGTTCTTCTACACAAAAGATCTCCTATGCCATATCTCCACGCACAACTGATCCTCACATCCATCCCAAGCACCAACCACCCAATATCACCCGGGACTGGAACAAATGAACCACGTCCTTCGTCAGTGCTTTGATTATCTATCATCGTGCCCTGAAATGAGGGACATCCTACCCAAGATACTTCCATCCCCTACCAAAGTGGTATTCTGCCACCCATCCAACCTCCACAACATCCCCTTACAGCACATCCTTTGCTCCCATAACCTCACTGGCCTAAACCTAAGGTAACTCACTGTCCCACCATGAAATAGTGTGTGTGTGTGTGTGTGTTTCTCTTACCGCTTGAGAAATGAATTCCATTCCAAAAACTAGCCAAGTAAAGCTCTGTACCTTTTGTGTGTGTATCTGTCAACAATGCAGCGCTTCTGCGTGTAGGTGTCATCTTCTATATTCTTAAATAATTCAAAGTAGCAGCATGTATATTTTCTTTTATATACTGCAAATGTTGAGGTTTGCAACGGAAACAGGAGATGGATCTGTCAATTAATATTACCGTTTTTTTCCAGGTATTTTACAGAGGCCCTTCAAATGTAAAATTGAAAGTAATTGCAAACTGCTGTCCAAACCTGGAAAACTTGTTCCTGGGCTCAGAGTTTGAACGACGTGTGGAATATCAAGTAAGTATACTTTCATATGTGTTTAACCCCCCCCTCCCAAAATCTATTTTCGTGTGTACAGTGTATGTATGTGGGGGAGGGGGGGGGGAGAGATTTGTATGCCTATGCTGTATGGAGAGTGAATGTTTTTTATCATGCTGTCATATATACTCCTTTCACTATCAGCCATTACCATATTAATAATAAAATTCTGATCTACCACATTTATTGTTTACATTTTTTTAAATGTAACTTTTCTCGCATTTTAAATTATTTATGCTCTATCAATCACAGGTTTGGAATGCATTTGAGAAAGTACGCACATTAACACTTGAAAATATTGTTCCTGAAGACATTACAGCAGGAATGAAGCATTTCTCTCAGCTTGTTGAACTGCAGGTAAGATATACTTTAAAATTATTTTAATGGAGTATATGTTCTACATTAATGCATACGGTTAGATCTTTAGGGTAAACATAAATAATAATTGTAGAGGCTTCTTCCCTCTACCCCCCACATATCTCTCTCTCTCTCTCTCTCTCTCTCTCTCTCTCTCTCTCTGTGTGTGTGTGTGTGTGTGTGTGTGTGTGTGTGTGTGTGTGTGTGTGTGTGTGTGTGTTTTACATAAATTTCAGCCTACTTTTGTACAGAAAAGTGGATAATAACTGGCTATACATGCCCTACTCTCTCTTACCTTATTGTCACTGTTCCTATGTAAGATACACAGTGAAGGTAGCATAATTTTTGCACAATCTTCCGTGAACACTGGTCCTCTAAATTCATGTAGTGGTGTTTCATGAGAATGTCATTTTTGTTTCAGACTTCTACATTTAAGTTCCCTTAGTATTCCCCTCACAACGTGTAAGTATTGCATTACACTTTCATAGCCATTGCAATCCTAGACATGTGTCCTGTAATCCTTTCACTGTTTGGTGTCATGCCTACTTGATAATGACCGCAAATACAAAGTCTTACTCTGGAGTAGGTACACTGGCATTTGGTACCCGTAGTTGTCACTGACTTTTGAACAAGACCAGTTTACTTGTGTTTCAGAACATAAGAAAAGACCTTTGACAATATTAGGAAAAGGATAGATTGTGACTCACCATAAAGATGACTCGATGAGCTGCAGACAGGCATAACAAAAAGATTGTTACACCTTATAGCTTTCGACCAAAGCCTTCTTTAATAAAGAAAGCACACCTCGTGCACACATGATCGCTACCACCGGCAGCTCCAGCTGGAATACAACTGTCATGTGAATAGCAATTTGGAGTGAGTGGGAGGAGTGGTAGGGATAGCAGGATATGGATTGGGAGGGAGAAGAGCACTGTCTGATGGGTCATAAAGAAATAGAGACTGCCAGACACAGTGTCGGGGGGGGGGGGGGGGGGGGGGGTAGCGGAAAAGGAGAGGAGGGAGGGGAAAGAACAGTTGGGTACATTGGCAGAGGGCGGCACATAATGGAGTGAGGAAATGTGAAAAGTGAGGAAGTGATAGGGACGGAGGGGCTGCAAACTGTTGTGTGGAGGGTGTGCGGACAGTAGGTTCTGTAGGTTGAGGACAGGATGATTTTGGGAGTTGAGAATGTGCTGTAAAGATAATTCCTGTTTGCACAGTTCAGAAAAGTTGGTGGTGGAGGGGATCATCCAGACGATGATGATTATGATTGTGTGTTGAAAGGGAGCAAACAACTGGTTCACAGTCCCAGCGAGGATCCATATGGCCCAGATTGTGAAGCACCATTGAAATCACCACCCTGTGGCGCAACATGCGTTGAACATAACATACTTTATTTCAATGGCTTCTTCACAACCGAGGCCATCTGGATCTCCCAAACACCACCAGCTTTTCTGAACTGTGCAGATGAGAGTTATCCTAATCGCACATTCTCCACTTCCAAAGTTATCCCGGCACACTCTCCACCCAACAGTTTCTGCCCCCTCGTCCTTTAATCTCCTCCCTTTTCACATTCCCTTACCTTCATAGTGTGCAACCCTTTTTCCCTCTCCCCTGCTCCTCTCCTTTTCCCTTCCCAATTTTTTCCCCCATATCCCACCTCCCTGTGCTGCACCTGGCAGTCTCGAGTCCCTGCAAGCCCCACCAGACAGTGATCTTCTCTCCCCCATCCATATCCCACTATCCCTCCCACTCTCCTGCCCCATTCCAAATTGCTATTTAAGGTAGTTGCAATCCAGTCAGAGCTACCATTGGCCGTGGCCCTATATGCACGAGGTGCGCTGGCTTGTGTGAATATGTGTGTGCTTTCTTTGGTGAGGAAGTCTTTGGCCGAAAGCTATAGTGTGACAGTCTTCTCGTTGTGTTTGTCTGAAACTCATCGAGCCATCTTTATGGTGAGTAGCAATCTATTCTTTTCGTAATAAAATTGATATTCCAGCCTGGTGTTTCCACTGTTAGTAAAGATATTTGGTGCAATTTGATGTGCTGTGGACCATTATAAGTGGAATGAAAGGAAGTATGGAGTGCAAGGACAATGAAACCAAGTTCGGTCATTAAGTTGTTAGAGGATTTCTGCAGTATTTTGGAGGAAAGGCCTACTAGAATAGATTGCATACTTTTTGAACAGATTAGAAAACTTTGTTGTCTAAGAGTATAGAACTATTGTGGTAGATGAAGAAGCCACTGATGAAGATAATATCAAAAGTGACTTTTGGGATGACCCATCAGTATAACTAGAAAATGAGCGGACTTCAGAAAGTGGTCCAGCATTACAAGGCAGTGATGAGAGTAGTGGTTCCTCATAGTATCCAGCACCATCAGAGAAGATCTGAACAAAATTTCCTGAAGGATAGGTGACTGATCCCCCTGTGAACCATGGACCTTGCCGTTGGTGGGGAGGCTTGCGTGTGTCAGCGATACAGATAGCCGTACCGTAGGTGCAACCACAACGGACGGGTATTCTTGAGAGGCCAGACAAACGCGTGGTTCCTGAAGAGGGGCACCAGCCTTTTCAGTAGTTGCAGGGGCAACAGTCTGGATGATTGACTGATCTGGTCTTGTAACACTAACCAAAACGGCCTTGCTGTGCTGGTACTGCGAACGACTGAAAGCAAGGGGGAACTACAGCCGTAATTTTTCCCGAGGGCATGCAGCTTTACTGTATGGTTAAATGATGATGGCGTTCTCTTGGGTAAAATAGTCCCCCATTCTGATCTCCGGGCAGGGACTACTCAAGAGGACGTCGTTATCAGGAGAAAAAACTGGCGTTCTACGGATCAGAGTGTGGAATGTCAGATCCCTTATCGGGCAGGTAGGTTAGAAAATTTTAAAATGGAAATGGATAGGTTAAAGTTAGATATAGTGGGAATTAGTGAAGTTCGGTGGCAGGAGGAACAAGACTTCTGGTCAGGCAAATACAGGATCATAAATACAAAATCAAATAGGGGTAATGCAGGAGTAGCTTTAATAATGAATAAAAAAATAGGAGTGCGGGTAAGCTACTACAAAAAGCATAGTGAACGTATTATAGTGGCCAAGATAGACACGAAGCCCATGCCTACTACAGTAGTACAAGTTTATATTCCAACTAGCTCTGCAGATGACGAAGAAATTGAAGAAATGTACGATGAAATCAAAGAAATTATTCAGATAGTGAAGGGAGACGAAAATTTAATAGTGATGGGTGACTGGAATTCGGTAGTAGGAAAAGGGAGAGAAGGAAATGTAGTAAGTAAATATGGATTGGGGCTAAGAAATAAAAGAGGAAGCCGCCTGGTAGAATTTTGCACAGAGCACAGCTTAATCATAGCTAACACTTGGTTCAAAAATCATAGAAGAAGGCTGTATACATGCAAGAAGCCTGGAGATACTGACAGGTTTCAGATAGATTATGTAATGGTAAGACAGAGATTTAGGAACCAGGTTTTAAATTGTAAGACATTTCCAGGGGCAGATGTGGACTCTGACCACAATCTATTGGTTATGAATTGTAGATTTCAGCAGTTGAGTCCCATAGTGCTCAGAGCCAGCCAATTGTAGATTACAACTGAAGAAACTGCAAAAAGGTGGGAATTTAAGGAGATGGGACCTGGATAAACTGAAAGAACCAGTGGTTGTACAGAGTTCCAGGGAGAGCATAATGGAACAATTGACAGGAATGGGGGAAAGAAATACAGTAGAAGAAGAAATGCTAGCTTTGAGGGATAAAGTAGTGAAGGCAGCAGTGGATCAAGTAGGTAAAAAGACAAGGGCTAGTAGAACTCCTTGGGTAACAGAAGAAATATTGAATTTAATTGATGAAAGGAGAAAATATAAAAATGCAGTAAATGAAGCAGGCAAAAAGGAATACAAACGTCTCAAAAATGAAATTGACAGGAAGTGCAAAATGGCTAAGCAGGGATGGCTAGAGGACAAATGTAAGGATGTAGAGGCCTGTCTCACTAGGGGTAAGATAGATACTGCCTACAGGAAAATTAAAGAGACCTTTGGAGAAAAGAGAACCACTTGTATGAAAATCAAGAGCTCAGATGGAAACCCAGTTCTAAGCAAAGAAGGGAAAGCAGAAAGGTGGAAGGAGTATATATAGGATCTATACAAGGGCGATGTACTTGAGGACAGTATTATGGAAATGGAAGGGGATATAGATGAAGATGAAATGGGAGAAATGATACTGCGTGAAGAGTTTGACAGAGCACTGAAAGATTTAAGTCGAAACAAGGCCCAGGGAGTAGAAAACATTCCATTAGAACTACTGATGGCCTTGGGAGAGCCAGTCCTGACCAAACTCTACCATCTGGTGAGAAAGATGTATGAGACAGGCGAAATACTGTCAGACTTCAAGAAGAATATAATAATTCCAATCCTAAAGAAAGCAGGTGTTGACAGATGTGAAAATTACCGAACAATCAGTTTAATAAGCCACAGCTGCAAAATACTAATGCGAATTCTTTACAGACAAATGGAAAAACTAGTAGAAGCCGACCTCGGGGAAGATCAGTTTGGATTCCGTAGAAATATTGGAACACGTGAGGCAGTACTGACCCTACGACTTATCTTAGAAGCTAGATTAAAGAAATGCAAACCTACGTTTCTAGCATTTGTAGACTTAGAGAAAGCATTTGACAATGTTGACTGGAATACTCTCTTTCAAATTCTGAAGGTGGCAGGGGTAAAATACAGAGAGCGAAAGGCTATTTATAATTTATACAGAAACCAGATGGCAGTTATAAGAGTCGAGGGACATGAAAGGGAAGCAGTGGTTGGGAAGGGAGTGAGACAGGGTTGTAGCCTATACCCGATGTTATTCAATCTTTATATTAGGCAAGCAGTGAAGGAAACAAAAGAAAAATTCGGAGTAGGTATTAAAATCCATGGAGAAGTAATAAAAATTCGTTGTTAAATAGGAAATATGTGGAGGTCAGAACATGTTTAAATAAAGCTGAAATCTCTTTGTCAAAACTTCTTTCAATAAGTTGTAGAGATTCTGGAAGGGGAACCTTTGTAAATAAAGGCACCACATCAAAACTAACTAATATATCAGACGGGTTCATTTTCAATGATTTCAGTTTACTAATGAACAGATGGACGGAGTCGCCATGGGTAGTCCCTTATCCCCTCTGGTGGCCAATTTATTTATGGAGGACTTCGAGGAGAAGGCGCTTGAACCTGCTGACTTGAAACCCACGGTATTCTGGAGGTATGTTGATGATACCTTTGTAGTTTGGCCCCATGTTGAAGACAACTTGCAAGACTTCTTAAGACATCTGAACTCCCTCCACGATCAAATAAAGTTCACAATGGAAATTGAAAAGGAGGGATGCCTTCCATTCTTGGATGTTTTGGTTCGGTGCAGAGAAGATGGCACTTTGGGACATGAAGTGTATAGGAAGCCGACACACACCAATCTGTGTTTACGTGCAAATAGCTGCCACCATCCTGCCCAGACAATGAGTGTTCTCCGAACTTTGACTCACAGAGCGCATATTATTTCTGACGAAAGCAGTCTGCTAGATGAACTTTCCCACTTACAAAGAGTGTTTGAAGACAATGGGTACTCTCCACAACAAATTCAGAGGGCACCGAAAATGAAACCGAAAGAGGCCACCAAGAAAGCAGAAGAAGATGAAGAAACCTTTAAATCGATGGCCTTCCTGCCATATGTGGGTAGCCTCTCATCAAAAATAGGACGCATTCTCGGCAGACACAAAGTAAAAGTGATTTTTCGTCCTCCACCTAAGACAGCTGCACTCGTAGGCTCCGTCAAAGATGATTTGCTGCTCCGAAAATCTGGAGTTTATAAAATTCCATGTGAATATGGCCTTTCTTACATCGGACAAACAACTCGTACTGTCCAAGAAAGATGTACAGAACACCAGAGGTACGCACGACAAGTCGGCAGTGGCAGAGCACTGTATTGATAATGGTCACAGTATGTTGTATGACAACGTCGAAATTTTGGCAACTACATCGTCCTTTTGGGACTCGATAGTAAAGGAGGCAATTGAAATTCGCTTGACGACAAACTTAATTAATAGAGACACTGGTTTCACTCTTGATAAATCCTGGAATCCGGCACTCGCTGTAATAAACTCGCAAAGACGTCGTCACAGTGCAGCTCACAATGATATATCGATATGCCAACAAACATCAACTGCAGAGTCATAGATACAACTCTCGCACTATGCACGTCTCTGCCGCCGACCAACGTCTCTGGCGCATTTGCATCTGTGGTCGTATGCGCAGTCGCGCGGTACAACAGTATAAAGGGACGAAGCGAGCACTGGAGCGGCAGTCTTGCGGCTCACGCTAAAGATGGCTGAACGTTATACAGCCAAAATATTAGAAGAAGAAGGAGATTTCTTGCGGTTGCACACCCGAAACTTAATGGAACTTTGAGGTTTGTCGATGACATTGTAATTCTGTCAGAGACAGCAAAGGACTTGGAAGAGCAGTTGAACGGAATGGACAGTGTCTTGAAAGGAGGGTATAAGATGAACATCAACAAAAGCAAATCGAGGATAATGGAATGTAGTCGAATTAAGTCTGGTGATGCTGAGGGAATTAAATTAGGAAATGAGACACTTCAAGTAGTAAAGGAGTTTTGCTATTTGGGGAGCAAAATAACTGATGATGGTCGAAGTAGAGAGGATATAAAATGTAGACTGGCAATGGCAAGGAAAATGTTTCTGAAGAAGAAAAATTTGTTAACATCAAGTATAGATTTAAATGTCAGGAAGTCGTTTCTGAAAGTATTTGTATGGAGTGTAGCCACGTACGGAAGTGAAACGTGGACGATAAATAGTTTAGACAAGAAGAGAATAGAAACTTTTGAAATGTGGTGCTACAGAAGAATGCTGAAGATTAGATGGGTAGATCACATAACTAATGAGGAGGTATTGAATAGAAGAGGATCTTGTGGCACAACTTGACTAGATGAAGGGATCAGTTCATAGGACATGTTCTGATGCATCAAGGGATCACCAATTTAGTACTGGAGGGCAGTGTGGAGGGTAAAAATTGTAGAGGGAGACCAAGAGATGAATACACTAAGCAGATTCAGAAGGATGTAGGCTGCAGTAGGTACTGGGAGATGGAGAAGCTTGCACAGGATTGGGTAGCATGGAGAGCTGCATCAAACCAGTCTCAGGACTGAAGACCACAACAACAACAACAACAACAGGTGACTGATACTTACAAAATCTGGACAAAGTAGCCAAGAGGAAATGATCCTCCACAATAGTGCCCTCCACGAGTAGGTCTTGACATGTCCTTATAGTGTCAAATTCACTACCGTAATGGCACAAAGAAGACAAAAAAAAAGACACTTTCACAAAATTTTGAATAGACACTGAAATGACATGGCAGTAACAGCAAGGTACTACAAGACTAAATAACAAGATATATATGATCAATCATGCACTATGAAAGTAACGTGGAATTATACACAACTGAATCCTACAAATCTGGGGGAGTCTGAGCAATGGCTTGTAAAGCACAAGCAGTAGTCCAAGAGGAAAAAATTAAATTGTTTCTCACATGATCATGTGTAAACCTGATAGCAGATTTGTTGGTGAAGCCACTGATGTAGAAAAGAAAGCTGTGGAGTTTGTTATGGAAGTAAATCGTTTCATTGACAAGCATAATTTTACATAATTGTAGATAATTAATGCAGATCAAACAAGATTTGCTAAAGTGCTACTTTCAGGGAGAGCCTTTGCTGTTAAGGGAGCAAACATGATTTTTGGTGTCATAGGTTCGCTTGCAGCAATCACATATTCACACATGATAATGTCTGTTATTGTAGTTCTGCCACATATGTAGGTACTTGTCTTGGAACCCATTGGGAAATTTCTAGCAGGTGTGACACTTGAATTTTCCAGTGTGAAAGCATATACTGGCAAATCACCAAACATGACAAAAAGGGACTTGACAGTGTTGCTGGAACAGTTGTTATGGCCAGATTTGCAGGACAGCAATGAATTCCTCTTTTGGTTGATTCTTGGGCAGCAAATAAAGATGATGCTCTATTCAATGAGGCAATTCCAGTAGTTGTTTAATTTCACAAGAAGCTGATCCCTGCAAAATGTACTGAATTGGTTCAACCAGTGGGTATTTTCTTTTTGTATCCATTCAAAAGTGTGGTATGATTCATCACAGATTTGGTAGTGTTCTTAACCATAGGTAAAAATATATCTAAAAACAAAGATGATGTGACTTACACATCATCTTTGTTTTTATCTCTATCTTTGTTTTTAGATATATCTTTGTTTTTAGATATATTTTTCCCACGTGGAATGTTTCCCTCTATTATATTCTAACCATAGGTAAAGTGTGGCAAAGAGTACTATTTATTTACATTCAGTCTTTTGTGCACTTAAAATTTTCGACAAATAGATACAAACAATTGATCTAATATGCTTTCTTCAAATGTGGTTATCCCAAGGAACATCTAGAATCATTTCAATTGCCGTCCGAATATTGTTTTGAGAGTGGTTTAGAAGTAGAATGTTTCAAAGAAGACTGTGTTCAGCTTACCTTCATTCAGTGTGCTCACTGTGAAAGATGTTTATTCTTAGACCATGGATAACTTACCGATCTTTATGTCTAAAGTGCCCTCGGTGCAAAATGTATGAGGGCATGTTGAAAAGTAATGCCTCTGAATTTATCTTGTGAGAACTTGTAGAGCTTTATAAATAAAGCAAACATTTGTTCCCATTCTACATATTTATTCTTCATGTCTACATATTTGCAAATCTCTGCCACTAAAAGGGCTCTGAATTATAGAGTGTAATGTGGTAGTATGTAACATAACTATGTTGGTGTGTCAGAAACAGCTTGCTGTAATCGAGTTTCAAATTTGAAGAGTTTGTCAACACATGGAGTATCCTCTCCTTCAGCATGACGATGCCAGACCACACGTGAACAATGCGACATAAACAACAATCTGGTGGCTTGAGTTCACTGTCATCGATCATCTTCCGTACAGTTCTGACTTGACCCCATCTGTTTTTCATCTGTTTCTAAAACTTAAAGAAAAGCTTCAAGGACTTCACTTTGATTTTGATGAAGCAGTGCAAGCAGAGCTGAGGTTGTGGCTCCATTAACAAAGTCAGTCATTCTACAGTGACAATAGTAACAAACTGGTATCTTGTTGAAAGAAAAGTGTTCATCACTCTGGTAGCTATGTTGAGAAATAAATACGTAGACCTGAGGAGTAACGATATAAAACGTATTTAAAAATCACGCCCCCAATGTTTATATTCGTCACTTAAACATTACTGAGTGTGTTTGCTTGTCCATTACAGTATTCAGCTGTATTTGGACTGATCTGCCTGAGGATTCCTCTGTTTACATTTACTCATAGTCTATATTTGGCAGCTCACAACTCCTGTGTTTCTTGTCCATAGCAGCCCTAATTTGCATGGTATGTATATTTCAATATTGGCTATTCAACACACTGTACAGATTCAGAGTGTGCATGACTACAGTTGGGTACCATTCCTTGCGAGTACTGATTGCACTTACTCACCCAAGATCGTATCACTTTTTAGTGTAGCAGTAGATATTTAAAGAAACAGTGGAAACTCCAAGTAGGAATATCAAGTAGGAATATCTCACTGTAAAGAAGACAGACAGCCACGGTTAAAAGACGCTTGCACAAAGCTTTCGGCCACAGCCTTCATCAGCATAGGGGAAACACACACCATTTATATACACAAGCAACCACACCTCATTCACATATGAGCACCATCTCCAGCAGCTCGGTCCAGAATTCATTCTGTAATTAGGATTTATCTATCAACTGGTAGAATTCATTCCTTTCTTCCTTCCTTTCCAAGCCAGTTACTGTAACAATCTGTAATTCGTACAGCCATTTTTCCTTTTATTATCTTGTCTCCTGTGAATAAAAGAGCCGGATGTGCCCCCAAAGATTGAAAATTCTTTCAGGTTTTGCTGATAATTTTGGTGGTGGTGGGTGTTTTTTTCCCCCAAGATTAAGTAAGACTTTTCTTTGTTTTCTTCTTCCATACATTACAATCTACTGGTTTTCATTTGTATTTTATGAAGCCTTTAAGTGTTTGGTCAGTGGAAAGTTTCAATAATCACTAAATTTCATTTAGTTTTTGCAGTAGTTACCCAATTTTACTCCAATTTCAGTTTGTTGTATGAAAGATTACTATATTTTTCTATGTTCTTTTTACTGGAAAATAGTGTTAATTTGTAATGGAATTTCCATTATTTTATACAGCTAATTTTTATTTTATTAATTTGTGTTGCTGTTTCAGCTTGCCAGTGGTGGTGTTGATTTGGGATTAGTAGCACAGTGCTGCCCACTGCTTGAAAAGCTAATAGTTACTGCAGAACCACTAAGGGCTTGTACTATACGTGCTAGCCCTATATTTCCAAAACTTAAAGATATTAAGGTCATGACTTTTGATATTGGCATGCTCTGAATTGAATTGTTGCAAATTCTCGTATATTGGTTCTTGTGAATTTAAGTTTTCAGATGATTTTATTTCTTTTTTCTAGATTACCTGTCCCGTCTCCTTGGAGTGTGGATCAGTGCTTCTAAGGTCCCAGAATGTTATCCATATTGACATTGTTCGCATAAGAGATCTCACAGATTCCATCTTTTCCTTGTGGCTGCGGCGAAATCCAATGACCTACTTAAAGACAGTGAGTATTGTTGTAAACACACACAGCATTAGGTTATTATTCTGTTTGTAGTTAATATTCACCCATAATAATAACATGGTTTAACAGTTTTAATCTCAGTGCTATTCTATGAAGAACAAAATGGAGGAATTGCAGCAGAAGAGAAGTATGAGGTCATCACTGTATGAGTGAGAATGATGCCTGCATTCAGTGTACATGTGGTAATGAAACAGTGCTTCATGAGAAGAAGATATGAAATTGGGAAGAAAATATTGTGGGTAAACAGTTGGCTGTGGAAAATGGAATTACTCTTCTGAGATTCAACAGAGGCTTAAAAATTATTGCAGTGAGCATTGGTATACATATAATTCTGTAATTTTTTGTGGTTTGGCAAGTCAGCAGTTTAATTAAAGCCATTCTTTGGTTTGAAAACAGTGTGAATCATTGGACTAAACTGCAGTCAATTCAGCTGTTACATGTAAGAAAGGTTAAATATAAGAATTGCTGAAACAAAGATTTGTAGGATGTTAAACAAGCATCAGACAGGTTTTTGAGTTTAAAAAAAAATGAAACTGTTTGCAAGTAAGCTTTCCTAATAAAAAAGAGGCAGTTTTTCTGTGGAAACTGTTAATAATACTGTATGATATCTCCTAACATATGATAATGACTATGATTTTTTTTTTTTTAAAGAACTTCATTAGCAGTAGTGAAAACCTCAGGCCAACAAAATTAACTCTGTCTAGTGGCAAGGATACATTTTGCAGTTACAGGGTAACTATAGTCTGATTTAAAGTAGTTGTCACTTGACGTTTGCGCTGCGAAGTTGCGGCGTTGTCACGTCAAGTACTGGCTGGAGGCAGCCGCCTCAGCGCATCGCTACCCCCGGCGATAGAAAATCGTTTTAAAGCCTGTATCTTCTACAAAAAGTAAGTAAAAAATTTCAAACCCACATATGATGTATATCTCTACAATGTCTCTCAATCAAATATCTATTCTTAATTTTAATTAGGACAAGAGTTACGTTAATTTGTTTGAAACCATTTAAATTCTCAATTTCGCAAACAGCTTCTAACTTATCACGTCATTACTGAAAAACTATTGGTGTCACAGCAAAATATTTTTTTCCATTCATTAACAAAATAATGCACTCGGCAAAGAATCCTTAAAAGTTTTCGTAGTGCATCATGTTTCTTGTATATAAATTTCTGAAAACAGAATTTTTAAGCAACCCTATCAGTACTGAACTCGAAACAAGTATGACGTTTAAAATCTCTATCTCCTATACATATTATGTAAATATTTTGAAATTTACGTACAGTATCGGTCTCAGTGGTATCTATAAGCAAATCAAATATCTTTTCTTAATTTTAATTAGGGCCGTTGTTACATTAACTATTGAAGTGTGAGAAATTTTCACATCCGGAAAAGTTTTCTTCTTTAGATTGCAAATCTCGAAAACTATTACACACATTGAATAACATCTTCGTGTATATACAAAATGAAATAGAATTAAAATTCAGTCTAACTTACCGTATAGAGATGTCGAGAGCTGGCCAAACAGTATTTCTTAGTCTCACAACAAGAATAAGAATTAATCGAAATAAATTCACAAACACACTATTTAATGGCAGTAAGTACACTACACACTAATCAGACAATGCGAAAACACCGCTTAATTCAGAGTCAGAGTCAGTGGAACTATCCGTGTCGCTGCTCGTATTGACAGATATAATCAAGTCTTCGACACTTTGTTGTAAGATACCTTCATTGTTCCATGCGTCCTGTATCACTCCTTTCACGTGATGCGCTACCTTCTGCCAGTCTTCCGATGTCACAATTTCAACTGCCTCTTTCAAAAGGCGTTCCACTTCGGTTAATGTGAATTTCTTACTTTCTTCAGCAATATGCCGCTTAACCTGAGCCCAAATCAGCTCTATTGCGTTGAAATGGCAATGGTAAGGAGGCAATCTGAGCACTTTATGCCCGTATTTTTTTGCTACTTCATCCACAATGTAAATCGGTTTCTTTGGCTTGTGTTGCGATACAAGTTCTAATAATTCTGCCCTTGTAAAATTACTGTCGAACTGCACCTTATGTTTCTGTAACCAGCTAACAATGTCGTTTCTCCTCGTTGCCTTTGTGGGTGCTTTGTCTTGTATTACTGAACGATAAGGAGCGTTATCCATAACAATGACAGAGTTTCTTGTTAAGTTCTGGAGCACACAGTCTTCAAACCATTTCACAAAAGTATTGTGGTTCATCTCTTCGTGGTAGTCGGAGGTCTTATTTGAACTGAATAGTAGCAGACAATTTGGAATGAAACCTTTTGAATTTCCGGCATGTGCTACAATTATCCTTTTTCCTCTGCCGATCGGAGCTGCCATACTTCCGCTGATGGTACCGTCTGTCCAGCCTTTTTTTAAACTGTGTCCTGCATTCACCCACGTTTCATCAAGCCAAACGATATCATCAAAATTGGTCCCCACTATTTCTCTAAGAAAGCGGCATCGCCAGGCTGCAATATCTTGGCGTTCCATTAGTAACTTTCTGCCAGAGATGGATTTATAGCGGAATCCTAACATTTTCACGACTCGTAACAAAGACGATTTACTACCCTGAAACAGGTCAGCCACTGTGAGGGTAGCATGTAGTTTTTTGAGTGCTGGATACTCCTTCCTCGAATAAAATGCATATATTTGACGACGAATACCATCTTCCTGAAAAGAGTCAAGTTTTGTGACCCTCTTCTCCAGTCGCCTCTTTTTCCCAGGTGTCTCCAATTTAGTTGATTCACTTGAGCCTTCTTTCATGAATTTCTCCTTGCAGATTCTTATTACTGATCGTTCGCTAACTTGCAGAGCAGCTGCAGTTCGCTCCACCACCTTATCCAAAGGAACGAGAGGCCTTCCTGCCTCCCTCTCTCTCTCAAAATACTCCCTTAAGGAACACATGTATTCACGCGCCTGACTGCGTATAACGACGCCATGTCCGCCACTTTTTGGAGGTTTCCGAGGAGTGTGCAGCCTCGGCCTCCCTCTCTTGCGACTGCTTCCATCAGACATCGTAAACACGCGAAGCTACAAGTCACTCAAATCTCTCACCCGCACGTCTACAACGGCTCGCTGAGGACTGGCTGGCACAATGCCTTAGTCAGCTCGGCAGAGCGAAGTGGCAACGCAGTGGCAGCCGACAGCGCCGGCTGCCATTGGTTTATTGGTGGTGGGAGCCCTGCAGCACGTTGCCTGTCAAGTGACAACTACTTTAAATCAGACTATAATCATGAGTTCACTCCTGTTTATTATGCAAATGGATTTCACACCTGTTAATGTTAGGATTCTTGTAAATGTCCTGATGAGTATGTGTGACATAGGATTGCAACTGTATGCAGGAACTTAACTTTCTTAAATGATAATTCAGCTTATTTCACCATAACATGGGAGAGGAGTCACACCACAGCACTCTTAAGATTGGCCACACTACATGTCATCATACAGCAATCCTGAGTCATCTGAGGAACTGGAGGGATGGATTATTGGCCTGACCTTGAACTAGTCAGAGTACGGAGAATTGCCTGATCAAGAGTCTGCCGCAGATGAGCTCATTTAACACAGTTCTATCAGCAAGCATTGTGCCATCATCTTCCCACACACCACTGACTGGCTGTAATCACATTTTTAACATACTTGGTTCAATCTCTGTCAAACTATTTTTACAAAAAAATGACACTTTTGATCATGTTGTAAATTCAGAATCATCTAAAACAGTGCATTGCTTTGCTTCATCTTACAGTGGAGAACTACTTGCTTTTGTGTCACAGTCCCCCCCCCCCTCTAAGTGAAGAAAGGTGTGTGTGTGTGTGTGTGTGTGTGTGTGTGTGTGTGTGTGTGTGTGAGCGTGCGCGCACGCATGCACATACGTGCATGTATGTATTTTCATATTAATTTTATTTTCATTTTTTAGAAAAAGATTTTTGTGTTGAATTTCATTCCTGGTAACAGCCAAATTGTAAATGTCTGTATCTATATATTTGTGGGAAAGTGTTGCAGTTGTAACTAAATACGAGAATTGCTTTTTTACAGCTACTTCTGGGATACGTGGAACTGACAAGAAAGAGTGCAGAACTGCTACTGGATACCTGCCCACAATTGACAAGGCTCGGTTATCTTGGCAGTTGGGACATTAGATCCTGGGAATGTAGACGACTTAAAGAACGAGTTGTGCAGGAGAATTACGATGTCCACCTGCTTCTGTACTCACGGAGTGGAATCAGTGTAAGCACAATAGTTGAAGAAATGAGTACTGATGAGGAACGTGCCATTGTGGAGCTGTAGCAGATACAATTATACTAAGAAAGCATTTCTATGTACATCAAGTGTTTTAAATTTTGGGGAAGATTATAAGCATCCCAGGCAATATCATGTAATTTCTAAATTCTGAATTTAATATGTTGTTCAAGGGAGAAGCTTTCATATAATTATAGTGTTGGAGATACTGTTATTTAAGTCACCTAAATGTTTTTTGGAAGCAGTATGCTCATAAGACTATAATTTAATATGCCAAGAACAACATAATTTAAATATCTGTTGGAATTTCCTAAAATGGCACTTGTTCTCAAACAAAATATTATTTTATTTTCTGAGAACTATTTGATCAGTGAACAAAATGATTACAGGTTACTTGTTTTCCTCAATGTATGGAAATAGTAATCAATCCTGAAACTAAAGATACTATTAGATACACATTAAAAAACTGGAGGAAGGCAGTTAAAGTTACACAAAATAATGTGTATCAATAGGTGTTACAAAGGAGTTTTGGTTTCATGGCCATCATCATTGTTGGTAAAGATGTTTAATATTTGCAGCTCAATCTTTTACAGTTAAATCTTCTTATCCAAATACTTCAGGGGAAATATCTTTTGAGTGTTCGTCATTAACATTGGATAGCAGTACTGGTACAAAAAATATTTACCAGAAAACTATCCAAAATTATGACCAAAAACCTTAGCTCCATATATTGTACTCATGTTCACCATATGAAGTCATATTACAATGGTCAGATATTATGTATTTGTTACATTGTTAACTAAAAATATTTTAAATGAACTTTTAGTTTGCAGGAAGTATTGCAGAATATGTAATGGAACCAAAAATTTTTCTTCAGACATTTTTTATGTAATAGTAATGAAAAATGAGAGGAGAAAACAAAGCTGAAAGTTTATGTTCTCTAGTTATCAATGTGTTGAGAAGAACAGAAACTTCAAGATATTCTCTTAAAGACCCCCTGTAAAATTGTCACATTTGGAAAACAGATGTTAGCTGACTACTTTTAATCATTGTGTTTAATGCCCGTCTGTAAAAGTTGTGCAGGAGCCTTTAGAAATGATGCTTTGAATGATATTGGCTCTCGTAACATATCGTCTAATGTAGCATTGAGATATTGCTTTGTTGTAAATCATATTTAGAACTCAAAACAGATACTTTAGAAATATATCCCCAAATCAGGGCCCTTGAAGTCAAGGGCGTAAATCAGCTGACATTGATTCCACATCTTAGTGCCACATTCTAATGTTTATATATTTCATGTTTGACAGGGCATATTTTTGGCAGACTGGTAATATTGACATACACTTCCTGCTGTTGGCTGTGGAGGTGAACGTGTTACGGCATAATCAGTGCTGCTTCATTTGTTGAACTGATTCATAATTATGACACCAACTTGTGGATTGATATAAGAGTTCCAGAAATATATGATATCTCAAGATTTACAAAATCTGTATTTTGCAGCTTATTTTAATTACCAGTGAAATTTTTTACCTTGAACTGATGTTTACAAACTCAAGGGTATGGTTTAAGCAGGATTATTTAATATGTGCTGTTATAATGCACCCTTCAGTTTACCTTCTTAGCATTATCAATAATATAATATCTCCCAGAAGGAATTGGATTATCATTTTGGTAGTTAAAAGTTTGACGATAAATCCAAGCATGTGGTGTGTGTCTTCAGCAGTTGCACAGAGAGATGTTGTGTAACTGTAAAACTAAATAGTACCCATCTCCCATCACATAATATAAAACAGGGGAAAATGTTGTATGTATGGTATCACATGCACATTTTCATTCAGAACATCTAATTTAAAACCTCACTGTCCTATTTTCAGGCTCGTAACATCAACTTTCCTGATCTTTCATTGTGTCTCTGAAACCAAACAATTTGTAGCTGCCTTGCTTAGGCTTGAATATCACTAGGTATGTCTAAATGCACTTTAAAATTATATTCTTCTGTTGTAGACTTAAATGAAATCAAGAGAGAAATTTGAAAGAAACTGACTTTGTATGTCTGCCATAGGAAACTTGAAGAGGATGCAAGGATTCTGCTGGCCCCAATAAGAAACTCCTTGTTATGCCATCATTGTGACACACTTTCCATTATTGTTTTTCTGTGAGGAAATAAAACTCTGTTACCTACCACATTTATGGTGTCCTTTCCTTCTAAGTTATTTAAGTGATTCTTACAAGAATAATCTCAAGTATCTGCTAAAAGTAATAATTACAAGGCCAAGAGAGCACAGTACTCACATTTAAGGCAAAGTGCTACTTTAACAAAGGTGCATCCTCGTCCTTCCTCCCCGCGTGTGTGTGCTTGGCACACACACACACACACACACACACACACACACACACACACACACACACACACACACACATCTTATGTATAGAACCAAGGTGTTACTGAGAAGCAAGTACGATGAGTGGAGAAAGAAGGGGAAGAAAATGAGCCAGAAACCTGACAGCTTAGGTTCTACATATCTAAACTTATAGCTGAACATGAACCACCTATCCAAATTGTAGGTGATGTGACTCATTTTCCCCATCACATAAACTATTTATTTTGTACTGATGACTTTCCATTGTCCACTGATAAGAAGTTTGCATGCAATCTTAACTTGGCCACCTTCCTTCCTCTATTACTCAGTGTATCTCAGATATTTGATATACTAGAATTTGAATTTGTTTGTAAAGATTCACTAATTGTTATCATATTCACAGAATTATTTTAAACATTTGTGACTTTCTACAGCCAGGAAACTACAGCAAGAATTGATATCAGGCAAAATTACTACTTGCATTTCCATTTTTAAAAAAAAAGTATAGTAAAAAACTATACAATCTTAATCATGTGCTTTGCTTTATGATGTTCCTTGTCCATTCTATGTTGTGAGGAGCATTTTACAATGCAGCAGTAGCATATAATTACTCACTTGAAAGACTGAACTGCAATCAGCACAAAGAGCAATAGGAATTCTTGTATCATGCTCCTCGTGAATCTACAGAACAGAACGTAATAGATAAATTGCCACTGCAAGGCTACCTTCATTTTGCCCTCCCATCTAATGACTATTATTTCCTTACATGTTCTTTCACTTTCTAATTTGTAATTGAATGCTATCCACAAAGTTATGCTAATACATCTTGTTACACATAGTAATATATTGTTCTGAGGGTACAATTTACCTAGAAATGAAGAACATTGTAACCTACAATTTAACCCAGTCTTTATTACTTTTTAATCTCAATATGTATTCAACAGTTTTCATACTAGACAAAATTTTAAAGTTTAAATTTTTGATAAATTATCTATCTTTTACTACAGTACACTTCTGAATCTTTAACTATAGGTAAAATGTTTAAATAAAACAACTTAAATTTGCTATAGTAATGTTGAACAAAAATTGATATCATGATGCATGTTAAGAAAATTTAGCCACATTTTAATGTTGATGAGCTCACAGGTTACAGTTTTCCATAATTTACAGTGAGAGTGTTCTCTTACATTTTTTAAAAATATAATTTACAGAAATATGTAAAGTTGCACTGTTGTGTGTCTTGTTGGATATTTAAATAAAAAAAATGTTGTTAGAAAGAAGAAAGTTAGTCATAGAATCACAGTGCACCAAAACCTCAATGATATGATTAAGCAGGGTTGCCCCAAGTTCTGGAAATCAGGGAATTTCAAACGTATCAAGGAAATAAGGAAAATATCAAGGAAATTTGGAAAAAAAACCTGGAAAAGTCTCATTTTTGTTTTAGTAAATGAAACAGTTTGTTTACTGAGATCTCATGCATTGTCACTAGCTGAGTGCCATGTACTGCTTCCCTAATCCCTCATTCTTACTGCGTCTCCTCCTCCTACCTTTCTCTTCAGCTTGCAGTTGGTGCTGCCACCACTTCTTGCAGCTAGCCTAGTAGCTACCAACAAGAGGTGTCAGAAGTGGTGTGTTTGGATCTGATTCTCAGAAACTGCTGATGGAGCGGCCAGAGATGGCGGCCATGTGAGCGTGGGTTGTGTCTGAGTGATTATGTGAAGGTGTGTGCACTCTCATTTTCTGACAGAGGCTGTGGCCAAAAATTTAGTTGTGAGAGTGTGAGTACAATCCCTGTCAGCGGCTCAATGATCATCTTCACAGTGTGTTATTACCTATCCTCATTAGAATTGACTCTTAAAGTATTCACACAAGTTATCTGTTGTGTAGGCTGATCACTGCGGTCTCGTTTGCCACTAATGTGCAGGCCCTGCCCATCGGATCTAGTCTCACTGATCTTCCCACAGGCTGGGTCTGTATATGTGTGCTATAATGCAGCAGATTTTCGCGACTTAGCCGTGGACCCAGGACTGTGGTGCTCCTCAGCAGGCCAGACACCACGGGTGACGGATTTCGGGAATTGCGACTGTCTCACCACAAGTACATTGTACAGTGCACTGTTTTATAGACATTTTATTTATTCTAGTACTTTTTGGCACTTTAAAGTAGTTCGTATATTAGAATGTATGAACAGTAAGAAGAAGAAAATTGTGGCAGTCACTGGCGGTTTTACACTATGTACTCATATATTTCTCGAAAGAAAAATCACACAATACCTGTAAAATGAAATGATTGAGTGGCATTGATGGCCGGGAGACCTCATATGGGGAAGTTCTGCTGCCAGGTTGCAAATCTTCGTGCAGGTGATGCCACATTGGGCGACTTGTGTGTCGCGGATCATAAAATGATGATGCAGACAACACAACACCCAGTCCATGAGCAGAGAAAATCTCCAACCAGGCCAGGAATCAAACTCAGGCCCGCTGCTGGTAGGCACACATGTTACCACGCAGCTAGTCATGCGGCCACGCAAAACCTCTAAAATAATAGGCGTAACACAGTGGGTAATAACTGACAATAACCAACGTAGTAGAACCAACATATTATTGGTGGCCGTGTATAGTGTTGGTTTACACAACTGTTCCCCACCTTATACACTTCTTTCTAGAGGCCTGCTTTTTTCTGGGGTTATTTCTGAAATCAGTGAAAGTATTTTAAATATGTCTTGTGCCTCCAAGGAAATGCGTGTTTTTGTCACCAAATGTCTTTCGTTTCATTGAAATAAAATAATATCAGTGGTCTTGATGAAACACACATACCATTTGGCTTGTTTTCTCCAACTAAAAACATTTCATTACAAAAGATGTTGATGTTAGTACTTAATAGTTTTGCTCACAAGTTTAGAAATACAGAAGTTCCTACCCCCTTTTTTTCCCAACTTGTGTCTTTACTTAACCCTGAAATCTCAAAATTTATCAGGGTAAAATGCTAAAACTTTTCTGGAAACCAGGGAAATATCAGGGAATTTCACTTGGGGAAACTTGTGGCAACCCTGTTAAGTTTCCTGAGATATTAAACTACACAATGTATGTTTTGAAATGTCTGTCTGTTAGTCAATACTTCTTCCTCAGGAGCTGGAGATCTAGACAGACAATGGATGACTGATGGGAGTCTGCAGGTACATATGGCTGTGACAAAAAACATATAGACAGACTGCTGAAGAAAACCAAGAAGCTCTTTCCTTCCTCTCCTTCCCTTTTTTAATATTAATTTGTGATAAAGCAGATTCATTTTTTGTTTCAAATAAGATTCTATCATGTATATGAAGGTAATAGCATTTATAAAATTAATAGCCGTACATTGACTGAACAAATGTGTATACCAGCGCCACATAAAATAGACAAATGACTGGCACCTAGTCATGGGGGAAAAGGTGCATTGATTGAATATAGATCATGTTTGAATACTTGAATAACACTTAACAGACACACAGGTAAATTTGACAAAGGAAACAATGCCTCAGAACAGCTACACTTTCAATACACTCCCTAAAAGAATGTCTGTCATGTAAGCAGATAGTGGAGTGTCATAAGAAATATAAATAATGTAATATAATGAGTTCGGTGTATATTCAAAACCAAACTACTGGTGACTGAAAGAGTGAAATGACTGCCTGACTATGGCTCACTGACTACATATAACATAGACTGAACAACTATTTGTCACCAAGTTTACAGCCTCACTGATAAAAATCTGTCACTGAGTGGCTCTCTCACCACCCATCATTGGCTACTGACACAAATGGATGTCTTCTAAGAAAGTGCTCTTGCCATTATCTGGCATACACTAATGGTAGTCTTCTATTTAGGTATGCATAACAAGACAACAAAGTGCTCGAGATTGTGGTGGCAGTGTTTCGGGAAACTGCGTGTTTTTCCAACTAATGGCTTGTTTTGACACCCGTGGTTTCTTGCAGAAAGATCTACAAGCTGGCAGTACCTGGTTTGGCATTAAAATATATAAAATCAAACCCTGACATTATCAATATCATACTTTGTATCAACCCAATTGAGGTAGTGGGCAATCTACAGATATCATTGATTGTTTTGAATATACAACCCTGTTGTGCATAATTAACATCTTAAAGTTAAGTGTTCAATTAGTGACACATTTATTTACATCAAAAGATATGTCATTCAACACTCATTCATTGCTTCACACTATATTACAATCCTAATTGAAATGTTGGCACATTAGAGATTGGATGACACCTGCAATATCTGACCAAGTCTTGGAAGCAGTATGCTACAGTGTCTATCAACAGTACTTGCAGTTTTGCTTCCTGCGGGTAAGTACTGCCCAGCCATTCTGTCTCCTTGTAATTTTACAATATTCTCAAGTGAATTGTCCTTTTGATTAGAGTAGTCGATTGCAAGTTTTTTACTCATTGTGTACCTAATTTCCTCCTGATAATCACAATATCCACAGAAAGCATTCTTTCTCTATTACAGAGAAGATCATTTTCTCAGTCTCACTGTCAGAGATGATGAGTCGTGGATTCTGTTTATGAACTATATGAATGTTGTGACAAACACCAGTTCACTCTGAGAACTTTTGAAACTCTATCACACTCCTTCCAAGAACTTTATTTTCAGTGTCTTTTATTCACAAATGGCAGATTACTGTTTGAGTTTATACAACAGGATGCAATAATAAATTCAAAAGCACACATTAAAACATTAAGAAAGCTACAAAAACTTGCCACAACAATTTATGTGGCATGTTGAGTTCCAGCATGTTTCTACGAAATGTTGCCAAGTTTCGGATAGGGGACATCCTATTCAATTTTCACTATAACTCACTCTTTGACCTGCCTCCTTATTCCTAATGAATCCTACTCCTGTTATACCATTTTCTTCTGTTGCTGATATCACCTAATATTTATCTGACCAGAAATCCTTCTCTTCTCTCCCTTTCTCTGACTTTACTGTATATAGATTGAGCCTTTGTACAGGGCTATTACAAATGATTGAAGTGATTTCATAAATTCACTGTAGCTCCATTCATTGACATATGGTCACGACACACTACAGATACGTAGAAAAACTCATAAAGTTTTGTTCGGCTGAAGCCGCACTTCAGGTTTCTGCCGCCAGAGCGCTCGAGAGCGCAGTGACACAAAATGGCGACAGGAGCCGAGAAAGCGTATGTCGTGCTTGAAATGCACTCACATCAGTCAGTCATAACAGTGCAACGACACTTCAGGATGAAGTTCAACAAAGATCCACCAACTGCTAACTCCATTCGGCGATGGTATGCGCAGTTTAAAGCTTCTGGATGCCTCTGTAAGGGAAAATCAACGGGTCGGCCTGCAGTGAGCGAAGAAACGGTTGAACGCGCGCGGAAAAGTTTCACGCGTAGCCCGCGGAAGTCGACGAATAAAGCAAGCAGGGAGCTAAACGTACCACAGCCAACGGTTTGGAAAATCTTACGGAAAAGGCTAAAGCAGAAGCCTTACCGTTTACAATTGCTACAAGCCCTGACACCCGATGACAAAGTCAAACGCTTTGAATTTTCGGCGCGGTTGCAACAGCTCATGGAAGAGGATGCGTTCAGTGCGAAACTTGTTTTCAGTGATGAAGTGATGGGGTTATGTGAAAGATTCAGTGTTTAAACCTCCTCTACCAAGAAATGTGCCAGAACTGCGAGCTTGCATCAACGATGCTTTCGAACTCATTGATGCGCCGAGTGTGGGAGGAACTTGATTATCGGCTTGATGTCTGCCGAATCACTAAAGGGGCACATATTGAACATTTGTGAATGCCTAAAAAAACTTTTTGAGTTTTTGTTTGTATGTGCAAAGCATTGTGAAAATATCTCAAATAATAAAGCTATTGTAGAGCTGTGAAATCGCTTCAATCATTTGTAATAACCCTGTACTTCCCTCTTCATATTTTCTAGTTTCCCAATCCCATTCAGATTTCTGCCATCCCTCATTCTGACTTATAAAATGTGAAAATTTCAGTAGTTTTTAGTCTCTTTCCTACGATCACCTCCCCCTTGGCACTACCATCACAGAGATCTGAACAGGGGACTAATCAGGAGTATTTTTGCCAATGAAGAGATCATCATGACTCATTTTTTCAATTAGTTTTGTTCTCATTGTGTACCCAATTTCCTCCTGACAATCACAATATCCACAGCATTCTATTCTCTATTACAGAGAATGATCATTTTGTGTGGATACACATTATCTGTCTTTAATGTAGAGGTTTCCATTACCTTTTACATCCCAATACATTGCTTGTTCTTCTGTTTTTATTGCTATTTTCTCACCCTAAAGACAAGAGGGTACTGGAACCTCTAATCTGCTCCTGTGGCCTAATTGACAAGACTGTTTGGCAGAATCAAAATGACCCTTCATACTGTAAATCTCCCACCAATTGCTCATTGTCTTCATTCAGAATCTGATCAGTGGCTGCGATCAAACCTAGAATCCATGACATTTTGATTAAGAATCAAAGAACTACCTCTAGACCACGTGGGATTTAAGAATTTCATGGCATAGGCAGAGTTCAAATCTTTCTCGCGTATTCATCCAGGTGGCAGCATTGAGAAAGCATGATATTTCAGCAAGCTGGTTTCTTGCAATCAAGCTTTCCTGATGACATTCTGTTGGATGGTGCCTTTTCAGTTCAAGATACTAACGCAATGCAGCAAATTCTGCTGTGGTATCTGTTTGCGACTAGCCTTAAGAACATTTTCTGATAAATTACAGGAGTGGCCAATATCAGTAGATTTTCAATTTCCTGCCTGAAGTCTACCATGAACTGAAACCTGTTACTAATTTTTGCACCAGAATATGAAACTGCTGTCAGGGTCAACATTTCGCTCTGTTCAGTAACACACCTATATATATGACTTTGGCTATGGGTAAAGGAAGTTATAACATGAATTAGTTATTAAAAATTGAATTTTTTGACACACCATCCTGTCCAACAGTAGTGGTAATATTCTGTCTACAATAAATTACCTTCAAAATCATCATTATTAGTACAATGAGAACTGACACACCAATATTTGACTCATTACTTACTGAAATCCTTATTGTTCATACCACAACAACTAATTCTCCTGCTCAGTAGAAGGATTTCTATCATTGTAGTTTGTAAAAGGTGGTAGGTAGGAATTATTACTAGCTCACAACTGCATTGTTTTCTTTTCTTTTGTGTTTCTTTATTGCAATTTATCATGAAAATGATCCACGGAATGTGAAAGTAACTAACTAATCATACAAAGTTGGATGTGGCGCTGATGAGTTAGCAGGATAATCAGTCCAGTCAAATCGTGCTCAGAAAGGCCAAATAGCGAAAAGTTTTATACAAGGTTTTTATATTTATTTAGAAGACAACATGTTTTCTTGGATGCTGGATCCGATTTTTCAAAGTCTCACCACAGTTTCGGCCTGGAAATGGGACAAAAGAAAAATGGAAAAACTGGGACGTTTTTGTTATTTGTAACTCTGAGATGACGCAATTTTCGGCAACGTTGAGTAAATTTGAAAATAAAGAGAACAAGAATTTACCACAAAATAGGTCTTTGGAACCTATTTCGTCAGGCCAAACATATTGAAGTTAGATTTTGAAACTGAGGAGATGGGCTATCGCAAGACTTTTCCCTAAGCACCTTATAAATGAAATGTTGCATCTGAAACAAACCAAGAAAAAAGATGTGATGAACGTTGAACGATTCACGTACCAAATAATAAACTATTTGAAAGCATATATAGTGTTATTCTTGTCAGTGTTTATTTAAGCTAACTAAAAATTGAAAGTTACAAAACCGCCGCTAGAAAAACAAACGTGAATAATTTTGGCATGAAATGTTGTATTAACCATTTCAAATTAAGTATGATTGGCTGACATAAACCAAAGAACTGCGAAATAATGTATGTACGAAAAAATGCTATCTACTTTTCAGCCTCATACGAAAACTGCTGAACTTATGCATGTTTTGTCAGAAAACTAATTTTCTACGAGACAGCATAACAGAATAAAATGCAGCAGAACATTTTCTACTGGTTAGAAATAAGGTGAGCTATTTTCTGACAATTATTTTTATAGCAATTTTCTGATTAGTTTAATTTTTGCGTGGTCATTGGTAGATGGGAATGGGGACTAATGTTTTAAAATGCAATAATTTAATATAAAAGTAATGTAATACATGTAGTTAAATAAATCTTCAGTAAAATGTGTGGAACACCTGTTACAGTGGTTAAATTATAAGTACTTACAGGGTTACAGATTTGTGAAAGCAAAGTTCCCTATCTAAGTCCAGGCTGCTTAAATCATTACATTAATCACTATGTTGTTGTGTTACCCTGTTATTTGCCACACTGAATGTCACTTGGTAGGTAAAATTTAAAAACAAAGCAGATATCTAATCTACAATGGGCCTGACAATCTTAAATTCAGTTGTATTCCTTCGTTCAAATGCCTCCAAGCACTATGGGACTTAACATCTGAGGTCATCAGTCCCCTAGACTTCAAACTACTTAAACCTAACATAAGGACATCACACAGATCCATGCCCGAGGCAGGATTCGAACCTGCGACCGTAGCGGTCGCTCGGTTCCACACTGTAGCGCGTAGAACCGCTCGGTCGGCTATTCCTTCGTAATTTAACGAATCTTTCACTTTGTTGACATGACAGCTGGCTTGTTTATATCATCCCTACGTACATCTGTGGGACACCAAAGGAAATAAGGTACGTCTCTGGCAAACTTGAACATTTAAAATCTGCATTTGACTTGAAAATGCAACGACTACAAATCGTTGCCTCTAAACTATCAATCATTGCTTTTGGAGTTCTGGCTTTATCAATTATTGACACAAACACAATGAAAGTGAACAGAAATGGATTACGAAAGCACGCTTTTCATAGCACATACTTCTCGTCTCGGTTATTCGAAGTGTATAAACAAAAAGGAATTACAGTGCTGAGGCCAGAAGCGTCATATTTTCGTTTCAAGCAATTGTAAACACTCGTCTGCTAATGTTTTGGGGGATCCAAGATGGCGGCAGGCCCCGCCCACTGGCTTCAAAACAAACGTGCGTCTCGCGGGCCCCGAGGAATCGCTTCATGACGTCATCAATAAGGCTGAAAGCGTGACAGTGCTGCCTGGTGACTAGACAGATACTAGTAGACTGGCATTGCTGTGCAGAAGCTACGGGGCTACTGTGGCTCCAATATAAACCACGTGACTGTTGGCAAAATGTGGCGGGATTTCAAATCAGCGGTCTGCCATCCTATGTTTGTATCGGATTTACCCACATTTCTCAATTGACTGCCAAACGCTTCCAACAAAAACTACTTTTTTATTTGTGAAAAATTGTGCCAGAACTACATTTGACCTGGATTTGTTCAAAGTACCATTTATAAAATCTAACAAATACATCGATCGCCACTCTGGTGGGCAGCGGGACGAAATTACTATAAACTATCAATTATAGTAAAATGTCGTTAAAATTCTTTTAAACAGTAAGAGTGGGCTCGTGTCAAAACTTTACACATTGTATTCGCCACGTTTCAAGCTCTAGTCAGTTATAAAAGAAAATGGGCTATGGGAATTATTTCAACCATAGGTGTCAAAAAACTTTAGGAGGAGGTCCATTTTAGAGTATCAATTTTAGGTATACTTCAAAGGTTCAGTTCCCACTATTTTTACAAAAGTTTAAACTATCAGTTTAAAGAAAATGATATTTTAGATGAAAGGTGAGACTTTGCAGTTTCAGAAAATAATTTTGGAGCCTAGGTTTAAAAATGACAGACATTGTAAATACTAATTATAGATATACAATGTAAATAATAACTAACCTATCGAAACACTTCTCCGCGAAGTGCTTCGAGCAAAGGCGCGTATGTGCAAATGGTTTAAAGTTTTTCCGTTTCAGGGCCTGTATCCAAAGCTGCCTTCGGTTTTCATCCTTACGGAACCTATGAGTAGGAGCGAGAAACGATTATACTTACTTCTGTAACCGAATTATCACAGATACTTTCCAAAATGTAATATGAGTCTGACTTTAAAGGCATCACTTTAAACACTTTAATTTACGTGATACTCTATTTCAAGTGTAAAAAACATATAAAAGTCACTTCAGCAGATTTCAATAAACGCATCTGCGCTATCATAGAAACACACGTGAAACGTAATGCCATTTCCCCAACAAAACGCTGAGTAAAGCCATAAGCGCAACACGAAACAACCATGTTCTGACAACATTCATGTGACTTTAGGCCAGAGATGTTGGAGCCACGAAAATGACGTCAGGGCCAGTCTATTATATTTATGGTCGAAGGAAAACAACGAACAACGTAAGTTTGTAGCGCCATCTCCCCTTATTCTACCTTCATGGTTTTTGCAGCTAAAACCCGAGCGGTTCACTTGCAAATGATACCATTTTTAGCTGAACATTAATTTCAGCCCGTTGAAAGTCTTTTGCAAAAGGAATCGATCGATTAGCGCCAGTTGCTTGGGCGCCAGCTTCAGTTCGTCTTTCAAACCTTGCCTAATATTTTGGAATATAACTATGGGAAGACGTATGTTCGAGTAGCTATGCAAATGATCGCTTTTTACCCCACGTTCCTGGACTCAAGCATGAACCAATCATGAAGACAGACCTCCCCAACAAACCACACTGTGCGTGGTCTTTTCATACATATTTATTAAGCGCTTCCGTAATTAGGAATATTATTACCATATGACAATTAAAGCATAATTATTACGTCATTGGTCTCAGGAACTTCTCGTAATTTTAGGAATTAGATTAGATTAGATTAGATTTACTTTCATTCCAATTGATCCGTAGTGAGGAGGTCCTCCAGGATGTGGAACATGTCAGAAAAACAACAATACATGACAAATATTTACAACTAAAACAAATAAGCTAATGTACCATTCCACAGGTCCCAAGTGGAATGATCGTCATTTTTTAATGAACACTAAGAGTCATTTTACAAATACTAATGCACTGAATTTAAAATAAAAAAGTTTTTTATTTATTTATAAGGTAATACAACTTACTGTAATACTTATTTACAATGAACACATTACTGCACTGAAATGGTGCAGAAGTTAGATTATACTAACACACACACACACACAAATTTTCAATGAACACATTACTGCACTGAAATTGTGCAGAAGTTATGTTGTACTTATATACAAATCAGTTGGTTTTACTAAGAAATTCATCAATGGAGTAGAAGGAGTTGGCCACCAATAAATCCTTTAGGCTTCTCTTAAACTGAATTTCATTGGTTGTTAAGCTTTTTATGGCTGCTGGCAAGTTATTGAAAATGTGTGTTCCTGAATAATGCACACCTTTTTGTACAAGACTAAGTGACTTTAAATCCTTGTGAAGATTATTATTATTTCTAGTATTGATTCCATGAATTGAGCTGTTGGTTTGAAAAAGTGATATATTTTTAATGACAAATTTCATTAAGGAATAAATATATTGGGAAGCAGTAGTTAGTATCCCTAGTTCCCTAAACAGGCTTCTGCAGGATGTTCTTGAGTTCACACCACATATAACTCTCACTGCACGTTTTTGTGCCCGGAAAACTTTAGCTTGGCTTGATGAATTACCCCAAAAAATAATCCCATATGACATTATGGAATGAAAGTAAGCATAGTATGCCATCTTTTTCATTTTTATATCCCCTATGTCTGACAAAATTCGCATTGCAAACAGAGATTTGTTAAGACGCTTCAGCAGTTCTGTGGTGTGCTCCTCCCAGTTGAATTTATTATCAAGCTGTAATCCCAAGAACTTAACACTGTCCACTTCTTCTATCTTCTTGTCATCGTATGTTAGACATATACTCTTGGGAAACCCCTTACAAGTTCTGAACTGCATGTAGTGTGTTTTTTCAAAGTTTAGTGACAAAGAATTGGCTAGGAACCAGTGATTAATGTCCACAAATATTTTATTGGCTGATCTTTCTAAGACTACATTTGACTTGCTATTTATTGCAATGTTTGTATCATCGGCAAACAAAACAAACTTGGCATCTGGTAATGTTACTGATGAAAGGTCATTGATATACACAAGAAAAAGTAAGGGCCCCAAAATGGAACCTTGTGGGACCCCACATGTAATTAGTTCCCAGTTGGATGAGGCCTGATAGCTTGATACATGTCTCTTTCCTAATAACACCCTTTGTTTCCTGCCAGAGATATAAGATTTGAACCATTTTGCAGCATTTCCTGTTATACTATAATATTCTAGTTTACTTAAAAGGATATTGTGATTTACACAGTCAAATGCCTTTGACAGATCACAAAATATACCAGTTGCCTGCAATTTTTTGTCTAATGAATTAAGCACATTTTCACTGTAAGTGTAGATAGCCTTCTCAATATCAGAACCTTTTAGAAATCCAAACTGTGACTTTGACAGTATGTTATTTGAGATAAGATGGTTATAAAGACGACTGTACATTACTTTTTCGAAAATTTTTGAGAATGCTGGCAACAGTGAAATTGGACGGAAATTTGATGCTATTTCTTTATCTCCCTTCTTAAACAGTGGCTTAACTTCAGCATATTTCAGCCATTCAGGAAATATTCCACTAATAAACGACTGGTTACATAGATAGCTTAATATGCTACTTAGCTCAGAATCACATTCTTTAATTAACTTTGTTGATATTTCATCATACCCACTAGATGTTTTTGATTTTAAAGATTTTATGATGGACATTATTTCTGTTGGGGTAGTGAGGGTCAAATTCATATTAAGGAAGTTACTTGAAATGTCTGGTCTAAGGTAATCCATAGCAGCATCTACCGAACCTGACAACCCCATCTTTTCAGTAACAGTTATAAAATGTTTGTTAAAAAGTTCTGCAACACTATACACATCTGTCACCAATCTATCATTTACTCTTAATGCTATTTGTTCCTCTTCATGTCTGGTTCTACCGGTCTCCTCCTGCACTATATCCCATATTGTCTTTATTTTGTTATCTGATATGACTATCTTTTCCTTGTAATATATTTGCTTTGACATCCGTATTACAGTCTTTAATATTTTGCAGTATTTCTTATAATGTGCTATAGCATCAACATTGGAAATGTTTCGGAGTGACAGATACAGTTTTCTTTTTGTTTTACAAGATACCCCTATTCCTCGAGTAATCCATGGCTTCTTTGTAGACTTTGCTCTAACCTTGGTAAGTTTTGGGGGAAAGCAGTGTTCGAATAAGGTAAGCACTTTATTAGCAAAAATGTTATATTTTTCATTCATGCCATGAACGCTGTAAACATCAGTCCAGTGAATGTCTCTGAGGAGTGTCCTAAAATAATCAATTTTTGGCTTACTGATTACCCTTTTGAGCTCAGATTTAACAGATTTTATATCCTGTTCAGTATTAACATTTAACAGAAGGAACTGCATGTCATGGTCTGAGAGGCCATTGACTATTGGTTTTGTAATATAATTTTGTTCATTGGACTTTTCTATAAAGATATTATCAATGGCTGTTTGTGAGCAAGTGGCTATCCTAGTGGGGAACTTTACTGTGGGAATTAAGTTGAATGATAGTGTTACTAACTCAAACAAGTTCTTATTGGGAGAGTCTTTAAAGAAATCTACATTGAAATCACCAGCAACCACTATTTCTTTGTTTTTGGTTGTTAAATGGGCCAGTACAGCTTCAAGGTGGTTGACAAACAGATTAAAGTTACCTGCAGGTGCTCGATATACACTTAATATTATGAAGGATTTTTTGTGAAATTCTAATTCTGTTGCACATGCTTCCATATGCTGTTCTAGGCAAAATTTATGAATGTCTATGTTCTTAAATTTATGACAGTTCCTGATGAATGTGGCAACTCCTCCTTTCTCCATTTCTGATCTACAAAAGTGAGATGCTAACCTAAACCCTGTAACACTTAAAAGTTCTATACCAGTGGTCACATGATGTTCAGAGAGGCAGATTATGTCAGCTGGGTTTGAAGACTCTAATTCATCTATGCAGATAGTTAATTCATTAATTTTATTTCTCAGTCCTCGAATGATGAAAGTTTTCTTTTTGCCGTCGCAACGAACATCATTACGGATTGAGAAATGAGAAGTTGGGTTTAAGTGGTGGAACCTGAAATCACAACTTCAACACACGACACGTGCTGTATACTTGGTCAGAAGAAAAAAGTCTCTCATACCTAGTTTTGTAGAAAATTTTCTTCTTTATTTTCTTAAATAGTCAACTTAGCCAAAAATTCCGTCGTTTCTGAGTTATAAATGAAACCCCCCCCCCCAAAAAAGTACCATTTTCTGTGTTCTTTCCATTTGTGACCCATTTCCGATCCAAAATTTTAGTGGTAATTGGAAAATTCTGATTCAGCACACTCGAAAACATATAGAAGAAAGAGAGTGTGCGCTGATATCAAACTTCCTGGCAGATTAAAACTGTATACCAGACCGAGGCTAGAACTCGGGACCTTTTCCTTTCACAGGCAGAGTGAAAATTTCATTCTGGAAACATCCCCCAGGCTGTGGCTAAGCCATGTCTCCGCAGTATCCTTTCTTCCAGGAGTGCTAGTCCTGTAGGGATTACAGGATAGCTTCTGTGAAGTTTGGAAGGCAGGAGACGAGATACTGGTGGAATTAAAGGTGTGAGAATGGGGCATGAGTCGTGCTTAGGTAGCTCAGATGGTAAAGCGCTTGCCTGTGCAAGGCAAAGGTCTCGTTTTTGAGTCTCAGCCTGTCACAGAATTTTAATCTGCCAGGAAGTTTGACATAGAAGATAGCTTTTCAAAAGAACTTTTCACTAAAATTCCTCATTTGACTGGATTATATGTCTGAACAGCTCTTTAACCTTGTTACTACATCATACTTTGAATAATATTTTCTGTATCTTCCTATTTATTCGAAGATAATCTTTTCCTCTTACTAAAGTCAGTTGCTCTGGTTGTCAGCGATAAGCTTATATTGACATTATTATGGCATGTCAAGTAGACAAGTAGTTCCATATAATTAACAGCTATCGGTTTTTGTTACTAATTAATAACAAGTGTTGGCACTTTGGCTCCTATTTAATAAGATCTCTCCCACTTAGCATAGTCCATTTTCGTTATCACATCTTCAACTAGGCCCCCATTCCATAGTCGGCTAGTCAGCTGACACTGAATTGAATTATGTATGATTCTCTTAACATGTGAATGAACAGAACCGTGCTGCTGATACACCATCCCAGTTGAGTTCATTAATAATGTTGTATTAGCTGCACTTAATGTCCCTCCCTGTGATGTCTCATTAAATATAATGAATGTGTTAAACTGAAGACAGAGATCTCACAGTATTATTCAGGAACCACCATAATATTCTCCTAGCTGTATATCCAGAATTTTTTCAACTTTGTCCAGAAGAATTTTTGGTAATATTTTATATATCTTTCAAAGAAGTGATACTCTACTGTAATTGTTAGCAGCTTGTTTTTTTATTTAGTGGTCAAAACAATGCTTTCTGCTCTCATCTCACATTCTTCCTAGCTTCCAGGTGGACTTGAAAAGTAAATGTAGGCCTTTTGTAATTTTTATTTTCAACAATTTCAATAGTTGTACAGCAACCTACCGGTTGGTAGGACATGTTCTGAGGCATCAAGGGATCACAAATTTAGCATTGGAGGGTAGCGTGGAGGGTAAAAATCGTAGAGGGTGGCCAAGAGATGAATACACTAAGCAGATTCAGAAGGATGTAGGTTGCAGTAGGTACAGGGAGATGAAGAAGCTTGCACAGGACAGGGTAGCATGGAGAGCTGCATCAAACCAGTCTCAGGACTGAAGACTACAACAACAACAACAGCAATCTAATCTTCACCATTTACTTCATTTGTTTTTAGTACTTTGATGGCTTTATGAATTCCTAGCTCTGTTGCTATAAACAATTCTTCATATATTTTTTAAAAAATTCTACAGGGTGTCCAGAGAAGGACTCCCTGATTTCAAAATTAAATATCTCGAAAACAAAGATCGATAGAGAAATGCAGTAAACGGTATGTTTATTTTGAAAGCTGTAAGAAGTTTATACAGCAGTTTGAAATAATAGTTGCAAAAGCTGCTAACAGATGGCGCAGTAATCGGCATACGTAATGCCTAGTATAAATAGTGATCCGAAGCCCAGAGCGATCAGTTCCACTATTGAAACGTGAAAGGAGGTTAGCGTACCGAAGGAAGAGATTAAAACCATGTACTCCATTGAACAACGCGTTTTTCTGGTGCCAGAGCACCATAGGTTAGAAGAGAGTCCTACGGCAACAAGGCGAAGTTTTCAAGCACGATTTAATGTTCCAAAAGGACCCGATGTGAAAACCATTCGTACGCTCTTCGTAAAATTTCAACGAACAGGCAATGTAACTGATGATCTAGTGGGGCATGTTGGCCGCAAGAAAACTGCAGTTACGCCTGAAAATATCGCCACAGTTTCTGGAATTGTTCAGCGAAATCCAATGTCATCCGTCCGTAGAATTGCATCTGAGACTGGTTTGAAGCGTTCCAGAACGCAGAAAATACTGATAAAGAGCCTACACATGTTTCCATTAAAAATTGAAACGCACCAGGCCATACCCATACGAGCTGTGCAACAAACGGTTGCCTTTGCTAATGAGATGCTCACAATTATTGATAGTGAAGGATTTGATGTTGGCTGCAACTGGTTTACAGATGAAGCACACTTCCACCTGAATGGATACGTGAATAAGCAGAACTGGCGATTTTGGGGTTCCGAAAAGCCATATTGGTGTGAAGCGAAACCCCCCTGTATTCTCCTAAAGTTACTGCGTGGGCTGCAGTATGCAGCAGAGGCATTATTGGCCCATTTTTCATTCGAGAAACGGTCACTGGTGCACGTATCGTTGCAATTTTGGAACAATTTGTCGCTACACAGCAAGCGTTAGAGGATCGACCAGGTACTGAATGGTTTATGCAAGATGGAGCACGACCACATCGGACTGAACAAGTCTTTCGCTTTCTTGAGGAATACTTCGGGAATCAAGTCATTGCTTTGGAATATCCCAAATTTACTGGTGCAGGAATGCATTGGCCTTCATATTCGCCGGATTTGACTCCCTGTGACTTTTTTTTTTGTGGGGCACAGTGAAAGACATGGTCTACCCGAAGCATCAAGCCACGTTGGACGAGCTTGAATCGGCGATCTCTGTGGCATGTGAATCCATTTCGGTTGAGGCACTACGAAATGTGATGGCGAATTTCATTCTTCGTTTGCGCCACCTCTGTAGTGCAATGGTGAACATTTTGAAAACATTGTGATGTGATTGTTTGCAAAGATTGTTTTCATACGATTATTTCATTTATGTATGGTGATTTGAGCTGTACAGCGTACAGCGCCATCTGTTAGCAGCTTTGTAACTATTATTTCAAACTGCTGTATAAACTTCTTACAGCTTTCACAATAAACATACCGTTTACTACATTCCTCTATCGATCTTTGTTTTCGAGATATTTAATTTTGAAATCAGGGAGCCCTTTTCTGGACACCCTGTATATGTCTGCAACCCTGAATGCATCATGGCAACAAAGAGTCCATAGTTCCCTAAATGGTGTAGTGACAGCTACGTCCTTGAACAATGGTAAAAATCATTGATGTGGTTGTACTAGTGGAACTGAAAATCACAAATGTTTTATTAATTGTAGTGGTTATAGTGGATGGATGGAGTCTGAAGATGTTGTGAAGATATTTCACAGGTTAGTGGAGAAATATGGTTTCATGTATACATATTACCTAGGAGATGGAGACTCAAAAGAGAACCAAAAAGCTTGTGAATTCAAACCTTATGCTGACAAAAAATTGAAAAAGTTGAATGTATTGGACATATCCAGAAAAGCTTAGTACAAGACTGAGGAACGTGAACAGGAAATTAAAAGGGAAAGAAATTAGCTGACAGTAAGTGCACTAGTGGATGTGGTCGGTTTACAGATGAAGAAATATACAGGTTGCAATATTATTATGGACAAGCAATAAAACAAAATAAAAATGACTTGAGGGAATGAAAAAGGCAGTATTGGCTACCTTATTTCATAAATCCTCCACAGATGACTACCCATTTCAAGCACTCTGCCCACCTAGCAGTGATTCATGGTGTGTCTACCAGAGAGCTGTTACTCAAGATGAGACCTACAATCATAAACATTCTTTGTCATTTGTTATAATGGAAGTTATAAACCATATACAGGGTGGTCCAATGATAGTGACCAAGCCACATTTCTTACGAAATAAGCATCAAACGAAAAAACAACAAAGAACGAAACTTGTCTGGCTTGAAGAGGGAAACCAGATGGCGCTGTGGTTGGCCCACTAGATGGCGCTGCCATAGGTCAAACGGATATCAACTGCGTTTTTTTTCAATTGTCTGCTTTAAAGATAATAGTGTAAAGAACTTACAGGACAAAAATAAATCTTATAATTTGTATTCTGAGTAACGTCTACCTATGATGCACATAAATAATTAGCATGGTTTATTTCACTTCCAACAAAAAAATACAATTAAAAAAGTGTGAGAGCTAAAACTGTGGTTCATACATGAAAATGTTCCCAAAAGATGTCTTACAAGATGGTAAGCATTATACGGGCTTACAAATCTGATTCTTTGAGTTACACAGTTTAGAAACTGACAATTTTTTCAAGGTTTGCCCTGGTATTCACGGACCAATCCACTTAATAAATGGTAAAGGAAGTAGTGTTTGAGAAGTTCAAATACTGTAAAAAGATATCTAAAATACTTTCAGTCTTCCTCACTTCCATCCAGGACTTTTAAAAGAAATAGGTGCATGCAGTACGAAGGGAATACTGGAGTCCATCGAAACACAGCGTCATTTGTAGCTACATTTTTCAACGAGGAGCAGATAGACAGTTTCTGGAGGATGACGGTATACTAAGTTTATTCAGTTTTCCAGGACATTTGCAAGCGAAAATCAGTCGGAGAAGTCAACTTGTTAAAAAAAATCAGTTTCTGAGGTAAAGACATGTAATTAACTAGCAACAACGATACACATTGCTGTTAATCTCTCTTTGTGAAATTCTTGTAGCTCGTAATTGTTGCTCATACATTCTTTTAATTTTGTTTCAGGACATGAATGAGATCCATACGACAAATACGTTTTGCAAATCCAATGGCAATCATGAGAAGTGTTCGGACTGATGTCTCTCACAGAATTGTGGCCCTTAGGAAGAATGTGAGACAATTGCAGATGAAACTGAAGCGGGGTAAAAGAAAAGGTGGAAACAATGGCAGAATTGATTGTAGTGCTGAGAAAACTGTGTAAATGACAACCTGGAAAGTGTTCTTCAGGAACATTTTAGCGGCTTTCCTTTAGACTTTAGCTTTACCCAATTGCAAAATAGTGATGCAGAGAAGCAAATCCAGGTGATACGGTGAACTAACCAAACAATTTACCCCCACTCTGCATTTCCATTCCCCTATGGCATATACAATTGTATGCTCTATATTTCTTTTGCCACAGCCCAGTATTCTTTGTAGTTGTCTGTCATCAGTAAATTGTGAAGCTGGCTATTTACAAGAGGTTTTCAAATATCTAAAACATAATCCCAGTGACAAACGATATCTCAAAGAGTGTGTACTTATTCTTGATAGTATGTTAATTAGGAAGCAGATTGTGTGGAGATATATGCAGGCTATGTTGATTTGGGCAACATGAATATAGATGCAGAAGAACTGACTATTGAAGCTTTAGTTTTGCAGGTAGTGGCATATAATGAAAAGTTTAAGTGCCCCCATCGCATATTTCTTTGTAATTAACTGTCATTAGATGTAAAGACTGAAACTGTGAGAGTTTGTCCACTGAAACTGTTTTTCTGTAGGTGTCCTTATGAGGTTGGAGACATGTGATGGTGCTGCTGTCAACATCAAAATATGATAAATCTTGTGTGCTCCCTGAATCTGTAAAATTTTGCCCTTTACTACAAGTATCCAGCAAGTGACAGTAATGTTCATACAATTCTTGATACATGACATACGCTGAAATTAGTTTGTCATACTTTAGCTGAAAAGACAGTTATTAACTGTGAAACTGGAGATGTGACGTGAGACTTCATTTTGAAGTTACATTATCTGAATGAGTGTGAATTTTTAAAATTTGCCGATTCACTCTCTGGTTCTGTGAATTTCTATAAAAAGAAACCAAATGTCTCTTTAGCAGCTCCAGTGTTGCTGATGCCATTGAATTTCTAGAGAGTTCCCTGCACCCAGTTCTTCAGGATGCCTCTGCCACTGTAGAGATCATCAGAATTATTGATAAACTGTTTGAGATGTGCAACTCTAGGAATGTTCATGTTAAGGTTTTTAAACGACCATTGAGAACTGAAAAAGCAAATTGTTGGACTGAATTTATTTGTTGTGCAAAAAACTTCATTCAGACATTTAGGACTGATTGTTTGTGAACATTAGTACATGCACGAAAACATTTGTGTTGGGATTTTTGATATGCGTAAATGAAGTTAGAAGCCCCTCCCAGGAGTTTCTGTTTCGGGACATTGAACCTCTAAAGTATTTTTCGACATACAAATTCTCACAAGATCACCTAAAACACTTTTTTTTCTTGCATCAGTTGTAGGTTTGGTTGGAACAATAATCCCACCACATTACAGTTCTAGTCTGCTCTGAGAACAACGTTGCTCAAGAATAATGTTACTGCAAGTGGCAGGAGTAACACTAATGACATTGAGAAAGTGAGCTCTTTCAGTGTTCATGACTTCATGTGCCATAAGAAGCAAAGCGACAAATTCACTGGTGATCGTGATGATACTAGTTACTTTAAGACTATTGATTCAACACTAGCTCGGTGAATGCCAGGAGAATATTATTCATTATACATCAGTACATTTTGTGAGAAAGATTATGCAAATGTTAAGATGTGCTGAGTGCAAAGAACTTACTACTGTTCCCTACATGTGCCCACACTTACTGCAAGATTCCTGTGACAAATCCAGCTGCCTTTTACTTTGAAGGTTGACAGAGGTGATTTGCTTCACCCATCTGTAGCAGCGTTTAAAATAGTGCAACATACAAAAAAATTCTTTCGCTCTACTCTAGTGCGATTTACTTTAAACTATAACCATTTTTATGACAGGCTTATTAATTCTGTTTGATGTTTTTTTGGTGAACATTGACTGTGAAGCCATGCCTGAATCACAGTTAGTAGAACGTATTGCCACTGTGCACCTTCAGATTAGATTAAGGGCTCACACAAAAAAGCAACAGCTTCTGCACATGGTAACTATTTTGACATGAGACAGAGTTTGGGGGAGCTAATTGCATTTGACAATGTATATATTCAATGAAGCAAAACAATAAATAAAAATTCTAATTCAATGTTTATATTTTACTAATTTGACCATGTCCTACTGTTCCCAAAATTCTTTCCTGTAAATCGTTAAACTAATAACCTAAAAAGTGATTCGTGTTAACATTAGAGATTTTCTCCTTTTAGCAGCTCAAATTATCAAGAAAGCAAAAGTTTAGCAGTTTTGTCGCCAAATGATGTGTACAAAACTTTTCTCATTAGGTGCAAATGAGTTGCTGTGTGAAAGTTCGTTATGTATCTGAGGTAACTATAATAGCAAATTTTTCATGCCAATGTGTTGGTCATTTTGTATCGCTATATAGTTCCGGCATTCAGGAAACAAAATGCAAAAAACCAAAAGTAAAAAATCTGTTGCACATAGGTAAGATTTTTGAGATGAGTAATTTGTAAGTGGCAGTACGAAAATTACATGTGTAAACACAGCAGAATAATTTCAAAATTTATTTTTCAATGAAGGGTTACAAAGTATAAGGCAACAGCTAACATTGAACTATAAACTTAGCCCACACAGCGTCATATAGTGTGCATAAATGGTAATTGTATTTTGTCTATGTAGCAGTACAATTTGACACCTTGCACCAGTTTAACATGGTGACTGTGATGCCATGCACCATGGTTTTGCTTTATGTAGTTACATTACATTACGTAAGTATTTGTTCCATAGATCACGAATATCACATTTACTAATGTGTGGAACATGTCAGTTTAACATAGGTTTCCTTTACACAGTATTATTAACTTTTTTTACTTTATTAACTTTTTATTACTTCATATCTGAAAATTCATCTATTGAATGGAAGGCCTTCTCATTCATAAATTCTTTTAATTAGTTTTTAAATGATGGCTGGCTATCTGTTAGACTTTTAATGCAATTTGGCAAATGACCAGAGATTTTTTTGGTAGCATAATATACCCCTTTCTGTGCCAGATTTAACCCAGAATAGTGAAGATCATCCTTCTTATTGTGTTGTAGCTACGCACTTCGGTATTATTTTTGAATTGGGATGGGTTATTAATAAAAAAATTCATAAGTGAATGTATGTTTTGCGAAGGTACTGTGAATATCCTGAGTTCCTTTAATGAATTTCTGCAAGGTGATCTTGCATGGGCTCCAGGTATCATTCTGATTCCACACTTTTGTGCAGTGAATACTTTTTCTCTTAATAATGGATTCCCCCAAAGTATAGTGCTATATGAAAACAGTGAATGAAAAAAGGCACTTTAGGCTAATTTACTGACATGTTTATCACGAAAATGTGCAATAACCCTAATAGCAGAAGTACCTGAACCTCATTGTTTCAAGCAGATTATTGGCGTGTTTCTTCCAATTCAATTTATCATCAGTGCACACACCCACAAATTTGGAATACTCTACCTTAGCAACATACTTCTGTTCAAAGTCTATATTTATCAATGGTGTTATGCCATATACTGTACAGAACTGTATCTACTGTGCTTCCTCAAAATTTACTGAGAGTTCATTTCCTCAGCTGATTGTTGTTTGTTGATTGTGATTACTTTACTTGTATCACCAGCAAAAAGAACTCGCTTTCCAGATTCATGAATATCGAGTGGCAAGTCATTAATGTATATTAAGAACAATAAGGGACCCAAGAATGAAACTTGTGGGACACCAGTTAGAGGACTCTGCTGATTTTTGCAGACTATTTATACAGTTCATTTCAACCTTCTGCATTCTCCTGGTTAAATATGAATTAAACCATTTGTGCACTGTCCCATTTATACTTAAGCTTATCTAGAACAATTTCATGATTCACATAGTCAAAAGCCTTTGAGAGATCACAAAATATCTCAATGGGTGATGTTCAGTTATTCAAAGTATTTAATATTTGACCAGTGAAAGCATATATAACATTTTCTGTTGAAAACCTTCTCTTAAAACCAAACTTAAATTTTGTTAGTACTTCATTTTCACAAATGTGTGATGCTACTGTTGAGTACATTAATTTTCAACAATTTTGGATAAAGTTGTCAGAAGTGAGATTGGGCGGTAGTTGTTAGCATCAGACCTATCCCATTTTTATGCAGTGGTCTAACAATAGTGCATTTCAGTCTATCTGGAAAAATGCCCTGTTTGAGTGAGCTACAGATGTGGTTGAGAATCCTACTTATTTGTTGGGAACAAGCTTTTGGTACTCTGTTGGAAATTCCATCAATTCTATGTGAGCTTTTACATTTGAGTGAATTTATTACGTTCCAAATTTCAGTAGGAGAGGTGGGTCGAATTTCAGTTTTAACATATTGCATAGGTATTGCCTCTTCCATGTACTACCTTGCATTTTCTAACGAATAGCTTTATTCTATTTTATCTGCAAAGCTTAAAAACGATTTTAAAAATGTTTTCTATTTCAGACTTTTTGTTAAACTTTTCATTAAGCTTCATAGAAATACATTCTTTTTGTACTCTCTGTTGTCCTGTTTCCCTTTTAACAATATTGTTTTAATTTTATTATCAGATGTGCTAATCTCGGACATGAATCACATACTTTTGGATTTTTAAATAACTTTTTTAATACAGTGCCATTGTTTTTAGAATGTTTCACTGTTTCTGGATCATTACCCCTTCTAGCTATAAGACATCTCCCTTTTCTGTTTACAAGATATTTTATCCCTTTAGTAACCCATGGCTTGTTAGATGGTTTCTTACAATTATATTTCACTGTTTCCTTAGGGAAACTATTTTCAAATATATTCACAAAGGTATCATGAAATAGGTTCCCTGTGCACCTCATAACAGTCTAACTATTGCAAACATTCCTGAAAATTTTCAGTTATTAAATTGTTGATTGAATGCACTGTTCTGGAGGATTGTTTTGTAGTACTGTATGGAACTGTGCATCATAATCAGACAGACCATTCTTAACAGGAAAAGTTTTTATTTGATTAAATTTGTCTTGCTCTCTAAAAACATTATCTATCAGAGTGCTGCTTCCCTGTGCCACCCAAGTAGGAAAATCAATAACTGACATCAGACTGAAAGATCAAATAATACTTCGAAGCCAGGCTTTCTATCAGACTCTTGAGAAAATCTACACTGAAATCCCCATAAACAATAATTTGCTTTCCTGTGTCTGAGAGATAACACAACAAAGAATCCTAGTTTTTTCAAAAATAGCTGAAAATTTCCCAATGGGGACCTATACATATGGCTACAATGATAAAAGTACCATTATTTAGTTAAAGCTCACATGCACATGCTTTTATATGTTGCTAGGCACAACATGTTTTAATTTCTAAGTTTTTGACATTATGAGAAGTGTTAACAAATAAGGTAACTCCTCATCTCTCCATAGTGTCTCTACATACATGTACTGAAAGCTTATATCCACCTACATTTATCTTCTCCATATCTGTGACTATATGATATTCAGACAGGCATAGTATATCTATTCCACCCTCAGTTTCTAAATCTCTTAAACAAACAAGAAGTTCACCTACTTTGTTTTTTAAGCCCCTGATACTCTGATGCAATATACTAACATTATTTTACACTGTGCTTTTATGTAACTCTTGTGACATACTAACACTATTTTTTATTTTTCTTTGTAATTTTATGAGAATCTTGTGATATTTTAACGTCTCTAGTACCTACCTGTCTGAGCTGTAGTAGTCTCTCCAGTTTAGTATTGAGCTCATTGGTGGCTATGCGTTTCCCATATTAGAAGCAAAATGTATTCCCATCTGCTGTTTTTCCTGTAGTGAAGGGTGTTATCTGCTTTGTCGCACCCCCTGGCAATTACCTTTAACTAACTTCACTTAGCTCAAGCTAGCTTTATTTTCTCTCAAAAGTGAATAAAAAAGTAAACATCTGTGTTTTCTGTGTGCACTGGCAGCAACAAGAGAAGTTTTAGTTGAAATGTGTATGAACTTTACAATGTAGATAAAATCGTAGGTGTATGCTTCACATATTGGTTTCTTCGCCAAAGTTATTTGCTGCAAAAAGATGGTCACTGTTTATAAATAATAAACTTATCAGTAACTGCAGTGAAGCATTCTTGGGTGAGATACTGTCACAAACTTCTGCAAGTGGCTACAGTATCTACATTAGGGCGAGCAGTCAGGTTGTGGCACAAATTTCTTTTCTCCTCAGTTCTGTTTAGTACCTCATCACATCTAATCTTTAGCTTTCTTCTGTAGCGCCACATTTCAAAAGATTCTCTTCTCTTCTAGGGTAAACCGTTTATCACCCACGTTTCACTTCCATACACAGCTACACTCCATACAACACTTTCAGGAAAGACCCCCTAACATTTACATCTATACTCAGTGTTAACAAATTTCTCTTCTTCAGGAAAGCTTCTCTTGCCACTGCCAGTCTACATTCCATATTCTCTCTACTTCAGCCATCATCAGTTATTTTGCTGCCCAAACAGAAAAACCCATCTACTATTTCCAGTGTCTCATTTCCTAATCTAATTCCGTCCGCATCACTTGATTTAATTCAACTAAATTCCATTATCCTCATTTTTCTTTTGTTGATGTTCATCTTACACCCTCCTTTCAAGACACTATCCATTCCGTTCAACTGCTCTTCCAAGTCCTTTGCTGTCTCTGACAGTATTGCAATGTCATTGGTAAACTTTGAAGTTTTTACTTCTTCTCACTGGGCTACAATTCCTACTCCAAATTTTTCTTTTGTTTCCTTTACTCCTTGCTCAATATACTGGTAGAATAAAATTGGGGACAGGCTACAATCCTGTCTCACACCCTTCTCAACCACTACTTCTCTTTCATGCACCTTGACTGTTACAATTGCCATCTAGTTTCTGTACAAGAGTTGTAAATACCCTTTTGATCCCTGTATTTTACCTGTGCTACCCTCAGAATTTCAGAGTATTCCAGCCAAAATTTTCAAAAGCTTTCTCTAAATCTACAAATGCTGTAAACGTAAGCATGCGTTTCGTTAATCTATCTTCTATGAGAAGTCGTAGAGTCAGTATTGCCACATGTGTTCCTATCTTTCTCCAGAATCCAAACTGATCGTCCCCGAGCTCGGCTTCTACCAGGTCTCTGTTCTTCTGTAAAGAATTCAAGTTAGTATTTTGCAACTATGAATTATTAAACTGATAGTTCAGTAATATTCCCTCTTGTCAGCACCTCCTCTCTTTGGAATTGCAATTATCATACACTTTTCGAAATCTGAAGGTATTTCACTTCTTTCATACATCTTGCTTACGAGGTGAAGAGTTTTGTCATGGCTGGCTCTCCCTAGGCTATCAGTTGTTCTAACGGAATATTGTCTACTCCCAGGGCCTTGTTTCGATTTAAGTCTTTCAGATATTCTTCCGATCGATAAGAAATGGCAGAAAATAAAATAGTCCTGTATTTTCATATTTATTCTGTGAGTGTGCAAGAACTAAAATCATTTTGTGACTTTTTTGCTGCTAAATATAAAAAGGTTCTGGGTTGTGTTAAAACTAGATGGTTTCATTGCTACCAAGATCTACAAGACTTAATAGTATGTATGAACGCTTTTAAAATCTTATTTCATGTCTCAGGGGCTGTGTCCTACACAGCTAAAATTAATTAACATTGAAGAAATAACTTAAGTCTGAAACCTGCTAATTTCGTGTTATTATTATTTTTTCCTTAAGCAATTCTTGCTCCTCCGCTGATTCAATGGCAGAAATTTTGGTTCTTTCCAACTTCTGGTTTGAATCTGAAAATATTTTCAGTTTGCTTTGTGTAAAATGAAGCCAAAGGTGTGACTAGAGGTTCTCAAAAAACTATTTTAGCAGTGTAGGACAGCGATCCTGAGACGTGAAACAAGTCTTGTAACTCCTAGTAGTAATGACAAGCTTCTAGTTTTAACACTACTCAGAATGTTTTTGTATTCAGTAGCTAACAAAACCTAAAAATGATTTCAGTTCTTGCACACTCACAGTGTAAATGTGAAAATACTGGAATATTTTATTTAATACCGTTTCTATATCGACAGGTAGATTATCTGCGCTTGTTTGTACATCTTTGTGTACCACAAGAGCTACACAACCCATGCTTTGAATGTTCATTTTGAGCACACTGTTCAGTTTGGAATAAACGTTGTCTGTTACAGACCTCTACCCACCAAAATTAGTGTACAGTTATCTGTACAAATTGCGACGATGTTGTCAACTAAATTGTAATTTCTTCAGGTCCCCAGGACATAGCTAGCTAATAATTTTGCTGTTTCTCCACCAATTTTCTGAAAAGAGTTTATTTTGCACTGAATAGTTTCGGTAGGAGTGAAACATCTAACCGTAATTGGGACTAACATTAAGCTCATGTATCAGCCACCGCAGACAAGTACTTAGCGTTATGATTGAAATTCATGCACTGCATGTGGCAATAAAACGTTCACTAAAATCGACTCGCCCTTTGTCCTGGAACAAGTGAATTTCTTCGCTCCCTTGATGATAAGTGTCATACAGTCCATTGATCGAAATGAATGGTTATGTTTTGCTGTATGAAAAGCAAACAGCCTTTCTTCAGCAGCTATGCATTTATCTTGCTCAGTTTGCAGCTAATTCGTACTTGCAAAGGGAGTTACACTACAGGAAGTTCTCATGGAAACTTCCAACACGTGCTTCTTCTTCTTAATGTCTTGTGTTTATATCGTGACATCATCCATGTTCGCCGGAGAAAATTGAACAACATTAAGTACATTCAGCGTTCGAAATATTACGTTTGCTTCAAGAAAGGAAATTCTACTTTATGCGTTTAGTAGAAAGTACATTTTCTTTTCCCCATATTAACACGCACATGTCTCACAAACAAAGCGAACAGCAAACATTAGAATGCATTGGCGCTAGTTCGCCATGCCCCCAACTGATAAATGCTGATCTTTTCTTTTTAGTGGTACTCTTCAGCAGAAATCGGAAAACCGAGCTGCTTGCAGCTACTGGCAATCTATCAAGGACCCCCCGTATCTAGGTGCGGCCCTCTTCCAGCACTCAGGGAAATGGTAACTACAGGGCGATTCAAAAAGAATGACATGACTTCAAAACTCCATATTTCTTGGTAAAAACATACTACACAAATGGGATGCATTGCAAAATACTCACAGAATCGTAAAGTTTTAGCTACGCTATTACAAACGATCTATGAGACATTTTCGTTCACATATCCACGCAAGAAAAAATCACATCGTGGCATGTCTGGCGATGTTGGAAACCTAGAATTCAGGTCAGAGTCTCGGTGTCCCATGCGCCCTCTCCAGCTTTGAGGCAGAGTGTCGATGAGAAACGAACGTACGTTGTTGTGCCGATGTGGTGAAGCTCCATCCTTTTGGAAAATGAAGTCATCAGAGCCCTCCAGAAGCTGTGGAAAACGCCAGTTCTGCAGCATTTGAAGATAGCTCATTCCAGTCACTGTGTGAGATCAACCGGGTCTCTTATCGTTGCATATTTATTTGTTTCTTCATTTGGTGATACCAACGACGAATGTGTTTGGATAAAGGCGGATCAAAGCCAATAGGCCGACAAAAAGCATGCTGGACCGAAATCGTGACTCACTCTTTGCAAACTGCAACACACAAAATGCCATCTTACTTCTGACTGACAACAAACTGAGGAAACGCACTGGCTGGCATATAATGACGATTTTCTGAAACTCTGGGCCACGCCCGCTGTATAATGTAATCTGGTGTTTTCGTCCAAGAAATTTGAATGAAAAGTCGATAATATGCGGTTTTTAACAGGGTCGGAACTGGACCTTTTTTATAGCTACTTAAAAGTTGCCATTCGCCTTCCAGACAGTTAAAAGTACTTCATACCCCCTGTTTGCTGCACCACCTTTCCCCTACAAACCATCCTATGGCGCTCTTACAGTCTACGAGATCTGACAGTGTATGGCTGATTCATTTTCATTACTACAGATAAGCACGACATTTGAACATTAACGTCCCTATAACGAGCCTTCACAAAAACTTGTTAGAACTTGTAAGTTCTGTGTGTCGTTCTACTGTAAAAAAACGACCAATACAAAACTCGCACCAGAGTTGCCAGCACTGAACAAGACAGAGGAGCCTTGTCTCCGTACCCTTACTGTCAACGTGTACTTCTGCTCTCCACTTTCGTTTCGTCTAAAGAGCCAAGAACACTGGATACCTAATACGCGAATGCTAGCGACTGTGTCCCCTTGAAAGTTCGATTTGAGCCTGGATCTCAGTCAGAAAGTATGAGTGAGCTGGAGTCCACCTCTGGCACTAAAGCATTTTAAAATTTTGCCACAGTGAAGTCCGTATGTGTTCAAGACTGGTTTTCGGAACAGTGCAACAGAGGTTGTGACTGATGGAATTTTAGAAAACGTAACTTGCATATCGCATTTTGATAACCACTCTCTACTGTGTGATTGATTTGAAAAACTTGGACTTCTTCTCTGAATCATTGGAGGTTCTGGTTGTACTATAAGTAAAAGTAAACGTTGCAAAATAGTAATGAAATCACGCCAATGGCGGATCAGCGCCACATCGAAATGTTGCGTCTTCCCTGCAAGAACTCATAATACAATAAATATTGAGCTAAACATGTCATCTGGTGACTTAATAATTAATCAACACATTAATAACTCAAGAAAGTTTGTATATTAAGAATCATTTACAACTACTGCCCACGATGCTTACATTAGTGTAGCTGGAAGGAGAAAGACAAATACCAACAGCCAGGCTTTTCCTAACTGCTCTCTAAAATATTTGAATATCGATTCTTTGTTTGCAAATGTTTACACAAAATTTTACACACAAAATAATGTTTCAACAAGGCCCCTGAATGATTATGATACAATTTGTTGCTTCTGTTACAAACCTCCAAAGCTCAGTGGTTGTAATATGTCAGAACGACCGAGAGGTTTGGTTTGGGACAGAGGGATGACTCATGATGAAACGTGCAGAGAAACACACGCAAGTGTGTCATTGACTTCATTACATCGAAGGTACACAGGCGGCCTTGCACTGAACTCAGTAATGGCGCCGTGGAGCATGTGTGGGTCAGTGGGAATACGACTGCTGGAATCTGCAGTGTCGGTATCCAGTTGCCTAGCCTGACGGATGTGGTGATCCTACTGGCGCCATGGCAAAGTGGTCGCCACGTGCGTTTGTGGCCATGACCCTGGTTATGACTGACTGCTCCCTCAAGCACGATTTGTGGACCCCACGTAGAGTGCTGAAGGGAAGCAGCTGACCGCTGTCATTGTAGTGAGCCTGGCTGTTCGCCCGGGGCAGTTCGTTCAGTGCCCATAGGCAGCTCTGCCCAGCCCTTCCCCTGCGGACGGCAGCTGACAGTCCACTGGATGATGCGACCCAGAGAGTGAAGGCTGTCTCCTCGCGCCTTTGCAGCTCCAAGATGTGATGCGCCCCACCACAGTAACGAGGCGTCCTTGCAGCGGAGGGTGGAGATAGCTTCAGTGGGCCAGTTGGCCGCCAATACTCATCACCAAAAGGTCGTCGTAGTTGGCCTCCAATTTAAACATTTGTCATTCTTCCAGTTAGACACAGACAGAATAGCGACACGCCTGGCCGCTTTGAGCCTCCAGGCTCACTTATTTATAAGCCTTTTCCATATGCCTCTGTTGTAGTTCCTCTGGAGGGGACAAGCGGAGTGCTCTTTGATAATTACGTCAGCTTCCCTCAGCCTGATTCGGCTCCTGCCCACAGGTCACTAGGCACTGCTGTAACTGCAATATATGAGTTCTTCATAGCATCTTAGTGCCCTTTTCTGCCCTGATTAGTTCGCATTTGTATACAGTGCCCTCTGGACCATGCCTTCTAGCGTGTGAGTGGTGTCATAAACCTGCCTCACAGAATCGTTCCCAAATTTTAACATTGCCTGCACCTCCCATCCAATGTGCCAGTCGGTCCCTTGACTACTGCCCTCTAGCCATAGCTGTGCAGGATTTACAAGAATTTCCCAAATCCGCGGATGAACTTATTCGTGGCGCAGCAGCCTGCTAAAAGCACGCCACTACTGGTGGCCAGTACGCTCACCATTAATACTTTGTGCTCCTGTTCTTCCTGGAAGTTGTGCACATGCTGCCACATTTATTCCATCGAAATTCCACCTTGTTGGGACTATATTAATGTGTCCAAGGACTGAAAAAGTTCTGGTTGAGTGTTTTATTTAAATACGTTTCATTTTGAATGGGTACCCTCTGAGATCCTTCTGGCCAATACAACGTATTCTGCGACATTGTCATAGCAGTTCAGCCTGTGAGCGTAGCAGGAAGTCGAAAATCGGTCTCGACAACTTCACAAGTTGTCTCACTATTTGCCTCCTTCAGCTATACATTTCTGGCGTGAACACTGTAATGGTCCACCTGGTCGTCGTTGATAGCGCTAATTGCTGTAAACGCACTATTTCACTCCAATTTACAGAGCTTGTTAGCACTTGATGTTAGGTTGGCGCCATTACAATGTATTGTATTGTAGTAATCGCTGCTGCTTGCTGGATCGCTGCTATGTCTCGATGCTGATGCTGGCTCTAAATCTGGTTGTCTAGGGTTAAAAAACATGAGGTCCCGGGTTTTTCATGTGCTTTTGATGATAAAGAATGAGCGAAACCAACACATATGTAAACATCAAATATTTATTACTTTAGTGGCCATATTAATTCCACTGTCCACCAAAGACCATAACACAACACAAAGTAGTACTTCCTTTACATGTTCTTTGCCTTGTTTTGCCAAACAATAACACAGAAACACACTTCACCAAAGTGACATTCCGACTGCCCCGACTGCCTCCGACTGCTTTTTCGACCCTTCTCGCTGCTTGTATTTATAACATTGTCAAAGAACTACTAAAAAGAGATATAGTTTATAAGTCACATGTACATCTGTTATCATAATTTGTGCAGAAAAGTTATTAATTTGCATCGAGTGACATAATTTAACATGTTATTAAAATGACAGACAGATTTGTTGACTTGACAGAATAATTCTTTGTTACAAAAAGGTCGTTTTTTAGAAGTTTGTCAATTGACTTCTCTAATTTGCATAAATAAGTAAGTAATGTGAATTATGAAGAATTACATTGGTTTTCGTCTAAAATAGGATTGATTACGTGAATACTGAGTGAAAACGCTCCTAGTGAACAAATAGGTTTCACTGGGTGATTTTTATTTAAGGAGATCCAAAATACCTAAGTTGGCCACTATTTTTCGTACTTCATATTAATTATTTAAGATAAACTTAGTGTTTTTCATGATGACATTTGCTGTATCAGTGATCAAGTGATATAAACTTTTGTGTGGGTCAGTTATTCAGTATAATTTAATGGGTGACTGTTCATGGAGACATGTTGTGCAATCATTGTTAACATACACAATAACTTTTCTATAATCATAAATACTCGTTAAACTGGTTGAATTTGGAAGGGATCGCATACTTCATTAAAGTAAAGCCTTTAATATGTTCCGTTACAATACCCCCCTCGGGTAATATCATTTACAGAATGTTAATGATATTAGCCGACTAGGACAAATGTGTCAATTACTATGCATAATGTGTATGTATACAACAACCGTTACACCGTTTCAAAATGACTTTTTCCTGAAAATATTTTAGTTGTGTTGTTTCAAATGCACTTTGTGTTATGTCAATCAGTATGACAGCATAATAAAAATATTTAGTAATATATGAAAGTAAAAAAAATGTTAATCTTTGCTCCCAGTGAGCCACATGGAAAATGATCAAAAACAGACACAAATGTATCACATGCGATGTTAAGATATATAAAAAAAATATATGTAAATTATTTCAAAGTCAGCTCTCATTGAGTCACAGAATAATCAAGATAATAGAAGGAACATAAATATATTACATAGATGGACAATTCAGATGTCCATAGGAAAATTTTGCAACTGTCTGCTCGTTTTGAGCCACATAAAGGAAATGAAAACCAAGAACATAATTATAAGTATGGACATGATATATAAATACACACACTAGTGAAGTCACATGTATGGATATAATATGCATTTAAAAAAGAAACGAAATATTTAAAAAAACTTGTCTCCCATTGAGACACATAGTCAAGACAGTACAAGAACATATGAATACTAAAATTGGACACTTAAATTGGTCACAACATAACACAAACATCAAACTTGGTGAACATCTGATTAGCTGTAGAAAATTGTCCACAAATCTTATGTCTAAGAAAACAATAGTAACACAATGATGGGTCTTGCACCACAATTTTTACATTGTCTTTTATTTGGTGCAATCATGTCCCATATTCAACAATACAAAAAGAAAGTAATAAATGTTCTTGCCCATTGCAAGTAAAGAAGATATCACAATATTTAATATTCAATAGAGACAATAAAAATATAAAAACATTCTCTCAGAGATCTGGAACTTTTCCAAGGTCTATAGGATGAGTGGTAGTTGCTATTTGACACACCCAGTAAAAATCTTTGCTGATAACATGCTTTATGGAAACTGGGTAAGTAACTGTATTCAAACAGGGAAATGTGCTTAATCATGTTTATATGGTTTCAATTCAGTGATGTTTCTTAATCCAAATAACCTTCTTGATCTGGGAAAGATAAGTCTATACGCATTAGGATGTGGGCTTTCTTTTATTTCAAATGGACCAATGTCATCGTTTACTTTAACATATGGACAACCTAGCTCAACATCTTTGTCTATTTTAGTATTTTCAAACAATAGATCATTTTCAATTTCTTTAGTCCCTAAGTCTAATGTCTCTTTCCTACACTTAGACACATCCCTCTCTGTTTGCAAAGCATTGACATTTAAACATAAACCTTTGTTTTCATCTGTTCCTCTTAACACTGTGTTGTCACTTAAAAAACTACTGTTTTCACCCCATTTTTTATAAAGTCCACTACGGATTCTTGTCCACCATGTAGGATACAAGGTTGCACTTACCTTTGCTAATTCTTTCCAAAAGGCATCTTTGTTTATACAGTTTCCATAGTTGTTCCACAAAACTTCTAAAAACTTTTCCCCTTTTTCTTGAAAACACACATTTACATTCCATCCGTTTATATTTTCTTTAATATTATTATTATTACCATTCTCATAGATTAGCGTTTCATAGTTTCCAATAGGCAATAGCTTGTCCTCAGATACACATTCCCTAGTCTGCATTTCACTTAAATTAACCTCATTATTACCCATGTTTGTCACATCACTTACCTTTATCACATCACTTTTCAATTCTACAAATACTTTTATTTCTTCCTCCACACTCTCATCAATAACATCACTTGATTTAGGATCATTATTTAAATGTCCCTCTATTACTTCTTCCTCCTCCTCAACAACAACCCCATCTGCAGTTTCCCCCCTATGTATCTGAATCTCAGCAATTGAGTCTTTGGCTCCATTAAACACTTCGTCATCCCCCTTCTTATCAAATAAACCCCCCAAAATAGATTCTACTTGTGGTGTGTCTGACTTGTTATTAACACCAGTATCTTTTTCAGCCCAACTATGGAACTCTGCAATACCTTCAACTTCTGCACTTTCACTAACTACCTGTGCTTGAACACAGTTTTTACTAACTGTATCACTTTTACTCATAGTATCCCAAAACCTTTTATTAAATTCTAATTTATTCATTCTAACAACTTCAGTATTTTCATGGTAATTACTCTTTACATTGTATCCTCTCCTTTTCCAGTTTCGGTTATGTGTTGTCCTGTCATAATATTGTCTAGCCCCAAAACTACGGACATCTAGTGGGACTGTCCACCGTTTCCCGGCTGGTTTCCTCGGTCTGTCCGTTTGTAGCTGTCGTTTTGTTCACTAGTTTCAACAAACCCTCTTCTATCTTGTTCTCTTCCCCAATACCTATTTCTATCATTCCTGTTATCTCTCCTCCATCCTCCCTCCTGTGTATAGTTTTTGAAATCATTTTCATATCTCCTATCTCCCCTATTTGGAGCATTATTTCCAGAATTTTCAAAGTCTCTCCTCCCATAATAATAATCTCTATTTACATTCCTGTTCCACCCCCCATACTGGCTGTTGCCAGAGCCAAAACTTTGGTTATTTTCTCTCTCCAAGGCCCTATCTAATCTATCTACAAATTTCAGGAACGCTTCCATTGAATCGTTTGGTCCATGGACCAATTCCCACTGCAGTCTCTCTGGTAATCTTCTTTTTAAAACATCAATTTGTGTCATAATATCAAAAGAGTTATTCAAGTGAGCAAGTTTTTTCAATTGATCTCTGCAAAATTTTTGCATTCCCCCTACTTTCCCTCTATACACTGGTCCATTTAGAAATTCTGACTTTAATCTGGCTTGTATGGACTGTGACCAAAATTTACAAATAAATTTAGCTTCAAACTCTTCAAACGTATTCCAAGAATCATTATTCTCATTTGCTCAGGATAGGGCCTCCCCTTCTAGAAACCGTTTTACTAACTTAATTTTTATGTTATCAGACATTCCTACAACAAACATATCCTTACATTGGTGAATAAAGTCAATAGGGTGCAGATTTTCACCAGGAAAGCATTTCACTTGGATGTGCCCATTCATTGTATTTTGATTGTAAATCGTTTGTTTGGACATCAATGCGTCCTCCAATTGTGTATATTTAGTGTGTATATTTTCTACTTTTGTATCTACATTAGTGGTGTACAGGTTGTATTCCTGTCTAAGGTTTTCTGATGTTTTGTCTATTCTCTGATCTAATCTTTTAGCTTCAGTATCTACTCTGTTGTAGATGACAGCAATGCTGTCTGTGTTCGCTTGTATGTTTTCATTTAAACTTTCAACTTTAACTTGAAATTCTTTTCTGAAGTGTATCAACTGTTCACTAGTGTTCTTACTGAGAGTAGTTTTAAATTCCTCACACTTCTCATTGAGATGAGTACTTAATAGATCAAAATCCAAACTTAACTTATCCAGTCTGTCTGTGTTTTCTTTAAGTTTCAAACTTACTTGTTCATTTGATTGTTTAAAATCCAAACTTAGCTTATCCAGTCTATCTGTGTTTTCTTCACTTGATTGTTTAAAATCCAAACTTAACTTATTCAGTCTATCTGTGTTTTCTTCTCTTGATTGTTTAAAATCCAAACTTAACTTATTCAGTCTATCTGTGTTTTCTTCACTTGATTGTTTAAGTTGTGAGCTTATTTGAGTTGCAAACCCTGCTAGCCACTCTGTTAAGTTTAATTGTTCACCATCCCCTGGTTCAATTTTTACATTTCCTACGATCTCACCCCTCTCAGGTAGAGACATGTTAACAATTAATTATTTTAAATGACAACAACAACAAAATACCTTGCTTTATGTCTATGCTATGATGTCGTGGTCGGTGTTCTTGTTGGCTTTCTTCACTTATATTCGGTTTTATTGAAGCTGAAGTCTTGATTGATGAAATCCATTGACATAATCCAGACGTTAGTCTTCCGAGCGGTGTGATGATAGTTTTTCGTAGTCGCACAAACACAATTTATTTATTTATTTTTGACATATTTTCACTGTTGACACACTGCACAAATAAACTTTTTTTTTTGGAATGCTAAGCACTTACGAAATTTATCGCTGCACTATTATCATCGATGCACTTAAAGATCCCGGACGAGCCCCCACTTTTGTAATGGTCCACCTGGTCGTCGTTGATATCGCTAATTGCTGTAAACGCACTATTTCACTCCAATTTACGGAGCTTGTTAGCACTTGATGTTAGGTTGGCGCCATTACAATGTATTGTATTGTAGTAATCGCTGCTGCTTGCTGGATCGCTGCTGTGTCTCGATGCTCATGCTGGCTCTAAATCTGGTTGTCTAGGGTTAAAAAACATGAGGTCCCGGGTTTTTCATGTGCTTTTGATGATAAAGAATGAGCGAAACCAACACGTATGTAAACATCAAATATTTATTACTTTAGTGGCCATATTAATTCCACTGTCCACCAAAGACCATAACACAACACAAAGTAGTACTTCCTTTACATGTTCTTTGCCTTGTTTTGCCAAACAATAACACAGAAACACACTTCACCAAAGTGACATTCCGACTGCCCCGACTGCCTCCGACTGCTTTTTCGACCCTTCTCGCTGCTTGTATTTATAACATTGTCAAAGAACTAATAAAAAGAGATATAGTTTATAAGTCACATGTGCATCTGTTATCATAATTTGTGCAGAAAAGTTATTAATTTGCATCGAGTGACATAATTTAACATGTTATTAAAATGACAGACAGATTTGTTGACTTGACAGAATAATTCTTTGTTACAAAAAGGTCGTTTTTTAGAAGTTTGTCAATTGACTTCTCTAATTTGCATAAATAAGTAAGTAACGTGAATTATGAAGAATTACATTGGTTTTCGTCTAAAATAGGATTGATTACGTGAATACTGAGTGAAAACGCTCCTAGTGAACAAATAGGTTTCACTGGGTGATTTTTATTTAAGGAGATCCAAAATACCTAAGTTGGCCACTATTTTTCGTACTTCATATTAATTATTTAAGATAAACTTAGTGTTTTTCATGATGACATTTGCTGTATCAGTGATCAAGTGATATAAACTTTTGTGTGGGTCAGTTATTCAGTATAATTTAATGGGTTGACTGTTCATGGAGACATGTTGTGCAATCATTGTTAACATACACAATAACTTTTCTATAATCATAAATACTCGTTAAACTGGTTGAATTTGGAAGGGATCGCATACTTCATTAAAGTAAAGCCTTTAATATGTTCCGTTACAACACGGAGTATAACCAATGTGTACCCACCCTCTGGAAGTATGTTTTCCTACAACTCGTCCCATTGGCTCTCCCTCCCCACCAGAAACAAACTCGCTTCACATGTTCACTTGTCAGTCCGTATTTGGACACCTGGATCGGTCAGAAATTACACTTGCCACCCTCTCTCTGGTTCCAAGAATGTTCAGTCGAGAAAAAAAAATATCGTTAATAACGACATGAAGAACTAACAACTCCGCAGAAAAAGAAAAACAATTCCAGAATGAGATTTTCACTCTGCAGCGGAGTGTGCGCTGATAAGAAACTTCCTGGCAGATTAAAACTGTGTGCCGGACGGAGACTCGAACTCGGGACCTTTCTTTCAGGAGTGCTAGTACTGCAAGGTTCGCAGGAGAGCTTCTGTAAAGTTTGGAAGGTATGAGACGAGGTATTGGCGGAAGTAAAGCTGTGAGGACGGATCGTGAGTCGTGCTTGGGTAGCTCAGTTGGTAGAGCACTTGCCCACGAAAGGCAAAGATCCCGAGTTCGAGTCTCGGTCTGGCACACAGTTTTAATCTGCCAGGAAGTTTCATATCAGCGCACACTCCGCTGCAGAGTGTAAATCTCATTCTGGAAACATCCACCAGACTGTGGCTAAGCCATGTCTTCGCAATATCCTTTCTTTCAGGAGTGCTAGTTCTGCAAGATTCGCAGGAGAGCTTCTGTTAACTTTGGAAGGTAGGAGACGAGGTACTGGCAGAAGTAGAGCTGTGAGGACGGGGCGTTAGTCGTGCTTGGGTGGCTCAGTTGGTAGAGTACTTGCCCGCGAAAGGCAAAGGTCCCGAGTTCGAGCCTTGGTCCGGCACACAGTTTTAATCTGCCAGGAAGTTTCAAAAACACAATTATCCCTAAGATAAAAAATACATACTCCCTGATACACTAAATCAAAATAAAAAACCGACAAATTACAATTATACAACTTACTTACATGACCTTAACGTATACGGCACATCATGCACCTTACGTTGCTCACCAATTCCAGGTTTCTTCTTTTTATCCTTTGTAACTTTCACCTCCTGATTGCCTGCTGATAACTGTGGTATCCTTTCTACCATTCCATTAAACGGTTTTACGCGACTGACGAGTATGACAGATGTTTTTGTGGGGAAAATTGACTGGTGAGGTCATTTCCAAAAAAAAAAAAAAAAAAAAAAGTTCAAATGTGTGTGAATTCCTAAGGGATCAAACTGCTTAGGACATCAGCTCCTAGACTTACACACTACTTAAACTAACTTATGCTGATAACAACACACACACCCATGCCCCAGGGAGGACTCGCACCTCCGGCGGGAGGGGCCGCGTAGTCCGTGACAGGATGCTTCAAACCCACTCCATGTGGTAAGTCATTTCCACGACCAGGTACAGTCCTTGCTATTTTGTTAAAAATTTCTTCATTTTTCCCTTTGACATACCCCTAGGGACTAGTGACAATTACCCATTTCCCTATATGGTGTTGTGGCAATTTGTCCATATGTCTGTTCGGTTGTTGCTGGCGTTCTAGGGCCTTCGTGTTCACCTTTTGCATATTCCTCTGGACCTTCCTAATTCTCCTGTCAAATTTCCTCACCGACTTACTATCTGGTCCTAATTTAGGAACTAAAACCTCAAAGGGGGGTGACATTTTCCTGCCATACACTCCTCAAATGGCGACAAGCCCACTACAGTACAAGCCTTCGAATTATAGGCTCACAGTACATACGGTAAATAGGCATCCCACTCGTATTGTCTGGAACCTACATAATAGCTCAACATCTTTGCGATTGTCTTGTACTCACGTTTCATTCTCCCATTGGTCTGCAGATGAAGCAGACTCGTCCATAACTTCCTTGTACACAACACGCAACACAGCTGCTTCATTAAATCCGAGACAAAATTCGTACCTTGGTCCATAATTATGGTCTGTCACCCCAAATTTTAATGTCCAGTTGTTTACTAACACCAGCATTGCGGTACTAGCCCATTGGTCTGGCATCAGTACGATTGCCAAAAATCGAGAACAATAACCGATGATCGTGAGAACATACCATTTCCTGCAGGTGTTTTATTAAATGCCCCAAGGGCATCCAAAATGGAACAGACGCCTCTGGTAACCTTTGCAACGGTGTTTTCTGATGCGCATGCCACACAGTCTTTAACATACTGCTCCATGTCACGCTTCTTGTTCCTCAAGCAAAACTTCTCTGCTACACATCTGTCCGATGCATGTCGCCCACCATGACCTGGTAACATATGGTCGTGGGCTTCCCACAAAACTTCCTTCCAAAAACCCTATAGAACCACCACATGTGGCCCACACCTTGTTGTTCTACACAACAAGTCCTCGTGCATAACGAAATGTGACTGTAGCTTAAACGCCTGGCACTCCTTATCGCTTCCCTGTGCCTGCTGCCACTTTTCAACCTTCTTCCCTAGCATACTTAACATTGCTATTCCATGGCTTAACGAATCTGCGTTTGCATGTGATCTTCCTGGATTATGGCTTATGTCATACTCGAATTAAATTAGCTTACGTGTCACCAAGTTATTCTACTAGATGAATCTTTCAAACCAAGCAACCGTTTCAGTTAGACACGATATGTCACGACCTCAAACTTCCTATCATATCGCTAACACCAAAAAAATGTAATACCATATATGTACGCCAACATCTCTTTCTCCATAGTTGAGTACTTACGCTCCGAATTGTTTAACTGCCTTGAAGCGTAAGCTACCGGATATTCCTGACCATCTACCGACTGCCTCATTTGAAGCATCAAACGAAGGGATAATCTCTTTCTCGACATCCGGAAAAACGAATACTGGATATGAAACTAATACTTCTTTCAATTTTTCAAATGCTTCCTGACATTCCTGCAACCTTCTTCAGTAACTTGTTCAGGGGTCCAGCTATTTTCGTAGAGTCTTTCACGAACCGTGCATAATAATTACAGAGGCCAAAGAACGATTGTAACTGTTTAATTGTTTGTTGTATCAGATAAGTTTTAATTGCATCTGTAAGATGAGGATCAGTCTGTACGACACACTCACTAGCCACGTGCGCCAGATAGTTTACTTGAGTTTGCGCAGAATGGCACTTGTCCACACACAACATCAAACATGCTGATCGTAGTTACTAAAGACATCCTCCAAACATCTTACATGCTCCAGTAAATGTCGATGACATAATGTGCCTGATTGATGAACCACATACACACATAGAACAGCCACACAATGAAATAAACAACTTACTCCCAAAAATAAACTTCACATTAGAAACAGAAACTAACAACACACTACATTTTCTAGATCTCATTAGACATAAAACAAACAACACACACAAGTTCAGAATATTCGGGAAACCGACAACCACAAGCACCACCATTCACAACCTATCGAACCACCCATTGACACATAAGCAAGCAAACTTCAGATTCATGCTCCATAGATTAAACAGAACACCCATGAACAAACAGAACTACACACAAGAACTAAACACAATAAAACAAATAGCAGTAAAAATGGTTATGGTACCCATATGGTAGACAACTTAAATCAAAAAATATGTAAACAGCGCAAAAATGAACATACCACACGCATACACACACACACACACACACACACACACACACACACACACACACACACACACACAAATCCACCACCAACACAGAACAACACAAAACACAAACAATGGACCACACACAAGACACAACAGAGCAACAACACACACAAAACGAAATGGCACATACTCCCTTACAGTAACAAGATTCTTCACAGAATAGGCAACATATTAAAGAAACGGGGACTCCAAATAGGATACAGGACAGAGATCACAACACAGAAAAGATCGGAACACAAGAAACACACATGGATAAATTTAACAGATCAGGAATATATGAACTCACACGCAAAACTTGCCAGTTAGTGTACAAACGACAAACATGCAGAAACTTCAAAACCAGATATTCAGAACATCTCAGAGCTTTAATACGCAACAGCTCCCATAGCATATTTGCTGACCAACTTATAGCCCACAATCACCACACAACTACAATAGAAACAGACTTAGGAATACTAGAACACAGCCGCAGCCTATACAGCAAAATGACTATTGAGGGAAACTTCCACATACAGAAGGCAACAGCAGAAAGAAAACAGGTCATAAATGAATACACTTCACTCTGCATTAAAGGGCACACTATGCGTGTGCGAAAAATGGATACAGTACAATGTCCAATGACTCACTATTTACACACAAAAGGATCATCATGCACAAGACAACACAAGCAGCAAAGAAATGTACAGAAAACGCACACACACACACACACACACACACACACACACACACACACACACACAAAGATAAAATGTAAACAAAATTCTAATTTGGCGCCGAGCTCCCTGGTGCACAAATGAACAATGACTGGGTTGGGACACACAACAACCACAATCACACTGTGTTTTGGTGAAGTGCAAAGTGCTTTTACGACCTTATTTGGGAAAATACGTGTTATATTTATATGTGCATCACGACACCTGACCATGATACTGAGAAAAATAGGGGTAGCAATTAACTACATATTATTTTCAGTGCTATGTTAATGTGTTCTCTTATTTTTGCTCTTCAAATTGTGTTTTTCTGTGTTGTCGTGTGAAATACTGTGACAATAATGGCGTGTGAAAAACGTAATACTAGGCTCCAAAGTAAACTGAGAAATGACAGTGAAAACGAAAGCAGCATGTTAGCGCCACCGAGTAATGAATTAACTAATGTTAACAGTAGTAATTTGGTAATTGCGCATAGGGAAATGGAGCGGGTTGCAAACAATGGCGTAGACAGTGAAACAATTAGTGAGCAGGGAAGCATTATCGATCGGTCGGTCGGCAACAGCTCGCCTCAGGAATCCGAAATGACAGGACACAATTTCGCAAATACTGTAGATTCAGGTTCTGGGTCATCACCGTTTTCTCAAATGAGTCAAGACACATTTTCTGCTTGTCAAAATGTGAATGTTGTCGGTGAAAATGCACTGCCAAAAAGCATAGAGAAACAGATTCCAGACACTAATACATTATTATTGCAATTAATGCAACAAATGGAACAAAATCAGAGACAAATGGAACAAAATCAGAAACAAATGGGACAAAAGCTTGAAAAATTAGACACAATGGAACAACACCAGAGACAAACACAGCAACAGTTAGACGCAATGGAACAAAATCTTCAAAAGTTAGACTCATTGGAGCAAACTCTTGAACAAACACGTGAGGATTTAACTAATGAGTTACATCACATTGAATCGAAATGTCAAAAAGTCTGTAACGACGTAAAAACACAAATTTGTGAGCATTTCCAACCTATTTTTTCGCGTCATGAAAATGCACTACAGAATCACGAAGCAGCCATAAAAGAACTGCAAACTACTGTTCATGAAAATCATGAGACCTTACAAGCTAAATTTGACTCGGTTGCATCTACCGATTCGGTTACGCAACTTGCAAAAACTCAGGAAAACTTGAAGGACACAGTAGATTCGATTTCAACACAAATGGACAATCTGAAACTTGGTTCAGAAAAACACACTGAGGAAATGTGTTCACTATCGGAGAAAGTAGCCGAACTTTCGGATCAGTTCACTAACTTATCTACGAAGGTAGATGATAATCTGAACGACACAAAACCGGTAGTCTTTAATGACACAGAAGAGAGCGAACAAATTAAGAAACTGAAACAAAATCTGAATCAAATTAATACGCAACACCAAAGAGAAATCCGCGAAGTACAAGATCAGCTGACACAGGTAATACAAGAATTACGTATTTCAGAGGACACTCGCGCCCCAATACGGGAAGAGGGACATAGAAATACGGAAAAGCCGCAACATAATAGCACAGGGCATTTCGGAAGTTATGAAAGAAATTGGCAATGTGCACCGAATTTTGAGATGGAACCGCCGACACGACCTAACAATGACAGATATGCTACTCGCCGACACGATGATTTTGACTATAAGCTATTTATTACTACACGTAAATTCAAAACATTTAAGAATTCTGGCAACGACATTCATCCACAAGCATGGCTCCATCAATTCTCTCATTGTTTTCCTCCCAACTGGTCATTGCAGCACAGATTAGAATTTATGTGTGGCTACTTAGAGAATGAACCAGCTGTAAGAATGCGATCGGTCATTCACGATTGCCACAGTGAAGGAGAATTTTACCATGCCTTCCTCTCAGCATATTGGTCTCAAGCCACACAAGACCGAGTAAAACATAGCATCATAATGATGAAACGTTTCGAACAATCTGAATTTTCCAGTATTATGAAATATTTTGAAGACATGTTACACAAGAATCAGTATCTTTCAAACCCATACAGCCCCTCAGAACTCATCCGCATTTGCTTAATCAAACTGCCTGAACATTTACGACATATTATTTTGGCAGGACGTTGCAAAGACGACATTGAAGCATTTCAAGGACTCTTACAAGAACTGGAAATTGACACTGACAATCGCGGAACGCGAAAACATGAAAACAACAATTACAGGTCACATCAGCCACATTTCCGTGATGACAGAAATAATAAATGGACACGACAAGGCTATTCTCACAACACAATTCGTGACCAAAACAGACACCACCCTTATTACAACCGCTGGCAGAATAATAATTACAGGGAAAGATCACCTTTCCGCGGTAATGACTATCACAGAGAAAATCAGAGAAACAGACAATATGGTAACCAGAACTATTATTATCAAGGGAGACAGAATACTTTCAGACGCAACAGTTCAGCGCGCAGTTACGATTCAGGGAGAAATTCTCCACCACATGACCGACAAACAAGAAACTATGTAAACTACCGACATGACGACAGACGATATATTCGTAACGACAGACCTGAATTGCATCAGAACTGGCGAGCTTCAAACAGGGCAGGGCCTTCTCGTCAAGGTGAATTTGTAGAAGTTCGGTCTCCTAATCCCAATAACGGCGCGCGCCAACAAAGAAACAGACAATGAATGACTCGCACTGCAGGCAGCCACCTGCGCTGGCTGGCTCAGAGAAAAATAACATAGACGCTAACCTTGAGAAAAATTCCAGTATTCTTTACCGACGTATACCGCATGATAATTGCATTCAAGTCCAAACTCTGAGTACTAGGAAGAGTAAAGGTTTACACCACATTTCGCATATAAAACCGTTTATTGAAAGATAATCTGCTTTTTAACTTTGTCTTTGCCATAAAATTTTTCACTTCACATTTCTAGTATGCTTTGTCAGACTTAAGAAACTATTAACATGCAACAATGTTTGAAGTTAAATATCCAGTCAAGAACCAAGAGAACGTATTTCAACAGAATTTACGAATGCATTTGTTATTGTGAACAGACGACACAGTGTTATTGTGTGTGTGCATTCTTGCTTGTTTGTTGCACGATTACGTAACGACTATAAGGCTCATATACTTAGAACATTTACCAGTACTGCTAATGAGATTTTAATGCAACATTTTGGTTTGTTTGAAAATACATTCTGGATTTAAAGTAATTTCAGTGAGATACCAGATGACACAGTGGTTAGTTTATTTGACACCTACACGACTATATCACGACGCTACTAATGTGTGACACAATTTACCTTGTTGCTTTTGCGGTGTATCTGTTTTATATCTGCACAGTTTTTCTGAATTCTTCTGGAAAGTAAAACATATTTTAGTAGTAACTTTTGTGGTATAGCTACAAGGAGACAGCCTTTTCTGTAGCACAACAATACGTTACAGCACAGTACTTTCTTCATCGCGGCAATAAGCGTAAAAACTGAGATATCTGTACTCAAAGCATTTCACTTTTGTTTATCATGAGGTAAGTACAGTGACTTTTGTGGAACTCAGCTTTCGGAGGACGATATCTACGACACTTACACAGAGATTATCTTACAACAAGACGCACAGTTTAGCGCTACAGGACACGTATTTGAGTGATTAATTTTGTACTTAAAACATTTATTTTTAAAGATTTTTAAATTGCAAAGAAAGTTTTCCGAGATATATTTCATTCCATTGCTGTAATCTGTAACACCTGAGGGTATAATTACATTAATCCTCAGGGGGGTACACGCTTACTTTGTGTACCATGTGTGTGGCAACCACAAGGAACCCTAGCTAATATGGTATTTGCTTATACAACTTTACACATCGGTACCATATTTCTCCAACACATAAATTACACAGCTATCTGATCATGTAACTGAGAGATAAACATTTTTTTTTACTACATCAGTGACAGATGTTTACGTAATTACACAGTTGGATAACTTCACTCTTACGAAATTGTATTTTGTATGTACCTTGTGAACTCTTCATATTTTTTCAGAACCATTGTGATACTATGAGAGCTTTGAATGATGTATTTGGTAAGGGAGCATGATTTTTAAAGTACGTTTGAGGTAGATAACACTTTTGAAATGAGCAGAGAATTTTTTTTAGGTTTTAAAATATTCAGGAAGCTACGACGATTTTGAGATTTGGCTGAGGTTTTATGATGTTATGACGACGATGTGTATTATGCTGCTGAGGTATGTTTATGGTCAAGGAGCTGATGCTATATGAGTTATTTGATTATGTTATGTATTTATTAACAGGAAATATTGAAGAAGCGTCGACGAATTTGTATATGTGTAATAAGGTAAGGAGTAATGAATAGTGATTAGGGCACTCTGATTTGTGGAAAAGGTTGTTGGAAACCAAGATCGTACTTTAAGAGTTATGAAATGTGTGTAAATGCGTGAATGTATCACAATGCTGACGAATATTTTTTTTGGACACTTATATTTATAGGATTTTGTTTCTACAGATTTGCAACGCAAATTCTTGACCTGTGAAATATTTTTATATGAGACTGCCATTTTAGCGCAAACTGCTGTCGTTAATATTTCCGTACGAAAGTTAAGTGACCACCTGCACGTAATGCGTCGCGGGCACCCACCTGGGCGACAGCCGCCCGAACAAAAAAAAAAAGCCATCAGCCTTCCAGCGGCACAGGTAGAAGAAAAAGCCATTAGGGGAAGCCATTATAATCGCTATTGACGTTCCTTTGTAGAAAGCATCGCAAAAACGACACGGTCGAACTTGAAAACGATGAGAAACATTTCACGGCTATTGTCGTGCTAATTGAGAGAAATGCCATATGGCTAGTGAATGACGTTTCACGCCTTGCTTTGCCCATTTTGTTTAATATCTAGTTTCTAGCTGCACTGCAGCACTGGTTAAAATAAAATTTTATAGATGTACTAATATAAATATTTTCTGTCTACAGATCTATTAAATAATAATTTTGTAATCCACATTCTTAAAAAAAAAAGGAGCACTTGGAAAGGAAAGAACAATAAGAAGGGACTAGTAACAGTAACTGCACACATAATTTTCTTTTCAAGTATATGGTAATATTTTTTTTACAATACGTTGTTGTGGTGCACCACTTTAATTACTTAGACATTAAGATGTGATTATACATTTCCCTTATCTGCATTGTTATCTTTAGTGTACTATTTTTTCTGCTTGAGCTATGTCATGTTTAGGTATCAGTTGCTGCTGTTTGCCAGGCATAGTGTTATTGAATTTGACTTTGTATTATTCTGTTAAGCCAGTTTTACTAATGATTTCTTGTTATTATTTGTTGCACATTACCTTAGATTAGTTGTAATATTACAATTGCTTTGCTAATTTCTAAAATGCTGCTTCCTTTGCAAATCTGCAATTTTTGTCATTGCTGTTTGTGTTAATTTGTTATGTGCTGCTGCATTGCCTCGTCCCTTAGTTTAGCATCTGAGCTCAGTAGATTTAAGTTAGCTTAAGAGGGGGTAGACTATATAAGAAACTAACTATGATGAATTGGAAGAAATGCATTGAGAAGCCACAAGAAACAGATAGGGCCAAAATGAGTATTGTACAATGAGAAATAATTATTTTGAAAGAAATATGGTTAGAATACAGAAAAGAGGTACAGATAGGACCATTTGGGAATAATGATGAACGAAGAGAGATCTCCAAGAACAAAAAAGGTTTTGTTCACAAAATACTGCAGTACCAAAAGTTACACTGAAAACGAACCCTGTCCTTTCCTTTTGTGTTATCTCACTATGTGTTTGTGTACTCTTTTATATTTGTGTTTTTCCTGTCTTTATGTGTTTAGCTAATAAGATTTATGTTGTATAATTTTTCAAATACTATGTTATTTACTTTGTAAAGATGTTTAGACATTTATCTGTTCTGTTTTAATGCTCATGTGTGATGTTGATGTTCCAAAAGTTATTCTGATCTTTATGTATGTACTTATGTCATTATTTTTGTAACACTGATGTATATGTTTATTTCTATTCTTTTGTAAAGCCCCTATTACCGCAACTGTTATTTGTATTGTTATGTTCTTGAATGGTGTGTTTTGTATCTTTGTTATTGTGTTATTATGTTATAAAATTGTAATTGACACCAGGTCATCAAATTAAGCAACTTGTAAGTTACATTTCACTGCACACGTTTTTATTGGTCATAGTATATGGACAATATGTGAGGAGTAGGGACTGTTAGTGTTTGCACGTGTGTTAATAATTCAGCAAGGGACTGGATAACAGCATTGCTTGTTCTAAGGACAATTCCAACAACTTTGTGAGTGCACAAGTGGTGGTTATGGACTTGTTATATTATCCGCAAGACTCTTCAATGGTGATTGTGTACCTGCACAGTCACAACAGATGGCTGCTGGCCATCTCTACAAGGACTACAGTGGGTCTGCGCCTCTGGTGGCCCACCAGTACCATTATATCTCTACAAGGACTGCAGTGGGTCTGCACCTTTGATGACTCACCAATACCATTATTTCTACAAGGACTGCAGTGGGTCTGCACCTCTGGTGGCCCACCAATACCGTAATCTCTACCAGGACTACAGTGGGTCTGCTCTGTGACGACCTACCTACCAATATTCATGAAAACTTCGACTGACTCTGTGGTGGGTTTGCTCTGTTGTGGACCATTACCTGTCTGCATGTCGAGAGTCAGCACTGTCTTTCCGTTGGAAGGACAACACTACTTCCTCAAGACTGCATGGAAATCCACTACTTCCGTGTGCATTTTCTTTTACTGCTCAGCCTTTGAGAAAAACACTGCAATTTTACTGTGATAAATGATCAGGACTGTCTTTATGGACTGAGAAAATTTTAGCTATTGACCAACATTGTATCAATAAGTGTGTGCATTTGATTTCTTTGTTATTGTAATTGTGAAAAAAAAATTTTAACAAATATGTATTGGCCAGTGCCCAACAAAATTTGTAAAATTTTTTGTGGGGAGCATGGGGGCTATGTAAGTAGGCTGTTTAGGTTTTTTTATTGATAACGCCACCTCAGTATGAAAATCACCGGCTGTGCCGTGTGCAGTCTGTGGCTGCTTTGCATTGTTGTAATACTCAACCATTGTAGTGTTAGGCAGCTGGCTGTGAACAGCGCGTAGCGCTGGGCAGTTGGAGGTGAGCCGCCAGCAGTGGTGGATGTGGGGAGAGAGATGGCGGAGTTTTGTAATTTGTCATGATATCAAGGTAAATACATTGTTTGTTCTCTATTAATATCTTTCATTTGCTAACTATCCCTATCAGTAGTTAGTGCCTTCCATAGTTTGAATCTTTTATTTAGCTGGCAGTAGTGGCGCTCGCTGTATTGCAGTAGCTTGAGCAGCGAAGATTTTTGGTGAGGTAAGTGATTTGTGAGACGTATAGTTTAATGTTAGTCAGGGCCATTCTCTTGTAGAGAATTTTGAAAGTCAGATTGCGTTGCGCTAACAAAATATTGTGTGTTGAAAGTCAGATTGCGTTGCGCTAAAACAAAATATTGTGTGTCAGGTTAAGCACAGTTGTGTAAAAATTGATAAAAGGGGACGTTTCATAATGTATGATTTTCTGTCTAGAGAACAATTTGCCCAATCTGCATCAACATAACCACATAATTCTAAATCTTCTTTCCTAAACTTTGGAACATAATTCTTAGTTTCTTTCATATATTACAAAATTCGCTAAGCACATACCCAATGTTTTCTCAGAAAAAGAATTATTAAACTGGCTGAAGTAGCTCACACTGAAAGAGATACAAAGTCTTGTAAGTACTGATACATACATTGCGCTACGTATTAGGGCTTCATAAGGTACATCATCAGTTTTAGTTTCTTTTTCATTTCTGAAAATCAAGTATAGTTTCGATAGAAGTCTTTACAGTTTTATAGTCTATGGTATTGAACCTTTTTAATAATTCATCAGTATATTTCTCTCAACTTAAAACTAACACAACATTAGCTTTATAATATTTGATTTTCATCCTCAAACAATTTTTAGCTGTTCCCAAATCCTTTGCTTCGCACTCTGAACTTATTTTTCAAAAATTCGGTCTCACTTGAGTCCTTTGAAAAAATATAAAAGTGATCAACTTATAAAGTTACCATAGTAACTAAGCTTTTTTCCTTATGTTTTGTAAACAAGGAAAGTTCTAAATCAGATCTTTTGTAACACAGAAGTTTAAGACATCATTCGTTCTTTGACTCCACACTCTGGATGATTGCTTTAGACCATACATAGTCCTTTTTAACTTCAAAATTTTCCTTTTAGCATGACGAAGATTTAATACTTAGGCTTGTTGAAGGAAATTATCCTCTTTGTGTATACAAGTTAAAAAAGCAGTCTTATCATCAAGATATGTAATGTTCAAATCTAGTTCAATAGATAACGCCATTGGAAGTCTAATTGTTGAATGCCTTACCACAGCAGAAAAGGTCTCATCATAACCATCACCACGTTTCTGAGTGAATGCTTTTGGGACTAGTCTAGCATGATGCTGCAGTTCACCTTACACTGCATAACACTTGCTTTTTCTGGACGATTTACCACTTCCCAAGCATCACTGTCTTTAAAAGCTTGTCTCTCTTCATCCATAGCACATTTCCATTTTTCTGCATCAGATCTGCTAAGGGCCTCCTGCATAGTTATTGGGTCCTATAGTTGATCTGAAGATCTGGCAAAAAAATAAATCTCATAAGCATTATAATATTCTATTTGGTTTGAGCTGCCTTTCTGATCTTCTAATTTTTTTACTTCATCTTCCTGTGCAGCACTTTTTTATCATCTGTTTCTTTCTCTGAGGTAACTGCTTCTTTTGAGACATTAAGTAAGTCCTCTCTCAACACAGTATCAGACTTCTCGTTTTCTTCATCGTATCCCACTGGTATGGTAATTTCTTCATGATACTTTGTTTCATTTTCGGTATCGTTAACACTTTCCATTATAGTCTCATCTAGGCTTATCACTACATCATTTTTATGAAGGTCATAGCGTAATGCAGCATGTCATTCTCAATGGAGAGAAGTCTTCCGAAGTAAGAGTGGTTTCAGGTGTGCCGCAGGGGAGTGTCGTAGGACCGTTGCTATTCACAATATACATAAATGACCTTGTGGATCCGCTTTTTGCGGATGATGCTGTGGTATATCGAGAGGTTGTAACAATGGAAAATTGTACTGAAATGCAGGAGGATCTGCAACGAATTGACGCATGGTGCAGGGAATGGCAATTGAATCTCAATGTAGACAAGTGTAATGTACTGCGAATACATAGAAAGAAAGATCCCTTATCATTTAGTTACAATATAGCAGGTGAGCAACTGGAAGCAGTTAATTCCATAAATTATCTGGCACTACGCATTAGGAGTGATTTAAAATGGAATGATCATGTAAAGTTGATCGTTGGTAAAGCAGATGCCAGACTGAGATTCATTGGAAGAATCCTAAGGAAATGCAATCCGAAAACGAAGGAAGTGGGTTACAGTACACTTGTTCGGCCACTGCTTGAATACTGCTCAACAGTGTGGGATCCGTACCAGATAGGGTTGATAGAAGAGATAGAGAAGGTCCAACGGAGAGCAGCACGCTTCGTTACAGGATCATTTAGTAATTTCGAAGCCGTTAAGGAGATGATAGATAAACTCCAGTGGAAGACTCTGCAGGAGAGATGCTCAGTAGCTCGGTACCGGCTTTTGTTGAATTTTCGAGAACATACCTTCAGCGAGGAGTCAAGCAGTATATTGCTCCCTCCTACATATATCTCGCGAAGAGACCATGAGGATAAAATCAGAGAGATTAGAGCCCACACAGAGGCATACCGACAATCCTTCTTTCCACGAACAATATGAGACTGGAATAGAAGGGAGAACTGATAAAGGTACTCAAGGTACCCTCCGCCACACACCGTCAGGTGGCTTGCGGAGTATGGATGTAGATGTAGATACGTCTTGCCTTATCTACAACAGTTCTAGCCAACCTTCCTGCCAAACTGTTTTGTTCTCATGTATAGCTGTTGGATAACTGATGTATAATACCATGTTTTTTTTTTCAACAAACTGTCAAAATTCCGACAATAGAACGCTTTTCCATTATCTGTTCTTACTGTTTTGATTTTCCTTTCTTGCTGATTCTTCACCATCTTCTGAGAGTCTTGGAATTTTTCTGAAACCTCATTCTTTTCTTCAGAAAGTACACAAATCCCATTTGGGTGTAATCATTTTCCAAAATGGGAAAATAATTTGTACCACCTAATGACATAAATTCCATTTGTCCACACAGGTCTGCATGTACTACTTCAAGGGGTTTAGAGGCTCTAGTGTCTCCAAGTGGAAAAGGCTGTCTTGTTTGTTGGCCTTCATTATATACTACACAGTTTTGCTTGCTAACATTAATGTTAATATTTTCAAATACCATTACATCTACAGCGCTATTTTTCATTTTAATAAGATCCTTTGCATTTAGGTGATCTAATATTCTATGCCAAACTCATGCTGTACTCATTTCCAAAATATCACTTCCTCTGGCAGTTTTTAGCTTGTACACACCATTAATCAGAACTGCAGTTGCAACTAGTTTATTGTGATTGTTATAAATATTGCACTGGTTACTATTCAGTTCGAAAAAAATTACTTTTTCAATCACGCCGCTCACAGATAGCAAATTTTTAGTTAGTTCTGGAGCACACACAATATTTTTTACAGTAATATAGATTTTTTTCCAACAGCTGTTGTCAAATCAACTTCTACAGAGCGCAAAAATGGTATTTCTGTCTGATTTGCAACCATCATTTTATGCATGTTAATATCATTTACTTTGTTTTTCATCCATTCTTCATTTTCTGTGAGATGTCCACTAGCCCCTGAATCAAGATACCAGTTACTTATGTCGAAAAAGCCACTTATAAACACTGCACTGAAAACATCTGAAGTTTTGTTTTGTCTTTTATCATTGTCACTGTTAGAGTACTTACTTTTTAAATGTCCTGGTATCTTGCATTTATAGCAAACAACATTCTTCCTGTTTTGGTTTCCTACCATATTTCCATTTCGGTTAGAAAAGTTTGATCTACTTTGTCAATTTTTGCTCTTAAAAGCACTACCAGTCATGGTGACCTTTTCGTCCATGTCAAGAAGCTTGCTTTTGATTGTGTCTGTTGTGATTGGAATTCCTGAATCCTCAATTGCCAATACCATGACAGAATATTCTTCTGCCAATCCTGCTGACAGTAACGAACCAATCTATTCGTCATTGATAGCAAAACCTGTTCCACATAATTTCTGACCATCATCTACTATTTGGTTTACATAGCTCATCACTGAATCACATTTTTCTAGGTGGGTTGATATCAGAGTTCTCAGCAAATTTATTCTTCTCGCTAAACCAGAGTCGTCAAACATTGATTTCAGTTTCTTCCACAAGTTGACTGTTGTTTTTGCTTCTTTTATCTGAACATCTAAAGCTGGATCAATCGTAAGAATTATCTTCGCTTTGGCCTTCGAATCTTCAGATGAAACTACTTCTGAGACACATTTTACTGATGTCTCTAGAATAAGCACATTTTCGATAGTGAACGCCCAGTCTCTGTAGTTCTCACGTCATTTCAGCTTCGGCACATTAATTAGATAATTCGTCGCCATATTTGTCGACTCGAACAATTTTTCTCTGTGAACAGCAGCACACACTGGACTTTGAATCACGAGACATGAGTTTTTAATCAGCCACTCCTGATACTTTTAACAACCGGTTGTCTGCGTACCTGGACCCACAACTTGTTGAGATTTCCATGGGTATTGAGAACATGATAAATATGTACACATTCGGTGATTTATTAAAGCATTTCGCACTCGTCCACTTTACTATGTGTAGGAATAAAGATGTAAAAACAATCAAAGATAATACACACATAGCCCACCACATATCGATATCATTTAAATGGGTTTGACCAGCTTAACAGTTTAGATGGTTTCACCCACATGATAGGTGAACCTTGCGCCATTGTGTCAGCTGCAGCTGTTTCCCTCAGTTGAAACAAAGTCCCACTAAATTCCATTGTGAGCTGCAAAAGATCAAACTTAGCGTGATGTTTGTCGATAGTCTGAGAACTACTGAATAACTTTCGCCTACGCCTCGCAAAAGCTCCATGCGTTTGCTAAAGTTTAGTTTTCCAAACTGAAAACTTCAGTACTGCTGTAACCAAAAATTCCATCCTATTATCGCCAACCCCACATAACCTATGCCGTGATGGCCGCAGTCTCCTCTTTCCGATGAGGTCCACACCGATAACGGACACATTCACACCAAAAATCTCTTTTTCCTGCCATCCACTAAGCCCACCAAGGTACATTCCGTCTATGCACTAATTTGTGCTGTGTTATAGTCTACTGAGACTGCCTTCCGATGGTTGCAGCAATCCTGTTTGCGTTTAACAGCTGTTTCCCCAGCCAGTGCTTTCCACCCTTGCTGTCTCTGCATTCAAATGCCCGGTGGCCCACTATGCCACACGCATAACACTTTGGTTGCTTACACTGCTTCCTTACATGCCCGTCCCGACCACATCTACAACACTTGACTTCAGAAGGAACACGCGATGGTCCAGTCTCTGCTTCGTGGGTATATCGACCTCCTCAATAGGTGTTGCGCTTCTAAGAGCTGACTCTAAGTCCTCTCAGTTCTCCATCCATACCGTCCATGGCATTACAACGGGTATACCAAGCAAAAAAAAAAGCCACCGTTCTATTTTCTGCCTCCTGTAATAGCACTTTATTACCTTCTGCATTCTGGGTCTGTACATATGTTTTTGCATTGAGTTTATGGATTCTCTCCGAAAACACTTCCACACACTCGTTGCGCTGCATCGACAATGCAATTTCTCCCAAAAGATCGTGCACTGTTCTGCTTTTGGTGGCACTGGCACAATCCCACAGTCCGCTCCTGGAACGTATGTGCTTTATTCAATGTCTCGTGGTGGACAACACATGCTTTGACATCCCCTGCCAAATGCATATTAGCGACCGATTCTTTTTTAAAACAAGACAAAACACAAACTCCCATTAAGTCTACACAAAAAAATGTAAACAAAAATTAATTCCTACAGCGAATCATCGCACATCTACGCTCAGTACAACTACTAGACAGATGACCGGTGCGCCTACATATGGAACAAACATCTGCTACAGCTCCGGTTCACGGCAATTCATGCCCAGACAAATTGATAAATTGGTACCTCACTGGCACTAAATTATCCCGTACACCATTACCTGTAAACGAAGATAAGTCCACGGGTTTCTGTGGCTTCACAAAAGTACCTCTAAACATCTTGTAACCTAGCTCACATAACAAACTCTGATAATGAGAGCAAACGTAAAAAATGACATACGAGTAAATGAAACTTAGACTCATCACAGCTCACTGCGTTGAGCTGGTACCTATATCAAGTGCCACTGCCTCACTCACCACTCACCAAAACCAACTCTTTCACAAAAATGTATGTTGGACTACGATGGACACTTTTCAATACAACGTATTGTGTTGGATAACGAAACAACCACTTCCTGACACTCCCCGAATTCAGGAGTGGTAATATGTCAGAACAACTAAGGGGTATTGTAGGGAAGCAGTCTACTCGCGCCATGTAAAATTCATATGCTTTCCATTGTGTGCCAGCCTAGTCCGCTGTAACTAGTTATGACTTCACGTATGTTGCGCAATACCTTAAAAATAAAGTAAATAACCTGAAAGGTTGATAGCAAGTCAGGAGTGATGCTTAAGTAATAAGTATTAAGTTTCAGTTTAGTAACTTTAACAGTTTTCGAAATTTGGTATTTTACTTAAAAATCATCGGCGCAACACAAAGGAGCTAGAAACTTCAAAAACAATATTCAGATTCCTTTTCCATTGTAATTTAATGGAAACAGCATGCTGGATCTTACAAAGTAATGTTGTTGTTGTTATTGTGATCTTCAGTCCTGAGACTGGTTTGATGCAGCTCTCCATGCTACTCTATCCTGTGCAAGCTTCTTCATCTCCCAGTACCTACTGCAACCTAAATCCTTCTGAATCTGCTTAGTGTATTCATCTCTTGGTCTCCCTCTACGATTTTTAACCTCCACACTGCCCTCCAATACTAAATTGGTGATCTCTTGATGCCTCAGAACATGTCCTATCAACCGATCCCTTCTTCTGGTCAAATTGTGCCACAAACTCCTCTTCTCCCCAATTCTATTCAATGCCTCCTCATTAGTTATGTGATCTACCCATCTAATCTTCAGCATTCCTCTGTAGCACTACATTTCGAAAGCTTCTGTTCTCTTCTTGTCCAAACTATTTATCGTCCATGTTTCACTTCCATACATGGCTACACTCCTTACAAATACTTTCAGAAACGACTTCCTGACACTTAAATCTATACTCGATGTTAACAAATTTCTCTTCTTCAGAAACGCTTTCCGTGTCATTACCAGTCTACATTTTATAACCTCTCTACTTCGACCATCATCAGTTATTTTGCTCCCCAAATAACAAAACTCCTTTACTACTTTAAGTGTCTCATTTCCTAACTTAATTCCCTCAGCATCCCCCAACATAATTCGGCTACATTCCATTATCCTCGTTTTGCTTTTGTTGATGTTAATCTTACATCCTCCTTTCAAGACACTGTCCATTCCGTTCAACTGCTCTTCCAAGTCCTTTGCTGTCTCTGAAAGAATTACAATGTCATCAGTGAACCTGAAAGTTTTTATTTCTTCTCCATGGACTTTAATTCCTACTCCGAATTTTTCCTTTGTTTCCTTCACTGCTTGCTCGATATACTGATTGAATAACATTGGGGAGAGGCTACAACCCTGTCTCACTCCATTCCCAACCACTGCTTCCCTTTCATGCCCCTCAACTCTTATAACTGCCATCTGGTTTCTGTATAAATTGTAAATAGCCTTTCGCTCCCTGTATTGTACCCCTGACACCTTCAGAATTTGAAAGAGAGTATTCCAGTCAACATTGTCAAAAGTTTTCTCTAAATATACAAATGCTAGAAACGTAAGTTTGCCTTTCATTAATCTTTCTTCTAAGATAAGTCATAGGGTCAGTATTGCCTCACGTGTTCGAATATTTCTATGGAATCCAAATTGATCTTCCCTGAGGTCGGCTTCTACCAGTTTTTCCATATGTCTGTAAAGAATTCGCGTTAGTATTTTCCAGCTGTGGCTTATTAAACTGATAGTTCGGTAATTTTCGCATATGTCAACACCTGCTTTCTTTAGTATTGGAGTTGTTATATTCTTCTTGAAGTCTGAGGGTATTTCACCTGTCTCATACATCTTGCTCATCAGATCGTAGAGTTTTGTCAGGATTGGCTCTCCCAAAGCTGTCAGTGGAATGTTGTCTACTCCCGGGGCCTTGTTTTGACTCAGGTATTTCAGTGCTCTGAGTGTAGGATTCATATGCTATGCAGTTAATAGTTCATTTATTTCTACATACATGAAAGTCAGGTCAGAGAAAAGTCACTGTACATATCACTACCAGAAGTATGTGTGTACAAAATAGCAATGTACCTACTTTTAAAAATACTTCAATTACAAAACAAACAGATGCTCGTAAATGGGAGTAGAGGAAAGAATCTCTAATTACAAGTTGCTCATCAGCAGTACATTACCATTCATGTTGCTTGGCCATTTTTTATATGAGTGTACTACTGACGTTCACGTTACGAATAGCCTAGAAAATTATTTACATCCATGTGATTGCATTGCATTTAAATTGGCCCATAGCACATTGTGTAATGTATGTGCATAGATGTTTTCTTTTATTGATAAGACAGCATTCTCTGTCATTTTAGTATTCGCTCATTTTTGACAGTTCATGTTCATATTATACTCTTTTCACAAAACAGATGTATTAGAACGTGCTAAACATAGGAATTATTCATCAATGTCTAAGTCTGAGGTGCATGTTTGAACACAGAGAAAACAATCTTGTATCTAATGCCAAAGTAAACTTTCAGTCAACGAAATATATATATATATATATATATATATATATATATATATATATATATATATATATATATATATATATATATATATATATAAGCAAGACAAAGTGTAAGCAAATCCTTTCATCACAACACCACAGAATTCTTGATACAAATGTTATGAGAGCATTATATGTGTCTAAGGAAAACTAAGTACATCTTCGTAATGGAAGTTCGGCCTTCTGACAAATGTACAAACATCCAAATATCAAAGTTTACTAACCAAACAGTTAAGTGTATAAACATAGGTGTGCAAGACAGAGGTAAAAGGTAGTCTAAGAAAATATGTGACTTCAGAAATGTGTTACTGTAGAAGCAAATGTCACACACCTGGGGCCTTGCATTTGCCACACATTTGGTGCACTAATGAATGTGCATCCTCCAGAGGGAATGCAGAGTATAGCACGTCACGAAATTTCAAGTAAATAAAATAATGTACACCAGTCATCAGTTTCGTTTGTGTGTCTATATAATTTCAGCTGTGTTGCATTACTAAGTCCATGAAGCTTCCTAGATTTTGGATAGATAAGTCTGTATCCATTTGAATGTCGATTTTCTAAAATTCGAAGTGGATCAATGCATATACCAAAAAAACTTCTTGATCTCACTGTTTATAAACTTTGACTTGGCCTAGCTCTTAGTTAACATAATGTTTCCAATATTAAATTGTGTATGTTTCACTCTTTTGTTATGTCTCTGATTTCTTTTGCTATAGTATTGTTTCATGGTGTTCCAAAGTATGTCCCCTCTCTCTCTCTTTCTCTGCTGCAGAAATACTCTTATGTGATGGGAAGTCAACTAATCCATTGATAAGGTAACCAGGTGTACTATCAAATAAAATTTCATATGAAGAAAAGCCAGTTGCAGTGTGTTTTAAACAGTTTAGTACGTCTTCAAAGCAACCAATGTAATCTATCCAGTCTGAGTGATCTTTGCTGTAATAAGTTCTGCACAAACAGCCTATCTTCCTTATATATCTCTCAGTAGCATTACAAGATGGTGAATTAGCAGAAATAAGTATTTTTATATTATAATCACCAATAAATTCCTTTCGGGATTTTGATGTAAATTGACTCCCATCATCAGAATGAATAGCATTTGGAATACCAAGAGTATGAAAGTAGTCTTCTGTAATCTTGGTTACCATTTTTCTACTAGATGCTTCCTTCAAATGATAAAGTTTAATGAGTTTAAAAAATATGTCTAACATGTCAAATATGTAACAGTATTCTGTTTTTCCATAGTCAATTGGCCAGATAGATCAATACAAACTAAGTCCATCTGTTTGTTAGGAATAACACTTTGTAAATAACCTCTACATGTTTTGTTATTAACTTATCTTACATCTACCACAAAAGGCAAGACATTTCCTGGATTTCCTGGCAATATTGTTGAAATAAACACTTTCATAAATTTTCTGTATGTATTACAATGAACCACAGTGACCAAAGCTTTCATGTGTGTACTTAATGAGTGTGACAGTTTACAGCTCGGGGCATCAAACTTCCCAGCTGTCGCTTTCTGCACTGTCTCTGTAGAATAATATACTTTTATAAACTTGGTGATATAGCTGCACTTTCTCATAACTCTTCTTCTCCAAGTAACTTTTAACTAACTTCCAATAATCATCATGATTTTGGTTTCTCCTGGATTGTTCTGCAAATTAACCTAATGGCTTTCTCATCTTTCACTAACTTCATAGAAATTATTTTGATATTTCGCTCTTGATTGCCATTTCTACATTCATCATCGCCCCCTCCCCCCCCCCACTGGTAACCTAGACAAAACGTCAGCAATTAGATTTTCTTTTCCTTTGATGTACTCTACTGTGCAATCACACTGTTATGTATAAACTGTCCACCCAATGATTCCAGAATGTAATATAAAACTTTATGACCTGAATAAACTTCAACTTTATGACCAAGTAAATAATTCATAAATTTCTTGAACCCCCAAACTATTGCTAAAAGTTCCTTTTCTGTGAGTATGTAATTATTCTCATGTTTCTATAGTGTTCTGCTGGAAAATGCAACTGAATGATGTTATATAAGCCCATTCACTGTTGCTTTCATAAATAAGTAAGCACTCAAGCCTGAATCGCTGATATCAGTCATTAAATAGAAAGGCAAAAAATGATCTGGTCTATGCAGAATTTCACAATTTCTAAGTTGTTCTTTTACTGCACCAAAGGTAATTTGACAGACCTCACTCCATTCCCATGTAGTATTTTTTTTCAACAGATTGTTTAAACAATGTGCTTCTAAAGCTTGGTTCCAGCTGTCATGCAGTATGACTGGCCCAAATGGAACAGCTCTATCAGGAGAGTCAATATGGAGCTAGATCAACTGCTTCAGGTGGCTACTATGTCAGGGATTGGTTTGGTTCCCGTTGATGGTATTGGTAGGTGGGACTTCACAAGACATGGCCTGCATCTCAATTGGAAAGGGAACGGTGAACTGGCTGGGATGATAGCAAAATCTTTAAGGGGGTGCTGTGAAACTCATGGGGGGTACTTTTTTAGGCTAAGGTCAGTGTCCAATCATCCTACATTCATTGAAATTAAGCTTCTTCAGAAGCACACACAGGCAGGTTCTAGAGATGTGAAAATACCACAAGATTCTCATGACAGTACAGTGAAAAATAACCTTAGTATGTCACAAGATTCACATAAAAGCACAGTGAAAAATAATGTTAATATATTGTATCAGAATATCAGAGGATTAAAAAAAAGTAGATGAGCTTCTTGTTTGTTTAGAAGATTAGAAACTGGGGCTGGAATAAATGTACTATGCCTGTCTGAACATCATATAGCGACAGGTATGGAAATGGTACATGTAGGTCGATATAAGCTTTCAGCACATGTATGTAGAGACACTATGGAAAGAGGAGAAGTTGCCTTATATGTTAAAATCACTCACAGTGTGAAAAATTTCGAAACTAAAAGATATTGTGTAGAGCAACATATAGAAGCTTGTGCATGTGAGCTTAAATTAAATAATAGTACTTTTACAATTGTAGCCATGTATAGGTCCCCACTGGGAAATTTTCAACTATTTTTGAAAAACTTATTTCTTTGTTGTGCTCCCTATCAGACAAAGGAAAGCAAATTATTGTTTTTGAGGATTTCAATGTAGATTTTCTGAAAGAGTCCAATAGAAAGGTTGACCTTGAAGTATCACTTGGTTCTTTCAATTTGTCATCAGTTATTGATTTTCCTACTCGGCTGGTACAGGAAGTCAGCACACTGATAGGTAACGTTTTCATAGACCAAGATATATTTAATCAAATAAAACCTTTTCCTGTTAAGCATCGTCTGTTGATCAAAATGCACAGCTAGTTACAGTATATGATATAGCTCCATACAGTAATGCAAAAAAATCCCCCAAAGTAGTTCATTCCATTAACAGTTTAACAATTCAAAATTTTAGGGAAAGCTTGGAACAGTTAGACTGGGATGAGGTGTACAGGGAACGTGATGCTGATTTAAAATTTAACCTATTTCATGGTACCTTTGTGAGTATATCTGAAAACAGTTTCCTAGGAAAACAGTGAAATATAAAGGTAAGAAACCATGTAATAAGCCATGACTTACTAAATGGATAAAAATATCTTGTAAACAGAAAAGGGAAATGTATCTTACAGCTAGGAGGATTAATGATCCCAGAACAGTGAAATATTATAAAAACTCCTGCACTGTATTAAGAAAAGTTATTAAAAACTTCAGACGTATGTGCATTATGTCTGAGATTAGAACATCTGATAATAAAATTAAAAGAATTTGGAATATTGTGAAAAGGGAAACAGGGCAACCAAGAGCACAGGAAGACTATTTCTATCAAACACAATTGAAAGTTTGTTAACAAGAAGTCAGAAGTAGAAAACATTTTAATAATAATTTTTTAAGTGTTGTAGAGAAAATAGAATCCAGCTATCCATTAAAAAATGCATGGCAGTATACGGAAGAGGCAGTACCAATACAATTTGATAAAATTGAAATTCAGCCCATCTCTCCTACTGAAACTAGGAAAATAATAAATTCACTCAAAAGTTAAAGCTCACATGGAATTGATGGAATTTCCAACAGAGTACTAAAAGCTTGCTCCCAAGAAACAAGTAGGATTCTCAGCCACATATGTAGTAGCTGACTGAAACAGGGTATTTTTCCAGATAGACTGATATATGCTATTGTTAAACCATTGCATGAAAAAGGGGAAAGATCTGATGCTAACAACTACTGCCCAATCTCACTTCTGACAGCTTTATCCAAATTTCTTCAAATAAGTAATGTATTCAAGAGTAGCATCGCATATTTGTAAAAATGGAATACTAAAAACGTCAATTTGGTTTTCAGAAGGCTTTTCAACAGAAAATGCTATACATGCTTTCACTGATCAAATATTAAATGCATTCAATAACCGAATATCACCCACTGGGATATTTTGTGATCTTTCAAAGGTTTTTGATTGTGTGACTTATGAAATTCTTCTAGATAAGCTTAATTCATGAATGAAGTTTATCAAGACATAATAATTATGATCAACTATTACCTCCTCCTCTCCTAGCTTGATTTGGTATCCCAAAACGACAGGTTCCCCTTAAGGTGCCATATTCCAAACCATTCGCTCTATTTTCAAAGTTTCTGTTATCAAACCTTTAATCATTACCTTCCCATTGCCTACTTCTTTGCTCATGACCGCTTTCATCATCGCTATATCTGTAATTACAATTATTATCTCTCCTGTCGTCATCCCTGTGTCTGTCACTGCAGTGGTTGTCCTTTTTATTACCGATATCATGATAATTGTTCCTGTTATCTCTTCTTCTATCTCTGTCTACATAATAATCGTTGGACAACCCCCATTCTGATAAAATCCATGTTCACTTTGCCTTTCCCTCTGCCTCTCATTTCAATCCCATGCCATGTCTAGTTTTACCACATCTCTTAAAAACTGTTCATTATAGTATACTAACTCCCACTGTACTTAATGTGGCAATCACTTCTTAAAGAAATCAAATTTTATTATGTCATCTTGTGGTTTATCTAACTACAGAAGTGTTTTAAGTTGCCATTAACAAAAAACCGTCTTTGAAACATGGTCCATTCAATAATTGTTATTTGATTCTAGATTGTTTGACTTCAACAAAAATTTGTTCCAAAAACATTTTTCAATTTCTGCGAAAGTCATATGTAATGCGGTTAGCCCACGACAGTGCCTCCTCATCTAAAAATCTTTCCAGGAATTTAATTTTTAAGCTGTCTGACGTAGTGTTACTAACATTATCTCTGCATTGGCGTAAAAAGTCGATGTGGTGGAGTTTGTTTTCCCTCAGAAAATTCATTATGTTTATACTATTCCAAGCATTACCATTGCTGCTACAAAAATTTTTCGTTTCAACATTTTCCTCTATTCCATCTACCTATGCCCTAACACTTGAAATATTACTAACACAAGCACCAGCATCACCTTTTACAACTGGTGATTCTTTATTAAATATTCTATTTGTTTCATTCAATTTCAAATAATACTGTCTATTATATTTTGAAATGTAGAATACAAGGTTATTAAATTCCTGTCATTTCTTTCTATGTCATTGATCATATCGTTCTCAACCTTCTCAGTTTTGCTTTCTACACAACTAATACGAATTTCAAACTTACTATGCTTTGTGTTTACATATGTTTTAAAATCATTTAAATCAGTTTATAACCAATCAGTCATCACTATAGTTTTCTCTACCTGAACTTTGACCTCACATAAATCTTTTCTGATACATTTTAGTTCTTGACATTGCCTATCCAAGTTTTTATCGAAATGAACTAATTTTTCCCCTTTTTGATCCAAATTTTTGTCTGATTTCCAACTGGTTTCAAATTTTTTGTTAATCTAGCAGTCAAGCTTTGGACTTTGTTTATCTAATTTCTCCCAAATGAGTTTCCCAAACATATTAAAAGGGTTTCTGCTATCACCACCAACTGTTTCCTCACGACTGGAATCTTGAATTGCTAAATAGATACTGTCTGAATCTCCACCCGCTGCTTTGCCTTCTGATATATATCGCTAATATTAGATTGATGTTATCTTGTATCAACTTTGCCCTACTTTCATCACATATCATGGAAATATTATACTTAAACAAACATACAAAGACACTCCCTAAACAAAAAGTTCTTCATCTGGCCTCTTGAACTGGTGATGTTGAGGAAAAGATGAAATAATAGTAGATGAGATTAGATGAGATACCTTGGTTGTTGTGATGTCCCTGTTGAAAGTAGCTGCCGACCAAGTTGCCTTGACCTCATAATTTTTTGATTCCAGAATGTTTCCACAATCAGTCCAAAATTTTTCCACCCAAATAAAGTTACCTTTCAATCTTCATGTTAGAATGGTACACTTGAAAACTGCAAGTTAACTTTAACATTTTGACCAAAACTGAATCACAATCCCAGCTTCTTGCACCATAGTGTGGTACAAATGTCTCACTGGAGATGGTAACTGTGAGAAAAATGGATAAATCAAAGTAAAATTCCTTATGAATATCAATCTTGAACAAGTTAGCTGAAATAAAAGTTGTTGAAGTTGGATGTGTGTAATTCAGGTTATTAAAGAAAATGGCGGTAATGCTCTTCTGCAGTTGATTCTTCCCATAAATTCCTTAAGTGATGACAAGCCATAGAACACCATGGTTTTCCTGAAATGAGAAAGGGCAAAAAGTGATTCAAGTGTACTCAGATGTACAACTGTAATGTTGTTTATTTCTTGACTTGGTCTGCATAGTGCAGCTCAAAACCTTGTGTTGTCCGCAGTTGCTTGTGGATCTTACATACATTTGCTGACAGACAGAACATTATTACATGCAGTAATTTCGTGAATTACACTCACAGAAGTTGTTCAAAATTAGAGAACATTTTATCATTTGGTGGTTATAATTGAAATACATGAAACAGGATATAAGATCAAAAACATGTCTCTAATTTCCAAGGAAACATTAGTGAAATAATTCAGATAAACAACAGTGATTAAATTTTTGTTAATTTCACTGAAACTGCATCATCCCAAGTATCCTACCATGTTTCCTGCTTCAAATATGAGAACATTATTTTTCATGTAGACACAATTTTAATATGTATATAATCCAGTAGTCTAGATAAAAAGTTTGTTTACATTCACAATTTCATTTTATGTTGTGAATTACAGTAATTACAATGTAATTAGATGTCATTATGTTAAACAATAGTGTAGCAAGTTCACAGGATAAAAAACAGAGATCTCTAAAATTATAAAATATAGTTTATTTGGTGCTTTTGTTTGTTTGACGATTGTTTGTAAACAAATAGTACCAACTCCAACTAAACGAATGACAGTACATGTTTCTACCAATGAGTGAATGTACAATTGGTGAATACTTTGACACGAAGTTGTCGAAAATCACATTGCAGGTCTCAAAAGGCCAAATTACATATAAGGGTCATACCTAATAACATAACAATTAGTGAAGCAATCCAAATTATCTTCGAAATTCTATGAAACCTGGGCTGTTACATTTCATTGTCTGTCTTAGACATGGGTATTGGCACAGTCTGTCACACTGAAAACAGTGGCACCATTGAGGTTAAATGTAAAGTCTAAAACATCTGGAACTGAATGCCTGTCAGAGATTGTTCTTGTGTTTAGGCCCCTACTATCAAAGCATAAATGCCTTGATCGTTTTGTTAATTATTTGCAACAGACGCTGTCCATGCACTGTGTGAGTGTGAAACTTTCCGACCCACTAAAATATTATCAAATGGGGCTTTATAACAGTTACATTTCTCGGGAGGCAACCTTCTTGATCACCTCACAACAAGTTCACTGGGTGTGGTGTGGATGTGACGAGTCATTCAATGTTTACATCATCTCTTCAAAACAATAAGTTTTGTTATTCTAGGGAAGTCTATTAAAATTGCAAGCTAACTACTTTCTTTTATAACCTAGACTTTAAACGGCAAGGTACTGTTAATCACAAAATAGAGATAAGTTGTGATGTAAATGACAATAGATTTATTCATTCTTAAAATCACAAGACAAAAAAATGACTAAAGAACCGTCTCACAAACATTTTTATTTGACAAACGCTTTCACTAACATGGGGTCTATGATGGCCAAAGTGATGAGCTGGGGATCGACACACGACAGTAAACAGAACAGTAATCGCTTTATCTAACTTCACACAGTGAATCCGTGTTACGGGACAAAAACTACGCCACCACCAAGAATCTATTCTCTACTTTTAAAAAAAAGAAAAATATGGTACAAAAGAACAGGGTGCTGAGAAACATTTATTTGCAGCCCTAAACCATAGCAGCGAATACTTTACCATCGAGCTGGTCGACGTGGCACACCATGATGGGTTCAACGACTGAAGTCATGGGCGGCTGCAATCTGTTATTAATGGCGAGAACCCGAAAAATGCAAGTACGCGGTCTCACGTTCGGTTAATCCAGAACACAGGAACTTCCCTATGAGCCTCTGAAATCCCAGTGGATTCCAGTGTGCAGGTGGACCCGTGTACTGGTCTGCCAAACCAATTCGACTCCATACTACGACTATGCGTCACTCGTTGTATGTGTGATGCTAGAAGCAGTACCTCTGATGGCTCAGAAGGTGACACAGGCTCTAAGTGGCACACTAGCAAAGGACACAAGTCTCACCATTTAGGTAGAGACCTGCAGTTCTTTACTAGCGAAGCGCCAGTACAAGAGTGATCGCTTTCTGCCCACTTTCCTCCTCAGCTCGGTAGCAAAAGCCCATTTACATCTTAGACTTTCCCCACTTAAGCACAAGCCAATCACATGCTGGAGCGCTCGGAGAGCGCCCCTTGCTCTGCATACACCGATTTGACCAATCAGAGACTTTAAAGTTAATTGGAAAAAAGGAAAAAGGATTTGCGGCCTCTTTCCCGCCCATTTACGCAGTGTCTTTTGCTAACAACATGACCAAGATGGAACCACAGCTCTCCTTAAAAAGCTTTTTATCTCCCCTGCTGCGTCCATTCCAAAGTTTCCAAAGAACGGTCATAAACTCGCTAAAAGCCGCATACTTTCACAAATATGTTTTGTAACAGAGTCTGGACGTCTGGACGCCAGTGACCTGTCCCACGGAAATTCGTGGTACGCACACCAGTCGTCCCGTTGGCTTCCTGCCTAGCGAGGCCCCATCCATTGCTTTATTGCCTGTCCACAATGCACTGGCCAATGCAGCGGCGACTTCTCAGCGCTAGTCAATCTACCTGGACGCGGATGCCGACCGACTGGCGCCAACCAACATGTCTGCATAATGAGACAGCAGAACTCGGCCATCTGGAAATGTTTCCACCTGGGTTCCGCAGAAAATACGCGCTTCCCTCGGACCACCGACGATGTGCTCTTTTACTGCAGTCGTATAAATCGGCACCCTATTCCTTTGAACGCAGGTAAAGCTTACTGTTATTCCTTCCCTAGAGCACACAAGCAAGAGCATTAACTATTGCCCACCATTTCATCATGATGTATGATGCCAAATTGCAATATAGATCATATTTCCTAAAAACATGAAGCGGCATAACACTGAATCAGAAGTGAGAGTGCCTTGCAATCTCTCAAAATCAGCTGTGTGAGGTCGTCAGTCACTGGAACAGTCTTGGAGGAAAGGGAGGGGAAGTGAGAGGTCCACTGACGTTGCAGCTATCTGCTGGCGATGTATCTCTGTCAATACATCTTGAAGCGCCTCCGCTGTAGCGGTGATATACTGTCTGAGAAATAAGTTGTGTTTGGCGTTTTTACGATTTATTCAACTATGAACATGTTTTCGTGCCACTGCCACGTTACGTGTTTATGTCCTGTGAGCCAGTGTAAAACCAAGTGCAGCTACATATCGTGTTTATTTGTGTGCATAGCTTAATAATGCACATTGTAAGAAGCAGTCTGATGTGAATACCACAAAGCAGTATACTCACAAGCACTTGGTCCACAACATAATGTTCCTGTAACACCTTCATCTGAAGATGAGCCTGCAGTGGCTCGAAAACATGTTCGTGGTTGAATAAATTGTAAAAAAGATACTGGTTGCATATTTATTACCAGATAAATGTCAATTTAAATCATAGTCACAGTTTATCAGAAACAGTGGATATACTGAAATTACATTGTGTTTGTCCAAAATATCCACCTCTTCTTGCTCCAGGTGGTAGAAAATGTCTACTTGCTCAACCTTTTATTCTAACACCACACTCCCCAGAGCTAATGCAACTAGCTCTGTAGAGTCGTGAGAAATGGATGATGAACTCTTCTTGTGTGACACATGTGAGCTTGCACTGCAGCGTGATGAAGATGGACATGTGATAATGTTCCATTTCACAGAAGATGCGGAAGACATCTTTGTGCATCCTGTAATGGATTGCACATAACATTATCTGATGTGGTCGCAATCTTAGCTGCATGTGGAATAGTTATCAGTTGACTGTACATGTGTGTGGTGTGAGATAAAAGTAAGGGTAAGCCTGCCACCAAGAAACAGTATGTCAGAGAAAAATCTTGTTCCAAATCCAGTGTCACCATCATCTTCACTGTGAGAGTTGTTTGTTGCCGTTAATATCGGCAAACCAAAAACTTGAGGAATATCACTGGCTTTCCTTGGAGTCACAGTCACCTCAGACCCTCTATCCACCAAGACTTGTAATCCAGATGTCTTGTCAGTGACAAAAGGTCTTGCAGAACCACTCAGTGCCGAAAACGTAGCATTTTTAAAACAAGGTAGGCACTCTGAAACTCTTAGACAGACCCAATGTGCCTATACATGCATGTTGATTCCATTTGGAAAATTGCAGGGCTTTGTACACTGCCATGCATCACAGCAAAAAACTCTGGGCTAGCAACATCATTCACTTTTGCAAGGAGAATATTTGTATGCCTTCCTTATTGTCTTACTGTCACTGTCGCTCAATTTAGCATTGAGCCTAGAAAATTAATTGAAAATTCTGATATGGGAGCCTCTGTCATGCTCACATTAGTGTGTGGAAAGCACGAGTTGGGGTCCACTCTAACCAGGCATGCTAGATGCAGGGTCACCCTCCATAACATTGTCTAAAGCTGCACATGAATTACTATTGCAAAGAACAACTATTACTACTGAATTCACTTTCTTTGCTGATTCATCAAACTGATAGTTCAGGGAAAGCACCACGTCTGCTAAAGTGTGAAGCAAAGGCAGTACTTGTGATGGGGAGCTCCCATCGCCAAAATCACTGTCCATAATTCAACTCAGATGTGATTCCTGAGGTATCAAGAAAAATGTGGAAAAACAATATCTTTAAAGACAGCAAAAGAATGTTGAGGAAAAATATTGTCCAGTTGTTCAGTGAAATTCAGCTCCAGCTGTGATACTGTAGTTATATCATGATGTCTTGTCAATGACGTAAAGTCCTGCCGATTCACTCAGGGTCGAAAACATGGCGTTTTCGAAACAAGGTAGGCACTTTGGAACTTTTAAGTGGGTCTGCGTACCTGTACTTGCCTGTTAGTGGCGTTTGGAAAAGAGTAATAGGCGTCGGACATGATTATATGAAGCTGAAAAATGGTCTCCACCTAAGCCAGCCACAACAGAGCCTTGATGTCCAGAAAAGCAGAATTATTGCTTTATCCAATCTCGAACTGTTGCCACCTTCGGAATCAGCAGCAGCAGCAGCAGCAGTGGCAGTGGATTGAGGACCTGAGCTCGATAATGGTAATCTTGCTATTCAATCTTGAGAGTGTGTGAAGGATTAGCTATGACACAAGAACATGAAAGCACACAGATTACAATGAAAACAAAGTCACTCAAATTTGGGGTCACCATTTTGTAGTATGTGATATACATTTGGATGCACTTTTAACGTAAAATGCTTTACGTGCGTATATAACGACAAAGAGTTCCACGCTTAAGCAATAAGCACTAGGACAGACTCCAAAGACATAATCACAGCAATCACACCAGAGATTTATCACAAAACACCGACTGTCCATTATTCAACTATTGTCCATTTATTAATGTCTTTGACATGTTTAATGTTGCTTTCGCCACAAATACAAGTTTAATACTGTACGATATGCTAATTCTGACAAGTTACAGACAATATTTTTACAGTTTTAGATGTGTCTGAAACACAGCACATTCTTAGAAATTATATACATGGCCAATGGGCTATAGTTTCGCTTATTTCTGAGTAGGGATTTTCAGTTCCCTGCTTGGAATCACCAGCAACTTGTTAAAGGTTTTTGAACCAGTAAACTAAACACCATTGTGAACTGTAGATAGAGATTCATAATTTATCTGGAAGGTATTACTTCTAGTATTGTGTAGTTAATTCTACAATTCACCTCTAAATCACTCCTGTTATGAACCACATGTTGTATTAGGAAGTAAAACCATTGCAATTATTCCTATGACCCTGTTTCAAGATCTTGCATTATGAGCTTATCACTATATTCAGATTGTACTCTTCTTTAGAATAAATAGGTCTACTTTTTTTAACCCTGTTAGATAAGATTATGGCATATGACAGTACTAAGTGAAAGTATGGTAGCAATCCCTCAGCTGCAGGTCGAATAGATTTCGTATTTAGCTTAGCTCTTCAGAGTAAGCAGTCTGCGACGAATGTTTTTATTGTTGTTCACCGGTAGGATCAGATGCTCGTAATTTCTGTATTAATCAGTTATAAGCAGGTGCTTTCTTATCTCTCTCGCTGTATTCCCTGCTCTCTGCTCTCAATTTTCGACAAACTTGCATAGCTCCTGTACATTTCTATAATTTCGCCATTGAATTCTCTAGACCACAGAGGTGAATCTGCAATTTTAAAATTCACTGTGCGCACACAGACGAGAAACACTAGGCAGAACAAAAAGCTGACTCAAATACGTTTCGCGCGCCATATCTGTGGTGACCTCCTGTCCAGCGCTTCAACTTGTCTGTGCACATGTGATTTGAACCCACAGACGTGATCAACTTCGCTCAAACCTCCAACTTTAATTTCTAGGTTGGCGCACATCTCATATCTGCGGAAACTTCCTTTTCGCTAGCAACGATCTCTCTGCCCGAATTGCTGTATGCGGACAGATCGTTGCATGTGTACAGGTCTTATATAAGTTATTGATCAATTCTCAACTATATAGTACATTACATTTGGCACAAGTCATGGATAGAACGTGAAAGAATAGGAATTTCATATGTGGTCAGTGAAGCTAGAAAGTCGGCTGGGGTGGCCGAGCGGTTCTATGCGCTACAGTCTGGAACCACGCTACCGCTACGGTCGCAGGTTCGAATCCTGCCTCGGGAATGGATGTGTGTGATGTCCTTAGGTTAGTTAGGTTTAAGCAGTTCTAAGTCTAGGGGACTGATGACCTCAGAAGTCCCATAATTCTCAGAGCCATTTGAACCGTTTTTTGAAGCTAGAAATGATTAATGTGATTCCGATATGTGCCTTATTAATATATACAACATAACATTCGCGACATTCACTGCTGTAAAATTTGTTACCATTTGACAGTTGGAGCGACACTAGCACTTCAAGTGGCGAGAAAGGAGAACGCCAGAGGCGTCGTAAGCATAATGTTTCTTTCGCATCCCTTTCCTACGTGATTTACGAAATATTTGAATTATTTTTTTCCTCCAAGATTTGTGTAATATCACAAGACATAGATATTTTTAAGATGATTCTAAAATAAGGGCAAGTACGGATAAAAATCATGACTCCAACGGCAAGCTACAACACATTCGTGAAGAAATACTTGTGATGATAGATAGAACTGCTGCCTACCACGTTGATATCAAAGGAATACAAACACAGACATGTATCTCTACGTGCAAAAGGAATCGACGCCTCATTTGTCATTCCTTAGGTCTACTGTATTTTAGTTATTGTCGCCTGTTGCCACCAGTACGACCTTCATCTTTCAATTGTTCTAAGTGGGGCAAGCAACTGTCAGATAGTGGGAGAAATATGCTGTGCGTGTAAACCTCGAGTCCTCAAAGGCAATAACAATGTCAGGAGTGCTGTCTTATGTTAAATGTGCCATTGGAGACTTTTTTATCCAATGACATATTCTCTAACTTACCAGTATCGGAGAAATGCTGTACCTTCTGCTTTAAAAGGTGGAATATGTTGTCACTTATCCCACATTTTGTTCATATTTCTTCCGTGTACCTCTTTAATGTATGCACTGATGGAAAGTAAAACATTTTGACAAAATCTATATGCCTGACTGCTGTAATACAAGGGTCACTCCCAAAGAAATACACACTATTTTTTTAAATACATCTTTTATTCTACATGTTTGAAAGTTTTACAGTGTGCAGATACATCCTTTAGGAACAATATTTTCATTTCTCCACATAATTTCCATCCCTCTCAACTGCCTCACGCCATCTTGGAACCAGTGCCTGTATACCTGCACGGTAAAATTCTGGACCAACCTGCTGGAGCAACTGTTTGGCAGCGTGCACAAGGGAGTCATCATCTTCAAACCTTGTTCCACGAAGAGAGTCTTTCAGTTTCCCAAAGAAGTGATAGTCACATGAGCCAGGTCAGGACTGTAAGGCGGGTGTTTCAGTGTTGTCCGTCCGAGTTTTGTGATCGCTTCCATGGTTTTTTGACTGACATGTGGCCGTTCATTGTCGTGCAACAGCAAAACATCCTGCTTTTGCCGATGTGGTCGAGCACGACTCACTCGAGCTAGAAGTTTCTTCAGTGTCGTCACATGTGCATCAGAATTCATGGTGGTTCTTCTTGGCATGATGTCCAGAAGCAAGAGTCCTTCGGAATTGAAAAACACCGTAGCCATAGCTTTTCCAGCAGAAGGTGTGGTTATGATTTTTTTTTCTTGGGTGGATTTGCATGATGCCACTCCATTGATTGCCTCTTTGTCTCTGGTGAAAAATGATGGAGCCATGTTTCATCACCTGTCACAATTCTTCCAATCAATTTACCTCCACCATTCTCGTACTGTTCCATAAGTTCGCTGCGTACCGTTTTTCTTGTTTCTTTGTGAGCCACTGTCAACATCCTGGAAACCCACCTGACACAAACCTTTTTTAACGCCAATACTTTCAGTATTCTGCAAACACTTCCTACCCCTATCCCAACATAGCGTGACAATTTGTTCACTGTGATGCGTCTGTCAGCAGTCACCAATTCGTTAACTCTCTGCAAATTGTCTGGACTCTGGAGTGTGTGCAGTACGAGACCTGCCGCTGCGAGGACAATCCTCAATATTGCCGTGCCCACTTTCATCATGTAACCTGCTTGCCCACCGACTAACTGTACTGCAATCGACAGCAGCATCTCCATACACCTTTTTCAGCCTCTTGTGGATGTTCCTGTCTCGTTTTCACAGCACAGGAATTCTATGACAGTACGTTGCTTCTGACGAACGTCAAGTATAGCAGCCATCTTGAAGACATGCTGTGATGGCTCCACTCACGGGGAACAGGTTGAACTAAGTTTGAAAACAAACGGGAAGGATGTATCTACACACTGTAAAACTTTCACACATGCAGAATGAAAACTGTATTTTTGCAAAAATACAGTATAATAAATCAGGAGCAAACAACTTATTTTCGTCTTTCCATCTTGTAGCTCGTTTCTCCTTCAATGGCATTCTAATCTGGCTTAACGACAAATCAAGGTAATCTTTGTTTTATATATCGGGATCCAATAGTCTTCGAAATTTGTTTGCTGTTCTTCACTTGATCCTTCTGATACAGTCTCTGTTGCTGTCTGTACTTAAAATGATATGCACTTTCCTTGTCCCATAATAGTTTTGCACGAAGTATAGCGATCTGAATATTCTGACACTTCAAACGTTTTTGCAAGACACGAATAACTGCACTTAATCTAGCTACTTCATCGTCAAAGCAGGCTGGCACTGAAACATGGGAAGTTGGACTGGCTGCTTCTGTGCCACATGAGTGTTTTACAGGTTTAGACGGATTTCCGAACCTTTGTGGTAGACTCCTCTTCATCGTCAGTTGAGGTGGCTTATTAGGGATGTCAAATAATGTAGGTACTGCATTCCACACGAGTTTATTACTGTCTGCATTCATAAACTTGATTTTGTTCAAACTGTAGCGAACAAAACTTAACATCATTATAAAGCTAAACAGAGTCTTTTTGATAAGATCTTCTCGTCTGATATTCACTAGCGATTTTATGCTCCTAAAACGAAACATTAATCATTAATATACACATAATTTTCAAGCAAATCCTGGTGATACACTTTCGTAACATGACGGTATATACCTCTCACGGTCCTTAGGAAACCTAAAAAAAAGGCAGATGTGGTATCTCTCTTATTGTTGTTGCTGCAATTTATTGCACTACAGACGCTCCTGTTTGTAAAAAACCATTATACAAACCAAAATAAACAACTACTATTCGCTTTCGCGATTGCTCTGAATTCAACAGATTTACTTACTGGCCGCTTGGCGCGCTGCTGGTGCAGTAGACAACAAAATCGAGGCGAAGTGTCGTGACTATTATGTTTGCCTGTGATACATTCGTCACTAGAGGTATTGTAGCTAATCTCCTTTTAAAGATATACTTTGGCTTTCACGAAGACACCCACAGATGTTTCCAGTGTCAAGGTATCGTTGTTACTACGGCAGCCATTGTAGCAGACGAATTAAAGCAGAAGCTCTATATACGTTTAGCTGATTCAGTCTTTGCAAATTCGGAAACTATTACTGTCTTTTGTTTCTTTGAAAGTTAAAATCTGCCTACTTTACACTCATTGCTTACATAGAGACATATAGCATGAAAAGTACTTAAGAGCTCCCCCGACGCTACATAATTTTTCTGGTTGTTTGAAGAACGCTCTAGTTTGTGCGAAAAATTACAACTATTGCTTTATTTTCTTTCTTTGAACGTCAGAACCTGTCAACTACATACTACTGATTTATGTAGTGGTATCTATTACAGCAAGTACTTAAGGAGAAACTCCTCCGCAGCTAAATAAATGTGCTGGTTGTGTGAAGTATGTTCTAATTTGCGCGAAAAATTACAATTCACTGCCAGGAAAGTAAACTTCTTCCTTTGCTCTTGAATGTTACTAAAACATCAGCAGAAATATGCCAGCACCAATAGAGCACTCCGTCTTCAGGCCACAAGTGGCCCATCGGGACCATCCGACCGCCGTGTCATCCTCAGATGAGGATGTGGATAGGAGGAGCATGTGGTCAGCACACCGCTCTCCCGGTCGTTGCGATGGTTTTCTTTGACCGGAGCCGCTACTACTCGGTCGAGTAGCTCCTCAGTTGGCATGATGAGGCATGCCAGCACCAGTACCAGAACATATTTCGTCTGTATACATGATTATTTTGAAGACTTTATTGTTTCCAAATTTTCTTTTGTAATTTGTAGGTGGCTGATTGTGAGACTAAGTCACGTTTTAATTCTTTCTCAATGGGTAATTTCCCCAACCGCCACCAAAAAAATTAAATGTTAAGTGTCGTGTAATATAATATCTTGTATAGACACCTTTTATTAACCTGACATGTTCCACCTCATTACTAAGTATCGTATTCATGATCTATGAAACAAGTACTAATCTAATCTAAATGGTAGTTTGTTTTTACAAGATAATCAACGTGTTTTGAATATTCTCTCTCATTTCCGTGTTTCATGCTTAATTTGTGAATTATTGACTGTGACAAGTCCCAGAAGCTCTAAGAACCGAGAAGGGGAATAATAAAATTTTTGGAGTGATCAATCAAAACTTACCGCATTTACAATTGCATCTCAAAGGTCTTGACTAAGGATTTGCGCGTTACACCACACTAACGATTTGAAAACCACATATTTAACCTGTGTCATACCTCTCCTCAAACCTTCTAACACCAATAAATCATTAGATGACTTTTAATATCGATGTACTCTACATTTTCGAGAGATCCTCAATGTGCTAAGTGTTTTGCAACATTATTTATTTACTTGAGATAAGTTATAATGTGGTTCTAGTGTAAAAAACACCAGATACGAGCTTAACGAAATCCATTATGGCCTCAGCCAGGTACCTCAACCAAAGTATATCTTTGAAAGGAGCGCAACCGCAGTACCTCTCGTAACGTATATGCAAATAAAGGCAGGTAATTCCAAAGTGCACAATGTACACTGTACATGTATATTGCAAATATTCTAACAATATTATTTCAGACTTTACAACTGTAAGGCGCTTATGGAAACCATCAGCTGTTCGGATTAAGTAGCGCAGTCGGCTCGTATTTCAGTAATCGTAACTGTCTGAATTTTTAGAACCGTTTCATTGCTACGCAAATATTTGCTACGAGTAGGCCTGTAGTATAACGCCTTTAACAACAACTTTGCTCCCTGTTGTGTGGATTATTCGTCATCCTCCGACTGTCTGACATGTATCATTCCGCAAATCTCGCTGTTCATATTTGGAGCAATTAGGAATCAACTTTGCTCCAAAAGTTTTTCCGTCGCTGGCGTATTTTTTGGAAAGTCTTAGTTGAAAACACAGCTCTGCATGCTGTTAGATGCTGAGTTTCAATCGAATAGCAAATTTTCCAGAAATACTCATGAAAACTAAGCACTACTAGTTTTTTTTTTTTATGAACTGAAGCGAATATTGTATATGTAGCTGTTGCACCGGAACCAAAGTGTGTATTACCGGTCGAGCAAATGATGTCTTTGGCAGGAAACTGAATTTCAACTTTTATTGCGTTATTCGTATCAGTGGAAAGAAAAGTGTGTTTCGACAAACAACGTTTTAAAGTATTATGAACTCTTGTTTTTTGTTTTCATACTTCCGATAAGTTCACGTATGAGTCAATATCTAGTAATGATTTGATTGGCGTTGTTGTTTTGTGACGTCAGTGGTATTGTGTATGTTCGTCATTGCAAGGTAATGAGAAAATCAATAAATTTTTGTGTAATTGAAATAAGTGTAGTGTTGTTATACGTTAATTATCATCTTGGAAGGCAAGTGATATCGTGTGTGTGAACTTGGAACTTAAATGGGACGGAAGTTTATTCGGTAATATTAGTGTACTAGGTGCTTCACCGAAGCCATAGTTAATAGCAAACTTATTTTCGAGTGACTTTTGTGATTTTGTGCAGCCTTACACGAAAAAATATATATGTTCAATGCAAGTGTGAAGTTCTTCGAAATAACATTAGACTGCTGACCTGCGTGTTTCAACATGGTAAAGATGCGTACGAAACATATTTTGCATGTTGAACATTCGTAAGTCTTACCGAGCTTATGCCAAGCATCACTGTAATGCACGATGTATTGCATTAAGGATAGCAACCCCCTCAGAATATAGCGTGAGTGACAGCATTAACACCTTGTCACATTGCTTGAAAGTAACTCGTACGTAGATTATTTCTTCGTATTTCTGTTGTAACTCATAGATGCCTTGAACTCTTTATTACATAGTCTCACACTTAATCAATTTCATAACTTCCTTTTCCTTTACATGTAGCAGCAACATAGTATTTTAACTGACAGCATTTATTAACGCTTTGAGACGACATGTCCACTTAATATTGCATGTGCATAATTAGACTATACAGTTATACTTTGCTTGGTTAATTTAGAATATTTTTCTTTAAATGATAGGTCTGTACCATTATTTCGTGCAGTGACAATATTGCTGGCTTAGAAAGAAGTAAGTTTTCGTGAAATGTAATGAAGTGAAGGTAGCTTACCTGTTGTGGTTTTGTTTATAACTTCAAATTCTTTTAGTTATTGAAAGACCGTTGAGTATAATCTATTACATCTCTTCAGATATTCATCGTTTTAATAAGAATAATATCTTTAACGGAAAACTGAAGTCACGTTATGTGATTCGGGCCTATTCAATAACAAATGCTTACTTAAAGAAAAAAAAAAGAAAAAAACCTCAAACTCCACATTTGTTTACGCCTACATTCTTTTATTTTCATCGTAGATGCAGTGTCGTCTTGGTCTATAACAATTTTTGATGATTCTTGAAATAATCATTTTGTGAATGATATCTAAAAGGCTCATGATTGTGTCTAGAACAAATATAATATGGGACTGGTATTTCTTACTTGCCTTTTCCTGTGACAACGTTATGACAAAAAATTTTTAAGTGACCTTTCGTGTTTTTCTATTTGTATTTCAATGTATTACCCAAAACGCAAACTGCTGTGAATGCGTCATAAAATGTTGTTTATGCCACTTCATGATATGGTTATTACAATGTTATCAGCAGTCTACCTAATTGGCACTGCACTTAAGCTATTACATTTAAATCTACAAAAGAGCTGCGAATACATATTTAAAACTTGTTGGGGGGTAATACCTTGTCAGTTAAACTCAGAAACTGTGATGATTCATGACCCAGTTATTTTACTTAGTTTACTAGCCCTAGTGTTTGAGCGGAATAAGTAAGTGATTCACCATAGCAACAACCAGTTAGAGAACAAGCTTGGTTACTGTTCTGTACAGTTGTACTACACTTTACAACAGGTGCTGTTTACCGTCACCATTATGAAAGTGGAGTTGCTACTGCAACTATATTGTGCATGTGGGTGATGCCGACTGACACATCTATGCCCAACTTTGTCACTTTGTTATACCGATCCAGGTGTACTTCAGTAGTTATTTTGCTGGTGTTTTAAGATGTGCATGAAATGGAGCTTTCTCTCTCTCTCTCTCTCTCTCTCTCTCTCTCTCTCTCTCTCTCTCTCTCTCTCTTTCTGTCTCTTTTGTTTATCTAAACAACACAGAGGTCAAGAGAAAGAGAGAATCTAGGCCATGTTGTCAAGGACCGTTGAAAACATGAATGGTGCCGTTTTTATTTTTGCGGACTGCGTGTATTCCATGACATATTTTATTCTTGGGTGGAATAGCTCTTGATTTTTGTAGCGAGGAGGGGAGTGGGTTTTTCCTTTACGAATGGTATTTTGACAGTTCCAGGATTCAGGTCATAGGCCCCTCGTCTGATATCTTTAGTGATCTGTTGTGTAGCCCTGTTAGGATGAAAGTTCATAATGTGGTAGTGAGTTGAGAAGGCTAAGAAATGTGGGTAAGAAGTATTGCTAAAGGTTGCGTAGTGGACCCTCGAACCAGTTTTCAGCAGTTTGTGTACATACAGTGCATCAAAATACTCATTGGATACTTCATTACCCAATGTACTTTTCTTGATTTCCCTTGCAGTTTTAGTTTTCATTGTGAGAAGTGCATTAAATTTGGCATAGTTGCTTTTAAATATGGCACAAATGTAAACATTGGACTATGCTAAAAGTAAACCTGTTTGTTTGGCATTACGTTGGTCGGCTTCGCAAACTCTGAACCAGATTATTGTCTTTTAACCTAACATAGACATCAGGCTGTGCTACACATCAGTCTGTCACCACAACCAAGACTTCAGAGGAGGATCCAGTATTACATCCGAGCCAAAATATTGATGGTTTTGTCAGACTGATGTGTAGCGTAGCTGATTCCTTGTTGGTTGTTTCCAACACTTACTTCATATGTCAATATGGCAATGTGTGGACCGTGCTTTGTGTTTGCTTCTGCAATTTTTGGTGTTGTGTAGAGTCTATTGGCCATAGGGAAACATCCAATTCCACACATCGGCTTTGACCCATGGCATCATCAAGATGGCAGACACTCCCATTTCCATAATATAAAATATGGTGGCCATCATATAACTACACACAACCGCAAACAGAAATAAAAACAAGATGAAATATTTTGCTCCAGCAATGAAATGAAAGTACCAGGACAGCTGTGGGAAGTAGAGGCTTTAGGGCGGGGACACACGTAATACATGACGCTAACAACCATCCAAACAAATATTATCCTCAAAAGAAAGAAAAATGCTCACCGTTCAACACATTGCTACAAAAATGAAACAATAGGAATTGTACATCTCAATTGACCTGTGTAGCTCAAACAAAGCCCTCGATACTGGTCACGTACAGCCAACTCAGAAACGCGGTATCACAAATTTCACTTGCCCTGATGTGGCTCAAAACGAACTCATCAGTACCTAGAACACACACAACACAAAAACGAGGTATTGCAAATTACACTTCATATACGTATCTTAACCGGAGCGCTCGATGTGTGAAGCCATCACACAACTTGAAAGTCCAAAACCCATGAGTTTCAGTTAATGAATTGAAATAAATGCAAAAATAAAAAAAACTGTAAACCAGAAGAAAAATAATATACATAATGAATTAAAAACTAAATAAACCAGAATAAGTCCCTATACATATAGATCGACATACGTTATGATGGCAACACCACCAAATATAGATGTCCGTAGTCCGAGAAGGTGGGACTCTAGTCAACTTCATGTGTTCATGACAAATGTGACAATGAACATACTCAGAAATAAAGCTGAAACTCTGCAAAAGCTTGATAGTGCTAATCATATCTTCTCAAAAGGACAGTTACATTTTAGAGCATAAAATACATGCAACACTAATAGTACTTAACACATACATGAACGCATAACCACCCAATACTCAAAATAGTTAACTCACTAGTAAAGCAGCACACTGTTGCAGTCACAACTAAACACAATGATCAAATAAAGTCAAATGTTCTCCCTGTCATTTTCTTATAGGCTATTTAAAATTAACTGTTGATACGCCTTTTAGCATTCCAATTACATCTTAGTGGTGCAAACTCTGCTCCACAAGATGTGATAGTAGCAATACTGACTGGATGCTTAACCAGAAGGAATGGGGTTCAGGTCTCAACCCAGCCAGCCCGTCACGTTTACAGCACATTTCCAAAATGGCGTAAGGTCAATACAGGGATAGTTTCATTCATGACAACATTGCCGGTTTCCTTCCCCAATCCAAACTTGTGCTCGCAAAATCCAGTATGCATATAAAAGATACCATAATAACTGTTCTTGTGGTCTTCAGTTCAGAGACTGGTTTGATGCAGCTCTAGATGCTATTCTATCCTGTGCAAGCTGCTTCATCTCCTAATACCCACTGCAACCTACATCCTTCTGAATCTGCTTAGTGTATTCATCTCTTGGTCTCCTTCTGGGATATTTACCCTGCATGCTGCCGTCCGATACTAAACTGGTGATCCCTTGATGCCTCAGAACATGTTCTACCAACCGATCCCTTCTTCTAGTTAAGTTATGCCACAAACTCCTCTTCTCCCCAATTCTATTCAATACCTCCTCATTAGTTATATGATCTACCCATCTATATTTTAGCATTCTTCTGTAGCACCACATTTCGAAAGCTTCTATTCTCTTCTTGTCCAAACCATTCATCGTCCATGTTTCACTTCCGTACATGGCTACGCTCCATATAAATAATTTCAGAAATGACTTCCTGACACTTAAATCTATACTGGATGTTAACAAATTTCTCTTCTTCCGAAACGCTTCCCTTGCCATTACCAGTCTACATATTATATCGTCTCTCCTTCGACCATCATCAGTTATTTTGCTCCCCAAATAGCAAAGCTCACTTACTACTTTAAGTGTCTCATTTCCTAATCTAATTCCCTCAGCATCACTCGCTTTAATTCGACTACATTCCATTATCCTCGTTTTGCTTTTGTTAATGTTCATCTTGTATCCTCCTTTCAAGACACTGTTCATTCCGTTCGACTGCTCTTCCAGCTCCTTTGCTATCCCTGACAGAATTACAATGTCATCAGCAAACCTCAAAGTTTTTATTTCTTCTCTATGAATTTTAATTCCTACTCCGAATTTTTCTTTTGTTTCCTTTACTGCTTGCGCAATATACAGATTGAATAACATAGGGGATAGGCTACAACCCTGTCTCACTTCCTTCCCAACTCCTTCCCTTTCATGCTCCTCAACTCTTATAACTGCCATCTGGTTTCTGTACAAATTGTAAATAGCCTTTCACTTCCTGTATTTTACCCCTGCCACATTCAGAGTTTGAAGGAGCCATTTCATCTTCATCTACATCCTCTTCAATTTCCATAATATTGTCCTCAAGTACATCGCCCTTGTAGAGACCCTCTATATACTCCTTCCACCTTTCTGCTTTCCCTTCTTTGCTTAGAACTGGGTTTCCCTCTGAGCTCTTGATATTCATACAAGTTGTTCTCTTTTCTCCAAAGGTCTCTTTAATTTTGCTGCAGGCCCTATCTTACCCCTAGTGAGATGCCGCTACGTCCTTACATTTGTCCTCTAGCCATCCCTGCTTAGCCATTTTGCACTTCCTGTCGATCTCATCTTAGAGTCGTTTGTATTCCTTTCATCAATTAAATTCAATATATGTTCTATTACCCAAAGATTTCTCCTAGCCCTCGTCTTTTTACCTACTTTATCCTCTGCTGCCTTCACTATTTCATCTCTCAAAGCTACCCATTCCTCTGCTGTATCTCTATCCCCCATTCCTGTCAGTCATTTGCTAATGCTTTCCCTGAAACTCTCTACAACCTCTGTTTCTGTCCATTTATCCAGGTCCCATCTCCTTAAATTCCCATCTTTTTGCAGTTTCTTCAGTTTTAATCTACAGTTCATAACCAATAGATTGTGGTCAGAGTCCACATCTGCTCCTGGAAATGCCTTACAATTTAAAACCTGTTTCCTAAATCTCTGTCTTACCATTATATAAGCTATCTGAAACCTTCCAGTATCTCCAGGCCCACCTACTATGTTTCCTTCTCTCCCTTTTCCTACTCTCGAATTCCAGTCACCCATGACTATTAAATTTCCGTCTCCCTTCACTACCTGAATAATTTCTTGTATCTGCTCATACATTTCATCAATCTGTTTGTCATCTGTGGAGCTAGAAGCATATAAACTTGTACTACTGTGGTAGGCGTGGGCTTCGTGTCTATCTTGGCCACAATAATGCATTCACTGTGCTGTTTGTAGTAGCTTACCCGCACTCCTATATTCTTTTAAATTAATTATTAAACCTATTCCTGCATTACCCCTACTTGATTTTGTATTTATAACCCTGTATTCACCTGACCAGAAGTCTTGTTCCTCCTGCCACCGAACTTCACTAATTCCCACTATATCTAACTTTAACCTATCCATTTCCCTTTTTAAATTTTCTAACCTACCTGCCCGATCAAGGTATCTGACATTCCGCACGCTCCAATCCGTAGAACGCCAGTTTTATTTCTCCTGATAACGACGTCCTTCTGAATAATCCCCACCCGGAGATCCGAATGGAGGACTATTTTACCTCCAGAATATATTATCCAAGAGGATGCCATCATCTTTTAACCATACAGTAATGCTGCATGCCCTTGGGAATAATTACGGCTGTAGTTTCTCTTTGCTTTTAGCCGTTCGCAGTACCAGCACAGCAAGGCCGTTTTGGTTAGTGTTACAAGGCCAGATCAGTCAATCATCCAGACTGTTGCCCCTGCAACTACTGAAAAGGCTGCTGCCTCTCTTCAGGAACCACACGTTTGTCTGGCCTCTCAACAGATACCCCTCCATTGTGGTTGCACCTACGGTATGGCTACCTGTATCGCTGAGGCACGCAAGCATCCCCACCAACCAACAGCAAGGTCCATAGTTCATAATAACTACAGTTGGTTATTCTCGTGACATGACGTTCATTGGCTTCAGAAACTCACAACAACCTGACCTACACATCACTCTATGCTATAGATCTGTATGTCAACCCAACTGAGACTTCATACATTTATTGGATGTGGCAGCTGACACCGAAACTATTACACTCCAGCCTAACGAAGACCTCATGCGACACCAAAGATGTCTTTCAGTAAAATAAACATTTTGGAAAATAATACTGACAAAAATAAATTTTAGCAGTGATCTATTTTTTTTCTGTTTCTCCATGTATTACATCAAGCATATATAATAGAGGGAAACATTCCACGTGGGAAAAATATATCTAAAAACAAAGATGATGTAACTTACCAAATGAAAGTGTTGGTATGTTGATAGAGACACAAACACCACACAAAATTCAAGCTTTCGCAACCCACGGTTGCTTCGTCAGGAAAGAGGGAAGGAGAGGGAAAGACGAAAGGATGTGGGTTTTAAGGGAGAGGGTAAGGAGTCATTCCAATCCCGGGAGCGGAATGACTTACCTTACGGGGGAAAAAAGGACAGGTACACACACACACACACACACACACACACACACACACACACACACACCCACCATGGATGTGTGTGTGTGTGGGTGGGTGTGGGTGTGTGTGTGGGTGTGTGTGTGAGCAAGCGAGTGTATACCTGTCCTTTTTTCCCCCTAAGGTAAGTCTTCCCACTCCTGGGATTGGAATGACTCCTTACCCTCTCCCTTAAAACCCACATCCTGTCGTCTTTCCCTCTCCTTCCCTCTTTCCTGATGAAGCAACCATGGGTTGCGGAAGCTTGAATTTTGTGTGTGTGTTTACGTTTGTTTGTGTCTCTATCAACATACCAACACTTTCGTTTAATAAGTTACATCATCTTTGTTTCTATATAATCAGTGGTTTGCTTTCTTATTTTTCGTGCTCATATATCACATGCTATGTTGTTAAGGGACAAAGAATCAGTCATCAGCTGCACTTTTTTTTTACTTTCCCAGTTTCATCACAGTAGGCCTAATATGTTACTTTCAGAAAAGTCTTCAAACATAGGTATGCTGACATCAAATATGGATCTTCCTTAAAGACCCAATAAATAGTGTCACATTGCAAAAACTACATAATATATTGAATGAAGAGCAACCAAAGGACTGTCACATTGCAAATAGTGTATAGGCCATTCCATCCCAAGTGGTCTAATCCTGGGAAAAGTTACCACATGAGCATCATGTATTTTGCTGAAATTTTGTATGAACATTCACACATGTTCCTAATGAACATTGGTAAATTTTTACTTTCACCAGGCTAATACTTGCAGTGAAAAGAGTACTCGTGAGTTTTCGGCAACTTTGAGACTTAATATTTCTGGCAATATTGTCTTGAAAGAAACAAAACTAGGCCATCTTGTACAACTTTTTGTGCTCTCTTACATAGAATAATAAAAAAAATTTCCTGATCGGTTTTCATATCAATGATTTGAAGCAAACTAGGCTGAAAAAATAGGTGCTTGAAAAAAATGTGAAATTTAGTCTTTTATAGCTCTAAAAGAAATTGTGTGATAAACCTGGAACTTTGCACATAACAACTTGGTACCGCAGTACAAGCTCTTAGAATACAAAATCTCATTCTCATACTGTCGTCCAATAGTTAACAAATTGAAGGCAAATTTGACATTTTTATTAAAACTGCCAAAACTGGTTATTTTTGCTCAATTTTACAAAAAAAAAAGAATCTTCTGTAAACTCTTTTAAACTATTTTCATTAGAAAGGCCATCTTCTAAGCCACTGAGTAAACTATATTTGGTTTTGCAATGCAAGTTTTATAAGGCCCTGAAAAACCAGAAGGTGGAGGTGCATTGAAAATGGGTCCTTAGTCTGCTGGTATTTATGAAATCTGGCATTTTTTTATGATGTTCTACAGCTTTTTAGCACTCTGTGGAAGGTAATATCAAAAGTACTGACAACTGTGGAATGAGCTTGAGTTAGAAAAACTGGACATAAGGGATTTTTTTAGATAGACATATCTACAATATCCAGCTCTACAAAATTCTTTCTTTTTTATTGTCTTCTAGTTTCTGTCACTGTTTTGATTGCAGTCATTTCTTTGTGGTGACTAGTTTCGGGATTACAGAAACGTCCAATTCCACCAGTTTGCTTTGACCATGACGCCATCAGTATGGCGGAAACTACCATTCTCAACATCTCCAATATGGCACCTATGACGTTATTACATGAACACGACAACAAACATGTAAATACATATAAAACCAACAAACATCTCTCTCCAAAAATACAATCAAACTAAGAGGACCAGAGCGGGAAATTGGGGGTGTTCGGGTGGGGACAAACTAAATATGGATACATACAGACACACACCACGATCCCAAACCATACAAAATGACGACATAAAAACACAAAATTCCCAAATTCCACTACAGTTACAATATGGACAGGAATCGGTCACTTCCCTTCACCTACATAGCTCAACCGCAATTGTCGATACCACAAAATAAAAACCAACTACTACAAAAATTATAGTCACACCGCAACTATCAGTACCACAAAACCAACACCGAAAACAACAAAAATTGGAATCTGACACTTTCCTTGACCTATGTAGGTCAACAGCAACTCACGATATCAAAACATACATAGGCACGACGACAGATTGGGATCAGTCAATTCCCATGACCTACACAGCTCAAATACAACTGACAATACAAAAAAAATTAAAATAAAGTACTTCCCCTAAGGCACACAAATCAACCACAAGTGCCGATGCCAAAACATCAACCACCAACACATGCAGTAAATAACACCGACCCAACAATACATAAAAATCCCACCAATCATCATAACATGCAAATAATAGACGCAAAAAAATGACTACTTACCATAAAAAATTTCTGGTGCTGCACACTTACCCTGAACTTGCATGTTCTGCATGCATACGCCGCATTTCACTATCTCCGTCAAAAGACCAAAAAGTTGCAGAAACTTGATGACAGACAACATGTCGTCCCCCATTTCAGTCCGCATACACGCACTATTAACCTTAGAAGTCATATCCATACCTAACAAAAGAAGCCACAGATTGAATTAAACGACTTACCACGCGACAAACAGAAAACGAATAATATCAAACGACACCGCAATAACATAAACACAATGGAAACGTAATTCTGAACTCACTGAAACTAATTTCGATTCTTCTATAACAGTCACGACCAATAAATGCACACTTCAAGCACCGACACCAAAATGAACCCAATACACTACATAACACGCAGACGATACACATACCACCAGTGGACCCAACCAACTGCAACAAGACGACATCTATAAACATAACACACTCATAAACTAAACTTCGCGCCGTTATGACCTCATACAACACAACACAACACCCTTACATCACGGGTCAAAGCCGACAGGTGGGATCCGACGCCTCCTTTGACCCCTAGTTTCAGACTATCATATTCATTTTCAAATCATAGCCTTAGATGTTGTGTTCGAATGGAAAGAAATCATGGTCTATACGCATATGAAGTGTAATATTTTGTATTCATGTAATGTTTTCTAGTGACAAATAGGGAACATTTGATTACTCATATATACATTCGTGGACTGTATGATTACACTTAAAGTCTAAAGCTATGGTTTGAAATGGATGTGATGGTCTAAAACTAGTCACCACAAAGAAATGACTATTATTTCAGCTGTGGCAGGTATTGGAAGGAAAATGGAAATATTTAATACCCAAGCTGCTGGTCCTAACCTCCATCAGTATGAAATGGAATAAGATAGCTAATAAAAGGAATAGTGTCTCTTTTTCTGGCTCTAGTGATTTGAGGTGATTATATTTGAAAAGTGTAATATTTTGGATTCTGTCAAATTAAAATTTCTTTCAATCAATCCCATCAGCGACATCATCTGGCTGACAATATAATCTTCCTTATGACATTCTGCAGCTAATTAATGAACACTGTAAGAAACTTCAAGTAACTCAAAGTAAACACAATCTTAGGATCCTAAAAGAGACTTCTTCTTGCTTTGGCCGCTGAGTGTTATAAAAATGTGTCATAAGGCTTAGGATCGTACGTAAATAAATGCAACTGTGGCTGCTGTTGCACAGATATCAGGCATGGCCCCTAATGCAATAGGGGTGTTGGTTTTCTTACTATAAAGTGGAACCAGTAGTGGTTAAGCTACCACAGACCATATTAACACATTTATACAAGTTTTCGTCAGTAAACTAAATTGTCCACATAAACAGGAAACTATGCACACACAGAGTACCTTAAGGCGACCACAACCTGCCTATCTAACCCATGTTGATTTAGGCAAGTATTTGACCCATTTCTGAAAAAAACTATTTGATTCAGGATCGTAATATTTTTACTGTATGTTACATGATGCTAAGAGAGTCAACTGTAATAAAATCTACTTTATCCATTTTATAGTTTTGAATAAATTCTTTTTTAAATTTATTAACAAAAAATATTAAGTTTTTTCTGCAGAAAATAAGTTTTTGCGAACTTCCGAATGAGGGAATATTAATGAATGTAATACCAAAGGTGGCTTTTTATGTTATGCAGAGTCTCTGAAAATGTCTTTCATTTATCTATGACAGCTTCTGATATAATGGGCCATACGTACTGAAAATTTAGTTTGCAGGAAATTGACTTTAAAGGAAAAAACTTCTGAAATTTGTTACTTACAGTTAATTAAAACTGTCTTGCTGCATATGATGGCCTTTAGCAAGTCTTCCATCTTCTTTTTCACCTTCCCGGATGTTTGTCTTGCTTTCTTGGCCATATTAGATGCAGACCTGTCTGCATTGGCTGTCCTCATTTTATCGCAGTGTTGCAGCCCATTGATCATATTTTCACCAGGATTAATTCCCAACGTTTTCAGTACCCAACATTTTCCAATATTACCACAATTGAATGTAATAACAGCATCATGAACTGCTAGTTTCATTGGATGCCTGCCTACAAATACAGTTTTAGGAAGGCGGTTCCCAATTATGCTGTTGAAACATTCATTTGGGTTGTGTGTCTGCCCATGCAAACATTTCCTTCGAAAGTGAGGATGAGCCAAGTCTCTAAAAATAGGTTTGATTGCTGTAATAACAGCAACAGGAAGAGAATGCTGGTGAGAATAAGGTTCTCCAGTTGCCTGAGCCCTATTGTATTTGCGCCATGAATTTTCTCCTGATGGACACAATCCATGATATGGTTTATCATCAATAGAGGACTTATGGAAGAATATGGCCCAAACATCTCTCTTCATTGCCTCCAGATTTTCTTTATTTCTCCTAATTGCCTGCCCATAGCATACCTGCAAGTTTTCTGTTTCAGTTTTAGTTAACCGACCCTGCTGGTCAACAATTTTCCATCTTCTAATTTTTTTCCTCTCGTATCAAGAGTTATTTTTCTCAGCCTTGTTCCCAAACATTTTTGAACATGGCTTACACATCCTGTTTTGCTAATGATGACATCTCCATATGGCTTAGAATTCACCACATTGTTGTACGCCTTACTGTCACCACGCCCAAATATTTGGTGTACCGTACGCCTCTTGTTTCTATGGAGCGATGAAATATTTGTTGTACTCCATGAACTTCCATACCACCACTTGTTTACGTTCATTGACTTTACAACATTTGCAATATTAAGACATTATCTCCACATCTAACACTTTACCGGTGTCTATACTTGTGGTAGTCACTACTCCATTCAGAGACATGTGTCCTCTTTTTCTGCCAGCTTCCACCAAGTGCAACTGCAATATCTAAACATCCACCATTTTCTTCCACTGCTTCCCTAGCAGCCAGTTTCATGCTTTCCTCACTGACCTCACATACAGCTTTCTCTAATATTGCAGTCAGTTTTTCAAATTTATTTGGTGATCACTGAACAAAATGTTCTCCCTGTAGCCATGCCCTTGCCATTGGATTGTAAGGCATAAACTAATCTGGTATTGATTTCATAAGGGCCACTTGCATCTGGTTTTGAAGAACTCATAAATTAAATCACAGCTGAGCATTTAATGCAAATTAAATCCAAAGCAATTGCTAGGCCTTTTCTCCCATTGGCACTCTCATAAAAATTCACACTCTGTGACTCACCACACTGTCTACATTGTACAAATTTAGAAATTACATCTGATAATGCTCTCAAATTTATAATATTGTTACTGCACCCCTTGTCACTCACAGTAAATTCGTTGAAATGTGAGAGCTTCTTTGATGATGCACTTGTTAAACAATTACAATTAGATACATCATAGCCAGGCGGCATAACCTCTTGTACAGAAAGCTTTCTAAACTTGTTTCCTCTAAATTGTCGTTTCTTGAAAATACCTTTACGTTTCATCATCTTCGAAAAACACAACAAAACACATGTAAACAAGCACTGCAAACTTAAGTATAACAACTACTTGCAATCATGCAAAACTAACCACATGTTTGAAAGCGCATTGTTTACAAACAGCAGAAACAAAAGAATACCAACCATTGCATTCTCAGGATAGCCAACACTCTTGGGAGTAAAAAGAAAACCTAACGTGCAATGTAGAGGATATAAAGGTCTTATGCAGAAAACTGGGTGACAGAAAAGTGGGCGTGGCACATAAACACATGTGGTAGGAAAATGCTCTTTAAATGCTCGAAAAAAAATTTTTTTTCAGCAAAATCCTTTTCAGAGTACTTAAATAAAACCTTAATCTATCGAAATATGATGAAAACTGAAAATCTGTTTTTTTTCTTTTTTTTAAATATATATATATTACTGAACCACAGTGTGGTCCCCTTAAACCAGAACTATGGTAGCACAATAGTAGCATTAAACGATAACAAGACGTATAGACAATTCTCTATTGCTTGATTCCATTCCAAAATATGTGAGGGAGACTGCAATTAACTTCATCAAAATTAACACAATGTGACTGTGGTGTAAACCCTGAAGACTATTTATATGATGTGTGATGCAGATGTTATGCAGAAATTTTACAGCCAGTTTGATTCTGCAGTTTTAGCAGAAAAACAGGCTGAATTATGTAATGATGAGTTGTGTCTTTATTGAAATATTTCTAGTTATTTGGACTTTCTCACTTTTAATTGTAAAGACTTTTGATATTGCTTTCCCCAGAGACTAAACAATTGCAGGACATAATAAAGATGTCAAATGTAATTTGAATACCAGCAGAATAAAGGCTCATTTTCAATGCACCTCTACCTTGTTATTTTTTAGGACCTCATATGCTCGCATTGGAAAACCAAATATAGTTTTAGATGGTTTAGAAAATGGTCATTCTAATGAAAATGGTTTTAAAGAATTTGCAGAAGCCTTTTTTTATTGTTAGAAAAAATAACTGTTTTTGACATTTTTATTAAAATCGACAATTTTGCTCTGAATTTCTAAACTGTTCAAAAGCAGTATGATAATGAAAATTTACATTCTAAAACCTTATATTGGTATGTTAATTCCTGCAAAGTTTCAGGTTTATCCTGCAGTTACTTCCAGTGATATAAAAAGCTAAACTTCACCATTTTTCAAGTGTGTATTTTCTCAGCTGACTTTGCTTCAAATTATCCATATGAAAATTTGCTCAGGAAATCTTTCTGTGATAAATATTTCACTTTAGAAAACACAAGCAGGCCTAGCTTCGTTTCTTTCAAGGGAAAAATTTCTGGTTTAGTCTCAAAGTTACCAAACACTCAAGTATTGTATTAGTGATTGTGAGACTGTACCAGTGTTTATCGGGAACATGTGTGAATGTTCATACATAATGGTATCAAAATCCATGATGGTCATGCAGGAACCTCTAGACCACTTGCCATGGACGGACCCATATCAGTCTGTTGGTTGCTATTCGTTGCATATGTTACATATTTTTTGTCATGTTGCTCTGTTTATTGTTTCTGTAACAAAGGATGTGTTTATCATCCAATCCATATTTGACCTCAGTTTACCTATGATTTAAGCTCTATCATGTGTATGAAGAAGATTACAGATTAATGTGTTGAAACTAGTATACTGGGGTGAGGGCAGCTGACGACTAACTTTTAAGTTGGAGAAAAGAAAACACACTGCAGCTGAACAACAGCTATGAACGAAATCATACAGGTATTATGCCATTAGTCATGATGAGTTATTTTTGTCCCTGGAGCATTGTTGGGGATTGTTGAATTTGCCAGATGTATCTGCAAGATAGGCAGTGTGAAGATTAGAGTGGCTGCATCACAAAGGCTTGGGTCAGTCTGCTGAAGGAACTCTCCTGTTGTGTAAGACAGTTCATAGAAGTACTACGGATGGTTTTCTCTGGTAATGACCTCATCTGAGTGTGCAGGAGATGATTATTCATTTCTAGATTCGTGGTAAAGTGACAGTGTCTTTGGCAAGTAATCAAAATGTCTTGTGTTTAAACCCAGCCACTGCTTAAATTTTGAATAAAAATCATTAACAGTGGTGGCCAAAGACTTCCTTTGTAAGAAGTCACCCTCATTCTGATGGCTTTGTCAAAGAGGGCGGAGGAGCGGATGGAGACATCCTCTTCCACAGGAGGTTGTGAGTTGCCTGTAAAAGGTGCAATGATCAATAGCTTGAGGAATCAGAAGCCAGTGGAAACTACAGCATTAAAGACACATAAGGCGTGTCCACATGACATGTGGCATATAATTGAAAAATGACGAAATACTGTGGGATAATCCCTGAGTCAGGTATCTGGGATTGGACTGTCGAGGGGGAGGTAATCTTGAGAAAAATCTTGAATAACCAGCAAAGGAGTGTGGAATGTTGGGAGTCTGAATGTGGTAAGGAAGCTAATAAATCTGAAAACTGAAATGCAAAGCTTGAATGTAGATATAGTGGGAGACACTGAAGTGAAATTGATAGAAGATACTGATTTTAGGCCAGATGAACATAGAGTAAAATCAACAGCAGCAGTGTACATGTTAAAGGGATTAGGATACATAATGAATAGGAAGACAGGACAGAGTGTGACTTATTGTGAACAGTTCAGTGCTAGAATTATTCTCATCTGCATCAACAGAAAAAATATACCAACAACAATAGTTCAGATATACACACGAAGTCATAAGCAGGAGATGAAGAAAGAGAGAAAGTAGGGTAAATGCACTTGTTTTTGACAGTGTAATGAGGAGATTTATGTATTTCCTGTAAGGTTCTCAACCCACTGCTAAAAAATATGTTCTATAACCTAGAGTCCCAGTAGAGTTTTACTGAATGCCCAGAGTAACATTTCATCTAAATTTGTTTCTGCTGTTTCAACAAAAATTTTGATAAGGCAAGCATAATCTGAATCACTTCAGGCAGGGGAGTGGGGGGTTACCTTCATAGTCTTGGATGTTATTGAATTTAGCATATGTTAAAATTAAGGAGTAAGTAAGAAATTAGTATTTTTTGTTTTCTCGAAAAAATTCCTACCCCAAGATACAGGCCTCTAAATATGATATTGTGAACACTATTTTGAAGATGCAAAATTCGGATATATATATCTAAAAACACAGATGATATGACTTACCGAACGAAAGTGCTGGCAGGTCGATAGACACACAAACAAACACTAACATACACACGAAATTCAAGCTTTTGCAACAAACTGTTGCCTCATCAGGAAAGAGGGAAGGAGAGGGAAAGACAAAAGGATGTGGGTTTTAAGGGAGAGGGTAAGGAGTCATTCCAATCTCGGGAGCGGAAAGACTTACCTTAGGGGGAAAAAAGGACAGGTATACACTCGCACACACACACATACATATCCATCCGCACATACACAGACAAGTTTACAGCTATCTTCAAGAAACTTCAAGTTCATTTCCTTCAGTACAGTTGTGACACTCCCTTGGATTAAACAAAACTTTGTCCATTCAAGCTGCCCTTCTTTGTATACGTTCAATATCCACAGTTCACCCTTTCTGGTGTGGGTCCAATCCCACACTCTTGAGCAGTAGTCTAGAACTGGTCGCAGGAGTGATTTGTAAGCAATTTCCTTTGTAGACTGATTGCTTTTCCCCAGTATTCTGCCTATAAACCTAAGTTTACTACCTGCTTTGCCCATGACTGAACCTATGTGGTCATTCCATTTCATATCCCTACAAAATGTTTCACTCAGGTACGTGAATGAGTTGGCTGATTCACACAGTGACTCATTGATGTTGTAGTCATAGGATTTTTTCATTTTCCCCCTATTTTTGTATACATCACTTTCAGAAACCCTTTTCTTGCTGGTTCCAGTCTGTATTTTATATCTCCCATCACTAGTTATTGCTCTACTACTTTTAATGTCTCATTTCCTAGTTTAATTTCCTCAACATTACTTGATTTAATTCGACTATATTCCAGTAACGTGGTTTTACTTTTATTGATGTTCATTTTATAACCTCTTTTTCAAGTCCCTTATCTGTTCTGTTCAATTGCTTTTCCAAGTCCACAACTGTCCCTGACAAAATTTCAATGTCTTTGGCAAACCCCAAAGTTTGTATTTCTTCTCCTTGAACAGTAATTCCCTTTCAGATGTTTTCCTTGGTTTCCTTCACAGCTTCCTATATGTATAGATCGAATAACATCAAGAACAGTTTAAAGCTCTGTCCCATTTTCTTTTCAACTATGGCTTAACATAGTTTTCATGTTCTTTGACTCTCTATTTAAATTTCAAGTAGTGTAGTTCTGCAAGTATTCTCAAAAGATTCCCCTAAACCTATAAATGTTACAAAGTTTCGTCTTTCTTCAACATATCTTCTGAGAAAGTCGTTGGGTCACTATTGCCTAGTGTGTTCCTACATTTCTCCAGATGTTCACCAAGGTTGGCTTCTACGAGTTTTCCATTCCTTTGGAAATAATACATGCCAGTATTTTGCAGCCATGACTTATTAAACTTTTGGTTTGGTACTATTCAGACCACCTACATACTTTGGCATAGTCCATTTCAGTTGAGGCAGGCTAGGAAAAAATCTTTCCTTCATAGCCTTGGATGTTATTGAACTTAGCATATGTTAACATGAAGGACTAAGTAAGAAACACGTATTTTTTTTGTTTCCTCAAAACAATTTCTGCTCCGAGATACAGTCATCCAAAGATGACACTGTGCATACCGTTTTGAAGACGTGAATTTTGGAAAAAAATTTAAAATGCTGTATCTCTGGAACAGTTCTAGATATTTTATTTTATTTTTATTTTTTTTTAATTTGAAAGATTATTGCTGTATGATTACAAAAAAATCCTCCATTTGGACTTACCTTCTTCTTTTACTATAGTGTTCTGAACATTTTTTATAATTTTTGGAAAAAAAATTTTTTTCTGTTGATTAGTACCATATAGTTCTACATTCCCTGAAAATGAAAGCTTCCACTTTTAGGTTGAACAGGTTATATAAACAATTTAAATTTTTGCCATACATTAAACCTGTTTTATTACCACATTATCACAAAACAGGCTCTTAAAAATCAAAACCTAGCCTTCTTTAACATAATTTTAGTTTTGAAAGATGAGTAAGAGACTCATTTTCAAGCATTTTAAATGATGACAAAATGTGTGTGAAAGGTCCAAAAACTTAAAGGTTTTGTACAAATTCTATGCACTGTGTTTTGTACTGAAGTTAGCCAGTCAATTAACTAAAAATGTGTTCCACTGATACAGTATCTTCCTTTGATGTGGAGTGATACCTTCCTGTTGAACCAATAGGAACTGGAGCACTTACAGTCAGTCTTCAAAACATTGTGAATAGGAAGTGTGAACTGATGGCATTGTTGCTGTCCTTCAGCTGGAAACCTATATTCAGCAGCTGGTCCATGTGGTAGCATAAAGTTCACTACACTTTTGTTTAACTCATAACTGGTGTCTACAATCTCTGCAATCCACCAGTCACAGTTATACACATACACGCCACAAACATTGCCCTTCTCAGGTTGCGAATCTTAATATTATCCTGCTGTTTGTGAGGTGTTGGCCGAATGAACGAAATTTCGTCTTTCTTGCTCCTTAAAGTGCGTGAAATATGAGTTCGCCCATCACTTTGAGCCCAAAAGTGTGTCTTCTGAATTCCTTTCACAGGAGTATTTTCTTCTTCTGCTCTTGGGATTCTTTGATTTCCTCTTTGGACAAAAGAATGAGGGCTGTGGATTTCATGACTCGTAAAATCCTCAGCATTCTGAATCACAGCTGTATTTGGTCTGGAAAGATTGTTTTGTAGCATGATGCTTCAGCAGGCCTCCAATACCATCACAAGGCCACTTGATACCAAGTAAGTTGGCACAAGTGACTTACTCAATTCAAACAGCTGGTAACGATTTTTAAAATGACTTGGAGCACCATCAAAACTAATGATGATTTTATCCACCCCTGTTTACAGTTGAAGAATTTTGTGCATTGCTAGCGATGCAGGTGCTGAGTCATGTCCTGTGTCATCACTTATAAATGCAACAATTGTGGTCTCGTTTTGGAAATATGTCACTCCTGTAAAAATTGAAACCTGGTCATTACTCCAATTATACCCTTGCATTTCTTGCGTACCCTTGTACTTCTTGTGGGAGAATTGCACACCAGTCCTCAGCAAAATTCCAGTGAATCACTAAACTTAGTTCTTCAGCCTGTACACACCCTTTCACTTCTGCAATGTGTTGTTGCAATTTCTTCAGATGCCGGTGTGTTACTGCTTACACTGACCATTTACCAAGTTCATCAATGAAACCATCAAAGGCAACAGTTTTCTTAATTAGTTTATTTTCCTCCCGTGTTGCATATGTAATTTCTGCAGAGTTATCTGCTTCATCTTCCAGGCCAAGTGACTGTAAAGACATTCCTTCCTGTCCAGGGCAGTCATCACATTCTTGAAACAACAAAGTCTTCACTTTATGTCACAGAGTACTAATGACTTCACACGTCCAACCAAGGTGTCATATGTCACGTGCCCCAGTAAGTTCTTCAAAGTTACCTCACAAAGTTCAGAATTGGTGCAGTACACGCATAAACGGAAGTACCTAAGTGGGTGTGGAACTACCCACATAGGTTGTAGTGATCTTCCAATGTGTGAGGTTGTACAGTTGCTCTTATAAATTGCAAAAGTTTCTTTAATACTGTGAGTCATGTACCTCTTCACTTTCACAACTTTTTGACCTTCAACTGTTACAGTTATAGTTTCTCTGCTGTTGGCACTCTATCGAGAACAGTCCCACTTATCTTCCAGATAAAATGGCTGCACTATTTGAACTTGAACTATTTCTACAAGATGACCATAATAGGGAACTGGTCTTCCAAAGACTCCTTTTACAGACCTCACATTTCTTGATTTGTGTACCATGTACTTTGATACTGGTGGAATGTGGTTCAAAATTGTTTTCTTTGAAAATTTCTCTGGAATAATTGTTAAAACTTGCGGTTTATCACTGTAGGATGCACAATATTCAACAGCTGAATTGATATTTGTGAAAAATTCCTGGTAAGAGGTGCAAGAGTGCATTGGTTCATTTTCTTCTGAAGATGGAATTTCTACTTTGGTGGTCAGTTTTGATGTAGTGTATTCATCCATAGCTGTAGTAATTTCTCTGCACTTCCTTGATGCATAGATCTTGTGACTCGACTTCACTGACCATGATTTCTTAACAGGACTAATACCCACCTCTGTAGCTGACTGATTCAGGGTATTTAATCCTTCATCTATTGATGCAAAATGTGCACCATGGGAGGCTTCACCTTCTTCAGATACTACCATTGTTGTTATTCTGTCAAAACATTTAGAACACAAGAAGTCATCACTGGAAGCATCTTCACTTTGAAACAGAGTCTTCAAATGAGAACACTTATACCCAACCTGAACAAAGTCTATTTTCTTGTTTCACTTAAATATCACTCTTTTATTGACATGCAAAAAGTCAGCACACTTCACTGTCCTGTGGCGCCAGTCAGAAGACATTTCAAACAGTCCTTTTCACAAAACACACTGCAGCTGTGTTAACTGGCAAATTCCTCACGAACACAGAACTCACTGGATAGTCTCAGATTTCTTCGAAACCTCTTCAGTAAACAAATTAGCACTGAACAACTAAATTATAGAAACCTGCAGTGAACAACCATGACAAAGAAACTGACAAGAACCTACAACAAAATGTAAAAAATATCTGCAGCAATGAGAGTGAAAAGAAATAAGTGCAACAAAGAAAGTGATAAGAAATATTTGCAACAATGACAATAGAAATAAACATTTTAACAAAGAAATTAGTAAGAAACAACTTCAGTGAAGACATACATTACCCTTGAAGAAAATAAAAAGATATTTTTTAAAAATAAAACCTGTCCAACTTAAAAACTGGAAGCTCTCCTTTACAGACAATATAGTACTACATGGTAGTAATCAATAGAAAAAAAATACTTTTTTGGATTGGAATTTTTGGAAAATTTTTTTTTCTGTAAATTATAAAAAAAAATCCAAAAGGAGACGATAAAAGAACTTTGAGAGATATGTCTATATGGAGGATATCATTGTAATCATAAAGCAATTATCTTTCAAATAAAAAAAAAAAACTTGTAACAAAATATCTAGAACTGTTACAGAGATACAGCATTTAAAATTTTTTTCCGAATTTCACATCTTCAGAATGGAGGCCTGTACATTGGAGCAGGAATTTTTTTGGAGAAAACAAAGTTTCTTACTCCTGAATTTTGACATGCTAAATTCAGTAATGTTCAAGACCATGATTGTAACCCCCCTGCCTGAAATGTTACAGATTATGCCCTTTGGAGCTGGAATTATTACATTTTTTCCTGAAGTGTGAGGGTATTTTGCCTGCCGTAAATATCTTACACACCAGGTGGAATAATTTTGACATGGGTTGTTCTCACAAGGATCTTAATAATTCTGAGGGAATTACTTTTATTTCAGGGTCCTTGTTTCCACTTATGTCTTATAGCACTCTGTTAAATTCTTCTCACAGTATTGTACCTCCCATGTCATCCTCTTCTCCTGTAATATTGTCTTCAAATTTGTTTCCCTTACATAGACCACAAATATACGCTGTTCGATTTCTCATTCAATTTTTCAAGGCACAAACACAATTGTAATGCATTCATGGAACATGGGAACACACACTTTGTTTGTTCAGCCCCCCAACACTACATACAATTTTATTCCCTTTTCATGTAATTATCCCCCCCCCCCTTTCTGTTGTAAAATATTGCACTTTTATCAGATCTGTAAACAAATCTTGGCTCATTTGTGAAAAAAATTACTAGGATCATTTGCTATTTCCATTTTTTTTTTTTTTTTTTTTTTTTTTTTTTTTTTGTCAGATGTTCTGTTCCTGCAAAACATTTACAAATTTGTTACTCAGTAACAATTTTATAGGAAGTTGTCAAGTTCTGTTTCAGTTTGTTACCAGGAGGTGGATATATTTTCATAAATGATTTATAACATTTCTGCCTGGTCTTCAGTTAGTACATAGGTTTTGTGTTTTTTCCCTTCACTTGTTTTCTATTCACATTCTGTAAATATTTCTTTTGTTACTGGATACTGCACTTTTGCAGTTGGGGAAAGGCGAGGACTATTTTTTTTCCCCCAGACACAATCGAGACTTTTACAACTCGCTTTGCAATATAGTGTCACACCAAACTCTTTGATTCAGTAACCTGAACAATTTGTATACCTTTTGTCATTTATTCAGGCTTGTAATTTCTCTTGACCTCTTATCTGGAGCAATATGCCTCAGTTATTGACTGCCAGTTGTTCCATTGACTGACAACGTGTCAAAGACTGCAACCAGGAAAAACAAATACAATTACAAGGAAAGAATTCTTGATGTAATTAATATTGGTCACAGGCATGTATTGAATTCAATGTACAAATAAAACCACAGTACACCTCACGTTGGCAAAGACTGGAACATCACACAAAATGATGTACTAGTCTTACACACCCCTCTTTAAAATTGATAGCAGGGACTGAACACTTCTCTTAAAATAAACAACTAAATCTGATCTTATTTTTAACAGTTTGCTTCACTTCAGTGTCGTTGATCAGTCCAATGTAACACTAAATTTAAACTTCTACATGTTACACATCGTGCATTAAAGAAGAGCCTTACTTTAATGTTTGTGTTTGCAAAAACAGTGAAATTGCTTTCAGACCATCAGTTAGTTCACAAATTATTTTCCCTCATGAACAACTGTGTTTAGGATCTGCTAACCTGCGATGTTGCCACATAATAAGGCACAAAATTGCTCTTACGCATACTTGTCTTGTTATTTAACAAAACTGAGATAATTTTCAATGTCTGGAGCACTGTCAAAGACTGATGCTTCTACCGTATATAAGGATATTGAACATGTAAACCATATGTAGAGGGAGAGGTAAACCTAATGATTATGAATCACTGAAACACTGTGGTAGAGGAAGGAACATAATCCAGAGCCATGAGAGAATAAGTGTTCATTAGTAGAAATGAGAGAGGTGAAAGAGTGATTGAATTCTGCAATAAATTTCAGCAAGTGATACTGAAAACACTGTTTAAAAACACACAAGATGGAGTTAGGCTTGGTAACAGCGTAGAGGAAAGGAAAGATTCCAGCTGGAGTACATCATGGCCAGACAGAGATGCTGAAATCAGATATTGGATTTTAAAGTGTTCCTAGGAGGTGATACGGATCACAGTCACAATTGAGTAATGGAAAGAATATGGAAGTTGAAGAAAATTGTCAGGAGAAATGATTGTAGAGAGAAATGCTATACTGAAACATTGGAATGACGAGATGCATTAAGCTGTAGATATTGCCATACTGAATGGCCACACTAGGCCGTTCAGTTGAAGAGGAATGGCCACCTCTAAAAAGGGCAATCACGTAAGTTGGAGAGACAAATATTGGTATAGGGGAGGCAACTACAAAGAATATAGGGTAAAAGAGGAAATACTTTGCTTCATTGATGAAAGAAATGAGTACAAAAATGTGAAGAAAGAGACAGTAATATAGCAGTATAACTCAATTTAGAAATAGTAAGTGTTGGTAAGCCAAGGCTAAATGGCTGCAGGAAAAGTATGAAGAAATTGAATAAGTGCACTCGTCGGAAGGGCTGATTCAGCATACAGCAGAATCTAAATGATCTTTGCTGAAATTAAAAGCAACGAGGGCAAGAGGAATTTCAATGTCACTCGGGGCGTTCAATAAGTAAAGCAACACATTTTTTCTCAGAAAGTAGATAGCTTGTAGTCAGGATCCCAGTACACCATATTATTTCCCACTGTTTTGGCTACAAAACCCTATTTTTCAACATAATCCCCATTCAGTGCAGTGGCTTGATGCCACCTTACTGGGAGGGCCTGTATGTACACATGGTACCACTCTACCGGCTACATCAATACCTCCTTGTCATCCACGTACTGCTGCCCGTGGAGTGCATCCGTCAAGTGACTATATAAATGGAAGTTGGCAGGTGTAAGATCTAGGCTATAGAGTGGCTAGGAAGAACAGTCCAGTGAAGTTTTGTGATCATCTGACGTGTGCAGACTTGTGTGAGGCCTTTCGTTGCCGTGGAGAAGGGAAGCTTGTTCGCATTATTTATGGCGATGAACACGCTGATGTTGTTTCATCAGTTTCCAGCGGGTAGCAGAATACACTTTTAAGAGTTGATCGTTGCACCATAAGGGAGGACACCAAACAGAATAACCCCTTCATACCATCATGACTTTACCGTCTGAGGGTATGGCTTTGATTTTTTAAAATCTTTTTCTTTGTAGGAGAGTTGGTGTAGCACCACTCTGTGGATTGCCATTTTGTTTCTGGTTCAAATTGATGAACCTATGTTCCATTGTGTGAGCTGGTGTTTGACAAAAAATTGTCACAAACGCCTATAATTGCAATCAATTTTGCATAGATGGTTCTTCGTTGCTCTTTATGGTCTTCTCTTAGGTCATGAGGAACTCAGTGGGCAGACACATTTTAATACTCCAACTGGTGGAGAGTGTGTCAGATGTGCAGTTGAGCAGCGAGTTCGTCGATTATGATCTGTCAGTCACCTCGAATGAGGGTGTCAGCACATGGGAGATCGGACAGGTTTGCACAACTTTGTCACGATGACAGATGCTTTGTCCAACGACTCGTGCTTTTGTTAACTGCCAAGTCTCCATAAACATTCTGCAAGCACCTATGAATATCTGCGATGCTCTGGTTTCCCGCCAGAGAAACTCAGTGACAGCTCTGTGCTTTCAACGCAACTCTGTTACAGACACCATTTTGAAAGCAGCACGTAATATCGCCACCTGTCGGAGCTTCGTGAAACTATGGGGGTTGAAGCAGGGATATTCCACAATGTCCCACAGCAAATTCGACATTTATTCAATGGAAATGGGCTGAGAAAAATTTTTGTTGCATTACTTATTGAACGCCTCTTGTAAATGCAGAGGAGAGAGCAGAAAGGTGTAAAGAGTACTTTGAAAGCCTCTATGAGGGGGGAGAAACTTTCTGATGACAGTATAGAAGAAGAAATGAGAATCAATATGGAAGACACAAGGGATACACTATTTGTCAGAATTTAACAGAGCTTTGGAAGAATTGTGATTAAGTAAGGCCGCGGCTTTGATAACATTGCTTTAGAATTTATAAAATCATTGGAGGAAGTGCCAACCAAATGACTATCCAACTTGGTGTGAGTAATCTGTGAATCTGGAGACAATACCATCAGGATGTTGGAAATATATGATCCATACAATTCCAAAGATAGCAAGGGAAGATAAGTGCGAGAAGTATTGCACAATCAGCTTAACCTTTCATGCATTCAAGGTCGCAAGATAGATGTACAGAAGAACGGAAGAGAAAATTAAGGCTCTCTTAGGTATTTGTCTTAACGATAGTTTCACTGTTTAACTCATCTCAGTTTTAGTGAAGAGAAGAGTCCTCATATTAAGACCATCAATATAAAATTAGAGTTGAGCCCACCCAGAGGCTTACCAACAATCTTGCTTCCTGCAAACATTATGCAACTGGAAAAGGAAAAGAGAAAAGTAACACTGGTGCACAAGGTACCTTCCACACTCTCCGTCAGATGGCTTGTGGAGTCCAGATGTTAATGTTGATGTGGATGTAGACTGAGGACTGTAGGATAAGAATGTCTTCAACAACAGACAAGCACCCAGAGCAATCTTTGTTATGTGTGCTTGTTGAAATAGCTTCATAAATGTGAAGCTGTGATTTTCTGTAGTGTACAACTGCTTGTGACACCTGCAAGAATTCTCTTTCGAGAATAACATCATGACTAAAGTTTGTTAAATTGACAAATTTGAAGGCTGTGCTCTGTCACTATAGTTACTCTATCAATACATATTTCTGTCAGCTGTACATTAGGGACCTTCAGCAAAATTACATTGTGTCATTGAACATTGCATAGCTTGCGATGATAAGTATTTGAATGATCCTGGGGTTATCTAGTGCTTGAATAAGATGGCTGTTGATGAAATCAGTGAGATTTCCTGATATCTTGGTGACTGCTGTCCATGAAGGATTTTCATCCGTGGTGCCCTGGTGAAGAGAATTTTTGTGATCGTTAACATCTGGCAACATAATAGTTGTAGAAAACTTGCCTTCTTCCTCTGCAGTAATGTGCAAAATGTCCAGGACATCCACACTGCAAACACTCGTGTGTTATCCTCTAAAATGTCTGTTCTTCTCTGCGGTTTTATATGTGGCAGAGGAGTTGGCGGTCTGCACTAGTCAAGTGCTGGGTGGTTGTTTTATGGTGGCATAAGTCCATGTCGGCAGAGTCTGTTCTTCCTGTTGTATTGAGCAGGTGGTGGAGATAGGTGCTAAAGATCAACACACCTCTCCATCAACAATCTCTATTGCATCCTGACATACAAATTCATGCCTGCTATCCCTTGTTTGTAGGAGTTAATTATGTATATTGCATAATTTATGCAAGAATCAATACAGCCTATGTTTAAATTGTAGGTAATAGGCTAAAATGCAGTAAATAAATAAAAATAAAACATCTCGTGCTTATTTGATCTGGCAGTTCTGGTTACCATAAAATGCTGCATCTCTTCTCTCACTACCTGGCACATCAGAAAGACAAAGTCGTGGTGGTCTGCCATAGGACCACATTCAGTAGATGGTCATATTTCTTTCATCCAACTCTTTTCCATTGCAATTCCTTTCACTGGCAACATTTGATGAATTCCTTGGTTTCTGTGATTTCCTGCACCAGATATAGGTCATCTGTGGTGCCTATCACAAAGTGTGAGATTTTGTCAGTTTTTGTCACTCATCAGATTTTTTTCCAGTTTGTTCCTGAACCACTGCTGGGCTGTGCCATGCAAATAAATGTATGCATCTGCCAAAACATATTACGTCATGATACCTATTGTATATATGGCATCTTGGTTGAATCCTTTCAGCCATTTCGTTGGGTCCTGACCATCGACTCCGGAAAATCTGATGGATGACTGATGTTCATCTGACTTGTTGCTGCTTTGTAATCCATTGGTATCCCGAATATGCCGACTTTGGAAAAGATTTACTGCCTATGTTCCAGTTCCTGTCCATATAGGCAGTAGCTTTTACATTGCATAATTGGTTCCATGGCGATTTAGATGTTTTGAAGCACTCAGTGCTTCCTCCCTCCACCCCCACCCCCACTCCACACCACCCCAAACAATGTCATGTTGTAACTACGCAAAAGTCCAACTCTGGAAGCAGATTGTCCATGAAGCACAGCACTCAGTACAGAAAGCATGTTTAGTATGAACACCAGTGTACAATCAGAACAGAACTGTACTCTTGGATCGAGGGTGCTGCTTACAAATTTCAAATATTCCAGAATATGCAAATATTACAAACATAAGGATTTCAAAAAACTTCCAGTAAATGACTGCTGGTGCTCAGGTTTAAACTGGCAACCTGCAGCACATCGGCCAGCGACACTAACTCCTATGCTACACTGCATACACCATAGCTTACAGGAATATTCTTACGTACTAGTCTCCTGAAATCATAATGTAAGCTTGTTTGACACAACATTTTAGTTCTTCTTGCAGATGTCTGATATATACTACTTTCGTTGTCTTAAAGGCTTCTACAATAAATATCCAATACAGATTCCAGATAACAGCATTTTATGTCCTTTGTTTAGAAATGCAAGTAGGAATCCATTGAACTAAATTTGTGTTCAACTGAGTCAATGTCATTTTAATAGTTTAGTTAGTTTCATATTCCATGGATTTGCACGGTAAATCGTAATGATGTAGAATAAGTTGTTTTACATTTCACATGAAAAATTAACTTGTAAACGCGACTACATGCTGAATGTTCACAAGTGCTTCTTGTTTTTCGTCTAAATAAAAAAAATCTGACGCAGGTGTGTGTTTATAATTCCTGCCCACCACCTTTTATACTTTACAGTAAGAGAAATTCTTCTATGGAATAGGAGGAGTTGTCAAAGAGAAACTTTTTCAGTTAGTTTCTGCATTTTACTTTGCAATCTGTCAGGCATTTTGTATCACTTGGTGAGTGATCAAAAATTTTGGTTGTGGTATTGTGCGCCCCTTTTTGTGCTTCTTCTGGTAATAATTATGAACATGTCAGCACCACATAGTATTCTTACAGCATGTTTTTGAACAATAAACACTTTCTCTCTTTAAGATGAAAATGTGCAAAGTATGTCAGCTTCTACCCGAGGTTTACTGTGATTCTACATGAAAATGTGGCTGAACTAAGTTGCTTTAGGAGTTCCATAATGTGCGTTTTCAAGTTTAAATTCTCATAAATATCAGTATCAATAGGAACTGAAGAACCCAGCATTTTTAAAACATTGAGATTGGAAGTAAGTGTTTAAAATTATGTTGCTGATGTGCAGCTGGATGTCTAAGTCCAGCAGCTAGTCCTTGTGTGAAAGCATTTAGTTCTCTATGGTTTCATTTAACTTCCATCTGATACCTGTAACATCTACAATCCAGTGATCAGTCATTTGTATAGGCTACAAATATCCCTCTTTGTAAGTCGTAAATATGAACATTTTCATGTTATAGTTCAGATCTTGCTTGGACAAATGAAATTTCTTCCTCTTTTTTTCCCTCCTTGAAATATGAGCAGTATCAATTTGACCTTTTCTCTCTGTCCATATAAGTGTCTTCTGAATTTCTTTCACAGGGATAGTCATCAGACATTTTCTTCTCATTTCTATTGATAGGATTCAAATTCTTCTTTGGGCAACAAGATGAGGGCTTTTGATATGCATGACTTCACCACTCTTGTAAAATCCTGTCATTCCAAATGCTGAAAAGTATATATTTTGTAGCCGGGTGCTTCAGCAGGCATTGTACATCACCTCAAGGTAATTTTTCCTTGATCAGTGAAAAATAGTTGGTAGTGATTTTTGATGTGGTTAGGGGCACCACTATAAAAGTGATTCCCTCTTCTGTCTGTGAATGCAGCTGTTGAAAAATTTTGTATATTGTCAGTGATGACTATACTGAGTCATGTTCTCTTTGTTCATTTAGAACTGGAACTTTTTTGGACTTATTTGTAAAATATGTCACTCATGCTCTTTACATGCCAGTGATAACCTTGTGTTTCGTGTGAGAGAATCACCAACCAGATCTCAGAAAAATGGCAGTGAATCACTAAGTACGGTTGTTAAGAGCCTGCGTGTCCCTTCATTTATGCAATATATAGTTGCAGTTTCTTCAGATATTTGTATGATACTGATTTATTGTATATTCTCCATCTTCATTTCATGTGTAACTTTAGAAGAGTTATTAATTATATAAGGGACATTCAAAAAGAAACAAGCTGGAGGCATAATATCAGAAACCAGTACCTGTATGTAAGAAGTATTGACCCTGGCTGTTGAGACACTTGTCACACTGTGACATAAGGCAGTGAATGACTGTCTCATAAAATTACTGGGGCTGCGATGGTAATCAGTTCCGCACGTACAGCTGGACGTCGTCGTCAGAGATGAATCATTTGCCCTTCAGAGCCTTTCTAAGGGGACCAAAAATGGGGTAATCACAGGGAGAGAAGTCTGGACTTAATGGAGGGTGGCCGAGGACCTCCTATTTGAATGTCTGCAGGAGTGCAGCAACTGTGTTGGCCATATGAGGCTTTGCGTTGTCGTGGAGCAGAGTGACCCCACAGGTGAGATTGCCTGGTTGTTTCGATTTGATCGCTTGGCGAGTAATGCCGGGCATTCACTGTTGCCGCACGCTGCAGGAAGTGAATCGGAAGGGGGGGGGGGCATCTTGGTCAAAGAAGAACGTCAGCATAGGGGCAAACGATTCACCTCGGACGACAACGTCCAGCTGTATGTGCTGAAGTGGTTAACACCGCAGCCCTGGAAATTTTATGAGACAACCATTCACTGCCTTGTGTCACAGTGGGACAAGTGTCTCAACAGTCAGGGTCAATACTTCTAACATTGAGGTACTGGTTTCTGTAATTATGCCTCTGGCTCATTTCTTTTTGAACGCCCTTATATTTTCCGTCTCGAGTATTTGTAAGGTGAGTTCCTCCTTGTCCTGTTTACTGGGGCAGTCACCACATTCCTGAAACAAACAGGTCTCCTACAATACATCACATACTACTAACAACTTCACATGTCCAACTGAGGTATTATATGTTGTGACTTAAAGTAAATTCTTCGAAGTTACAACACAGAGTTCAAATTTTGCGAAATACGCAGACAAGTGGGTACCCTAGGTGTTCGTTGGACCAGTCAGATCTGTAAAATTTTGATCTTCCAACATGGCATATTGAATGTTCCTTTTTTTTATGTGGTGAAAGGTTTTTTAATACTACAGGTAATGTGTTTTTTTTTAGCTTCACTATTTTTTTCTCTTCTACAACAGTTGTAGCGATGATGTACTTTTTGTCGGCACTCTGGAGAGAACAGTATAATTTATCTTCCAGACAAAAATCACTGGGTAACTTGAACATATGCTTCTTCACAGTTTTTCCAGATTAAGTATTTGGTTTTCCCAACAATCTCTTAAGATTTCATGCTTTATACTTTATGAATGATAGTTGTTCAGTAAATAATGCCCCACAATTTTTTTTTATCCAAACATATTTAGAGTTGGAATTTATCAGTCAAATTTTTTTTTTACATCTGCTATTTTTCTAAAGGTTGTTTATCATATTCAAATGCTTTGTGCTGCCTTTATGTAAGTGTATGTATTCCCTTTTGCTATAAGCTCTTGTCCTGTGCTGCCGTGTTTTGACTAAGCAAGTGACACACTTGCATCTTCTACGTGTGTCCCACATAGAGACTCCTGATGTGTGCACAAATAATGGCATCTTCGGTATCTGTCATGCTAAGATCAGTGGCCAAGGCAGTATGACTTGACTGATCATGGAATTCAGTTTCTGCACTTCCTGCTTTTTCAACTCTTTCCACATCACCAAGCAGTGTTCCTATCAATTCCATCGCGAGCATATGCTGCACACAAAAGTTTGTGGGTGTTCACCACAGTTTCTTTTTTCACAACTGAGAATTCAGTCACAACATATTACTTGTAATAAGCGTCTTGGGTAGACACCATTTTTATGGTTCACTATGACTCTACCATTTGTTGTAATTGTTCAAAAATTTGGACATGTGCAGATGAAACATAAAATTTAACACCTAAAAGGATGTTCTCCTGTAAATATTAACAGCATAAAAAAATGAGCATTATTTATTGAATGACTCTCATATTTTGATATAGATGGAAGTTTCTTATTGAATGTCTCAAGTTAATTAACCATGGTTTCTGAACTGCATGAATACCAACTTTTATAGGGACTGCTTCAGGGAATGTAATTCTTCCTGTGCAACGAGAATATCTGCATCACGAGAGACTACTTCTCTTCTACTCACTATCATTGTTGATATTCGGTCAAAGCATTTGTAACAGAAAAAGTCTATCTGGAGACATCTTTGCTATGAAATGGTATCTTGAAATGAGCGCCCATACTCTCACCGTGTAAAAAGTTCGTTTTTTGGTAATATAATATGAAAAAGCCCCAGTTATAAAATATTTGAAACAAAAAAAAGAGACAAATGATGTAAATACTCAGACATATGTTCCCAAACTGAGGATATAATTTTAGTCAGAAAATTATTATATTTGAAATATAATAAAGCAACAACATATCTTGAACTATTCGGGATGTAGAGATCACTTCACTATTTTACCAAAGTTCACAGATATAAAAGTCAATAGATATGCAGTTTTCAGCAACTTGTATCTTGGGCCATGAATTCGTAACTAACCTGGTTCTTGCTTTGCATGAATTATTTGGGTTATATTTTTAAATTTTATAACCTCAGAGACTGAAGTTTACCTTTTGTAGCTGAATTGATGTGGACCATATAGTTTATGTGTAATCACTATTTTCAAAGCCTTATAAAAATCTGTGAAGGATACAAATATAGGTTAGTTCAGTTCTTAGTGTTTTTCAATTACTTGTGTCATATTAAATATGCACTCTGCACAGGATCTTCCTGTTACAAAGAAAATTTGGTCATGAAATACAATATTTTCTGTAACATTTAGGTTTCTTGTTGATATTTTGCATCATATGCAGATGCCTCAGTATTTATGGCAATTATTTCTATTTTCTTTTTCAAATATTGATATAACAAGGGCTTCATGCAAATTTTGTGGTATATAACCCATAGTCCAACAGATAAGCTAGCTCAAAGATGGGAAGAATCAAGGTTTTACCATATCCAATAAGACTATGCCTAGTAATGCACTATAGTGTTTGAAACAATCATCAGGTTGTGAGGGCAGCTTTACTATAGCTTCTTTATAGCAGAAGCATACTTCTAGGCACAATGAATGTGACTGGTATTGGTTATTTACTATGCTTGTAACATTGGGTTCAAATACATGGCCAAATTACATATACAGGATAAAATGTAGTATGTAAAATTTTTGGTCATTAAGAGGTATCAATGCATTTGGAAGTTATGGTGGATGGAACACTACTTGTTTACCTGAGTTTTGCAAACAATATCCCGTAGATCAAATTCAACACAAGATGGGTCTAGTTATCATCTTTATGCCATGCATTGTGCTAAATGTGATTTTTTGTGATGTACCTCATGTGAACCATATACTGTTTACTTCAAAGGCACAACTGATAGACATTTTAGGTATGGAGGTTTTTTCACATTTTTGTTTACAGCTACAGAACTACAAATATTTAATTGTTTGATTTACTAATAATTGCTGTAATATGTACAGGGTGTAACTAAATTCCCTTTACAGACTTTGAGGACGGGTTCCTTACACAAGCAAACAAGAAAAAGATGTCTAGTTAACATGGGCTCCAAAATGCATATCTTAAGAGCTATGAGCACTTCTTCAGTATGTTTCACATTGATAAAGATGAAAAAGTGCTCTTAGCTCTTAAGTTACGCATTTTAGAGGCAATGTTTATTAGACTTTTTTTCATGTTTTGCTGTAAGGGACCTGTTCTCAAAGTATGTAACTGGAGTTCAGTTACACACTGTATGTTGAACACTGATATGAAGTCATTTTACGGCAGAAATATGTATACTGCATATGAGCAAGAGGTTGATTATGCAACTCCACTTTTAAATGATATTTCTCCAGGTTAGGCAGCTATTTTCCCCCTCTCCCGTGCACCGACTGGGCTGTTTAGTTCTTCACATTTTTTTCAACCTTTTATAAATTTGACACTTCTTAATTCTGTTCCTCGTGTATTTGTTCTTATTGTTAGCCCAAATCTCTCACATTTTTGTCAAACTTTCATTTGTGTTGTGAGTGAAGGCTTTCATACCCAGAGTCCATTTCTTCAACATCAGTCTTGATGTTTGACAATGTCATTTCATGCTAAAAGTGCAGGCATTTTGCCTACTGTTCAGGCAGTTTGCATTAGGGTGACTGATGATGTAGTGAAAATATAATTAGTTATATCACATCAAGATACATCATGTACCCCAATGAATGTTGCAAGAAATTCTCATTCGTAATTTGTTACCCATACCTCTTTTAATGGAATTCCATAGCCTGTATAAATTCTTCAGAAAGTTTGTCTTTTAGTACTGACCATAACTGTTTTTATTGTGCTATTGCAGTTTTGGACTGTGAGGGTGGTTTGACAAGACTGTTAAATTTCTATGAAAGAATCAAACGTTTTTGTTGCACGTTCGTGATTGGTGAGCTTGTTTATTCGAAGTATTGTATAAAGAATTTCAACAATGTACGGCATACAGCTAATTGTTGACAGCTGTCTGGATTGATCAGTGTGTCAACTGCAATTGAAAATGAAGAAAACAAGAGTTTTGTGCTGTTATTAAACATTTTCATTTGATGGGTTGGACTGCAATACAAATCAAAACAGAAATGGATGAAGTTCACATGAACTGCGCACCATGATTCCAGATCATTTACTTTTGGATTACTACCTAGCAATGACAGTTTCGCAAAATTGTGTCATGCCGCTTCTGATGAAATGTATATTTGTTGCCTAGGCCAATCTGAAGGTGCCTGAATCAGGTAAAACATGTCATTGGTAAATATATAATAAGTACATCCCTGCAAACAAGACTTTGTTTCTTCATTGTATATTACTCTTTGCTGTACCATTCCTGCCAATTGTTGGAAAATGTTTTAGTCTATCCAGTAGCTCAATAAATTTATGGTTCTTTCAGACTGGTGAAATGCTAACATGGAAAACATTTAGGGGTGTGAGATGAGACAAGGAATTTGCTGCTGTTACCTGCAGACATTTTCTCCACTCACTAGATCTTTATGTTAAACAATCAAAGTAGTGTGAAGATAGTCTGAAGTAAAAGCTTTTATGTGAAAAAAGGGATTACAAAAGCATGCATAAATATTGTGAGTTTGAATAATATAAGTTTCCCATGAAATCTACATTCCTAGCTGAAAAAATGTTGATTGATTGAAAACTTCAGGGTTTGACACTACCTCATCATTGGTTTTTTGTTTTTGTTTCTTGTCTTTTGTAATTCATTATTTGAATACCGTCAACATCCAGCAAAGAATCAGAAGCAGTAATAAGAGTTGTTGTTATGTAAATCTTTATAAATAAATATGATGCAGTGGACTACATGCAAATAGGTATAAAAATAAAATAAATTTATATCTTGAGCTTGCAGATTTTCTCAATGCGATTGATTAATGGTGTGATTCCAGGTGTTCCGCTAAGTTGTTACATAAAATGGAAATTACAACTCTTGCTGAATAACTGCAAGCATGCCATTAATAAATTTATATTAGTTCACAAGCATTGTTAACATATGATGGAATACTTAGCGCTGACGAGTGTATGGATTTTTGCTCATAGACAAACATTAAATGGCCATGGCAGTAAAAGAATCAGAAAATATTTTTTGTCCTTTTTACTCAGCCTTATTGCTATCTTCACTTTATTTTTAGATGTATGTTTCTGGGTCTGCTAGACCATCACATTTTAAAAGATTTGAAATGGTGCACAATGACAAGAATGAGGCTGGCCATTGGGACCATCCCGTTTGTAGCATTTTTACTGAGGCAACCACCAAGCATTGGACATTATGGTGCTGTATTTCTATGAAGTAGTACTACCTAGTGCGACAGATAGCTACACACTATGCTATTATTTGTTCACTAATGCAATGGCATTTTATTAATCCTCTGCGAGCACAAAGTCCAATTATGATGAGCACAGTGGATTGCCTTTTTGGCATGAGTATTGCCCATATCAATTTTTGACCTTGAGATAGGAACAGAACACTGCCTCGGATTTTTAAGAGACTATGAATTATATGTTTTGCTTTCCAAATGAGTACACTGTATTCATAGCTGAACTTGAAAGCACAGAAGAAAATAGCTCAGTACCACCTTAGTAAGGTGTTTCTTATCAAGGATCTTATAATGATTTACAAATAAACAAACATAGTAACATAGCAGACACGAAGGCTTGAAATAAACTGGTATCTGACATAGTAACACTTGCTAAATTTTATTCAAAGCTGGATTTCACCCTAAGATACAATAGTACCTTTGATATACAATGCGATTGTTGGAGGACCTGATGCTCTTATGTTATAGTATAACTGCAGTGTATCAAGGGATCAAAGGTGAGCTGCAGAATGACAGACTACATATGGGAAGTGTGCAAAAGTAAATAGTACATTACTGTACTTTACAGTGTACTGTGTGTGAATTTAAAGAACATTAGTTGTTGTGGTCTTGAGTCCAAAGACTGATATGATGCAGCCCTCCACCCTTCTGTATCCTGTGCAAGACTCTTCATCTCAAGAGTATGTACTGCAACCTACATCCTTCTGAATCTGCTGGCTGTGTTAATTTCTTAGTCTCCCTCTACGATTTTTACCCCCCCCCCCCCCTTCCCTCCAGTACTACATTCGTGATCCCATCATGTCTCAGAACATGTCCTATCAACCGATCACTTCTTTTGATCAAATAGAGCCACAAAATTGTTGTCCTCCTAGTGATATTCAGTACATCCCCATGAATTACACGTTTGACCCATATAATCTTCAGCATTCTTCTATAGCACCACATTTCAAAAGCTTCTATTCTCTTCTTGTCTAAACTGTTGGTCATATTTGGCTTCCATATATGGCTACACTCCATACAAATACTTTCAGTAAAGACTCGCTGACACTTAAATCTATGCTTGATGTTAACAAATTTCTCTTCTTCAGAAATGCTTTCCTTGCCACTGCCAGAATACCTTTGGTATCCTCTCTACTTCATCCATTATCAGTTATTTTGCTGCCCAAATCGCTAAACTCATCTACTACTTTAAGTGTCTCATTTCCTAATCAGACTCCATCATCATCATCTGATTTAATTTGTCTACATTCCATTATCCTCATTTTGCTTTTGTTGATTTTCATCTTTTACCCTCCTTTCAAGACCTTGTCCATTCTGTTCAACTGTTCCTCCAAATCCATTGCTCTCTCTTGAGAGAATTATAATGTCATTGTCAAATTTATTTCTTCTCGCTGGACTTTTAACACCTACTACAAAATTCTCTTATTTCCTGTACTGCTTGCTCAGTGTACAGATTGAATAACATCGTAAATAGGCTACAACCCTGTCTCACTCCCTCCTCAACTACTACTTCAGTTTCATGCCTGTCGACTCTTATAACTCCTTCCGGTTTCTATACAAGTTATAAATAGCTTTCACTCCCTGTATTTTATTCCAGCTGCCCTTAGAATTTCAGACAATGTTCCAGTCAACATTATTAAAAGCTTTCTCTAAGTTTACAAATGCCGTAAATATAGGTTTGCATTTCCTTAATCTGTCTTCTGTGAGGAGTTGCATGGTCAGTATTGCCTCGTGTGTTCCTATATTTGTGCGGAACCCAAACTGATCTTTCTCCAGGCCGGCTTCTATCAGTTTTTCTATTGTTGTGTAAAGAATTCATGTTAATATTTCACAACCATGACGTATTAAACTAATAGTTCAGTAAGATTCCCACTTGTCAGCACCCCCTTTTTTGGAATTGGGATTATTATATTATTTTTGAAAAGTGAGGGTATTTCACCTCTTTCATACATCTTGCTTATGAGGTGAAGAGTTTTGTCATGGCTGGCTCTCCCAAGCCTGTCAGTTGTTCTAACGGAATGTAGTCTACTCTCAGGGCCTTGTTTCGAATTAGATCTTTCAGTGCTCTGTAAAATTCATCTCCCAATATTCTGTCTCTCATTTCAGCTTCATCTACATCCTCTTCCATTTCTATAATACTGCCCTCAAGTGCATTTCCCTTATGTTGGCCCTCTATGTACTCCTTCCACCTTCCAGCTTGCCCTTCTTCGCTTAGGACTGGTTTTCCATCTGAACTCTTGATATTCATACAGGTGATTCTCTTCTCGTCAAAGGCATCTTATTTTCATATTAGAAGTAAAACTTTTTAAAAAAGTACCACATAACAGCAATTAATAATCAAACAAACACTGTCTGGATCACAACTTTGTTGTTCACACAGCATTGACAAACTGGACTTTGCAGCGCCACATCTGAAGATGATCTGCAGTGTTGATTGAAACTGGTTGTCAGAGAATAAAAACTTGTGATCCAGATGGTGTTTATTTTGCTAAATTGCTAAAGGTTAATTTTTTAATGGTTTAAAGAAGTCCATTGGCTGTTTTTGGCAAATCATTTGTCATTTTCTTCTATGCGTACTGTTTTATTGTCGCCTGGTGCAACAGCTGAATGTGGTTTGATTCCCTTGTCTCTTCATCTATGTAATTGTGTTGTTTATATTGTGTATATTATTCAGTATTTCATGGGTGTTGGGAACATCTTCTATACTCATTAAATCTCCTCTTTTTCATATTCATCTCTGACCGCTTTAGCACTCACTTTGTTGACTGTGTTGCAGTGTTAACCTGTGATGTACAGGGTGATTATAATTAAACTTTGAAACCACTGTGAAAATAACACCACTGGTCAGAATGACATCAAATTGCAACGGAATATTATCGGAGAATGGGGAAAACATATGGAAGAAGAAAAATAAATAGTTACAAAATGTAGCAGTAGATGCCGCTGTAAGCTTTGTGATTTAATAGTGGTCGACTAAAAATGGCAAATGAATTGTATAACAATGCCTAAGGTTTGACATTAAACAAACTGCACTACTCAGACTGCGTGGGTGTACAGGTGTGATACTGTTAGTTACGTAAGCCCAACCACCACGGCAAGGTAATATCACATCGGATGCGAAAAATTGGTTTTCAATTGTCCTGACGCCATAAACTGCATAAAAAGCATCACTCACATCAGTTGTTAATTGTCCTGAGGCCAAAAACCGCATAAAAAGCATCAATCACATCGGCTTTTAATTGTCCCTAGGCAAAAACTGCACACAAAGCATCAATAAAAATCAAATCGGATTATTAATTTCTGTGTAAGTGGTGCAAAACATGTTCAATATGCAGTCCACCTTTTCCTGCAACAACTTGAAATCGAGAAACAGCATGTTCAATAACTGACCGAAGTGTTTCCAGGGTAACGTTCAGAATATGTTGCGCAATGCATGCCTTCAATGAAGCTGAGTTTGCAGTCGGAACACTGAACATAACATCTTTCAGATAGCCCACAGCCAGAAGTCACACAGATAAAGATCACGTGATCGGGACGGCCAGGCTGTAGGGAAATGATGCCTGATAATTGCAGCATTTTCGAAATGGCACTTCAGCAGCTGCTTAATTGGATTTGCAATGGGCGGAGGTGTGCCATCTTGCATAAAAATGATGCCATCCACACATCCATGCTGTTGGAGAGCTGGAATGACGTGGTTGCGCAAAAGACACTCGTAGCGCTTACCAGCGACGGTACAGGTAACAGATCCTGAAGCAGCTGTCTTTGAGAAAATATGGCCCTATGACAAATGATGCCGTAAACCTGCACCACACAGTGATCTTTTGAGGATGCAGTGATACTGGTTGATTTGTGTGTGGATTTTCCGTGGCGCACATTCGACAGTTCTGTGTATTGACATACCCTATCAGATTGAAGTGGGCTTCATCTGTCCACAAAATCTTCCACAGCCAATCATTATCCACATCCATGCTAGCAAGAAATTCTAAAGCAAAGGTTTCTCTTGCTGGCAGATCAATGGGAAGCAACTCGTGCACATCGGTAATTTTGAATGGATAGCAAAGAAGGATGTTTCGTAGGATTTTACGCACCGTGCTCACGGGTATGACCAATGTTGGGGCAATTCTCCGTGCACTACACGTTTGCACACCGCCACTCGTCTCCTCCTTTGCTGTGGCCACTGCTTTCACTGACAATGAATCAATTCATTCCCTCCCTCTGCCAGGTTGCACACCAATAGAACCTGTCTTTTTGAATTTCTGAATCTTTTCTCCAGACCCACGTTGGTCATCAGACCAACACTTTTTTCAAACCCTTCAATATGCGGAACCTCTGCAGAGTGACTTGTGCACAGTCATCATTCTTGTAGTACAGCTTTACAAGCAGAGCGCGATCCTGCATCGAGACATAGTGAACATTGCAGACGTGAAAGGAGTAAAAGCCTTGTACCCGGCATGTATATACCAACTTCAATGGGTCGTGCGCATGACAGGTGTTTTCATGTACGTATTCTGACACATACAGCACCATCTATTCATCAATTTTCGCACCATTTTTTTTTTCTTCTGCCATACGTTTCCCCCTTCTCCGATAATATTTCGCTGCAATTTGACGTGATTCTGACCAGTGCTGTTATTTCTACAGTGTTTTGAAAGTTTAACATTAATTATAATCACCCTGTGTATTCAGATTTCTGCCAAGCGACACACCTGATATAGTGATAAGAACACAAACCTGAGGTTGACTTCAGTTACTCGCGTCTCTTCTGGTTATTGTTTTCAGGGCATGAAGGTTGCAGGGATAAGTAAGACGACAGAAGAGCTTCATTGAGATAGTAATAAGATTTTTACAGTGCATTTTACCTGAACCTGCAGTATATTGAGCTTTTAGTGTATTAGGTTTTAGTTTTTTGCAGTATTTTTGGCTTATTGTTTTTTAATCCAATGAACAGCCAGCCATTTTTGCTTCGTGGATTGTTGTATATCTTTCATTATTTCGTTTATCTCTGTGATCGAAAGTTTCAGAGCTGATACACAAATTGCATCTTTGCTTGTTAATTACACTGTTGTTGACGTGTTCTCTTTGTGGCAATGGGACCCTACAGAGTGACCTTGTTGTGAAACCCTTCCTTCTTGTAAGGAGGTAACTTGAAGTCCCATTACTATTTTATCAACTGTTTATTCTCACAGTTGCCTGTGTTTTAAATACATTAGATTCTTAAAAATAACTCTGTTATTGGGGTTAGACGTTGTTGTTGTTGTTGTTGTTGTTGTTGTTGTGGTCTTCAGTCCTGAGACTGGTTTGATGCAGCTCTCCATGCTACTCTATCCTGTGCAAGCTTCATCATCTCCCAGTACCTACTGCAACCTACATCCTTCTGAATCTGCTTAGTGTATTCATCTCTTGGTCTCCCTCTACGATTTTTACCCTCCACGCTGCCCTCCAATGCTAAATTTGTGATCCCTTGATGCCTCAGGACATGTCCTACCAACCGATCCCTTCTTCTAGTCAAGTTGTGCCACAAACTTCTCTTCTCCCCAATCCTATTCAGTACCTCCTCATTAGTTACGTGATCTACCCACCTTATTTTCAGCATTCTTCTGTAGCACCACATTTCGAAAGCTTCTATTCTCTTCTTGTCCAAACTAGTTATCGTCCATGTTTCACTTCCATACATGACTACACTCCATACAAATACTTTCAGAAACAACTTCCTGACACTTAAATCTATACTCGATGTTAACAGATTTCTCTTCTTCAGAAACGATTTCCTTGCTATTGCCAGTCTACATTTTATATCCTCTCTACTTCGACCATCATCAGTTATTTTGCTCCCCAAATAGCAAAACTCCTTTACTACTTTAAGTGTCTCATTTCCTAATCTAATCCCCTCAGCATCACCCAGTTTAATTTGACTACATTCCATTATCCTCGTTTTGCTTTTGTTGATGTTCATCTTATATCCTCCTTTCAAGACACTGTCCATTCCGTTCAACTGCTCTTCCAAGTCCATTGCTGTCTCTGATAGAATTACAATGTCATCGGCAAACCTCAAAGTTTTTACTTCTTCTCCATGAATTTTAATACGTACTCCGAATTTTTCTTTTGTTTCCTTTACTGCTTGCTCAATATACAGATTGAATAACATCGGGGAGAGGCTACAACCCTGTCTCACTCCTTTCCCAACCACTGCTTCCCTTTCATGCCCCTCGACTCTTATAACTGCCATCTGGTTTCTGTACAAATTGTAAATAGCCTTTTGCTCCCTGTATTTTACCCCTGCCACCTTCAGAATTTGAAAGAGAGTATTCCAGTTAACATTGTCAAAAGCTTTCTCTAAGTCTACAAATGCTAGAAACGTAGGTTTGCCTTTTCTTAATCTAGCTTCTAAGATAAGTCGTAAGGTTAGTATTGCCTCACGTGTTCCAACATTTCTACGGAATCCAAACTGATCTTCCCCGAGGTCCGCTTCTACCAGTTTTTCCATTCGTCTGTAAAGAATTCGCGTTAGTATTTTGCAACTGTGACTTATTAAACTGATAGTTCGGTAATTTTCACATCCGTCAACACCTGCTTTCTTTGGGATTGGAATTATTATATTCTTCTTGAGGTCTGAGGGTATTTCGCCTGTCTCATTTATCTTGCTCACCAGATGGTAGAGTTTGGTCAGGACTGGCTCTCCCAAGGCCATCAGTAGTTCTAATGGAATTTTGTCTACTCCCGGGGCCTTGTTTCGACTCAGGTCTTTCAGTGCTCTGTCAAACTCTTCACGCAGTATCTTATCTCCCATTCCGTCTTCATCTACATCCTCTTCCATTTCCATAATATTGTCCTCAAGTACATCGCCCTTGTATAAACCCTGTATATACTCCTTCCACCTTTGTGCTTTCCCTTCTTTGCTTAGAACTGGGTTGCCATCTGAGCTCTTGATATTCATACAAGTGGTTCTCTTCTCTCCAAAGGTCACTTTAATTTTCCTGTAGGCAGTATCTATCTTACCCCTAGTGAGACAGGCCTCTACATCCTTACATTTGTCCTCTAGCCATCCCTGCTTAGCCATTTTGCACTTCCTGTCGATCTCATTTTTGAGACGTTTGTATTCCTTTTTGCCTGCTTCATTTACTGCATTTTTATATTTTCTCCTTTCATCAATTAAATTCAATATTTCTTCTGTTACCCAAGGATTTCTATTAGCCCTCTTCTTTTTACCTACTTGATCGTCTGCTGCCTTCACTACTTCATCCCTCAGAGCTACCCATTCTTCTTCTTCTGTATTTCTTTCCCCCATTCCTGTCAATTGTTCCCTTATGCTCTCCCTGAAACTCTCTACAACCTCTGGTTCTTTCAGTTTATCCAGGTCCCATCTCCTTAAATTCTCACCTTTTTGCAGTTTCTTCAGTTTCAATCTGCAGTTCATAACCAATAGATTGTGGTCAGAATCCACATCTGCCCCTGGAAATGTCTTACAATTTAAAACCTGGTTCCTAAATCTCTGTCTTACCATTATATAATCTATCTGATACCTTTTAGTATCTCCAGGATTCTTTCAGGTATACAACCTTCTTTTATGATTCTTGAACCAAGTGTTAGCTATGATTATGTTGTGCTCTGTGCAAAATTCTACAAGGCGGCTTCCTCTTTCATTTCTTCCCCCCAATCCATATTCACCTACTATGTTTCCTTCTCTCCCTTTTCCTACTGACGAATTCCAGTCACCCATGACTATTAAATTTTCGTCTCCCTTCACTACCTGAATAATTTCTTTTATCTCGCCATACATTTCATCAATTTCTTCATCATCTGCAGAGCTAGTTGGCATATAAACTTGTACTACTGTAGTAGGCATGGGCTTTGTGTCTATCTTGGCCACAATAATGCGTTCACTATGCTGTTTGTAGTAGCTAACCCGCAATCCCATTTTTTTATTCATTATTAAACCTACTCCTGCATTATCCCTATTTGATTTTGTATTTATAACCCTGTAATCACCTGACCAAAAGTCTTGTTCCTCCACCGAGCGAGGTGGCGCAGTGGTTAGACACTGGACTCGCATTCGGGAGGACGACGGTTCAATCCCGCGTCCGGCCATCCAGATTTAGGTTTTCCGTGATTTCCCTAAATCACTCCAGGTAAATGCTGGGATGGTTCCTCTGAAAGGGCACGGCCGACTTCCTTCCCCATCCTTCCCTAGTCCGATGAGACCGATGACCACGCTGTCTGGTCTCCTTCCCCAAACCAACCAATCTTGTTCCTCCTGCCACCGAACTTCACTAATTCCCACTATATCTAACTTTAACCTATCCATTTCCATTTTTAGATTTTCTAATCTACCTGCCCGATTAAGGGATCTGACATTCCACGCTCCGATCCGTAGAACGCCAGTTTTCTTTCTCCTGATAACGACGTCCTCTTGAGTAGTCCCCGCCCGGAGATCCGAATGGGGGACTATTTTACCTCCGGAATATTTTACCCAAGAGGACGCCATCATCATTTAATCATACAGTAAAGCTGCATGTCCTCGGGAAAAATTACGGCTGTAGTTTCCCCTTGCTTTCAGCCGTTCGCAGTAGCAGCACAGCAAGGCCATTTTGGTTAATGTTACAAGGCCAGATCAGTCAATCATCCAGACTGTTGCCCCTGCAACTACTGAAAAGGCTGCTGCCCTTCTTCAGGAACCACATGTTTGTCTGGCCTCTCAACAGATACCCCTCCGTTGTGGTTGCACCTACGGTACGGCCATCTGTATCGCTGAGGCACGCAAGCCTCCCCACCAACGGTAAGGTCCATGGTTCATGGGGGGGGGGGGGGGGGGGTTAGACGTGGAAATGTTAAATTTGTAAACCTTTGGCCACCATATGGTACACCATTGCAAATGTGACAATGGAAGAATTCTTTTGTTCCTAAAAGTGTAGTTTTCTTAACCCAGTGTTCGTTTGTGGCATTATTAAAAAAAATGTTATGGAAATGTAACAGCCTTGAATCCAAGAAGCATGGTTGTTTGGTTGGAATTAGAGGGATATTCTTGCAATACTTAGCATACTTAGATAAAGAAAATCAAGTCTCTTCTGATTCAGGTTCTACATCGAACTGTATGTTGTCTGCCAACTAGCTGAGTGAGCCAGTTTTCAGGTCAGAGGAAATCAAGGATGTACGACCTTTTAATAGGACCATGGCTCATAAAACACTATCCCTTTCAGCTAAACTTCAAGTTGATGTGACTTTGTTTTAATAGATATTAATTTCAGAATTGCTAAAAATTGGTGCATACTGCCTGTTAGGACTCAATTAATGCCAGTTTTTTTAAATTTGATCGTTGCATGAATTTTGGCTCTCTTGAACTCTCCGTGACTGTGGATTGCAGTTAAAGTATTATTTGAGTTGATTAAGGCACAGATAATGAAATGCAAGTGGTTTCAGTTGAGCATTTCATGATTTAGATGTTTACTTAGTAACTCCCAGAGCATCAGATGCACACTGCAGTTGGTTATTGTCAGTAGAAATCAGAAGAGAAAAATGTTTTATATTCAACTTTGTCAATGATATGATCTGTCTTCTTTTTGTTGTATAAAATTAGATTTTGCATTTTTGTTGCCAGTTTGGTATGTTATTATTTAATTATTTAAATTCATTGTTTTATGTTCCTCACATTCATAACACTTAAGTGATACTTTTTTTTTCTTTTCAGAAACTTTTTTTGTTGTTAGAAGTGACACGTAGGCTATTGTTGATGATATGAAGATATCATGTCTGTTCACTATAAATTTAAATCTGCCCTTGAGTATGATACCGTCACATTTGATGGCCTTCATATCTCGGTACGAGACTTAAAAAAGGCAATTCTTCACCAGAAGAGAATTGGGAAAAACACAGATTTTGACTTGCAGATCACAAATGCTCAAACGAAAGAGGGTAAGTTCAACAATGGCATCTACTTGAGAAGTGCAGTGTGTACTAATTTTTGTTTAAGTTTCTTTTTTTGTCAGGCTGTTTTGAGACACTCAGTATCCTTTGTGGAGGTCCTTACCAGATCAGCTTGTAATGTGTGAGAGCACCTTCTTTTTGTGGCAGATATTGTTTCCTTCATTATTTCAGTTATGCTATTTAGAAATTCGTCTATACATTCAGAGTTAAACTTTGTGTATCGTCACTTTTTAATGAAGACCTTGAACTCTACAGGTGAATGGTGTTCTCATTGTTTGTCAGAGAAACATAAATAAAATAATGGAAACACCAGGCTGTAATATCAGCAACATAAGGAAAAGGCACATTGGTACTTACTGTAAAGATGGCATGATAAGCTGCAGATAGGTGCAACAAAAAGACACTGCCACATTAGCTTTTGACCACAACCTTCATCAGAAAAGGAAAAAGACATACATTGATTCACATAAGCATGTATACATCTCACGCACATGTGGCTGCTGTTTCTGGCAGTTCAGTTTGTAATGCAGCTGTCATGTAGAATGTAAGCAGTAATCTGGAGGGGGATAGCAGTATATGGGTTGTGAGAATGAAGAACGCTGTTTGGCAGAGCGTGCAAGGATTAGACTGCCAGTAGGTGCAACTTTGGGAGGCTATGGGCCAAGCAGATGGGGGGGGGGGGGGGCAACAAACGAAAGGAGTGGGGAAGGGGAAAGAGGGGCAGATGCATTGGTAGAAGGTGGCACATAAAGAGGATGAGAGACAAGAGGAGGGAGGAGTGATGATACATGTTATCGTGTGTTTAAAGCAACTAAACTACTGGGTCATCAATCCCGGCAAGGATCCAGATGGCCCGGATTGTAAAGCAGCAATTGAAATCAAGCATGTTTTGTTCAACTGTATGTTGTGCCACAAGGTGGTCTGTTTTTCTCTTGGCCACAGTTTGGCGGTGGCCCTTCATACTGGTCGACAGCTGGTTGGTAGTCATACCAATATAAAACATAATCTCCAATTCCTGCTTAAAGCTTTAAGCCTACCACAGAACCTCTCCCCTGAATCCATTCCCTCCTCACCCCTATGATGCACTGCACACCCACCTTCTACATGCTCCTCAAAATTCACAAACCCAGCAGTCCTGAATGACACATTGTGGCTGGTTATAGTGCTACCACTAAAGAATTTTGGCCCCTGTTGACAGGTACCTCCAACCAGTTGCCCGTAATCTACCCTCCCACGTCAAAATATCAACCTCTTCTTTCACTGTCTCTCCACAATCCTCACCTCTCTACCTCCTGGATTCTTACTCGTCAGTGTTGACATCACCTCCCTATACACCAACATTTCTCTTGCATATGGTCTTACTACTATTGAGCACTACATTTCCCAGTGTCTTTCAGACTCCAAACCCACTACCTCATTCCTCAAATACCTTACTAACTTCATCCTAAGTCATAAGTAATTCTCCTTTGAAGGGGATGTGTACAAATAGATCCCAGCACAGTCATGGGCACCCACATGGCACCCTCCTATACCAACCTATTCTAGGGCTATCTAGAGGAGACATTCATAGCCTCCCAGAAGACCAAACCACTAGTTTGGTTCATTGATGGTCTCTTCTTGATCTAGAGTCAGGGCGAAGACACCCAATCTTCATTTCTACATAACCTCACCACCTTCTCTCCCATCCACTTCACCCGGCCCTCCACAACCCAGTGTGCACCCTCCTAAACGATGACCTCCTCCTCTCTGATGATTTCATCCACACCTCTGTCCACATTAAACCCGCTAACTACCAACAGTACTTGCATTTCGACAGCTGTCATCACTTCCAAAAAATAAATAAATCTCTCACACACAGCATAGTCACCCAGGAACGGCGTATCTGCAGTAACAAGTACTTCCTTGCATGGTTTGCTGAAGGTCTTACCAAGGCCTTTACAGAAAGGCACTATCCCCCAGACCTAGTCTGCAAACAGACCTCATGCCATTTCACCTCACACCCCCAATCCTCCGACCATCCCCAAGAATCAACCACAATGGAGTGCCCCCTTCATTACCAAATATCACCCGAACTGGAACAACTGGACCACATCCTTCACCAGGTCTTTGATTATCTATCATCGTGCACTGAAATAAGGGACATACTTCCCAAGATGCTTTCCACTCCTCCTAAAGTGGTTTTCCGTCACCCATCCAACCTCCACAACATCCTAGTCCATCCCTGTCCCACTCCCAATCCCAACTCCAACCCTTTGCCACAGGGGTCATATCCCTATTGAAGACCCAGGTGCAAGACATGCCTAATTCACCCATCCAGCAATTCCTATTCCAGTCCTATCATAGGCTTATCCTATCCCATCAGAGGTTGGGTCACCTCTAAAAGCAGCCATGTGATACACCGGCTCTGCTGCTGTCATTCCACAGCTTTTTATATTGGTCTGACTGCCAGCCAGCTGTCCAAGAGGATGAAGGGCCTCCACCAAACTGTGACAAAGAGCAAAGTAGACCATCCTGTGGCACAATGTGCAGCTGAACAGGACATGCCTGATTTCAATGGTTGCTTCACTGCCTGAGTCATCTGGGTCCTCCCCTCCACCACCAGCTTTTCTGAACTGCACAGGTGGTAGCTATCCTTGCAACACATTCTCGACTCCTGAAATTATAGTGGCCTCAACCTACAGCAACATCATGTCACCATGTCCTCTACCCAACAGTTCCCACCCCCTCTGCACTGTCACCCCCTCCCTCTTCTCGTCTCCCACCCTCATTGTTTGCCGCCCTCTGCCAATACACCCACTCATGTTTACCTTTCCCCACTCCTCTCCTTTTTCACTTCCCCCTTGCCTCCCCCCTCCATCCGCATCTCCCTGCCGACAGCCTCTCAACGTTGTCTGTTGGCAATCCAGCCCTTGCACTCTCTGCCAAACATCACTCTTCTGTCCTGCAACCCACACACTGCTATTCCTTCCCCTTCCACACTCCCTCTAGATTGCTGCTTCCATTCTACATGAAGCTGCATTCCGGTCCAAGCTGCCGGAGATGGTAGTCGTATGTATGTGAGGTGTGTGCTCGCTTGTGTGAATGAATGTGTATGTGTGTGTGTGTGTGTGTGTGTGTGTGTGTGTGTGTGTGTGTGTTTCCTTTTGTAATGGAAGCTGTGGTTGAAAGCTAACGTTTAAGTGTCTTTTTGTAGTGCCTAAATGTAATGTAACATGTCACCTGTACGGTTAACAGCAATCGGCATTTTCCTTATATTGTTAAAACATAAATAAAATTCATTATGGTATATACATCCAAATCAGTTTGTGTGTTGTAATTGTTGAGAGTGAAACAGGAAAAGCAGAGTTAAAGTGAAACATTTTTGGGCGGTCTAATTAGTTAAGAAATTGGGCTCTAGTTAAGAATAGGATCAGTGCTGGCCAGGACATTGCTTGTACTGCACATGAATTGTCAGAGAATCACTTCAGCACTATCAGTGGGGGTGAAGATGTGGTTTTAGATAACCATCAAGGTACAGGTAAACAAGCTTGAAGTTTTTAGCTCAGAAATCAGAATGTTCTTTTATTAATCAGACTTTGTTCTTTTTCTCTGAAATTTCTTTGAGCTTGCAGCCTGAGGATGTGGTGGTGTTCATGAGAACTTGCTTCAAATACTTCCATCAGAGTAAGTCTTTTATGGTTTTGCAGTAGCTGCTGAATGTTACTGACAACCATATTTTTGACTAGATTGTACCCTTGCATTGTGATTAAGATTATGGAGCAAGAGTTCAGATATGTCATTTATCATGTGTTTCTCTTGTTGTCTATTTAAAATTAGCTGTTTACATACTCCCTTGCATTCCCAAAATGTCTTGGTCAGTTCTGCCTAGAGTCTCGTGCAAGACATGAGAAGCATTGATGTCCCAATTCTTAGGTTTTTACCAATGACATGGTGAATTGCAGTTCTGGATCCATTGCAGGAAACAGCTAATATTTTGGAATGAAATAGATTGGAAAGAGAACTAGTTAGCAGCCCGAAATGAAATAAAAACAGTTACTCAGTTGATGGACCAACAATATAAGAACAGCTAAAAGGAGCTTCAGTAACTGACAAACACACAGATATAAATGAAAACAGTCATAAAGAAATAGGCTAACAACTCTTATGCCATGTGGGAATGTTTCACAAAAAGTTTATATTTATTTATATGCTAAAACTACAGTGCATAAGGCAAAAACAGCAATGTGATTCTGAGGGTGCCGTAATGTGGAACTGAAGGCACAGTTGGGTTAGAAATTGTGGTATTAAGTGGCTGCTTGGAAGTAATGGTGGTGGATGGAAAATTATGAACATAGGGTACATGCAACATTAGAGATATCAAGGTAAAGTGTATAAGAACCATTATATGAGCAAGGGGAGAAAATGGTAAAGGTACACATAGGTGAGAAAAAGTGTTAGCAGTAATAAATGCTGTAATGAGTGCAAGAGAGCCCTAGTTAGAAAACTGAGACTAATTTGTAGGAATGGTCTCTCTCCTACTCCCCCTCAAGCCCACTTCTTTGCAGTAATTCTAGATGCCTTTTGGGAAGTGGTTCTACATTACAAATCATAAAATTGTATTAATTAGAATCATTACTTTTGTTTAATATGAAATTGGAAATAGAATGTTAATACAGTGCTGGTTTTATCCAATTATGACTTAGAATTCCATATTGCTTGTATACTTATCTTTAATATTTTGTTTTTGTGTATTAGTCCTAGTAATATTTCAGTAAAACACATTCACAAAACAGCAATTTCTTGTTTAATGTGAATGACACATCACACTGCTGTTGATATGCACTAAAAATAAATAAATAAATAAAAAACTGCATTTTGCATGTTCATCTAATTTTTTGCGTCCAGTTTCTTACTAGATAAAATAATTCGTTGCCTTTTTTAACATTTGCGGAGTCATACCTCATTTTACAGACACAGTAGTTGTGCATTTCTTGTTCTTGTTCTTCGGAAGCTGATTATTAGTATGTTGCCTGCTGAGTGTAAAAGCGTGCAAAGATCATTTTCTGGAAAATGAGATTTCTAGTCTCATTTCTTTATGTGATTAGTCTAGTGTTCATAAATATATTTTGGTCTGAATTAATTAGGTATAGATTAGTAATGCTAATGAAAGTAAGTTTTGCTTCACAGCAGCAGATCATAATTTTATGTGATTGAGATGAGGTACTTTGATGTGAACTGGTGTGTTGTATAAAAATTCGTAGAGTATTCATTCATGTAGAAGGGTAGAAAACTTCAGAGAGCATTCATTCACTCTACCACTGAGCTAAGAAGGCGGCAGCTTTGCGTTTGTGAGCTATCCCCAAATCGTCACTTCATCATACTGAATATTGCAGCCCTCAACCAGATATCGGATTTGGCACACATTAAGTTGCTTATTGAATCATACTACACCTTCAGAGATTAATACAGCATATACTGTCCTACTTGTGATGATGCGCTCAAAATCAAACTGAACTCTTAAGACAGCGTACGGTTTATGTGTTCTAAATAAGTTTAATAATTTCATCAGAGTTATGTGGTCTAAGTGATTAATGTGCCTACCCGACAGAAAATATAAAAATAAAGTACTTATGTAGAACATTCACCTTTCTTGTCAGATTCATGTGTGTATGTGTAAAATAATGCATTTAGAGATCGGAACAGGTAACCAGTTTGACTCAAAACTCATTTCATCAAACATTATGCTATTCCTATCCCTACTTAGTACATACAACTTACGGGAATAAGTGTAAATGATGACTGCATGCTATGTACAAATGAATTCTTGCTTGATTGGGTGGGTGATGTTGCTAACTAGTAATTAGAAGTTTTTCAGTCTTTATTTGAGGATAGCTCCATGTTAGTAATTTTTTCCTGACCAGAATTCCCCTTACTACTATTTTAAACGAATCTGAAATAAATCGTGCCTTTTGACATCAGAACTAAAGTTGTAAAATATGTATGCTGAAAGCTGAGAGCTGAATCATAGTATTTGTGAATAAAGCTGTCTAGATCACTTAATACACCCATTTCATAAGTGATGTTTCCACTACTGTCATGATCAGATCAAAACTTAAAACACGTAAAATAACAGGTGTCGGCTTCAATAAAATGTTTGCCTAAAAGGGATTAGGTGTCCTCGTTACAGATAGGTTTTATTGAAACAAACACTGAACTCTGTTTTAAAAGCTCTAAACTTTAATCTGATGACAACAGTAGCCAAAATGTCATTGTAAATAAAGAAATATCTTGAGCAACTAGACAGCTTTCACAGTTATCACTGAGCAATTTAGTCTGGTAGTCACTCATGAAAGGCCCCCCAGAGGGCTCGTCATTCTTTAGCAGGTTTGTGCTTGGCTACCACGGGGCTCCAGCACTTTATCCCTTCCGTGCTGCATGTCTATCCTCTTGCTATTCCTTTTTCCCTCCCATGGGGAACATGTCTGGGGTATTATTGGGAATGTTCTGCATTCTGTTGCTGATCTGTGAACAGTCTCAACTTTATTTTTGGCCCCTTTTTCCTTTCTTTGTTTCCCTTCTCTTCTCATTCCTCCACTTCGGCGTTTGAGGATCCTCTGTTTTTCTTCTTCCTCCCTGTGTGCTCCTGAAGGCTGACCCACGCATCTGACCCGTAAAAGGTGACTTTGTAACGCATAATTCCCAGCCCTGGGTCAACAGGTAGGGTTTGAATGTACCGCCTGGTACAGGCCAGGCCCAGGGAGGGGTGATGGCCTGAGCTGTAACTTTCCCAGATTGCCCATTTGTCCCTCTGTCAGGTGTTTGGGAGGTGTGACCTGAGGTGTGAACAATCACCTAAGGCAGGTGTGCCCCCTTATGTAGGGGGCCCCCGGATGCAAGGAGCGTGCCGTCGGAGACGCTGGCAGTCATGGGGGATTCGAAGACTCTTCCCGCTGCATCGCGGTTCCTTGTGGTATCACTTACTGAATATGGTCAGTTCTTCGCCACGGTCAATCTGTTTATTGTTCAGAAAGGTGGTGATGCAGTTGCTGGCCCTGTGAAATCCTGCTCTCATTTACGGAATGGCACCTTGCTTTTGGAGACGGCTTCTGATGCTCAAGCACAACTACTATTTGTTGCCTTGCTTCTCCACAGCTACTGTGTTCGTGTTGAGGCACATAGAACTTTGAATTCTTCCCGTGTTGTGATTTACACCAGGCTGCTTGATAGTCTAACCAAGGCTGAAATACAATCTTACCTTTCTGATCAGGGTGTCATTGCTTTTCATCATGTAATGAAAAAGGTTGATTCCTCCTTGGTACCCACCCGCACTCTTCCTCATCTTTGATAGGGTGGTGCTGCCATCCAAATCATCACAGTCCGGCCGTACATTCCAAATCCAATGCGCTGTGACCAGTTTCATCGGTTCAGTCACACTAGAACATCTCGTCGACACCAGCCAAATGCATAACCTGTGACAGGGGTGCACATGAGGGCAAATGTCCAGCTCCTTCTCCCCGCTGTATCAATTGCAATGGTGGCCATGCCGCCTCCTCGCAGGATTGTCCCGTGTATATAGATGAGCAGCCTGTTAAAGAGGTTTGGGTAAAGGAAAAATTGCCTTACCAGTAGCTCGCAAGTTACTGGCTAGTTGCAAACCCTGTGTTCTCCTGTCTGGCACTTATATTTCAGTTCTTGTTACCCCTCGCTCCATAAAGGACATGGCTACACAGATGTGTGACCTCAAATTTGGCTCTGAGGTTGTGAAGTCAGCCAGTGTCAAGGTAGCATTGCCATCCCCCTGTCCCACTGTGCAACAAACTGTCAAACTCTCGCCTAAAGGGGCAGAGCTACCCACTACACAACCGGCAGGCAGGAAAGGCCAGAAGGAGTACTCCCGAAAAGACTTCCTCCGTCCCTGTAGCCAAACACCACCCAAGTCTTCTCTACCCAGAAGGGCTCGTAGAAGTCCGCTAAAGACAAACAGTCTACCCATTCACTAACTCAAAGATCCTGCTCGATGGTGTCGCAACATGGTCACTTAGCCCAGCCGGCCTCTGTCTTGCCGGTGCGCATCACCAACCGTTTTTTGGTGTTGGACTCCACCGACCGCCCGCACAAGCCCCCAGTGCTTGTGTAGACCCCATGGAGCAGGTTCCTCCTGCTTCTGTGCCTTGTGGTAGCGACTCTCCACCGGCTGTCCCTCGGCGGGCACCCTGAGTTGACACCTATACATCTCTTCCTCTTCATGACTGTCCTTTAATGGAATGTTTGCGGCCTTCGGTCCCATAAAGAGGATTTGCAGCTACTTCTCGCATTGTATCATCCCCTTGTACTTTGCCTTCAGGAAACGAAATTGCGCCCTCAAGACTGCTTTGAGCTCCCATGTTACTTACCGATTCGTTTTGACCTTCCACCTGAGGTCAGCATCCCATCTCATGGGGGTGTCACGCTGTTTATACGGGATGACCTTCATAGTCAACCCATCTCCCTGACTAACCATCTTCAAGCTGTTGCCATTCGCCTCTTCCTTCCCCACCTGACTTTCTCCCTCTGTACCATTTATGTATTTCCGTCCTTCGATGTCACCAGGGCCGACTTCCTTCAACGTACTTGGCAGCTACCTCCACCATTTTTGCTACTCAGTGACTTTAATGCGCATCAATCCCCTTTGGGGTTCTCTCAGGATGTGCCAGAGAGGTGCCCTCTTATCTGACATTCTTAACCAACTCAACCTCTTCTGCCTTAACATTGGTGCACCCACTTTCCCTTCTGACTCCTCGCACACCTATTCCCATTTGGACCTATCCTTTTGCACTGCCCAGCTTGCCCATCGTCTTGAGTGTTCTTTCTGACGCCTACTCGAGCGACCATTTCCCTTGTGTTCTCAGTCTGCAGACTCCAACCCTATCCACATGCATGCCCAAATGGCAGCTTACTCAGGCTGACTGGCAACTTTACTCCTCCCTGGCGACCTTCACAGAACAAGATTTCCTCAGTTGTGATGACCAGGTGGACTGTCTTACAAACATTATCCTTACGGCTGCAGAACGTTCCATTCCTCGCACTTCCTCTTTACCAAGTTGTGTCCCAGTCCCCCGGTGGAGTGAGACGTGCCATGATGCAATTCGTGCACGGAGACGTGCTCTCCCCATTTTTAACCACCACCCTACACTGGAAGACTGCATTCATTATAAACATATGTGTGCAAAGTGTCATGCCACCTTGGCTTTGTGAAACGGCCCATGTTAACCTTGGCCTTCGTTCGCTTTCTGAGGACACTACTCCAGCCTTGGTCTATCGCCTTCAGTTTCACGACCTTCGCATGGAATTTAGTGATAGTACCTTTGTACACACTGATGGCTCTCGGACTCACCGTAGGGTCAGGTGCGCATTAGTCATTGGCACCCGTGTCTATCAATTTCGGCTTCCGGCCCACTCCTCAGTATTTACAGCTGAGCTTTTCGCCTTGTATCAGGCCACGGAGTACATCCGGCGACACAGCCTTCCCAATTGTGTCCTCTGCTCCGACTTGCTCAGCACCCTCCAAAGTCTCTGTGCGCTGTACACTGCTCATCCCTTAGTACAGTGGGTACAGGAAATCTGTCACTTGCTCACTCTTGGTGGAGCCAATGTCATGTTTCTATGGGTCCCTTGTCATGTCGGTCTGCCAGGAAACGAGGTTGCTGACGCTGCTGCCAAGGCTAAAGTCCTCTTACCTCAGCCCATGAGTACCTCTATCCCTCCGATGATCTCTGCATTGCTGTCTGTCAGAAGATGATATCCCTTTGGCACCGCCAGTGGTCCTCCCTTCACGGGAATAAGCTTCGCCATATTAAGCCTCTCCCGGCACGTTGGACGACCACCTCTCTGCCCTCCCGCCGTGAGGAGATTATCTTAACTCGGCTGCGTGTTGGGCACTGCCTTTTAGCCATCGTCATTTGCTCAGTAGTGCTACCTCACCACTTTGTACGCATTGCGCCCAAATTTTAACTGTCCGCCACTACCTGCTGGAATGTCCTTTTTTTACTAATTTACATTCTATCTTGGGTTTGCCACCTGATTTACCAGCTCCTTTAGCAAATGACGCGCGGGCTGTCGCCCATGTTTTACTTTTTATCTGCCGAAGCAATATAGTGAAGGCCATTTAATTTTTAGTTTAGGATCCCCATTTTTGTATTTTTTCCCTCCACGTGCATTGTTTAGATGTCTGCTATTCTTTCCATTAGGACTGACTTGTAGTACATATAGTTATTTCCCTTGTCTCTGTGTTTGCGTTCTATAGTTTTGACTTGGGCGCGTATGACCTCAGTTGTTTTTTGCGCCCTAAAACAAAACGAACAAACAAACTCGTGAAAGGCCACCTCCGTCCTTGGGACTCTGGGAATGGTACATTAAAATCTTTAATGGCATTTTTCAACATATAACACATGCTTTTTCGTCTGTATCTTGATAAACTGTATTAAGAAATCTCTATGTAAATGCAATTAAAGCCCAATGAAATTATCCATTCTAAAGCTTGTAACAGCCTCTGTGGCAGTTCCTTTATCACTGCTAGCCATCAATTCCAGTTTTAGTACCATTGCTGTCAGTATGAGCATTTACAGGTCTGCATGTGAAATTATTGTTAACTTACCACTGACTTTGTTGGTAGTGGTGTTACGATACACAGAAAGTAAGTTATAAGGGTATTAGTTAAGACAAAAAAAATGTAAGCTGGCAAAATCACAGTGTGCAACACAATCTGTATTGTCATTTGAAGGCTTTTGCATTAGTTAATTGTTGTGTGAAATGCACAAATCTCTCTTGATAGGTTATGTTTATACATGCTCATAGTAGCAGAAACTATTTACTATATGAGCACCCAACTTTATAGGAATGATGTTCAGATTGTGTGCTGCAGGGTTTGTGTTCGTTAGGCGGCAGTACTGGTATGGCAACATAGGGCCAAAACAAGCATCAGTGTGCATTATAGTTGCAGTCTGGTAATATGTGTCTGGACAATGAGAACAGGACTTTACTTGTAAAGCAGTTTAATCATGACTACAGCGATAATACTGCTGCTCTTCACAAGTGTTGATGCATTAAAGGAATTTGGAGAGGTCCTCTTCCCACACAGGAGTTGTTGAACACATTCAGATGTTGGAATTAACTGGCGAATTGGGAAATTAGGAATTGCTCCTGGGAGAGGCTATGGGCAGGTGTGCCTTAGAGAAGTTGACTGTTGCTGTGGTTGAGAATGCTGGATGCAATGTGTGATCTTCATGCAGTGCATGAGCTGTGTCATGTCAGTTGAACATTCCATTTTCCACCTTTCGAGCAACACAGTGAACAGTTGTGAAATGTTACCTCTAGTGCAATTCCAGGTTGTCATGAATGTACATTGTCATCACATTGAACAGCATTTGTAATATGGAACGTATACGTGGTACACAATTAACAAATGTTCCCTCTCGTGTGGAAATGAAAATTCATTTCTTTCAATGGTATATTCATTATTTCTCTTCTGCATGTCCGTACAAATGTTTCCACAAAGTTTCATTTTCGTACTATCGCTTCTTTTTATTAACGTTCCATTTATAATCTCTCCGTATACTGGCTTGTGAGACATTCACAGAACTGATGTTTTTGTAATCTACTCTCGTTGGCATGATAGTGGTCATTCTGTTTGAGATACTTCATTATGTTGGCCTTTTTAATATATTCCAAGATTCTGCAACAGAGGGATATTGGATTTAGTTTTGTAGATCACTTCTACGCCCTTCATGTAAATGGGTGTGATCTGTGCTTGTTTCCAACTGCTGGACAGTTTTTTGTTCGAGGGATATGCTGTATGTTCTGGGCAAAAGAGGGGCTCATTCAGTTGAAAATTGTGTATTTAGTCTGCTACTCCAGCAGGCCCTGGAACTTTGTTCTGTTGTAACGATTTCAGTTGTTTCTCAATGCTGCTGATGCTAATATATGTAACACTCATCTCTGCAGTGGTGCAAGAAATTAACTTTTGCTACTTTCAATTAAAGTCCCTGTGTTTATCTGGACACTAACTATGGTACTACTAACAGCTTTACATAAGATCAAAATTTCTTTTGATAACATTGTGCTGTGCTAGTCAAAAGATTCACATATTGCCCTCTTCATAGCCAAATGCATTTCATTTAGCATTTCTCTGTTTTAGCCTTATGCTTTGTTTTACCCTTATTGTGCTTTATCGCTGATGATGTAGAAGTTTCTTTTCAGTGATTTTATACCATGGAGTGTCCCCATCATGAATTGTTCTATTAAATACATAGTTATCCATTGTGTCAACCATTCTTCTAAAACTGAGCCACAGTTCTTCTACATGTTCTTGTCCAAGCTAGTGTTTTAAGCTCCATATTGAAACCGTTGCCTCTTTATTTACTTTCACTGAATGTATAAATCTTTATGCATGTTGTGGCTGCCCTTTGTGCTTTGGTAATCATTGTTGCTACTACTGCCTCACGGTGACTGATACTACTGTAATGCCAATGTGAACAGACTCAAGGAGATCAGGGACATTTGTTGTCATTAAATCCTGTATATTTTCATCATGACAGGGTTTCCAGTCTCTCTGTTATAGGCAGTTTTCAGAGAAGGCATTTAGAATTGTTCTGCAGTTTGATTATGGAGACTGAAAACAAGGTTAAGTAAACTTCCATTGTAAAGTGTTCTCAACACATAATGTTGACACAGTACTAATCCATTGGTTTCAAATAGGGTGGCCAACTGTTCCCTATTTCCTGGGATCTCCCGTATTATTGTAGTGTTTTTGATTAATCCTTCCCGATCCCTTAGTGACTGCCAGTCAGTGATAACTGTTGTAAATATTAATCCTGCAAACTGCTATTGATAGTTCAAGTTTCATGACCGACAGACCTGAAAAAGTTTGCGTATAGTATCAATATTGTTGTCAACATGTAGTCTGTTTTCCCCGCATGCTTCTACAGAAAGAAGACAACTTGGCTCAAGGCAAAGTGAGGAGCGTGAAAAGAATGACGTAGCCGATGTGTGTATAGTGGTCTTAAAACGGGGGCTGTTTAGTTGTTTCTCAGTCGGTACAGGCAATCAGTGGATGTGTCTATCTAGTACCAGTCGGCAGCTGTGGTGCAGATAACACACTGTAGTAACAAGGACTTGTGAAAGAGAATTATTAAGATGTTTTTGTTTAAACATGCTCTTTGTGTTATGTATTTCTTAACTGACTCTCACAATACAACAACATTTTGCATCACTTAGGAAGAGTTTTTCTCTTATTAACAATAAATAGACTGATCAGAGAAACAGCTGTAAGTTAGAATTGATTAAGTCATAGCTAAAGATAGAAATCAATTTTGATTATAATTGCAGAGAGTTTTTAAACCACACAGGAAGATTAAAAATTGCACAGTCCTGCAGTTTCTATAAATAGTTACTTGTAGAGTACACAAAATATATGTGTGCAAAATTGTTAAATTGTAGTGTGATTATATTTGTGTATTATAAGTGAAGAACAAATAAATTGTTCTGTTTAGATTAGATTTATTTTTCATTCCATAGACCCAAAAATGTGGGGATACTCATAGGTGCGTAACACGTTAGGAAACAGATATAACAAACATATTTAGAATGCTTGAATGCAACATTCATTTTTGAATTTACACCACAAATGAATATTTTTACGCACTTTTACTCTCTAAAAACTTTCTCTCAGTTTGTTGAGCTACCCCAAAATATGGTAGTGTGTGATAAAAGTGTGTGACACAGAGGAGTAAGTGTAAGTAAAACATGCCAGCTTTTTTATATTTCCATCATCCATTACAAGAAAATGTGACATAGATGTGCCGTTGAAATTCATTGTGACCAAAGCTCCCTTTAACCTCCATTAAAACCACAGTCAGATGTTGGTAATCTCCCTTAAAATGATGATCATATGTTAGTCATCCTAATTAGTTTCAAACAAAACAAACAAGCAAGAAGTAAGGAGCAGGAGTGTAGTAAGTAACACTAACAATAAGTATGACATGTAACTGCATAGTTGTTGTTCAGCTTAATTAAATGTTCAGGGGATGTTTCCTGTTAACAAAATACCTCGCTTCTTATGAAAGCAAATGCTTTATGCTATTATGAGTCTGTCGTGACTACTTCACATTTTGCTTTTCAGTCAATTCCTTACAATAACAAAAGTTTCCCAGATTTTGCCATTGAATGGCCAAGAAAGAGTCCAAGGTCCGTGCAACGCAAATTTTCGTAATAATAGTCACATTTTATTTAAAAGTTAAAAAAGAGTGTCACTATTTATGTACAACAATTGGTAATATTTATTATTATTATTTTAAGTACTTCTAATCAATCATTTGGTCTGAGGTGCCATTATGTTAACTGGAAGGCACAGTGTTCTGGAAAGAGCAGATGCGTTGTTGGTTTCTGCAGTGACTAAAGATGACGGCATGCCCTTCTTCCTGCTTTTCCACGCAATTAGAAGTACATCTTCTTTACATTGTACCAATTGTTGCCTTATGTCTAAGTCCTCTTTTTTCCCCCCATTAAAGGCTGTCACACAATTATCGAAAGCTACTACAAAGTTACATAAAGGCTGATGTAGGTCACTCCATCCTTCGGAACTTTCGTTCTGTGTTTAGAGTCCTGCTTGTGTTTCACTTACAACACTTATGGCCAAGTGCACCAATCTCCACCACGGTTAAGTCGATATATAATCCTGTTCAACGCAAAATTCTGGTGCACCAACATCTAAGTTAAATGAGGGAATCGACCATGGTTATATTCAACTGGGGCTGTTTCCCGGATTTCTCGACATAATCGTGGTTTTAGAAGCATACGCTATTAAGATGGCGGCGCGTTTTGATGTTATGAATGGCATTGAGGAAGAATTGTTATACCTTGGCCATTTAAATCGTGGTCGAAACCGTGTTGAAGTGATTATGGAAAAGGGAAACCCTTTTGAAGATTATGATGACAGGAAATTTGAAGAGAGATTTCGTCTGTCAAAAGAAACAGTGTGGTGGTTATTAAACAAAATTAATGATACGTTAGAATTTCCTACTGATTGGAATAACCCTATTTCATTGATGAACAGACATTTGATTACTTTAAGGGCATATGCAACAGGTGCATTCAACAGTCTTGTTCGGGACAACAGTAATATACATTGTACAACAGCACAACAAATCATCAGTGATGTATCAGACATCATAGCATCAATGTGTCCTAGCTTTATAAAATTTCTCACAAGAGAAGAAGTGCGCTCTGTGATGTATGGTTTTAGTCAATTGGACCGATTTCCTGGTGTTCTTGGTATATTGGACTGTACCCGTATAAGAATTCAGTCTCCTGGAGCAATGGGAAATCATATTTTTTCTTTAACTGTCAAACCATTAGTGATCACAGTTCATTAATAAGATATATTGTCGCTCTATGGCCGGGCTTTGTGCGCGACAGCAGTAATAGGTATCGAGGTACTTACAAACACTTCTGCTTGTCGACGGAAAACACAGTAAAGAGAGAGTGTGATACCAGCGATTAGCTGTGCAATTTCATGTTTACTAACATCTTTGTGTCGCCAGGGCACGTTCCATTGCAATGTACAGTGTTTACCGCGGTCAAATGCACGGTAGGCTGATGAGGGTTTGCTGACACGCGATTCACTTTTAACCACGATCGTGGGACCTAGGTTATCATGCTTTTTGACCGGGGTAGATGCACTTGGCCATAAGAATGTAAATTATAACCAGTGAATATCTCATCATTTCTCATAAATGTATTTAGTTTTAGTAAATAATGACAGAAAACTGTAACTTACGTAACATACACCGATCAGCCAGAACATTATGTCCACTGACCTCTACTGTCGATATAAACCCACCCAGGCGATAGTCACCTAATAAGGAATGACTGCTACACACACACACACACACACACACACACACACACACACACACAGTGCATGTAGTATCAGTAAGTGTGTTGTCCATGTACAAAATGGGGAAGGTGGCTGATCTATCTGAGTTGACCAGGGCAGATTGTGATCGCCCGGAGACTTGGCAGGAGCATTTTGGAAACTGGACGACTTGTCATGTGTTTGATGATTGCTGTGGTGTGTGTCTGCAGCACATGGTGAAACCACATACAGTAGTTGTAAGGTGGGGTGGCAACCCTCATTACAAATGTGGGATGTTGTAGGCAGGGCAGACTGGTAAAACAGGCCAGATGATGAACTAACGTCATACTTTAATGCTGGGCGGAGTACAAGTGTGTGAACATTCAATTGAATGGGCATGTGACCATTGGCAATGGATGTTGGCGCAGTGGCAGAACATTGCTTGTTCTGATGAATTTACTACCTTCTTCTTTATGCCGATGTGAGGGCGTGAATCAGTCATCTTCCAGGGGAACAGCTCCTTGGCAACTGTGCAGTGAGATGGAGGAAAAGTGGCAGTGGCTCCATTATGCTCCGGGGAACATTCACGTGGGCACCAGTGGGTCCAGTGGCACTTGTGCAAGGCTCCATTACAGCCAAGGGGTATTGTATACTGACTGCAGACCACGTACACCCCTTCATGATGATCATGTTTCCCGACAGCAGTGGCATTTTTTAACAAGATAAAACAGAATATCAGAATGCCAGGATTGTGATGGAGCAGTTCGAGGAACACAGTGGCGATTTCAGTTCATGTGCTGCCCTTCCAATTTTCCAGATCTGAACCCAATCGAACATATCTCGGATGTGATGGAATGTGGAGTCAGAGCTCATTGCCTCCCCTACCCAGAATTTATGGGAATTAGGTGACTTGTGTGTGCAGATGGGGTGCCAACTCCCTCCAGCGACCTGCCAAGGCCTCATCGCTTCCATGCCATGACATATTGCCGCTATTATCCATGCCAAAAGTGGACATAACAGGTATAGATAGGTGGTCCTTCCATTCTTAGTCAGTGGAATAAAAATTATGAAGTCTGACTTCAGCCAATGAAAATTCAGGCCAGGTGCAAACCTAATGTCAGAGCTCCAGAATACTGTACGGATTGAAGTTAATTACAAATTTTTTGTGTCAGTGGATGCAGATGAGGGACTTGTAGAAGCGTATAACATTTTCTTACTCGTGCATACCTATATTCATAACCATTTCAGAATTGTGTGTATCTGTTGTTGAAGAAGAAAACCTACTATCTGTTGAAATGTGTAATGAGTTTATTGTGTTGATAATACATACATACATACATACATACATACATACATACTGTTGCTAAGTTCCATTCTGTAAGCACTGTCAGTGGATTTCATGAGATTTCATACTTTGTTGATACGTGGAATGTTTGTCCACCACAGCTCACCAAATGAATTGATCTGTGATGTTATTGTACATCAGGCCAGTAAAACAAAAACCTCAACAAATTACTACAGCCAAATTATTACTTCCTTAGACAGAAAGTATAGAACTGATTTTCATCTGTTTTTGCGAAAAACATTTTGGATTTTCAAAAACTGGTAGATACCAGTCGTGTAATTTTTTCTACAAACATGTTTAATTTAAGAGCAACACTAATGAAAAGATTATAACTTCTGATGTAGCATAAAAGTCTGCTTTTATCAGCATCTGTTGATAATTTACATCTCGATTTTGATGAATTACATACTTAGCATTAAAGAAGCTTATATTGATACTGTTTATTAAAGAAGCTTATATGACACTCTTCACACTGTTCACCCTTATAGTGTGCATGGAAAGTTGCATGCAGGATTTTGCATTATGTGATATTATTATTTAAATAGTGTAAGCTGTCCATTTTTTGGATTTCAGATTTGAGACTCTTGAAAATATTCCTTTTGGAAATGAAAACATGAACAACAAACAAGAACACAGAACTTTTGTTCAAAAATTTTGCATTGATTAATATTTAATCTCTATATATAACTTTACAGTGAGAATCATTTGCCAAAACTTTGTAAATAAGATTCCATAATTTCTAGTTGGTTTTTACAGCCAAGGGTATCCAGAATCATTAAAAAAAAAAAGACAGAAGTATTGTCACTCACAGAAAAGACCAGTCAGAAGTAAAACTGTTGTCATTTAAGGACAGAAAAATTTGCTTATAAGATTTCAAAAGTTTCATAGAAACTGAGTTATTCACTAGGATTTGGAGTATGGGGTTTCTTTTTTGACAAAATAAAAATGAGGGGGGGGGGGGGGGGAAGGGCAAGAGTAAGTGGAAATAGCACATTATAATATTAGATAGGAAAGTGGCAAGTGTGGAGAAAATATTCACAGCAAATTGGAAGTAGCAACAGACAAGGTGCTGAATGCTTTTGGACTACAGGCAAGCGTCTATGAACAATCTATGAAAAAGTTGGCGTAAGAGAGAGTCATTTTTATCCTTTATTGTCATGTCTTTTGACAAGTTTCCCTCTCAAAGACAAAATAGTAGCAACATACTATGAACTTAATTTGATATGAAATGAGAGCAGAGGTTTAGAATCTGGTTCTTATATAAACTATTTTTTCTGGCCCATTTTTTTTATTTGCTTGCTTGCTTGCTTCCTTTCTTCTGTACAGTGTTGGCATCCATCTTAAATTTATTTCTTCCCATGGCAGATCTTCTGAACAGCCCATTTCAGAAACACCTGTCCAATCCTGTCTTAGCCACAACTAAAACTGAGCAATAATGCCTTGCATCATACAGTTTTTGATTAATCAACCTCTTCAACAAGGTTATAATTGTAGTGGGGTTACCTTACACCTTTCGTTACATACTATTCATAGCCAAGGTACTGTCTGTTGCAGATCACTATCTCTGCAACATCTTATGCCCTTGTTGAACTGGTTTCCCTGCCCCCCCCCCCTTTTTTTTTTTTTTTTTTTTTTTTTTCATCCTAACGGTAGTCCCCACTGCATGACTTGTCTTGTCAAGCCTACCATTACTTGTTTCAGTCATAGCAGTAGTAAAAATTATGACATTGAAGTGAGTCGCCTATTGGACCACACATGGCATATAATAGTTGATTTAAAACACTGATCAGATTTCTTGTTGCCAGAAAGACCACTGTTTTATCTTAAATATCAAATGAACGCAAGCAGAGGAAATAAAAGATTTGCTACCCTGTTGCAGAGCATACGCTTCAGTTTGTAAGAAATGAAAATATATTAAACATTCTACAGTTTGCCTTTCCCTCCTCTAGTTACATTTCCTGCTTCTAATCCTCCAGTCATTTCCTTGTGATATTTCTTTCCATTATCCATCCTCCTTTACTTTCCATGCTTCTCTTTTACAATTTTTTTTCTTTTTGTCTGCCATTTTTGGACATCTGTGTCTGATCTGTACTCCCATATTTCCTCTTGTTATATCTGACTTGTCAGTTACCCTCTCTGCCTCCTTTTCATTCGTCAGGTTTTCAGATCTTGTCTTCCACTGATATTTCCTAGTCAACTTTCGTTATTCTGTGGTGTGGCGTGTACTGTGGGAATTCCCATGATAATTGCATCATTCCATTGCCTTTGAAGCATTTCCCCATTTTTAAAAATTAAGAAAGATTCTCTCTTAAATTTTGCTGACTATATCAGCTTATGATTGTATCTACGAATCCTGTGATCTTTCATTTAATGTACCCTTTTTTCATTCAGTATGTTGTTTGTTAAATCGTCTGTAGGTTTTGAAAGCAACAGATAAAATTATTACTTAACTGCTTGGTTTGTAACTTCAGTGAAATTGGCACTTCACCAAGAATACTGCTCTAATGAAAGACTGCTTTTATTTGTTGTTGCCCATGTCTGAGTAACATAAATCTGACAGAGCAAGTAAAGTTTATTGTGAATTTTTTTGAGTGTAGGCCTACTTCTGAAATACTTTGTGACCAAATCATTCAAGAGGCAATTAAACATTGCAATGGGGTTCATAGTAACTTCAGAGACAATGCTTTGCATTACTGTCTAATACATTCATGGAATTGTTATGCAAATGTCAGGTTTTTAACACCAACTGTCTATTCAAGATAGTTCATTATTCTTGTAGTCACCTTTGATAGGTGCACATAATGGTATGTCTGTGGCAGTAAGATAAATCTCAGTAATATAACAGATTTTATTAATGCGTATTATCATCTTTTTAGAGAGTGATAACCTCTTTTGTAGGAATCAACATGAACTCTGCAATCAGTGACCTTACGAAACTTACATCTTTTTTAAACCATCCCTATTATCAATGGCCACCCAGTTCCCAGTTGCCTGTCTGATGGCTTCCAGGGCGAACAAAAAATTTTGTTTTCAGTATTTCATATAATTATTGACCAAATTCAAAATGCTGTCATAATCTACTCATTAAGGGGTATAATCTAGCGTTATAGCATTAGAATGTTTAACGCAGTATATATAAGGGGCATTCAAATGAAACCCGGTCACTAGTGTAAACTAACGGTAATGATTTTATTAACTAAAAAATGTAGTTATACACAGTATTCATACTCAAAAATAGTAACCAAAACTGTTGGCACATTTACCCCATTGGGACACTAACCGGTCGATTCCATCCTTCAATCAGCCAGTAGGCTGCTGTCTGATCCAGGCCTGGAACCAGCCACACACTTCATTGTCCGTTGCGAATCAATGTCTGCAAATAGCTTGCTTTAGATGTCCAAACACGTGAAAGTCACACTAAAGCATTCACCTCTGCAACCATATCCGGTGTGATGGCACGATGAGCCTGTCCAGGACAATCATCATCTTCCAGTGACTCATGCCCCTTGAGGAATCGTTTGCGCCATTCTACAACCCTTCAACAACTGAGACTGTACTCACCGTACACAGCCTTCGTCCGTTGATACATTTCACGGCCTCCAACTCCCTCTGCCACCAAAAATCAAATCACTCCTTGTTGTTCCTGCTTACTCACATGTATGATCAGTAGTGGACAATAACTTGTGAGACCACCTTCTCTTCGGTGTGAAAACACACTGGCGCAATGCAACATCAAACAGTGTGCACACTTCAGTCTCTCTACCAATAGATGGCACCACCATACCCTCAGTTACATGGTGCCACCATACGTGCAAGGTGTAAGGCAATGATGCGCTCACCAGGTTTCATTTGAATGAAAGTTAGAAGTTATGTGTAAGTCGTGAGGCAACATAACTCACGACATGCAAGTAACCAGGCTTTATTCATCTAGTAATTGATAATGAGAGCACTAAGGCGATTTACAACAAACTTTACACATAATTTCAAAACTTTGCCCGCTGACATCGGTCACAAAATAATGCAAGGAAAACAGTTTATCACATGCATGCAGTAAAACTTCAGCATTAGGAATGACATTTCAGTTTATTACTACTTTACTATTTACTCTATTCTCAACACATTTTGCAGATTGGCACATGTACTTCTGGCTGTAGCCATGTGTACTTCTGAAAGATTGTACTTTCTTAATTATATGACTGTACGACATAAAGTTCTTGAGATATGAGTTCATAAACATGGAGATGAATGACAAACTAGATTGTCGTAAAATAGAGCACAAATTACTTGGACTACTCTCATCCAGTGTTTGATGATAACAACACTTAGTGACTTTCAAGAAATTTTAAACATAATTTCAAACCTTTCTAAACCTTTTCTCCCTTATAGTCACACAGAATAATGAAAATAGTTTATCACCTTCTAAGTATTTGTTGTATGTGCAGTAAAACTTCATCAAGCATGATGTTTTAATTTATTATTTATTACTATTGGCTCTATTCACTCCTCATTTTGCAGACAGTCTCCACATATATCGTGGAAGATAATTTAAAATTGTATTGTTGTGTGGCACTTAGTGTAGGATTAAAATGAGAGTTTCAAAAATATGTAAATAGTTCTCAGTATCAATTGTGTGAATGTTTATAGAATTAAAAAATCTGGGTTGGAAGGTAGTTCTCATATGTCTCTACTTCGGAGTTTGATTCCTGAAAGACTTTAGTGCAGGGGGTTAGCAGTGACATCCAGAAGGAAATACAGTAAACTCCCATTTATCTGAATCACGTATATCCGAAATCCACTTTATCCGAACAAATTTCGATTTTTGTGGCTCACATTGGCACTGTCTGATGCATCATGCAGCTATGCTATTGGCTAGCTAGACTGACACTTGATGAGTTCCAACTTGTCTGCGCCTGGAGCCATGCATTCGCTGGTGTTTTTCGGCAGTCTACTGCTAATCAGTGCACTGGCATGTGTCGAAAGTCCAAGTGCTACCAATTTGTGCGTGTGTTGGTTGAAGTTTTAACGTGTTTCTTGTTCGTATTGTGTGATTTCGTGCCATTGCCATCTATTGGAACTCTTTGGAAGTACAGTATGTACAGTATTGTTTTATGCAGTGCAACATAGCCCTGTCGAAACTGAATATGAGAGTGCGGTGCCAAACACTTTCTGCCTGTTGTCGTTAAACCAGACGAAGCCAAGCGTTTAACATTTACAGTGAACGTACAGCATGCTGTTGTGTTGCTGTGTGGGCTTTGGCAGGTCAGGGGAGAGGGGATAGATGTATCAAATGTTTTCATTCAATGGCTGTTACAGCCTGGTTTCAGAAGTCTAAAGGTTTGTGTAGTGCATCTTGAGTGTTGTCAAGTCGTGCATCTGTGTGCTTTTGATTTAACATGTCGTGCTCGTGCTACATGCATTAAAATGTCCAGAGATAAAAGTGGCCAAAAACCAAAAAAGAATCAGTCGAGTGTCGGTAAAAAAAAGCTGAATGTGACTACAGGCGCGAAATGAAAAAAGATTGTGATCTCGTTGGAAACAAAACCTTCGCACTTCGCAGAGAACTGATGCTGGTGAGCCACTCGTGCGGGCTGCTGTGGACTTGAATGTCTGTAGGTGTATGATTACTGATTGGAAGACAAGTCAATTAGAAATTCAAAAATTTTGTTCCATACAAGTGTCAAACAGTGCAGTGAAATCTCAAAAAACAATGAGAAAAGGTGCACATCCTCAGTTAAAAGAGGCCTTATTTTCGTGGCACTAACAAATAAGAGCCAAATGTGTGTCAGTTTCAGGTCCTCTACTTCGTTAAAAAGCGATGACTTTTTATGAGCTGATTGAAGGGCAGCAGCTGAATGACTATCCAAGCTGGTGTGTAGAATCTATGAAACTGCTGACATACCATCAGACTTTCGGGCGTTAAAAGAGCAGGTCAGCATGAATGGTCATAGGTTTATCTGATCTGCGGGAGAGTTTCACATGTACAACTACACACTGTACCACAGTGAGGTGCATGGCAGAGGGTACGTCTCACTGTACCAGTTATCAGGGCTTTTTCCTGTCCCATTCATCTATGGAGCGCAGGAAAAATGATTTTATAAATGCCCATGTGCATGCTGTAATTAATCTAATCTTATCCTCATGATCCGTATGGGAGCAATATGTTGTTGTTGTTGTTGTGGTCTTCAGTCCTGAGACTGGTTTGATGCAGCTCTCCATGCTACTCTATCCTGTGCAACCTTATTCATCTCCCAGTATCTACTGCACCCTACATCCTTCTCAATCTGCTTAGTGTATTCATCTCTTGGTCTCCCTCTACGATTTTTACCTTCCACGCTGTCCTCCAATGCTAAATTTGTGATCCCTTGATGCCTCAGAACATGTCCTACCAACCGTTCCCTTCTCCTTGTCAAGTTGTGCCACAAACTCCTCTTCTCCCTAATTCTATTCAATACCTCCTCATTAGTTATGTGATCTACCCATCTAATCTTCAGCATTCTTCTGTAGCACTACATTTCGAAAGCTTCCGTTCTCTTCTTGTCCAAACTATTTATCGTCCATGTTTCACTTCCATACATGGCTGCTCTCCATACAAATACTTTCAGAAATGACTTCATGACACTTAAATCTATAGTCGATGCTAACAAATTTCTCTTCTTCAGAAACTCTTTCCTTGCCATTGCCAGTCTACATTTTATATCCTCTCTACTTCGACCGTCATCAGTTATTTTGCTCCCCAAATAGCAAAATTCATTTACTACTTTAAGTGTGTCATTTCCTAATCTAATTCCCTCAGCATCACCCGACTTAATTAGACTACATTCCATTATCCTCATTTTGGTTTCGTTGATGTTCATCTTATATCTTCCTTTCAAGACACTGTCCATTCCGTTCAGCTGCTCTTTCAAGTCCTTTGCTGTCTCTGACAGAATTACAATGTAATCAGCGAACCTCAAAGTTTTTATTTCTTCTCCATGGATTTTAATACCTACTCTGAATTTGTCTTTTGTTTCCTTTACTGCTTGCTCAATATACAGATTGAATAACATCGGGGAGAGGCTACAACTGTGTCTTACTCCCTTCCCAACCACTGCTTCCCTTCCATGCCCCTCGACTCTTATAACTGCTATCTGGTTTCTGTACAAATTGTAAATAGCCTTTTGCTCCCTGTATTTTACCCCTGCCACCTTTAGAATTTGAAAGAGAGTATTCCAGTCAACATTGTCAAAAGCTTTCTCTAAATCTACAAATACTAGAAACGTAGATTTGCGTTTCCTTAATCTTTCTTGTAAGATAAGTCGTAAGGTCAGTATTGCCTCGCGTGTTCCTACATTTCTACGGAATCCAAACTGATCTTCCCCGAGGTCGGCTTCTACCAGTTTTTCCATTCATCTATAAAGAATTCACGTTAGTATTTTGCGTCTGTTACTTATTAAACTGATAGTTCGGTAATTTTCACATCTGTCAACACCTGCTTTCTTTGAGATTGGAATTATTATATTCTTCTTGAAGTCTGAGGGTATTTCGCCTGTCTCATACATCTTGCTCAGCAGATGGTAGAGTTTTGTCAGGACTGGCTCTCCTAAGGCCATCAGTAGTTCTAATGGAATATTTTCTACTCCCGGGGCCTTGTTTCAACTTAGTTCTTTCAGTGCTCTGTCAAACTCTTCACGCAGTATCGTATCTCCCATTTCATATTGCATCTATATCCTTTTCCATTTCCATAATATTGTCCTCAAGTACATCGCCCCTTTATAGACCCTCTATATACTCCTTCCACCTTTGTGCTTTCCATTCTTTGCTTAGAACTGGGTTTCCATCTGAGCTCTTGATATTCATATAAGTTGTTCTCTTTTCTCCAAAGGTCTCTTTAATTTTCCTGTAGGCAGTATCTATCTTACCCCTAGTGAGATAAGCCTCTACATCCTTACATTTATCCTCTAGCCATCCCTGCTTAGCCATTTTGCACTTCCTGTCGATCTCATTTTTGTGACGTTTGTATTCCTTTTTGCCTGCTTAATTTACTGCATTTTTATATTTTCTTGTGCAATAATTTAGAGGGTTGCAATTTATCTCTGTAGTCATTATGTAAAACTGGCTCTTGAAACTTCGTTAGTAGATTTTCTAAGGATAGTTTCTATCTGTCACCAAGAGTCCACCAGTTCTGTTCTTTCAACATCTCGGTGAAACTCTCTTGCAGGTCAGATAAACCTATGACCATTCATGCTGCCCTGCTCTTTTAACGTTCAATATCCCCTGCAAGTCCTATTTGGTACAGGTCCCACATACTTGAGCAGTGTGCTAGGCTGGATTGCACAAGTGATTTGTAAGCAATCTCCTTTGTAGACTGATTGCATTTCCCTAGTATTCTACAAATAAATATGAAGTCTGCTACCTGCTTTGCCCACAACTGCGACTATGTGATTCTTCGTCTTCATGTCGCTACTAAGTGCTACACCCAAATGTTTGAGAGCGTTTACACAGTTCAACAGTAACTCACTTAATATTATGTTATGGGATGCTTTTTTTCGTTTTTTGAAGTGCACAATTTTTGTAAATTCACACAATTTCAAAAGCAAGCAAAAGCAGAAAAGTAATAGAACGCTATCACAGTTAACTTAACAACTCAAGCAGCCAAGCTGTTGACCAGAGTAATGCCCAGAAGAATGGATGAGAAAATTGAGGATCTGTTAGATGACAATCATTTTGGCTTTATAAAAACGTAAACACTGGAGAAATGCGATCTGAAATTGCACTTGATAATGGAAGTGAGACTGAAGAAAAGCCAAGACATGCTCATAGGATTTGTAAAATGGTGAAATACGTATGAAATTCAGAGAAGAATAGGGCCAAGCTATAGGGAAAGACAGGTAGTGTACAATATGTACAGGAACCCATCTCTGACAATAAGATTGGAAAACCAAGAATGAAGTTCTCAGATTAAATAGTGTGTAAGGCAGGGATGCAGTTTTTCACCTCTACTGTTAATCTACATGTATACGGTGATGAAGCAATAACAAAAATAATAGAAAGATTCAAGAGTGGGATTAAACTTCAGGGTGAAAGGATGTCAGTGATAAGATTCGTTGATGACATTGCTTATTCTCAATGGAGGTGAAGAAGAATTAGACCATCTGTTGGATGAAATGAACAGTCTATTGAGTACAGAATTGGGACTGAGAGTAAACTGGGCTAAGAAAAAAGTAATGAGAAGTAGTAGAAATGAGAATAGTGAGGAAATTATCATAAAAAATGGTGATCAGGAAGTAGATGAAGTTAGAAAATTCTGCTACCTTGGAAGCGTAATAAACCGTGATTGACAAAGTGAGGAGGTCATAGAAAGCAGACTAGCACAGCAAAATATGGCATTTCTGGCCAAAAGGAGTGTACTAGTATGAAACATAGTCCTTAATTTGAGGAAGAATTTTGTAAGAATGTGTATGTTCGGAGCACAGCATTGTATGGTTGTGAACCTTGAGCAGTGGGGAAACTGGGACGGAAGAAAATCAGAGTGTTTGCGATGTGGTGCTACAGATGACTGTAGAAAATCAAATGAGCTGATAATAAAGTAAAGAAGGGGGAGATTCTCCAGAAAATCTGTGAAGAACATATGGAGAACAATGTCAAGGAGTAGGAACATGATGATAGAACATATGTTAAGGCATCAGGGAATGACCTTCATGGTATTAGAGGGAGATATAGAGAGTAAATATTGTTCCATTCGTGAATGGAATAGCAAGGGGAGGACAATGTAATCTCCACCATACATCGTAAGACAGTTTGCTTAGTAAATGTGTAGAAAGTACCAGACACCACAGTCAGAGCTCCAGCCTCTTTTCTTTTTACCTTTAATCCATTATTCACTTGAGGCTTCATTTAAGTCTTCGTACTATAACTGTTGAAAATTGGAGATACCACTCATCTGTATTACTAAATGGGTGAAACAGTCATTCAAAGCACAGTCACCAAGACTCAGGTACAGGTAGCCTTTTTTACGGCTGCCAGGGGCCACAAAAAACTGATCTAACTACTGACCAAATTCAAAATGCTGTCGTAATGTACTCATTAAAAGGTATAACCTTACATTAAAGGTTTAACACAAAAAGTAAAGTATTAAAGTCAGAAACTACAAATACATCTTAAAGGATTAAAACTTGTGGTGCTGAGGTTATGCTGACTATATTAATCAAGCACTTGAGAATGAAAGCACTTACCAACTTCCAACAAACTTTATACCTCATCTTAATTCTTTTCAAAACATTTCCTTGCTAACATCTCCCCCCCCCCCCCCCCCCCTCCCTCCCTCCCTCTTAGATACACGCACTGCAATGTTAGGCGCATCTAGACGAGCTAATCGGCAGCCTAGAGCCTAGAATTGTTAAGAGGCAAGGTGAATTTGATTCATGGCCAAATGCTTGCAGGTCCGTCAGTTTTCTGATGTTATTTGTTGTGTAAGTGTCAGTGAAGCAAGTTAAAAGAAATTTGTAAAAGAGATGACAGAGAAATGAAGAAATGTATTGACATTAAAACTAAAATTTGTCAGTTGAAAGATTTGGGAAGGGGAAAACTGCTGCAAAACTTAAGTACTGATTATGGTATTGGAATGCAAATTTTATGGGACACTGAAAAGAATAAGCAGAGAATACAGGATTTTGTTGGGAAATGTGGTTCTAGTTCTAGATCATGTGCATGGAAAAAGCATGAAGATTTAATGAATTAGATGCTGCTCTTTTGCAGTGGTTTAATTAAAAATGAGCAGAAGGTGTCATTGTTTCATGCGTGATGTGTGCTGAAAAAGCCAAATTCTTCATGAAGCTCTATGGTTGGAGGCAGAATTTATTGCTTTATCTGGATGGCTAACAAACAATGTCGGGGGATATGTGAACTACTGTGAAGGAGAGCGGCTTAGTTCAAATATTATGGCAGCTGATTCCTTATGGGAAGAGTTCCAGAAATTTGTGGAAGAAGAGAATTTTGTACTAGATCAAATGTATAGTGTGGATGAGAGTAGTCTGTATTGGAAATGTCTAGCAACCGGAACCCTTGCGTTTAAAAGCAAAGTTTGTGCTCCTGGATATAAGGCATCTAAAGAATGCATTACAATTTTTTGCATGCTAATGCTTCTGGGAACCACAAAGTGAAACTACTATTGATTGGGGGAGGGGATATCACAGCTAAGGATGCAACCAAAAAGGAGTATGGGTGGATAGTGAAATTTTCAAAAACTGGTTTCACACATTTGTACCACAAGTTCGGAAATTTCAGGAAGAGGAAGGATTGCCATAGAAGGCTGCTCTATTGTTTGATAATGCCCCTCACATCCCGATGAGGATTCTTGTATCTGACGATGGTTTCATTGGAACTAAGTTTCTACCTGCTAATGTGACTGCCATTATACAGTCAATGGACCAAGGTATAATTGAATCAGTAAAATGGCACAACAGGACTGGTGTACTCAGAATGCTAGTTGATGAGGATGATTTGGTGGTGTTGTGGAAGAAGTTTATGGCAGTTCTAGATGCCATACGTAGGATTTCTGATGCAGGAAGTTAAGCCACATAAACTAGTTCAATCATGGGGGAAAATTTTTCCAGATGTAGAAGCAAGTGATTTTCAAAGTATCGGTATGAAGAAATAACAGCTGCACAAATAATGAATCTGGCAATATGTTTAAATGGTTTTAAGATGTTAATCAAGAAAAGAGGCCAGAGATCCGTGCACATAAATCCGCCTTCTAGTTCTTGAGTGATGCCAAAACAGTGACCACTGTGTCACAACACAGCAGAGTAAAGGACAGTGAATGTGATTGTGCATGAAGATAGTGACCTTATCAGTCATTGTGCCACATTGAAATGTTTCAGTACAATCCATTATTGCTGTAAGAAAAATTCAAAATGCTGTGCAAAGAAATCAGCTCCTCTCAGAAGCAGATGAACTTCACAGACTATTTTAAGAAATAAACAGGCCTACAGTACCAATACACAGAAATTGTATAAACTTTTGAGCAAAGAATACACGTTTGAAAATACTTTGGTTATTCATGCATCTTCTCTCCCACATTACCCCGATAATAGTGTGTGCACTGTATATCATGTTTCACTTGTAGAAAAACTTGTTTTATAGAATTGATGGCTTCACACACAGCTGGTTTGAATTATATGTAGCACACACAATGCAAAGAGTTGTGCTGAATAATTCAGACAGTATCGGGAAGGCAGAAAATTTTAGTGATGGGGTAAAAATCACAGAGTGAGTCCCATAGGGTTCAACTTTGTCATCTCCTAATTCTTTTGTCCGTGCATGCGTGCGTGTGCGTGTGCGTGTGTGTGTGAGACCTTCCACTTTTACATTCAACAAGCGGAATTATTACTTTTTGCAGTCAAGACTAGTGTTATAATAAATCCCATTAGTGAAAAAACAAGATGTTTTGTAGAGAAGTATTTTGCAGTTTTGTGAAAATAGACTATCCCTAAATTTTGGGAAAGCACAATATATTCAATTCTGTACAACAAATAGAGCCATCCCAAAAGCACATGTACAGCAGGAGTCTGTAAGTAGGGTAGGATGCCCCAAATTTTTATGGGTACATATTGATGAAAACTAAACTGGGAGAAGCAGGTCACTGAGCTTCTCAAACAGTTGAGTTCAGCTAATTTTACTATTTGCATAATTGCTAGACTTGGAAAGAAATGAAACAAACTACTGACATAATTTACACATTTTCACTCAATAATACCTTGTGAAATAATTTTCTGGGATAACTCAATAATTTCAGAGAAAGCATTGATTACACAAAATCATGTAATAAGAATAGTATGTGGTGTTCACACACATTTGTCGTGTAGGTACCTCTTAAAGAAATTGAACATGTCAGCTGTGTCATCACAATACATGTATTTGCTAATGAAATTCATTCACAAATAATCCATCACAATTTATGAAGAATAATGATATCCATATGTAAACACTGGAGAAAAAATGATCTTTATGATGCATTATTAAAACTATCAGTGGCTCAGAAAGGAATTTGGTAAGCAGTAATGAAAATTTTTGGTCATTTGTCCAGTACCATAAAATGTCTGACAAGTAACAAAGAAAATGTTAAATATAACCTAAAATCATTTCTCCTGGACAAATCCTTCAAGTTGAGGGATGAATTTCTATCTAAAAACTAGTAACCTGGAGAGAGAGAGAGAGAACTTGCTTTTAAGTATAGTTGCAGGAGCAGGATTTGAAAAGTGTGTTCATTAATACAAACACTAATCATGTATACATGTCCTGTAACTAGGTCATTCCACATCCTTTTAATAAAAGAATTGTTCAGGTGATCTATGGAACATACACTATGTGATCAAAAGCATCTGGACACCTGGCTGAAAATAACTTAAAAGTTCGGGGCGCCCTCCATTGGTAATGCTGGAATTCAATCTAGTGTTGGCCCACCCTTAGCCTTGATGACAGCTTCCACTCTTGCAGGCATATGTTCAATCAGGTGCTGGAAGGTTTCGTGGGGAATGGCAGCCCATTCTCCAAGGAGTGCTGCACTGAGGAGAGGTGTCAATGTTGGTCGGTGAGGCCTGCACAAAGTTGGCGTTCCAAAACATCCCAAAGTTGTTGTGTAGGATTCAGGTCAGGACTCTGTGCAGGCCAGTCCATTACAGGGAAGTTATTGTTGTGTAACCGCTCCGCCACGGGCCGTGCATTATAAAAAGGTGCTTGATTGTCTTGAAAGATGCAATCGCCATCCCTGAATTGCTCTTTGACAGTGGGAAGCAAGAAGGTGCTTAAAACATCAATGCAGGCCTATGTTGTGATAGTGCCACGCGAAACAACAAGGGCTGCACGCCCCCTCCTTGAAAAACTTGACCACACTCTAACATCACTGCCTCTGAATTTTACTGTTTGCACTACATGCACTGGCAGATGACGTTTATCGGGCATTCACCATACCCACACTCTGCCATCAGATCGCCATATTGTGTACTGTGATTCATCACTCTGCACAACATTTTTCCACTGTTCAGTTGTCCAATGTTTATGCTCCTTACATCAAACGAGGCATCGTTTGTCATTTACCGGCATGATGTGTGTCTTATGAGCAACCATTAAATCCAAATTTTCTCGCCTCCCGCCTAACTGTCATAGTACTTGCAGTGGATCCTGATGCAGTTAGGAATTCCTATGTGGTGGTCTGGATAGATGTCTGTCTATTATACCCTACAACCATCTTCAACTGTAGGCGGTCTCTGTCAGTCAACAGACAAGGTTGGCCTGTGCGCTTTTGTGCTGTATGTGTCCTTTCACGTTTCCACTTCACTACCACGTCAAACCCTGTGGACCTAGAGATGTTTAGGAATGCGTAAATATCTTGTGCAGACGTATGACACAAATGACCCCCAATCACCTGACCAAGTCCGAAGCCCATGAGTCCCACAGAGTGCCCTATTCTTCTCTCTCTCTCTCTCTCTCTCTCTCTCTCTCTCTCTCTCACACACACACACACACACACACACACACACACACACATCCATCTGCACATATACAGACACAGGCAGACATATGTAAAGGCAAAGAGTTTGGGCAGAGATGTCAGTCGAGGCAGAAGTACAGAGGCAAAGGTGTTATTGAATGACAGGTGAGGTATGAGCGGCGGCAACTTGAAATTAGCGGTGGTTGAGGCCTGGTGGGTAACGGGAAGAGAGGATATATTGAAGGGCAAGTTCCCATCTCCGGAGTTCTGATAGGTTGGTGTCAGTGGGAAGTATCCAGATAACCTGGATGGTAATGAGGATCACCCGGTGGCTAAACATGCCTTGGTGCACGGCCAACACATCTTGGCACAGTGTTACACCGTCCAGGTTATGTGGATACTTCCCACTGACACCAACCTATCAGAACTCCGGAGATGGGAACTTGCCCTTCAATATGTCCTCTCTTCCCATTACCCACCAGGCCTCAACCTCCGCTAATTTCAAGTTGCCGCCGTTCATACCTCACCTGTCATTCAATAACATCTTTGCCTCTGTACTTCCGCCTCGACTGACGTCTCTGCCCAAACTCTTTGCCTTTACATATGTCTGCTTGTGTCCGTGTATATGCAGATGGATATGTGTGTGTGTGTGTGTGTGTGTGTGTGTGTGTGTGTGTGTGTGTACGCGCACGTGCGTGTGCGATTTATACCTGTCCCCCCCCCCAAAAGGTAAGTCTTTCTGCTCCCGGGATTGGAATGACTCCTTACCCTCTCCCTTAAAACCCACATCCTTTCGTCTTTCCATCTCCTTCCCTCTTTCCTGATGAAGCAATCGTTGGTTGCGAAAGCTTGAATTTTGTGTGTATGTTTGTGTGTCTATCAACATGCCAGCGCTTTCATTTGGTAAGTCACATCATCTTTGTTTCTAGATATATTTTTCCCACGTGGAATGTTTCCCTATATATAATAGAGGGAACGAAAGTGCTGGCAGGTCGATAGACACACAAACATACCAACGGTTGCTTCATCAGGAAAGAGGGAAGGAGAGGGAAAGACGAAAGGATGTGGGTTTTAAGGGAGAGGGTAAGGAGTCATTCCAATCCCGGGAGCGGAAAGACTTACCTTAGGGGGAAAAAAGGACAGGTATACACTCGCACACGCACACGCGCGCACACACACACACACACACACACACACACACACACACACACACACACATACACAGACACAAGCAGACATTTGTAAAGGCAGAGAGTTTGGGCAGAGATGTCAGTCGAGGCAGATGTACAGAGGCAAATATGTTGTTGAAAGACAGGTGAGGTATGAGCAGCGGCAACTTGAAATTAGCGGAGGTTGAGGCCTGACGGATAACGAGAGGAGAGGCTATACTGAAGGGCAAGTTCCCATCTCCAGAGTTCTGACAGGTTGGTGTTAGTGGGAAGTATCCAGATAACCCAGACGGTGTAACACTGTGCCAAGATGGGCTGGCCGGGTACCAAGGCATGTTTAGCTACAGGGTGATCCTCATTACCAACAAACACTGTCTGCCTGTGTCCATTCATGCAAATGGACAGTTTGTTGCTGGTCATTCCCACATAGAAAGCTTCACAGTGTAGGCAGGTCAGTTGGTAAATCACGTGGGTGCTTTCACACGTGGCTCTGCCTTTGATCGTGTACACCTTCCGGGTTACAGGACTGGAGTAGGTGGTGGTGGGAGGGTGCATGGGACAGGTTTTACACCGGGGGCGGTTACGAGGGTAGGAGCCAGAGGGTAGGGAAGGTGGTTTGGGGATTTCATAGGGATGAACTAAGAGGTTACGAAGGTTAGGTGGACGGCGGAAAGACACTCTTGGTGGAGTGGGGAGGATTTCATGAAGGATGGATCTCATTTCAGGGCAGGATTTGAGGAAGTCGTATCCCTGCTGGAGAGCCACATTCAGAGTCTGATCCAGTCCCGGAAAGTATCCTGTCACAAGTGGGGCACTTTTGTGGTTCTTCTGTGGGAGGTTCTGGGTTTGAGGGGATGAGGAAGTGGCTCTGGTTATTTGCTTCTGTACCAGGTCGGGAGGGTAGTTGCGGGATGCGAAAACTGTTTTCAGGTTGTTGGTGTAATGGTTGAGGGATTCCGGACTGGAGCAGATTCGTTTGCCACGAAGACCTAAGCTGTAGGGAAGGGACCGTTTGATGTGGAATGGGTGGCAGCTGTTATAATGGAGGTACTGTTGGTTCTTGGTGGGTTTGATGTGGACGGACGTGTGAAGCTGGCCATTGGACAGATGGAGGTCAATGTCAAGGAAAGTGGCATGGGATTTGGAGTAGGACCAGGTGAATCTGATGGAACCAAAGGAGTTGAGGTTGGAGAGGAAATTCTGGAGTTCTTCTTCACTGTGAGTCCAGATCATGAAGATGTCATCAATAAATCTGTACCAAACTTTGGGTTTGCAGGCCTGGGTGGCCAAGAAGGCTTCCTCTAAGCGACCCATGAATAGGTTGGCGTACGAGGGGGCCATCCTGGTACCCATGGCTGTTCCCTTTAATTGTTGGTATGTCTGGCCTTCAAAAGTGAAGAAGTTGTGGGTCAGGATGAAGCTTGCTAAGGTGATGAGGAAAGAGGTTTTAGGTAGGGTGGCAGGTGATCGGCGTGAAAGGAAGTGCTCCATCGCAGCGAGGCCCTGGACGTGCGGAATATTTGTGTATAAGGAAGTGGCATCAATGGTTACAAGGATGGTTTCCGGGGGTAACAGATTGGGTAAGGATTCCAGGCGTTCGAGAAAGTGGTTGGTGTCTTTGATGAAGGATGGGAGACTGCATGTAATGGGTTGAAGGTGTTGATCTACGTAGGCAGATATACGTTCTGTGGGGGCTTGTAACCAGCTACAATGGGGCGGCCGGGGTGATTGGGTTTGTGAATTTTAGGAAGAAGGTAGAAGGTAGGGGTGCGGGGTGTCGGTGGGGTCAGGAAGTTGATGGAGTCAGGTGAAAGGTTTTGTAGGGGCCTAAGGTTCTGAGGATTCCTTGAAGCTCCGCCTGGACATCAGGAATGGGATTACCTTGGCAAACTTTGTATGTGGTGTTGTCTGAAAGCTGATGCAGTCCCTCAGCCACATACTCCCGACGATCAAGTACCACGGTCGTGGAACCCTTGTCCGCCAGAAGAATGGCGATGGATTGGTCAGCCTTCAGATCACGGATAGCTTGGGCTTCAGCAGTGGTGATGTTGGGCAATCCTTCTTAAAAAACCAAAAACCTTAATCCTACTCTATAGTAATATTTTTTTGATCTTGGACATTTATGGTACATGTAATGTGCAGCAAGAAGAAATTGTATAGTTCTGATGAACATACACACTTCTCCAGAATGAGATTTTCACTCTGCAGCGGAGTGTGCGCTGATATGAAACTTACTGGCAGATTAAAACTGTGTGCCGGACCGAGACTTGAACTCGGGACCTTTGCCTTTCACGGGCAAGTGCTCTACCAACAGAGCTACCCAAGCACAACTCACGCCCTGTCCTCACAGCTTTACTTCTGTCAGTATCTCGTCTCCTACCTTCCAAACTTTACAGAAGCTCTCCTGCGAACCCTGCAGAACTAGCACTCCTGAAAGAAAGGATATAGCAGAGACATGGCTTAGCCACAGCCTGGGGGATGTTTCCAGAATGAGATTTACACTCTGCAGCAGAGTGTGCTCTGATATGAAACTTCCTGGCAGATTAAAACTGTGTGCTGGACCGAGACTCGAACTCGGGACCTTTGCCTTTCGCGGGCATCTGCTTCGTAGAGCACTTGCCCGCGAAAGGCAAAGCTCCCGAGTTCGAGTCTCGGTCCGGCACACAGTTTTAATCTGCCAGGAAGTTTCATACACACTTCTATTTCTACGGAGTATACTAGTTACATATTTAGCTGAGATATTCAGTATATAGATAAGATTGCAAGCACAAATATTTTGAACTGGTATTATTGTGCCGTGTTAGTTCTTTTAAAAACATGTAACAATACTTTCACACTGGCAGCTGGCATATGACACAAGCTAATAACTTTACAGAAAAGGTTGTAAATCATGGATTTACGTCCCAAAATAATACACAAACCAGATGTATGAACATAATGAAGGAAAAGAAAAGTTCTCAACATCCAGCAGGAGGCAAAATTGATGATGATGGACTGCAGTTTCCAAAATGAATCATTCATTCTGCAGTCGAGTGTGTGCTGTGAAACTTCTTGATTAAAACTCTTTATAGGTGCGGGGACTCTAACCTTGATCTCTACCTTTGTGTACATCACTTTTACCGACTGAGCTTTACAGTGAGTGATTACTGGTAGAATTTAACCTGTGAAGGCAGGTCATGTGCTATACCAGGATAACTCAATGAGTAGGGGCATTGCTCCTGAAAGGTGATGGTCCCAAGTCCTGGTTTGGCATAAAGTTTCAATCAGTCGAGAAGTTTCATTGCATACAGTTATCTAAACAGGTCTTTTCTCTCCTTGCCTCCTAATCGTGAAGTCTGTCATCCCTGGGTCAGTCCATATTAAAGCAGCCAGTTTTTAGAACTTTATGCCTCGTATTCTCAGAATTTTTAAAAAAATGTTTAATGACATCCGTGTAGTTAAGAAATGATTCAAATTCTAATAGCTTTTGACCATGCCAGTATTGTGTGTGTGAGCTTCAAAATTTGAAAAATTGTCCAGTTTTCCAAATGTTTTGAGGAATGAAATTGGAGTGTAACTCCAAAACTATTGAAGCTATAGAATTCAAGCTAGTGTTATTTAAATCCCTTAAACTGTGCTTTAATTTGAAATGCAACACAGCACTAGGATGTCATTAAACTAATCCTGCAAAGATCTAAAATATTTGTTATTTGTAAATCTCAGAAACATCCATTTTATCCCTTTCACAAAATATATTTGTTTTTACATATATATGTTTGCCTTTGATAAAACTTGGGAAGGGTGAAAGGCTGATTTGAAAGGGAAATTATTTCTGAACCGTAGTATTGCACCACTCTGATTTTTCTTGGCAGGTCATATGGAAAGGGATGGTAAATGACAAAAACTTTTGCATCTTTTATTCTACTGGTAAATGATGATATTTTCATTGTAGTGGTTATGAAAGTGTGAAATTTCGTATAATTTCTTTACTATGGGGGCACAACGATAAAAAATAAAAGGTGTTCCACTTGCCCTTAAAGTTGTTAGAATTGTGATAAGACAAATGGCACAGTGAGCATAATGTTCAATGATTCGAGGTAACGAAGAAGAAATTCTTCCATTACCATAGGTTCAGGAGGGTAAAAGGGAACTTTTATTTAAAAGACTAGGGTAGTAAACACTAAATTTTTAGTCCTGTTTCCAAGATACAAATTTCACTTTGTGTGTGTGTGTGTGTGTGTGTGTGTGTGTGTGTGTGTGAGAGAGAGAGAGAGAGAGAGAGAGAGAGAGAGAGAGAGAGGGAGAAAGGGGGGGGGGGACAGACAACACACTATCATAAGTATAAAATTTTATGTTGTGAAAAGTTTCCCATTTTATATGCTGTCCATGTGTCAGTATGAAAAATTCTTTTTGCAGTTACAGTATGGTTAAAAGAATATTGAAATTCTAGCTTTATTATCAGACATTGGTGTTTGAACTATACTACCTCAGCATATATAAATGTCTAGTCTTTTTATATATATTTGTTGCATTTAGGACATGATTTTCATCTGTTTATTGTAATTAATTTTTATGTTTTCGTGTAATTTCATTTATTTTTTTATATCTGTTGCAGTTTATGTGGATGAAAGTGCTCTTATACCAAAAAACACATCGTTAATTGTTGCGCGGGTCCCACTAACTGCTCAGCAGAAGAAAGCTTGGTAAGTAAATGTAAGAACTACTTGTCACGTAACACAGTATTAGTAGCCACATTACATTGGTTGCTTTTTTATTTTAGGGACCGCGCTGAAGCAGCTCAGCCTCTTCCAGCCTTGACAAAAGTGGTAAGCACATAATTCTACTTGTATTCAAGAATAAGTGCATGTCAGTTTACGCCTTCAGCAGTTTCTGGTCGTCGTTATCAAAGTTAAGTACCTGTGTTGTCTTGCTATGCGGTGCTACATGACCATTCTCTCAGACATCTTCAGTTTGTTGCAATGTGTTGGTGCTGGAAGAGGACTGTAATCTGTCAAAGCGACAAAATGATGTAAAAATTTAGTGGTAATTCTTCTGTATTTTATGCCCACGGGTGTTGATACCTAGCTGCTGTTACCATGATGGGTGAGCAGACCTCATAGCTCATAATAAACTACTTAAAACAGACATAATAAACTACTTAAAACAGACATATGTCTTACTATGACATCAGTGATTGAAAGTGAGTAAGTAACGGTTCTTAAAAAGATAGTTCACTTGTTTCTGCTCATTTACATTGTTGAGCACATCTCTTTGTTCCGTGACCTTCAAGGCACCGGCAAGCCATGGTGTCCAAAGAACAAGCTCTCCACTACAGGACATTGAGAGGTTTATTCACTGCCGTGCCTTGCCGATGTCCAGAGATGACATAACTTACCCTTTATCTGCACAGATATAAAACGAGAATGTGCAGAGTGAGTTGTGTTACTCTTACCAACTACTTAAACTATGTTTTCAGCTCTCACGAACCTCTTTTGTTGACCGAAGAGGATAAGGGTGGAATACATTATTCTGAAGAATCCCATGTTACGCTACAGAATATATTGAGATTTATTGTGAGCTTAAGGATTTGTAGCAGTATTCACAGTTCCTTCTTGGCAATTTTGGAATTACTTATCCTGAAGCTCGGTTATAAATACTACGGAAGCTCCACGAATAAATCTTGTCATATTGTATTAGGCCTTTACTATCAAATATGAAAAATATGCAGACCATTAAACAGACATATAAAAATACTAGTTAGTTTTCTAAATTAAATTTGGTAAGTCATCATGCAGTGAACAGTTGTTAAATGGTATCTCTTTTGCTGTTCCTGATCATCGTGAATGCAGGTCATCACATTGAGTAGCATTTGTAACCTGGAACATAAATATGGTATTCAATTATCAAATGTTACCCTGTCAAGTAGAAATGAAAATTCGTTTCTTTTAATAGTTTATTCATAATTGTTCTTCCACATGTCCTTACAAATGTTTCCACAAAGTTTCATTGTCCTGCGATCACTTCTTTTTCATGGAGGCCTGGCCCTCTCAGGTAGAGAAAATTTAATTATAACCATCCTGTATTTAATTTTAGGGTGATTAAATATACTATTCAGAAATGAATATCATCACTGTCATTAAGCTATCCCCTGAAGAAATTTTGTTGGACATGGTTCTAAAGCCAGTTGAATTCCAGGAGACCTGATATTACTGCTTGGCTTGAAAATAAAAATATTCCATATAGTGCAAGTCAGGCACACATTAAACTCTTGCTACATATTTATTTAAACAAAAATACACACAAAAATGTTCAGTCTTGTTGTTTCTGTCCTACTCTGTGTGCTTTTAATTTGTTTTGTCTGTTCTTTGTCTGCGTTTTTCTTCTCCTGTCTCGTCTGTTGTCTCTATTTTCCGTATTTTCCTCGGTGTGGGTGTTTTTTAAGTTTTGGAACAAGGGACCGATGACCGTTGCAGTCTGGTCCCTTTAATCCCACAAACCAACCAACCAACCAACCAACCAACCAAGTCTTGTTGTTTATGAGCAGTAATCCCATGCAGTTAATTCGAGAAGTAGACTAAAGGTTATGTGAAAAATGAGGATGGGAATTGGGTGCGAGCTTCGCAGATCATCAATTCTTAATGCAAATACTGACCTCCGACATCAGACAAAAATAAATGTAATGAAATATGCATAAATAGATGAAGAGACCTGATATTGTAAAAATACATAATCATTTATCAGTCTCTGGAATCAGTTCCAACTGTTAAGTGTCCATGAGTGCCCAGTTGTGACTTCAGACGGGTAAAGAGATTTAATTTACATGTGTAAGAGTCACTTGTTTATCTAGTTCAAGGCTACTGTCTGCTAGTCTTGGATCCTTATCAATTGGATTAGTGGAAGAGTTCAGAAAGAGCTGTGCAGTTTGTTGCAGTTTTGTTTCTGCACAGAGAACATCGATAAATAGACCATGATGTCCAATTGGGCATTGTACAAGCCTCAAAAATTCCAAGGGCACACATTGCAAGAAAGTTCATGTTACTTCCTCCAACAAACATCTTAGTGATTATGATGGTAGAATAAGCGACTCTTGGGGTTGCAGAGTGTGGTAATGACAAGAGTTTCTTTCTTGCACTAGCCACAAATTGAACAGAAGTAAATGTAAAATATGAACTCGCATAATTACCTGCTGCGTTGCTCATGAAGTAATGTGAGGATCTAAAATTCATAATAATGCAAGTCCAGAATGAATCTTTCACTAGGCATATTGTATAGTGTTATGAAACTTTCCAAGATACTAAAAATTAGTGCTACACCTGAACATAAACCAGTACTCTTGACTTTCATGGGCAGAGCTCTTATCAACATACTTTACACATTGTCTAAATGATTAATGGAAAATCTCATATAAAGATGTGAAACAAATACTAACAAAGAGATAGAGGGGCTGGCCAGTACTTACCTCAGCTCAGTAGAGCTGATAGATACACAAAACAGAACAGAAAATTTACGTTCCTAGCTTTCGGAACTTTGTTCCTTTGTCAGGGAGGAGAGGGGGGAAAAAGGGAAGAAGGGAAAGTGGATTCAGTTACTCACAACCCAGGTTATGAAGCAACAGGGAAAGGTAAACAGGGAGGGTAGCAAGGATGGAGGCATGGTTTGGACACGGACACACACACACACACACACACACACACACACACACACACACACTCACTGTTACAAGGAAGAGATAGTCATATCAGATAACAAAATAAAGACAATATGGGATATAGTGAAGGAGGAGACCGGTAGAACCAGACACGAAGAGGGACAAACAGCATTAAGAGGAAATGATACTTTGGTGACAGATGTGTATAGTGTTGCAGAACTTTTTAACAAACATTTTATTACTGTTACTGAAAAGATTGGGGTTGTCAGGTTCTGTAGATGCTGTTATGGAATACCTCAGACCAGACATTTCAAGTAACTTCCATAATATGAATTTGACCCTCACTACCCCAGCAGAAATAATGTCCATCACAAAATCTTTAAAATAAAAAACAGTGGGTATGATGAAATATCAACGAAGTTAATTAAATAATGTGATTATGAGTTAAGTAACATATTAAGCTATCTTTGTAACCAGTCGTTTATCAGTGGAATAGTTGTTGAATGGTTAAAAAATGATAAGTTAAGCCACTGTTTAAGAAGGGAGATAAAGAAATATCATCAAATTTCCGTCCAATTTCACTTTTGCCAGTATTCTCAAAAATTTTAGAAAAAGTAATGTACAATCGACCTTATGACCATCTTATCTCAAATAACATAGTGTCTAAGTCACATTCGGATTTCTAAAGGGTTCTGATATTGAGAGGGCTATCTAAACTTACAGTGAAAATGTGCTTAATTCATTAGATAAAAAATTGCAGGCAACTGGTTTATATTTTTTGATCTGTCAAAGGCATTTGACTTTGTAAATCACGATATCCTTTTAAGTAAATTAGAATATTATGATGTAACAGGAAATGCTCCAAAATGGTTCAACTCTTATATCTCTGGCAGGAAACAAAGAGTGTTATTAGGAAAGAGACATGTATTAAGCTATCAGGCATCATCCAACTGGGAACTAATTGCATGTGGGGTCCCACAAGGTTCCATTTTAGGGCCCTTACCTTTTCTTGTCTATATCAATGACCTTTCATCAGTAACATTACCAGATGCCAAGTTCGTTTTGTTTGCCGATGATACAAATATTGCAATAAATAGCAAATCAAGTGTAGTCTTAGAAAGATCAGCTAATAAAATATTCATGGACATTAATCACTGGTTCCTAGCCAATTCTTTCTCACCAAACATTGGAGGAGGGAAAAAAAAACAAAAAAAAAAAAAAAAAAAAAAAAAACACTACATGCAGTTCAGAACTTGTAAGGGGTGTCCCACGAGTATATGGCTAACATACGATGACAAGCATATAGAAAAAGTGGACAGTGTTAAATTCTTGGGATTACAGCTTGATAATAAATTCAACTGGGAAAAGCACACCACAGAACTGCTAAAGCGTCTTAACAAATCTCTATTTGCAATGCAAATTCTGTCAGACATAAGGGATATAAAAAAGAAACAGCTGGCATACTATGCTTACTTTCATTCCATAATGTCATATGGGATTATTTTTTGGGGTAATTCATCAAGCTAAGCTAAAGTTTCCCGGGCACAAAAACGTGCAGTAAGAGTTATATGTGGTGTGAACTCAAGAACATTCTGCAGAAGCCTGTTTACGGAACTAGGGATACTAACTACTGCTTCCCAATATATTTATTCTTTAATGAAATTTGTCATTAAAAATATATCACTTTTTTAAACCAACAGCTCAATTCATGGAATCAATACTAGAAATAAGAATAATCTTCACAAGGATTTAAAGTCACTTACCATATTTACTTGAATCTAAGCCGCACTCGAATCTAAGCTGCACTTGAAAAATGAGACTCGAAATCAAGGAAAAAAAAATTTTCCCGAATCTAAGCCGCACCTGAAATTTGAGACTTGAAATTCAAGGGGAGAGAAAAATTATAGGCCGCATCTCCAAATCGAAACAAAGTTGGTCCATTGTAATATGAGACACAATTTAGGTCGAATGAATGATGATACAGCTACAGTAGTTTGGTTCGAGTCGTAAGCTTAGCAGTTAAGCTTTACCAGGTAGCCATTGCTATGCGTCAGGCGCTCCGTCCGTATTTATACGGGTACCCTTCCTTTTCCACGTCGCCTGGTTTGAATTGATTGCTTATTTTTCTTTGATCTAATAAGTGCAGTTTTCTTTGTTATAGGTGTTTACGTCACCCTAAGCTGAAAATGCATTACTGTACTGTGTCATGCATTGTTTGTCGCATTCTGATAGTGTGTGTTTACGGCCTGTCACTGCTCGCGGCATGGCTTGCTTTTGTGCGCGCTACCGCCACTTACAATTAAAAAAAGAGAGAGGAATCTTCTCGTTAGTGAAACAATGGCAAGAAACTGCTATTTGTTGTTACTTACACTGCAGCTTTCTTTGATAATGATCAACAAGAACCAAATAATAGACTGCGTATGATAGATGATGTTCTGAACGAGAGTTTAGCGAAAATTTTCCTCCGTTTGAAAATCTTTGCAGCCGCCTCTTTAGTACATTACATTCTATCCAGAAATTAGAGTCATCTTAGATTTAAAAATCTAGTCAATTGCCGTGCTTCATTTCTGACTGTATCACTATTAAGCATAAGAATAATAAGAATATAAACATGACATGATATGTATATTCTTCCGCGTTTGCTGTTGTCTCACTCTAGTTTCGTAGTTTATTAGGCAGACAGGATTTAAATGAGATAGCAGCAAACATGAAACAGTACATGGTAAAATGTTTATATGTGTATTATTATTATGGTGATGCGAATATTGCATGTGATTCACAATTTATAAAAGTTCCTATTAGCAACCATCTCTTCTCACAGGTAGGAAAAAATTCAGAACGTAGAGTTGGCCATATTGGCAAACATCCCAAACAGTCTTGCCAGTTGGATTTTCGTAGTACATTGAAATGCTGCTACATTTGAAGATGAACAATATGGAATTTGTATTTACTTCGTTGGATAATGTATGAAAATGAAAATGCAGTGGTCGAAACTCGGGGTGGAGAAAATAGCTCGTCTTCCACTTTTTTTTTTTTCCTGGCACAGAGGTTTTGGCGCCAGTATTTATCTTTGTGCCTACAAAGCATGCCTGTGTAACGCTACATATATTCGACGGCAGAAGTAAGTTGTGGCGGCACCCACCAACTTTTTCAGAATTTCCGCTTGCTTTGCACTCGATTCTAACAAGGGAACCTCCCCATCGCACCCCCCTCAGATTTAGTTATAAGTTGGCACAGTGGATAGGCTTTGAAAAACTGAACACAGATCAATTGAGAAAACAGGAAGAAGTTGTGTGGAACTGTGAAAAAATAAGCAAAATATACAAACTGAGTAGTTCATGGGAAGATAGGCAATATCAAGGATATTGGGATCGCAGGAGCGCCGTGGTCTCGTGGTAACGTGAGCAGCTGCGGAACGAAAGGTCCTTGGTTCAAATCTTCCATCGAGTGAAAAGTTTAATTTTTTATTTTCAGTTTATGTGACAAACTCCTATGTTTTCATCACTTTTTTGGGAGTGATTATCACATCCACAAGAAAACCTAAATCGGGCAAGGTAGAAGAATCTTTTTACCCATTCGCCAAGTGTACAAAGGTGGGTCGACAACATATTCCTGTCATGTGATGTACATGCCGTCACCAGTGTCGTATAGAATATATCAGATGTGTTTTCCTGTGGAGGAATCGGTTGACGTATGACCTTGGGATCAAATGTTTTCGGTTCCCATTGGAGAGGCACGTCCTTTCGTCAACTAATCACACGGTTTTGCGATGCAGTCGCAAAACACAGACACTAAACTTATTACAGTGAACAGAGACATCAATGAACGAACGGACAGTTAATAACTATGCAAAAATAAAGAAAGTAAAATTTTCACTTGAGGGAAGACTTGAACCAAGGACCTCTCGTTCCGCAGCAGCTCACGCTACCACGGGACGCCGCCGCTCCTGTGCTCAGATCGTCCATTATGTTGTCTATGTGGCCCATGGACTACTCAGTTTGTATATTTTGCTTATTTTTTCACAGTTCCACACAACTTCTTCCTGTTTTCTCAATTGATCTGTGTTCAGTTTATCAAGGCCTATCCACTGTGCCAACTTATAACTAAATCTGAGGGGGGTGCGATGGGGAGGTTCCCTTGTAAGCCACAGGCGGTTTTTTGGATTACAAAAACCGGAAAAAAAGTGCGGCTTAGATTCGAGTAAATACGGTAGTCTTGTACAAAGGTGTGCATTATTCAGGAATACACATTTTCAGTAACTTGCCAGCAGCCATAAAAAGCTTAACAACCAATGAAATTCAGTTTAAGAGAAGCCTAAAGGATTTATTGGTGGTCAACTCCTTCTACTCCATTGATAAATTTTTCAGTAGAACCAACTGATTTGTGTGTGTATGTACATAAGTACAATATAACTTCTGCACAATTTCAGTGCAGCAGTGTGTACATTGTAAATACGTGTGTGTGTGTGTTTTTCTGTGGCCTGGTGTAATGTTAAGTGTTTTCGTGGACTGACATGTTGAAGAATGCTGGTTCTTCAACTTTTGTAGTCCTGTCTTCCTCAGTTGCATGTAATATTATGGTATAATGATAATTTTACTTATGGACTGTCTGACAGCAACTGAATAAAACACAATTTTAGTGCCATAAGCGTTTCGCCTTTATTTTCTGCAAGGCATCATCAGTGGCAGGTTGCGCGGACAATTTCTTACATATTACGCTCCTGTTGCATTTTTGGTGTTGTTCTTCTTCTTATGAATGCCAATTTGCGGTTTTTTTCCCCACATTCCACAGCACTATGAACTGAACGCTTGTTTGAATGCAATGAAAGATTTGACAGTCGGCAACAGAAACCAAAACATTGCATTCAAACAAGCAGAAAATAAAGGCGAAACGCTTATGGCACTAAAATTGTGTTTTATTCAATTGCTGTCAGACGGTCCATAAGTAAAAATTATCAATATACTGTAAATGCTGGTTCTGTTTTCTTGCAGCGCCGATGTCTTCTGCTAGCACCGGATGCTTCTCCGAAGATTTCACTGCTAGGAAGGGGAAATTTTCACTCACTCGCTCTCTCTTCTTATTTAAAAAATACACTACTCTTGGAATATCATTCAATGCACCAGAACATATTTATTTCCACTTTGTACCAAAAAAACAACTAAACTGTATGACATAAGCCCACACATTACCAGGCACCCAGAATCAGTTAATTACACATTTTTGAACACAATCAGTACACAAGCTTTTATCGTGGCTGACTATCCACGTCCAGTCCACGTGCTCTCACCAGCAGCTCAACGTCTAATAAACAGTCACTATCTCGAGTCACTCGATTTGTTTTTCAACAATAAAAAGCTACATTACTCTTTGCAGCCGGTCACGGAGCTTCCGGGCCGTATTTGATTATTCTTGGCAGGTCGCGCTGAACACTTGCCAGCACCGACGAATTATCTCCCTTCCAGTTTCGCCTGCACAAACAATAAATGGGTGCAGTATCCCATGCTCATCCTTATGCCCTGCTTTAAAATAACGTGTGTTCGAAACGGCTGGAACACAAGTGTCTCCAGACTTTCGTAAAATTCTGGGGGCACTACTGTGTGTGTGTGTGTGTGTGTGTGTGTGTGTGTGTGTGTGTGTACAATCTAACTTCTACATCATTTCAGTGCAGTAAAGTGTTCATTGTAAATAAGCATTATAGTAGTTGTATTACACGTTTATTACCTTATAAATAAATAAAATAACTTTTTTTATTTTAAATTCAGTGCATTAGTATTTGTAAAATGATTCTTTCATATAGTGTTCATTAAAAAACGACGATCATTTCACTTGGGACCTGTGAAATGGTACATTACCTGTTTGAGTTGTAAATATTTGTCATGTATTGTTGTTTTTCTGACATGTTCTACATCCTGGAGGACCTCCTCACTACGGATCAATTGGAATGAAAGTAAATCTAATCTACTCTACTCTCTCTCTCTCTCTCTCTCTCTCTCTCTCTCTCTCTGATGGATAGAGGGGAGTAGGGGGCCAGACAAGAGGCAAGGAGGGGGGCAACAGGGTAGTGTGAGGCAGGAGAGGGAATGACAGGTGACACTCCAACTGCACAACAATACAGTAGTAGCTCGTAGGAGTTAGACCATATAAGATATACAGTGAAACACTGTGTTTACACAGTTCAATTGACTTCAAAAAAAGTTACGTAAAATGTGGGAAATAACGTTGTAAGCTGTAAAAGTTACATATAGGATACTCACTTGCGTTTTCTCACTTTATGTATATGTACATAATAGGGATCAAAGTACGAGGGTTGGAACTTAAATAGGGTTAATATTTATTCACCACTGATACAAAAGTTACATGTTTTCACCTGTTACTGTCCTTCAAAGCAGTCACCGGCATTGTGTAGAACCTGTTACCAGCGATGTGGAAGGTGTAGTATACTGTTAGCAGACCCTTTTCTGTTGATGGTGCAAATGGAGCGGTCCGAAGTATTGGTGATTATTGTGTACGACTGTGATGGTGTTATCCTAACGCATTACGTTCCTCCACGGCAGACCGTCAATGCACAGTATTAGTGTTCGCTTTTGGAGCATCACCTGCGACCAGCTTTGTGAAAGTAGTGGCGACACTTTCTGCACAACCCACCCATCATTTTGCACGACAATTTGCAGGTGCAGACACAGCAAGCTCTGGGTGCTCTGTTTGGTCGATGGGACTGGGCAGTACTGTACCATCCACGATACTCCCTGGACTTAAGCCCTTGTGAATTTGATTCTGAAGATGAAGGAACCACGTCGTGGCATTCGCTTCAAAACTGTTCCAGAGATTTGACAGGCAGTAGATCGCTCCATTCGCACCATCAACAGACCAGGCTCTGCTAACGGTATACTAAGCCTTCCACATTGCTGGCAGTGGGTTCTACACAGCGCTGGTGACTACTTTGAAGGACTGTAACAGGTGCAAATATGTAACTCTTTTGTATCGGTTGTGAATAAATAGTTGCCACTATTTAAGTTACAACCCTCATACTTTTCAGGGGCTTGTTTGTTATTTAATTAAGGTTTGTTTTCTAAGAAAAGCCACTGATGTAATGGGAACTGATAATTGTCTGGCAAGTTGAAACATTTGACTCAATTTCATATGTCGTAATTGATGTTTTTGGCAAGCCTTCAGTTGTCATTTATTATTTAAATAATGAAACACTGCACCAGTTACGTATTTTTTCATGCTTAGCTCGATGTGTTTCAAGAATTTTTTCTTGTTGACATGTACAAATATTTATGTAAGTATTTTGTGTAGGGGTTTGCATCTGTGTTTTTCTGCATATTTTTCACTGTATTTGTGTTTTTGAGGTTATCGGGTATTGTGCTTCCTCAGTTATATGGATAAACCCAACACACACGCAAACTATCACTTACATTCTTTGTTTGCGTAACATCACAAAAAATACATGCATAAATACTGCACCTGACAATGAGAATAAATTCTCGAAACACGTTTTGCCCAGCATAATAAAATAAGTATTTGGCACTGTGTTTAAATCAAAAACATTTGAGCAAAGCAAAGTTAGTGATGGTTTCAACTAGTGCAACAAGTGGCCAAACAATGAAACGTGCTAAATATCATTTGACTAAGGTGTAACGACGATCACAACAATCCTGAAATTATGCATGCGCAGTAGAGACAGTTTGGAAATGGTTGTGATTGGTCATGATATCTTAATTCGAACAAACCTTGACCACCCAGAAGCAGTAGTGGGAAATCGGTTTACAAAATCTGGTTTTGGGAGTACCATGTAAATGGGGTGCTAGTTACTCCCATCAGCCACCACACTGAATAGAGCTTGGCAGTGGCAGGAGATACGGCACTAATTGTTCCAACTTCTACATGTTTTTTGTCATCAGTCTTCTGACTGGTTTGATGTGAGCCACCTCAAGTCCTCTCCTGTGCCAACCTCTTCATCCCAGAGTAGCACTTGCTGCAACCCACGTCCTCAATTATTTGCTGGATGTATTCCAATCTCTGTCTTCCTCTAGAGTTTTTGCTTTCTAGTACCATGGAAGTAATTCCCTGATGTCTTCACAGATGTCCTATCATTATGTCCCTTCTTCTTGCCTGTTTTTTCCACATATTCTTTCCCTCTCTGACTCTGCGCAGAACCTCCTCATTCCGTACCTTAGCAGTCCACCTAATTTTCAACATTGGTCTCTAGCACCACATTTCAATTGCTTCGATTCTCTTCAGTTGTTTTCCTCACAGTCCATGTTTCACTGCCATACAATGCAGTGCTCCAAACATACATTCTCCGAAATTTCTTTCTAAAATTAAGGCCTATTTTTGACACTAATAGACATTCTCTTGGACAGGAATGTCTTTTTTACGAGTGCTAGTCTGTTTTGATGTCGTCCTTGCTCCGTCAATCACTGGTTATTTTGCTGCCTAGGTAGTAGAATTCCGTAACTTCATCTATTTCGTAAGCATCAATCCTAATGTTAAGTTTCCCACTGTTCACATTTCTATCACTTCTCATCACTTTCGTCTTTATTCAGTTTACTCTCAATCCATATTCTGCACACATTAGACTGTTCATTCCATTCTGCAGATCATGTAATTCTTCTTCACTTTCACTGAGGATAGCAGTGTCACCAACGAATTGTACCATTCATATCCTTTTATCTTGAATTTTATTTCCCTTCCTGGACCTTTCTTTTGTTTCCATCATTGCTCCTTCAGTGTACAGATTGAACAGTAGGGGCGAAAGACTACATCCCTGTCTTACACCCTTTTTAGTCTGAGCACTCCGTTCTTGGTCATCCACTCTTATTATTCCCTCGTGGCTCTTGTACATATTGTATATTATTGTCTCTCCCTATAGCTTGCCTCTATTTTTCTCAGAATTTCGAACACCTTGCGTCATTTTACATTGTCGAATGCCTTTTCCAGATCGACAAATCCTATGAAGTAGTCTTGATTTTTCTTCAGCCTTGCATCCATTATCGACCAAAAAGGTCAGAATTGCCTCTGGTGACTTTACCTTTCAAAAAGCCAAACTGATCATCACCTAACACATCCTCAATTTTCTTTTCCATTCTTCTGTGTATTATTCTTGTCAGTAACTTGGATGCATGAGCTGTTAAGCTGATTGTGCAATAATTCTCGCACTTATCAGCTCTTGCAGTCTTAGAAATTATGTGGATGACAGTTTTCCAAAAGTCAGATGATATGTCACCAGACTCATACATTCTACACACTAACTTGAATAGTTGGCTTGCTGCCACTTTCCCCAACGATGTTAGAAATTCTAATGGATGTTATCTATCTCTTCTATCTTATTTGATCTTAAGGCCTCCAAAGCTCTCGTAAATTCTAATTCTAGTACTGGATACCCCTCTCTTCCAAATCGACCCCTGTTTCTTTTTCCATCAAGTTCGACAAAGCTTCCCCCTCATAGAGGCCTTCAGTGTACTCTTTCCACCTATCCGCTCTCTCCTCTGCATAACAGCAGAATTCCCATCATACTCTTTCATGTTACCACTCTTGCTTTTAATTTCACCGAAGGTTGTCGTGATTTTCCTAGAGTCAGTCCCTTTGACAATAATTCCTTTTTTGATTTCTTCAAGTTTTTCATTCAGCCCTTTCGTCTTAGCCCTCTGCACTTCCTATTTATTCCATTCCTCAACGACTTGTATTTCTGTATTCCAGAATTTCTCTGAACATTTTTGTACTTCCTTCTTTCATCGATATACTGAAGCACTTCTTCTATTACCCATGGTTTCTTCACAGTTACTTTCTTTGTACCTGTGTTTTTCTTTCCAACTTCTGTTGTTATCGCCCTTTTTAGAGATGTCCATTCATCTTCAACTTTACTGCCTACTGATTTGTTTGCTATTGCCTTAGAGAACTTCAATTGTATCATGCCATTTCTTAGTACTTCCGTATCCCACTTCTGTGCGTATTGATTCTTTCTGATTAATCTCTTAAACTTCGACCTTCTCTTCATCACTACTACATTGTGATCTGAGTCTATATCTGCTCCTAAGTACGCTTTATAATCCAGCATCTGATTTTGGAATCTCTGTCTGACCATGATGTAATCTAACTGAAATCTTCCCGTATCACCTGGCCTTTTCCAAGTATACCACCTCCTCATGTGATTCTTGAACAGAGTATTCGCTATTATTAGCTGAAATTTATTACAGAACTCAATTGGTCTTTTTTCCTCTCACTCGTTGTCCCAAGTCCATACTCTCCTGTAACCTTTTCTTCTACTCCTTGCCCTACAACTGCACTCCCGCCCCCATGACTATTAGATTTTCATCTCCCTTTATGTACTATATTACCCTTTCAATAGTGTCATATACTTTCCCTATCTCCCCATCTTCAGCGTGGGATGTTGGCGTGTATGCATGAACTATTGTTGTTGGTGTTGCTTTGTTGTTGACTCTGATAAGAACAACTCGATCACTGAACTGTTCACAGTAACACACTCTCAGCCCTACCTACTTATTCATAATGAATCCTACTCCCATTATGCTATTTTCTGCAGTTGTTGATACCACCCTATACTCATATGACCAGAAATCCTTGTCTTCTTTCCATTTTACTTTACTGACCCCTACTACATCTAGATTGAGCCTTTGCATTTCCCTTTTCAAATTTTCTAACTTCCCTGCCACATTGAAGCTTCTGACATTCCACGCTCCGACTTGTAGAACGTTATCCTTTTGTTGGTCATTGAATTTTTTCCTCATGGTTGCCTCCCACTTGGCAGTCCCCTCCTGGGCCAGCCTCTGTGGCCGAGCGGTTCTAGACACTTTAGCCCGGAACCGCACTGCTGCTGTGGTCACAGGTTTGAATCCTGCCTCGGGCATGGATGTGTGTGATGTCCTTAGGCTAGTTAGGTTTAAGTAATTCTAAGTCTAAGGGACTGATAACCTTAGATGTTAAGTCACATAGTGCTTAGAGCCATTTGAATCATTTTTAGTCCCCTCCTGGAGATCCGAATGGGGGACTATTCTGGAATCTTTAGGCAATGGAGAGATCATCATGACACTTCTTTCACTTACGGGCCACATGTCCTGTGAATACACGTTATGTGTCAGTAATGCAGTGGTTTCTGTTGCCTTCTGCATCCTCATGTCATTGATCATTGCTGATTCTTCTGCCTTTAGGGGCAGTTTCCCACCCCAAGGACAGAGAGTGCCCTGAACCTCTGTCCGTTTCTCCACCCTCTTTGACAAGGCCTTTGGCAGAATGGGGCGACTTCTAATGCCGAAAGTCTTCGGCTGCCAGTGCTGATTATTAATCAAAATTTAACCAGTGGCGGGTTTCAGACCCGGAACTGATGACTTGTTGATTATTAATCAAAGATGCTACCCCCTAGATCATGGGTGCATGTTTACCATTCCAAATCTGCAGAGCAGAGTGCCCTGGTGTCTAGAAACTTAACCACATAATGTAAACACTACTTTTGGCCAGCATCATTCCAGCACCATTTTATGTCAGTTTTTTCTCCACAAACATATTTTTATGAAGCATAAATCATGGGAAAATTATAAGTATGCTGATGCAAAATCGGGTGCAAATTAACATTGCGGACCTAGGAAATTTGACGGTAGCATTAAAAAATGTCATAAATAATGGGAAAAAGTTAATTCCAGGAGCATAAAAGCAGTGGTGTGTGTGTGTGTGTGTGTGTGTGTGTGTGTGTGTGTGTGTGTGTGTGTGTGAGAGAGAGAGAGAGAGGGGGGGGGGGGAGGGGGAGAGGGAGAGAAGGGGATTACGAGAACACAAGGATATGCTGATGAGATAATTCCCAGCTGTGTAGTTCAAAGATGTTGGTGTAGAAGGATGTCGCATCCGCAGTGACCAACAAGGAGTGTGGTGGTAACGGAACAGGAATTATGAAGAAGGTGGTGGAAGAAATGAACATTGTTGTGGATGTTGGATGGGAGATTACAGACTTGCCAGAGTCATCCTGATACCAAACCCACCTCTTCTTTCCTAATCCTCCTGTCCACCTCATCCTGACCCACAATTATTTTACTTTTGAAGGCCATATCCACAAACAAATCCATGGTGTTACTTTTGAAGGCCATATCTACAAACAAATCCATGGTGTTGCCATGGGTGCTCACTTGGCATCATCCTGTGTTAATTTATGGGCCATGTGGAGGAATCTTTAATGTTCAGACAACAGCTAAAACCTTTGTCTGATCCAGAATCATTGGTGACGTTTTCATAATCTGGACTCAGGCCAGTGACAACATTTGTTCTTACTTCCATACCCTCGACACCTACTCCCAAACCCACTTCACTTATCCTATTCAACTCAGTGAGCACCATTGTAGATGTCAATCTCCGTCACTCAGATGTTTTCATAAAAATGTCTATTCATATAAAATACACCAACCACCAATAGTACCTCCACTTTGGCAGCTGTCACCAATGCCTTGTCAAAAAGTCTTTACTTACTGCAGAATTTATTTTCAGAGAGTATTTTATCCATCATATCCATAAACATATCTCCTGTGCCATCTCCTCCTCTCACACCAGTCAACTTATTAACCAGCCACTGACCAGCACTCTTCTGACCATCCAGTACCACCCTTGCCTTGAAAAGGTCAACCATATCCTTCACTAGGGCTTTGACTACATCTCAGCATGCCCTAATATGAGGGATATCTTACCAAAAGTACTTCCTACATCACCTAAAGTAATGTTCCACCAGTCATCAATTCTGCAGAATGTCCTTATGCATCCCTGTTTCAACCCTGCATCCAATTTGTCACTCCCTTCTGGATGACCTGTGCGCAAGGCGTGCCCCATACACCCACCCACTGCCTCCTACCTCAATCATTCCCTACCCAATAAAAGGCAGGGCGACATTTAAAGCAACCATGTTACACTTCTGCTTAACTGCATTTACTGTGCAGAATTGTGTGTGTGCATTATTGGTGACTGTCAACTTGCATCAGTGGCCACTGTCAAGCTGGCCAACTGAGACCTTAACTATCCAGGTACTGAACATGCTGTGTGCCACAACACGAATGAGTTTATAGCTGCTACACTATATATACCTTTTAGATAGTCTTCCAGCATGAGTTTCTCTGAACTGCGTGGGTGGCAATTCTCTCTGCAGCATATCCCACATTCTCACAGTGCCCCTAACCTGAACCACTGCTAATCTGTTGCCCACTGGCTCACTTTAACTGCTTCCTTTTATCTTGTGTCATTGTCTGCACCAATTCTTTTATCTTGTGTCATTGTCTGTACCACTTCTTACAGTTTCTTTACCTCCCCCCCCCCCCCTCCCCACAACCTCATCAACCCAATTCCACACCTTCCCCATCCAGATTATTTACTGCCCTCACCAACCACTGTTTCTCCCTTCCCCATGCGGTCTTGTGTGTGTGTGTGTGTGTGTGTGTGTGTGTCAGTTAACTCCAAGATGACTTGGAACTACTTCAACCTAACTAACCTACGGACATCACCCACATCCATGCCCGAAGCAGGATTATAACCTGTGACTGTAGCAGCAGCACAGTTACGGACTGAAGTGCCTAGAACCGCTTGGCCACAGCGGCCGGCTGTACTCCAAGAAATGTCTTTGAAAACCAAGTGATTATTTCTTTACCAAGTGCTTGTTTGCTGCTCTTTGTCTAGACGCCTCTTGTGAACCTCTTAATGCCAAATACCCATGTATATTGAGCAAGCAGTAAAGGAAACAAAAGAAAAATTCGGAGTAGGTATTAAAATCCATGGAGAAGAAATAAAAACTTTGAGGTTTGCCGATGACATTGTAATTCTGTCAGAGACAGCAAAGGACTTGGAAGAGCAGTTGAATGGAATGGACAGTGTCTTGAAAGGAGGATATAAGATGAACATCAACAAAAGCAAAACGAGGATAATGGAATGTAGTCGAATTAAGTCGGGTGATGTTGAGGGTATTAGATTAGGAAATGAGACGCTGAAAGTAGTAAAGGAGTTTTGCTATTTGGGGAGCAAAATAACTGATGATGGTCGAAGTAGAGAGGATATAAAATGTAGACTGGCAATGGCAAGGAAAGCGTTTCTGAAGAGGAGAAATTTGTTAACATCGAGTATAGAGTTAAGTGTCAGGAAGTCGTATCTGAAAGTATTTGTATGGAGTGTAGCCATGTAAGGAAGTGAAACATGTACGATAAACAGTTTGGACAAGAAGAGAATAGAAGCTTTTGAAATGTGGTGCTACAGAAGAATGCTGAAGATTAGATGGGTAGATCACATAACTAATGAGGAGGTATTGAATAGAATTGGGGAGGAGTTTGTGGCACAACTTGACTAGAAGAAGGGATCGGTTGGTAGGACACGTTCTGAGGCATCAAGGGATCACCAATTTAGTATTGGAGGGCAGCATGGAGGGTAAAAATCGTAGAGGGAGACCAAGAGATGAATACACTAAGCAGATTCAGAAGGATGTAGGGTGCAGTAAGTACTGGGAGATGATGAAGCTTGCACAGGATAGAGTAGCGTGGAGAGCTGCATCAAACCAGTCTCACGACTGAAGACCAGAACAACCACCACCCATTCTGATTACCAAGAAAAATAATGACTTCTTGATTGATTATTGCACATTTTTTATTATAGTTGTTGTTGTTATTGTTGCACAGTTGATGTTAACAACAGTGCAACTGTTTCATCAATGAATAATCTGATTTAGTCAATTTTGGAATACAGCTTGGCTGGTGATTCTTATTTTTCCAGTAGTCTTGACCTTGGATTATTGCAGCTGATGTGACTTAATGTTGTAGACAGCATATATCTTTTCTAGTAGTCTCTTACAGTTGAGGGTTGTTGTTTCTTGTTTGTCCCTCTTACTTTCCCCATGACATTGCCTGTTTCCAACTGGTATTTGTTTCTTACACGTCCTGGAATAAACATTTTGCTGAAACACATTGCCAGTACCATTTAGTGCAAGGAAATAGAATTTCTAATTTTATAAACTCTTTGCTTAGTAGTTCTGTTACATTTTCAATATGCTTCCTATTTATTTTATTTTATTTATTTATTTATTTATTTTTTTTTTTTTTGGTGGGCCTTCTGATTAACATCGTTAGGCTTATTCTGCTGTATTGACACTTGACTGTGCAATTATCTAGTTTGAGCACTTTTCATTGGAGGAATTTTCATATTTGATGCCTGGCTCTAAGGCACTGACATATGAATTTTAATAATTAATTTAAAAGCTCATATTGTTTTCTATATTTCAACCCATTGTGTCATGTCCCAGATTTCTCAGCGTTATGGATTGCATTTATATGGCATCAATGACCTTGGGGAACACCCAAAAGCACAACATTTCTCTGAACTATGCAGGTGGGAATTCTCTATAACCTACAGCATTTAATATAGCCTCATCAGACATCCAGTTACACGGGGACATTACATTCAGTAATTTCACGTGACCCAGCTATGGTGTCCAGTGTGTTATTCCTAGGAGGCCATATTCAGTTTTTTGTATCCCTCCCTAACAGCCACATCTTATATTGAATACATGTTTGCTCTGTACACTGTCACTATATCCAGTTTTTGAGAACTTACCAAACATGTTATTTTAGGTAACTACTTTAGGATGTTAGTAATGTATTGTTCTTTCTTCCAGCAGATCGAGCCCTTGACAGATGGACAAGATCCAGGTGTGAGCAAGCTAGCAAAGGTAATTTATTAAAATAGTACAGGTCCTTTTTCTCTCTTTCTGTTCCCTGTTGTCTTGTATTTAAGCATTTTTAGAATTGTTCTGGCAGCATTGCAATATTCCTATTGTTTAAACTTGATGGTGCCAGTTCGAGTGGGTACTTGGAACGATTCTTCAAGTATGTTGGTCACAAGTTAAGACACACAATATTTTCCTTTTATTGCTCAAGATGAGATGGTCAACAAGGAGCATCTAAGAACAACAGCAGTTCAATGTGGTTTTAGATAACAGAAAAGAAGATAGAAGTTGAGTTGTGATATGAAACTTCCTGGCAGATTAAAACTGTGTGCCGGACCGAGACTCGAACTCGGGACCTTTATGCCGGTCCGCCACACAGTTTTAATCTGCCAGGAAGTTTCATATCGGTGCACACTCCGCTGCAGAGTGAAAATTTCATTCTGGAGTTGTGATATGATTGCATGTGACTGCTTTATGTAAGGTAACTGGATACACAACTTGGAACAACAAGGTAAATATATAACAGAGAAATTGTTTCCAGATGTCCGTGTTCCGATGTTCACATCATGTCTGTGGAACTTGATACTAATAGCAAGGGAAGAGAGAGCAAAGTCACAAATGATGGTTTTAAGTAAGGTTCAGGCCACTACATAGGGCCATTAAAAGCACCAAGGGCTTTGAAAATTGTGAAGTTTGTGGATGGTGTAGGAAATTAATACTCGGATAGACTCAGAACACTTGATAAAAATTGAAAGAGTATCATTACAGCATGGAAGTGCTGTAACAAATGTGAATGAAAAGGTTACGCGTTGAACCACAGTTTTGAGGATGGGAAGGGTGGCAGTCTTGGTGTTTTTTGTATTTGAGCTAGGAACCTTGGTAAAAAGTTTTTTGTTTAGCCCGGACTAGTGGCCACTTGTATAACTATTCGAACATCTGTCTTTAGCTGTGTTACTGTATATTATGTAAGTTTTCAAGATGGACTGGAGCTGGCCCTCTGGCAAATTGTGCAAATGAGTTAATTCCTATTGCAAAAGATTTCAGTTGCACTGAAATTAATGCTCAGCTAATGGCACAATTTGTACATGAACAGTTTGGATTTTACATGCAAGAACAGTCACCCTTAAATAACTCCAGACGGAAGTGAGATTGTGGTTCAGATTTGGCCTATGGTGTATCTAAGGTTAGTGTTAACGTTTAAAAAAATATTGCGTCATTCAGATTTTTCGTGCAAAAAGAGCAAGTATTGCTGGGAGGCTTTTAGAGGACTGCTTCTATGCTTTTAACTCTTACGAATCAGTTCAGAGTTTGCATGAAAGTAGATAAGTGAGTAAAGTCAAAACAATGTTTTTTTATCCATTAATCTTTATCTGTTGTTGAGACGTGATGATTTAATGTTGAGCTAAAAGTAGCACATAGAACTTGTTCTTATGTGAACTGAATGCATGGAAATAGTTTAGTGACTCAGATAAATAAAAAATGAATTCTTAAACTAAAATTGAAAACTTGATTTAAAAAATTTAGCTTTATTTGAATTTTACATGTAAAAATACATTTTAGTCATTTTTTTTTTTTCACGTGCCATTTCTGTGTTTCAAGCTTGTATTAATCGGTTCAAATTTTATAAGATGATTGACAACCTCATGTAATTAAGGGTCATCATAGCTTGATTCAATCCTGTGATGTAAGCAACATTGTTCAAAAGACGATAAGAAAACCTGATCAGTTGTTGTCCAAGTCAACAAAAATTTGCATCAGTTGCCATGCTATGGCAGTCTAATGTCAAAATTATTATAGAGTAAAAGGAACTAGAATGAAATACACCCCTCTCAAAGCACGAAAAAGGCAAATATGTTCTGGGCAAAGCTAGAGATGTAAAAGAAGGGAATTATCTTTCCAACTCACCTGCCATCTTCAAAGATACGTAGGTTGGAACTTAAATAGTGGCAACACTGCTGTGGAGACACTATGCAATGGAATCTACTCTTGTTTCTAATAGCACACGTTGTTGACATACCTACCTTACCTCCGAGCAAATGGACTCGCCCGTCCCACGTCACCAGCATGCACACAATCGAGGGAATTTCACAGTCACTTGTGAGCGGGCGGTCTAATGTAACAGTGTCACTATGTTTTTTAAACAGGAACAAAGGAGTTGTATCAAGATTGAATGTGCCAGTCGTACAGTACGACAGTGTCATCAAGGTCTTCAAGAGGTGTGTGGGGAATCGGCATTGTTGTACAGAACAGCGGCACATTGGGTAAAAGCCTTCAACAGAGGTCGGCAAACTGTGGCAGACATGCATCGGGCAGGTCGTCCTAGCGTCTCTGAAGAAGTAGTGCATGCTGTTGCCGCATACGATTTGTGGACTTGCCCACGAAACCGGATTAGCGCATACGCCTGGGCATGCGAAAAATTGCATCACGATGGGTTCCGCATGGCTTGACAGAAATGCAGAAATGGATGCGTTACGATGCTGCTCAGATGCACTTGGAGTGCTATGAGCGCGAAGGAGAAGTTTCCTTATGCCATATCGTAACACTGAATGAGAGATGGGCCACATCGTATGAGCCAAAACTGAAATACCAATCCAACGAATGGCGTCAGTATGGGTCAACGCGAAAGTTGAAAGTGTGTCAGAGCCCCAGTATGGTGAAAGTTGTGGTGATTATTGTATATGATTGTGATGGTGTTATCCTAATGCATTACGGTCCTCCATGGCGGACCGTCAGTGCATGGTATTACTGTTCATTTTTGGAGCATCACCTGTGACCAGCTTTGCAAAAGAAGCAGCGACACTTTCTGCGCAACCCACGCATCATTTTGCACAACAATGTGTGGACGCATACACCGCAAGCTGTGGCTGCTCTGTTTGGTCAATGGGACTGGAAAGTACTGTACTATCCACCATACTCCCTGGAATTAAGTCCTTGTGACTTTGATTTGATTCCGAGGATGAAAAACTTCGCTTCAGAACTGTTCCAGAGATTAGACAGGCAGTAGACCGCTCCATTCGCACTATCAACAGACCAGGCTCAGCTAACCGTATACTACGCCTTCCACATCACTGGCAACGTTTTCTACACAAAGCTGGGGACTAGTTTGGCGGACTGTAACAGATGCAGACATGTAACACTTTTGTATCAGTTCTGAATAAATAGTTGCCACTATTTAAGTTCCAACCCTCGTATTTAAATCAAAATATCTTGACTTATTCGCACCTTCTTAAGCGTTAACCCTACTTCACCAGTGCAGTGAGCTCTCTTAGCTGCAAGGTGTTGACACATCTGCATCTTGCAATTTATAATTCAAAGTCCTCTGATCCTGTGGTAAACAATACATAGCATCATGTGGCTGAAGAGCACACGTGTAACAGCTAAGGAGGCCTTTCTGGGTGGGGCATAAAATTTCTGATGGTGGATTGAAAGTGCAAATATCTAAAAAAGTTTTGATTTAAATGTCGTTGAAGCTGCCAGGTAAGTTGTTGAGAAGCTAGTTCCCTTCTTTTACATCCCTAGTCACCTCTTTTTGTGCTAGGATTGGAGCATTTGTCATCCTGGTTGAAAATATTGTTGAATAATTAGTGTAAAGTTCCTTTAATTAAGTAGTAGGTTATTAGCTGTGGCAGTTTCACAAAAGACAGTTCACAACTTTGCTAATAGATAAGTTAAAAAAAAGTGCAAGTGCTGGAAAGCTAGTGTAATGCCGTTTCCTGTGATGTATTTCTGTACTTCACACATCATAATGATTGTTAATGTGACTGATAATAATACTGTAAAAGAAAACCTCTTGTCTGTAATGCACTTGGATCAGTAATGAGATGTCAGTAGAATGCAAGATACCGTAGTTGTTTTAAGAAGTGAAATAAAAACAGAACCTTTAAACAAAGTTACCATTAATGGTGAGAGATGGGATTTTGGCTAAGATACAGGAATGGAACAGTGTAGTTGGATTCCATAATGTCATTGAAGCTAAACTGACTTGTGGAATGTAATTTGTATCATTCTGACACTATGCTCACAGTAAACAAGAGCATCCTGAAAGGTAATGCCTCTGAATTTTGTATGCGAAAACTCTTCAGGCTTCTTAAATAAAACAAACGTTATTCACTTTCTACATCTTTATTCTTTAGGCCAGTATATTTACAGCCCTCTGCTGTTAGAGGGCTCTGAATTGAAGCATGTAACATGGTAGTGTGTAAAGTAACTATGTTGGTGTGTGAGAAACAGTGTGCTGCAATCGAGTTTCGAATTTGAAGAGTTTGTCCATACCTGGAGCACCTTCTCCTTCAGTGTGACAATGCCAGACCACACATTGCTGTAACATCTAAAACAATACGATGCAATAGGTTCACAGTCATCGATCACTCTCGATACAAACCCCACTTGGCCTCATCCAATTTACACCTGTTTCCAAAATCTTCAAGGACTTCACTTTGATAGTGATGAAGCGGTACAAGCAGGGATGAGGTTGAGGCCCTGTCAGCAAAGTCAAAACATTCTACAGTGACATTATCAACAAACTGGTCTCTCGTTGGGAGAAATGTGTTCATCGCCAGGGTGACTATGTTGAGAAATAAATATGTAGACATGAAGAATAAAGATTTAGAATGTTAATAATGTTTGTTTTATTTAAAAAAAGCTTGAAGAGTTTTCACATAAAAATTTGAAGGCATTTCTTTTTAGAAAACCTTTGCAGATAGATACTGTCTGAATGTGTGTGAGTCAATTTGATATTCCCAGAATGGATGCAAGTCAATAACGCAGCAGAGAAATTATCCAGTGACTTTGAAAATCAGTTATTTTCACAGGCTCATTGTTGTTTTCATTTCTTCTTTATCCAGCACCAGGCCGGGAGATATTTATGGTACTTCTCCACTTTTCCCCCCGTCTTTTCAGTATTATTCTTCTGCAACTGTTTTGTTCCAGTCCAGATTCCTTCTTATTAAACTGATTTTTATTGAGCAGGGTGCACATGCCCTGGGACAACCAGAAAATCCAGGAAAAACCTGGGAATTTTTTCGTCCAGGAGAAAACCAGGAACTTTTGGAATTCTGGGAATTTTTCATTGTTTTAGTTTTCTTTAAATTTTTGTAATTTTTTTTAATATTAGGTTCGTTTGAGCAGTAGCCAGCGGACTCATGCACATGCGCAGTTGAGTTGTGTATGAGCAGTACCTTTTCCTGCCTCTGGCTACTTGAAATGTGGCTGTTAGCTGTATCAGCAGTAGTAACAAGATGCCAGATGCTACCCAGAAAATTTTTTTTTGGCATGCCCAAGCTGTCAGATTCGCAAATTCGCAGAGCAGTCTGAATTATAGGGGGGGGGGAGGGGGTAATCTCTGTGTGATCCACATTTTATTATGTTTAGCGATTTTACTGTCTCCTCTTCATTTACATCTCTCTCACCAAATAAAAATAAAAATAAAATGGTTTTCTGTGGCTGGGAGGTATCAAGTGAATTAAAATACATTCATATAATTAAAGAAGGCTAAAATATGTTATTAGTTAGTTTCTTGAATTTATTTTATTTCCATGTTTTTGGCAATTGAGCAGTAATCGCCTTGCAGAGCAATGAAGTCATTTTTGTTGATTTGCTAAAAAAAAGAATTGGCTTTTATTAATCTTCTCTGCAGAGACAATCAGTTTATTTGAAACGAAGTGCTTCATTCAACACTATTGGCTATTTTCAACTGTTTGCTGAATTTCAAGTGCACATTATCATCTTTTGGCACATATGGCATTATGCCATAATAAAGAACCAACCATGAGATAATACAGTACTGGTACTCCAAGAAAATTTGCATTCCAAAAACCAAATGAAAAGCACAATATCAGGTTGGGGCTTATTTCTTTGTTAATATGGACTTACGAATGTGTACTTTAAACCGAGTTATGCATTTATTTTCACCTGGGAAAAAGTGTATTTTTAAGCAGAAAAAAATGCTTGTCCATGTGTACACCCTGTTGAGTCAATCCATCTTGCTCTGGTCTCCCTCTTGCTCTCAGACTTGGCCTCCATCATTTGTTTCGGTGTTTTTCCATCTTCCATTCCCTACACGTGTCCAAACCATCTTAACCTATTCTTCTCAGTTCTCTCATTCAGCTTTTCTACTCCAGTTTTGTTCCAGACATATTCATTTATCACTCAGTCTCTTTTGTTTCCCCTGAATGCTGGCCTAGGGCCTTTGAAAAGACACAACATGAGGACGCATATGACTGTTTCCATTGTTCGTTGGCACATTGGAAACGACACTCTCATGATAAACCTTAAAGTGGTGCCATCATTTCCCTATAAGATTCTGATGTTACCTAGTGGCAGCTAAAAAAATGGTATGTGGCTGTGGCCACATGGACTTAGAAATCAAAATTTTCTGTTAGGCTAACTTTAAGCATAGCATGTAATAGGGAGTGCAGCTCTGATTCAGGGTGCAACTGTCATATCAGCTGATAAATAAGAGGACTGGCATTGGCAAGTAATAATGTACATTGCTGCATGTCACCTTCGATTGGGTGGTTGATGAAGTGTTGCTCCATCCAAGCCATATAGCAAGCCTTCTGTTTAAACACTGGAAATCATTATGACGTCAGTCGGATGCACATGGTTGTGTCAACCCACTCCTGTTGTCCCTATGTGGTGAGCGCTCTCAGTTGTTCTAGCAGCAGTTTGTTGCATTTGTTGTAGTAGTATGAGCACTGGATGTGTCAGATCCATCGGATTGTTGGCTGTCGCCATATTGGAGAAATCATAGAAGTCTGTAATGGCTACCTGGAACAACATGCTGGGAATGAAAATTTGTTCTTTTAAACCTCGTCTCCAACTGATACTGCCTTTCCTTTCCTTCACATGACACTTTCACCAGATATACCATTCAACAGTTTTATTTGCAACATGAAATAACTGCACACATTTGGTATTATCTTAATAACTAACTTCTGAAGAACAAGGAAATCAAAGAAACTTTTTTGACAGAGTGATTCCTCAAATAAATTAAGTTCCAAAAAGTAACAGTCAAATGTTGAAAATCCTTTTGAAGTCTGTATCAATGAAGTTTGTAATACTGGTGTTAAGTCCAAAACTTTTCAAGTGTGGGACATACAGCGAAAGTGTGCCTTGGAGCTGCTGCAGGTCAGGACACTGGTGCCACCCTATGTTTATCTGCTAGTATGCTGGCCAGTTTGAATTTCTGCCTCATGTGGACTGGAATAACACTGCCATGATGTATTTGGGTGGCTAGCTCTTGGTGCTCATTGTACTTGTTACCACGGCAATATCCGTTTCTGGGCAAAATGGTAAGGGAAATCCTGGACTGGGAAGGCCTCATTTAGACTCTTAGCATTTGGAGAGGGACTGCTCATCACTAGAGATTGTGATGATCACGGGTCGCTAGGCTGCATGGGAAGGACTTCTTGGTGTGGAGTGGGTGGCAGCTGTTGGAGTAGAATGTATTATTGGTAGTTTGTAGATATGGTGTGGATGTAGGTTCTGATGTAGCAATCATTGAAGTGGATTTCTCTGTGAAAGAATGTGGCTCATTGGGATGAGGAGGACCCTGTGAAGTGGATGAGAGAGAAGTTGTTGAGGTTCTGGAGAGATGTGGGTTGGGTGTCTTCACCCTCAATCCAATTCATGAAAAGTCATCAATGACTCTGAATCCAGTTTGGGATTATGGCTGGTTAGGGTGGATTCATCTATATGGCCCATGAATACGTTGATGCAGAATGGAGCCATGCAGGTACACATTGCTGCACTACGTATTTGTTTGTATGTGACACCTTCAAAGGAGAAGTATTTAAGGGCAAGGATGTAGTTGGTCACTGTGATAAAGAGGCGGTTGTAGATTTGGAGTCAGCGGCACTGGGTAAGGTAGTGTTCAGTAGCAACAAGGCCTTTAAGATACCAACCTTTCCTCTGCAGACTATCCGTAGTTCCTGTTCCTTTACCACCCTAAGCCCTGCTCACAACTGTCAGTGCCACCTCCTACACTAACATCGCTAATGCTGTGGCCTAGCCACTACTGAACGCAACCTTTCCCACCCCATTAACTCCAAACCGAGAACATCACTTAGCTATTGGGCTGCATTTCATAAAAAGAGAAGCAATTGCTGCAGTGATAGGGCAGACAGTGTGACTTTTAGTCAGGGGCTTGTATTTCATATTACACGTATTTGTCTTTCATATTACATACATTTGGTTTGCAGCTGTAGTTCTGGGTCTCAAGGGATGAAATCATGGGACTCCAGTACAGACTGTTGTCTTAGATTGTTTTGAGAACTGTGATATTAAGATTTATACATTTTGGTCTGTAGTAGCATGTAGGTAAAATGTAGATGAAAAAGTGCATTCCCATTGTCAAAGTATAACATTATGATTTGTATTTTTAGTGAGCCCTTTGGGAAAAAGTCAGGATGTGTTGTTCTGAAACGGGTCCATACCCAGTTTCTTCCTCCTGACTTTGGTTTGATCTTTCTGTTGATAGAACAATGAATATGTCAAAAAATGTTTTGCTGGTGGTAGAGTATTCCTGTGCATCTGTTACTTTACCGAACATCGTAAGAGGGTAGTACGTTCAACTGTTTAATGGTATGAGGAAAGTTATTCACATAACGTAACTTTCAGTGCTTTTTAAAGATGTGCAGAGCTGTTGTTTCTATTGTTAGTAAGTCAGGTAATATGCAGTACGAAACTGCAGAAGATCTGCGTGCCTAAGTATTTCTTTCATCCATGTTCTTTTCGGGGTCAAGAAACAAGAGAGGAATAGGAGGCAGAGGATTCTTTTTGAGGTCAAGAAACAGTAGAGGAGGAGGAGAAGGAGGGCAATTTAAATTTGTCGTAAAATATATTGAATGATATTAACGGAATCTTCCATCGGTTCTTGGTAGAACAACATTATAATAATAAATGAAAAGCACCAGTTGCTTTTCATTTATTATTAGTATATTGAATGGTTAAATTTGTTGACATGTAATTGTTACTACTTTGTCACTTGCAGAACTGTTTTCTTGTGTTTCAGGCTGTTGATCTATCAAGCTTAGATGCTAGTGAAGAAGACAAAATCCAGGCAATGATGACACAGTCAACACAGGACTACAACCCATCAAAGTATGTCAACGATGCTGCTCTGTAGACTGTAGTGGGGGAAAAAGTGTTCACCCTACTTTTTTTAACAGATATTTTGTATGTGTAGTTTCTTCTTATTCACTATCGATTTTAAGCTTTTATTTGTGCTTGCATAAAATATGGTCAAGAAAGTCTGTCTTGTAACAAGAACACTGCTACATATTTGTCTTCAACAAACATGCATCTCCATATATCTGTGTCAGTGGACATTTATTTACTTCCTCTGAATACGTAAACATAGAAACTAGTGAAAATCTATGTTGCTTCAGCCTCTAAGGAGCACATGGAACCGTACATACAACTGGCTTTCTTCTCCTTCTTATCTCCGTAAAACATCCTCATCCTTTCACTTTATGCCCGTATTCTTTGTTACGTCTTCTTGGGTACAGCATTCAGTTGTGTCTTTGTTCCTGTCTACAGTTCTGTTATTTGTTTAACTGCATGATTTCCTGTCTCCTGTACAGCAGTTTGCGTTACTACTTCACAGTTGTTAGTCATGAAATTTGAATGTGCTTTTTGTTCTCATGTATTTTTAATTTTGTGTGTGTGTGTGTGTGTGTGTGTGTTTTTTTTTTTTTTTTGGGGGGGGGGGGGGGGGGGGTGATGAGCCAGATGTGTTCTCCGCATACTTGCTCTTAAGCAATTGCTATTGGGTGTCGCCTGATGATTCATGGGTTCATGTAGTGTACTGGCACTATCAAGTCCTTTAAAAAATGGACCAAATTGAGGATCCAGATGGGCGTATCACAGCTCATTTCTTTGTCTGCTTACACCTGTTCATACATGCACTGTAGCCAAGAACTTGTTGTTGTTGTTGTTGTTGTTGTTGTTGTTGTGCTCTTCAGTCCTGAGACTGGTTTGATGCAGCTCTCCATGCTACTCTATCCTGTGCAAGCTGCTTCATCTCCCAGTAACTACTGCAACCTAAATCCTTCTGAATCTGCTTAGTGTATTCATCTCTTGGTCTCCCTCTACGATATTTACCCTCCACGCTGCCCTCCAATAGTAAATTGGTGATCCCTTGATGCCTCAGAACATGTCCTACCAACCGATCCCTTCTTCTGGTCAAGTTGTGCCACAAACTTCTCTTCTCCCTAATCCTATTCAATACCTCCTCATTAGTTATGTGATCTACCCATCTAATCTTCAGCATTCTTCTGTAGCACCACATTTCAAAAGATTCTATTCTCTTCTTGTCACAACTATTTATCGTCCATGTTTCACTTCCATACATGGCTACACTCCATACAAATACTTTCAGAAACGACTTCCTGACATTTAAATCTGTACTCGATGTTAACAAATTTCTCTTCTTCAGAAACGCTTTCCTTGCCATTGCCAGTCTACATTTTATATCCTCTCTACTTCGACCATCATCAGTTATTTTGCTTCCCAAATAGCAAAACTCCTTTACTACTTTAAGTGTCTCATTTCCTAATCTAATTCTCTCAGCATCAGCTGACTTAATTCGGCTACATTCCATTATCCTCGTTTTGCTTTTGTTGATGTTCATCTTATATCCTCCTTTCAAGACACTGTCCATTCCGTTCAACTGCTCTTCCAAGTCCTTTGCTGTCTCTGACAGAATTACAATGTCATTGGCGAACCTCAATGTTTTTATTTCTTCTCCATGGATTTTAATACCTACTCCGAATTTTTCTTTTGTTTCCTTTACTGCTTGCTCAATATACAGATTGAATAACATCGGGGAGAGGCCACAACCCTGTCTCAGTCCCTTCCCAACCACTGCTTCCCTTTCATGTCCCTCGACTCTTATAACTGCCATCTGGTTTCTGTACAAGTTGTAAATAGCCTTTCGCTCCCTGTGTTTTACCCCTGCCACCTTCAGAATTTGAAAGAGAGTATTCCAGTCAACATTGTCAAAAGCTTTCTCTAAGTCTACAAATGCTAGAAACGTAGGTTTGCTTTTCCTTAATCTAGCTTCTAAGATAAGTCGTAGGGTCAATATTGCCTCACGTGTTCCTATATTTCTACGGAATCCAAACTGATCTTCCCCGAGGTCGGCTTCTACTAGTTTTTCCATACGTCTGTAAAGAATTCGTGTTAGTATTTTGCAGCCGTGACTTATTTAACTGATAGTTCGGTAATTTTCACATCTGTCAACACCTGCTTTCTTTGGGATTGGAATTATTATATTCTTCTTGAAGTCTGTGGGTATTTTCCCTGTCTGATACATCTTGCTCACCAGATGGTAGAGTTTTGTCAGGATTGGCTCTCCCAAGGCTGTCAGTAGTTCTAATGGAATGTTGTCTACTCCCGGGGCCTCGTTTCGACTCAGGTCTTTCAGTGCTCTGTCAGACTCTTCACGCAGTATCATATCTCCCATTTCATCTTCATCTACATCCTCTTCCATTTCCATAATATTGTCCTCAAGTACATCGCCCTTGTATAGACCCTCTATATACTCCTTCCACCTTTGTGCTTTCCCTTCTTTGCTTAGAACTGGGTTTCCATCTGAGCTCTTGATATTCATACAAGTGGTTCTCTTTTCTCCAAATGTCTCTTTAATTTTCCTGTAGGCAGTATCTATCCTACCCCTAGTGAGATAAGCCTCTACATCCTTACATTTGTCCTCTAGCCATCCCTGCTTAGCCATTGTGCACTTCCTGTCGATCTCATTTTTGAGACGTTTGTATTCCTTTTTGCCTGCTTCATTTACTGCATTTTTATATTTTCTCCTTTGATCAGTTAAGTTCAATATTTCTTCTGTTACCCAAGGATTTCTACTAGCCCTCGTCTTTTTACCTACTTGATCCTCTGCTGCCTTCACAACTTCATCCCTCAAAGCTACCCATTCTTTTTCTACTGTATTTCTTTCCCACATTCCTGTCAATTGTTCCCTTATGCTCTCCCTGAAACTCTGTACAACTTCTGGTTTAGTCAGTTTATCCAGGTCCCATCTCCTTAAATTCCCACCTTTTTACAGTTTCTTCAGTTTTAATCTACATTTCATAACCAATAGATTGTGGTCAGATTCCACATCTGCCCCTGGAAACGTCTTACAATTTAAAACCTGGTTCCTAAATCTCTGTCTTACCATTATATAATCTATCTGAAACCTGTCAGTATCTCCAGGCTTCTTCCATGTATACAACCTTCTTTTATGATTCTTGAACCCAGTGTTAGCTATCATTAAGTTGTGCTCTGTGCAAAATTCTACCAGACGGCTTCCTCTTTCATTTCTTCCCCTCAATCGATATTCACCTACTACGTTTCCTTCTCTTCCTTTTCCTACTACCGAATTCCAGTCACCCATGACTATTAAATTTTCGTCTCCCTTCACTACCTGAATAATTTCTTTTATCTCATCATACATTTCTTCAATTTCTTCGTCATCTGCAGAGCTAGTTGGCATATAAACTAGTACTACTGTGGTAGGTGTGGGCTTCGTGTCTATCTTGGCCACAATAATGCGTTCACTATGCTGTTTGTAGTAGCTTACCCGCACTCCTATTTTTTTATTCATTATTAAACCTACTCCTGCATTCCCCCGTTTTGATTTTGTATTTATAACCCTGTATTCGCCTGACCAAAAGTCTTGTTCCTCCTGCCACCAAACTTCACTAATTTCCACTATATATAACTTTAACCTATCCATTTCCCTTTTTAAATTTTCTAACCTACCTGCTCGATTAAGGGATCTGACATTCCACGCTCCGATCCGTAGAACGCCAGTTTTCTTTCTCCTGATAACGACGTCCTCCTGAGTAGTCCCCGCCCGGAGATCCGAATGGGGGACTATTTTACCTCCGGAATATTTTACCCAAGAGGACGCCATCATCATTTAACCATACAGTAAAGCTGCATGCCCTCGGGAAAAATTACGGCTGTAGTTTCCCCTTGCTTTCAGCCATTCGCAGTACCAGCACAGCAAGGCCATTTTGGTTGGTGTTACAAGGCCAGATCAGTCGATCATCCAGACTGTTGCCCTGCAACTACTGAAAAGGCTGCTGCCCCTCTTCAGGAACCACATGTTTGTCTGGCCTCTCAACAGATACCCCTCCGTTGTGGTTGCACCTACGGTACGGCTATCTGTATCGCTGAGTCACGCAAGCCTCCTCACCAACGGCAAGGTCCATGGTTCATGGTTCAGAACTTAAGCTTCTCTAATCATGTTTGTTATAAGTCTTAAACACTTAGCATTTAGTGAGGTTGGGAGGTATGGGGAGGGGGAAGGAGGAGAGAGAGAGAGAGAGAGAGAGAGAGAGAGAGAGAGAGAGAGAGAGAGAGAGGAGTTTAAGTTATGATCCTTCTTGACTGACTGTGTACCTTGCTTTAGATAGACAACACCCAAGTTTAGTGATAAAATAAAATTCTTTGATCTCCCAAGTTGATTACTATAGTATCCTTCTATATGTCTCGAAGAAAACTGTTCTGTGGTGAAGGAACTAGTGATGGCAGACCAGTATGTGTTTCACCACAGTGTATAACAACCTGTGGTCCTGTTAATGCTAACAGTACACATCATTGTGAAAGACCACATTAGCGTGCAAGGAACTTTGCTTAGATCTTCTTTTAACATTCTACAAGCTTTACAACATCTACGTGGTGTACACTGTACACCTCTCTGTTGCCGTCACCCCCCCCCCCCCCGCCCCCCCCTCCCCTCTCTCCCCCCCTTTTTTTTTTCTTTGAACTCTTCTTGCATTGGTCTCCTAATATGACTGTTGAACCAGGGTGGGAGATCTCTCTTCTGTTGCAAATTTATTTGGCTTGTACGTGTCTGAAGTGAAGTGTTCTGGGCAGTACTCTCTCTCTGTAGCTGATGTTGCCATAGCAGCTTTCAGAATTTTACTAGTGAATTCCTAAAGTTTTTCCCAGAAGCATTTTGACACTGAGGTAGTTAGCCCATAAAAGCAAGTGACTACAGTATATGACTGACTAGGGATGTTCACTCAAATTATTTCATGTTGGGAAGCACTAATAATCTCATTAGCAGTGACAATTCCATGCAACAATAAATCTGCTGTCAGTGTCGATGTCTAGCTGATGTCGAGATGTATACAATGAAGTCTCCGTTTTACACTTTTCAGGCGATTTTTAAAAAATAAAAAAAATAAAAAAATAATGTAAATTTCCCCGTTTTTGTCCAATAATGCAACTATAAATGACACTACACATTGTGTAGTTATTGTTAGGAGACAGAACAACAGTAGTGCAAATTGTTCTAACCTTTAATAACTCCTACGAATTCATAACTAGTGTGCTCGGATGTCAAGAAAGGATATTTTGTAATGTTTGTAAACATTTCTTGAAAGCCCACACCTTTCCAACACCCTATATCTCAATTACACATTTTATTTTCTCTCTCCATTAACATTGTTTCATTAAGTGTAGGAGGGAAATTTGCAAGTGTGATAGTGAAAAAGCAGCTATCATGGACCACCAAAAAAGTGTCATGAATTGGGTGAAACGTTAATACTTAGTATACTGTATTGCCCTAAACGTAATATTTACCTGCTATTTGTTTCTGGTCCTCACTAGATTTCATTCCTAGTACCATATATGCTCTGTTGTTGTTGTTAATAAATGGGAAATTCTGGGATTTTACTCACAATATTTATAGCAATTTAACATTCTTCCTTTCTGGCCCGCAGTAATGAAATTTCTCTTCTTGGATGATCTTCTTGTGCTGTTAGGTAGTACATCTGGATGCCACAGTCCTGGACGGAGCAGCAGGTGGTGCATTTATTTGAAACTCTGCAAAGAAATTCTTAAAATATATGAAAGTGGAACACCTTGTTGCATGGTTAACTTTGCTAGTTGTAATGAAACCTGACTTTATTCATAAGATAACCATCTCTAATATAACACATGTGACTTTGAGAAATTGTTGTAAATGGGGACTTGGTTGATACAACTACAGTTTTATGTGGTTGAAGAGCTACTACTGGCCTATTGTTATGAAGCCCTTAGCTGCTAGGGGGCACTTGGAACAAATAGTTTGACAATTTGTTAAAATGATATTAGATATCATCAGTGAGACATTGCCCCTTTTTGAGCTTTGGCGCTCCATAGAAGGGTATTCCATTCTTTCCTGTTTAGTGTCAGACCCCTCCAGCTGTGAATTCCAGTTTTCCTTATGTCCTTTCTGATATCTTCCTCCACCTTAGCTTTGGTCCTCCAATCCCCCTGTTCGCTGCAATGAATATCTTCTTAATCATTCTGTCATTAGCTCTCAGTACACATCCTGCCCATTCCAGCCTTTCAGTGTCACTGACAGTGTCTTGTTCATCATATACATTATATAATTCATAATTTAATTTCCTCTTGCATCCAGTCAGTTTTCTTCACTGGTCCAATAATTTGTCTCAAGATTTACTTTCAAGTGTGCCCAGTTGCTTTTTATCAAATTCCATTAATGTCCAGATTTCTGCACCATACGTTAGCACCAGCCTCACCACTACTTTATACATCATAACTTAAGTTTTCCTGAACAGCAACTTAGATTTCAGATGCCTTCTGAGGCCATGGTAATACTTGTTGGCAGACGTACTTGTTTTAGGATCCCAGAGATGAACATTGTGTGTACAGTTTATTGCTGATCCAAGGTAAGTGAAACTATGCGTGACACTAAACTTATATGAACCAATTTCATAGGTGCAGCCTGATTGTTTGTTTATTTTCCTATAATCAAAATAAATAAGCATAGTTTTTCTTTGTTCTAGGCATATACTTGGTTCAGTTATTTATATAACGAATATTATTTTATGAAAGCAAATGAGACTAAATTACAGTAGTTCAAAAGCAAACTACCCTTTGCATGTTGCAAATTAAGTTTTTCATTTATCTTGTGCATCCAGACTCATTTTGCCTTAGTAACAAGGCATCTTCAGTGGGTGTCAGTTCAGTGTCAAATTCATTGTTTTTAAGCCAAACAGCTTTCTCTCAGGTGACAAACTGGTTGAAAGTTTGCACTTTTTCATTTGGTCACTATTTTCAACATACAGTTATCATTTTCTGTGTCACCGTTAAATTACTGTACATTGAAAACAGTGACACCAGTTTGTCACCTTATAAAAAGCTGTTTGGCTTAAAAATGATGATTGAGACACTGATCTTGTACCCACTGAAGATGCCTTGTAACTAAGGTGAAACTCGTCTGGGTGCACAAGATAAATGAAAAACTTTATGTGCAACCACGGTAATTTATATGCAGCTGATGCAAAAATGGCCACCACAAGAAACTTATTAAATGAGAATGTATAACAAAATTCCCTGAAACACAGTTTTCTCCTGTGTTCACAAGAACAGGAAAACCAAGCTTGTATTCTCTATTAACAAGTTATTTTTGCACACTTACTGCACACTCTCAGATACTGAAAATTGTGAGACACTGAAGTTTCATGCAGTTTCTTTAAATTAGTTTTCAACAGGACAAAGGATCTTTGCAAATTTGTGGACTGTAGGACAAGAGACTCTCAGACAAATTCATCTAAATTTAAGTAATCATACCTGGTGGTTTACAGATAATTGTATAATGCACACACGTTCTTTCAGCTGACGTCAGGACCATGATGGTATCCCTGTCTCTCCATTACTTTCTTTGTCATTTCCCATTTGTTTCTCTGAAAAATGAATAAACATCACTTCTTACTGAAAGAGATGCTGAGCTTAGACAGATAGGTGGCAGTTAGTTTTTCCATTGCAGATTCTTGGTGCACAGTTTTTTCACAAGACACACAATTCTGCATATTTTACCAATACCAACATTTTTACTTGTCTTTAGGTAACAATCCTCTACTGTTTAGTAAAAATTTATTGTAATGTTTACTTACATGATAAAAAATAATAATTGTAAGTTAAGACTGACTTTGTTGGCTGATCTTGAGCATAACTGTTAGTGTAACAATTATTCATAGTTTCCTTAAAGAGGGTAATGAGTTAATAGCTCTACTCATATGGTAAATCCCCAACTCTTCAAACAGGTGTTTGTATGAACTTATTACTTTTGTTTTCCTGCAGTTGAATGTTACAACCATATTTTGTACAGTTCACCTTGCATCTACATACGTACTCAACAAGCTATGGTGGAAGGTATCTTGTATCACTACTAGTCATTTCATTTCCTGTTCCACTTGCAAATAGAGCAAGGGAAAAACTGCTGTCTGTTTGCCTCCGTATGGGCCCCAATTTTTCAGTTACCTTATATTCATGAAACTTCCTAGCAGATTAAAACTGTGTGCCGGACCGAGACTTGGACTTGGGACCTTTGCCTTTTGCGGGCAAGTGCTCTACCAATATCCTTTCTTTCAGGAGTGCTAGTTCTGCAAGGTTCACAGGAGAGCTTCTGTAAAGTTTGGAACGTAGGAGATGAGACAATGGCAGAAGTAAAGCTGTGAGGACAGGCCATGAGTCGTGCTTGGGTAGCTCAGTGGGTAGAGCACTTGCCCACGAAAGTCAAAGGTCCCGAGTTCGAGTCTCGGTCCGGCACACAGTTTTAATCTGCCAGGAAGTTTCGTATCAGTGCACACTCCGCTGCAGAGTGAAAATCTCATTCTGGACTATGTAATATGCTTAAAATATAATACCTAAACCAATATTGAGAACATAATAAAAAAATTGGATTAATTGCTTTTCCACACATCCTCGTATTTTCACACTTTAAATAAAATTAATATTTTTATGATTGATACAAGTTCATTATTTATAGGCCAATTGTAAACATTCCTAAGGTTTTCTTTTGCTTTCTCTATGGAATTCTGCAATGAAGATGTCGCCGACATTTCCAAAAAGTATTTTTTCACTATTATTTGGTGGAGAATAATAAGGGTCGTAAGATATACTACATTTACAAACTCATTTATTAATATATTTTGGTCCTGATAGATGTTTTATTGAAACTTTCACTTCATTTGGGGCTTTTACTATCTTCATCTTCTGTATACTGTTTTCCAAATATAATAGAAACCATTTCTTTGCTGCTACTCTCATTTCTAATTATTGAAGTATTCGTTTGAACTTTAGGGTCAGCATTGTCCAAAAATATATCTGTTACACTGTTACCATTGTCTTGTGTATGAAGTACCACTTTAGTTAACTTCTCTATGACACATGCAGTACTGTATACTTTTGGTACAACAGAAACCAAATTGTACTTCACTATGGAGCTTATATTTTTTCAGGTAAATCATTAGTTCGTCTTTCCCAACTGATGCTATGGTTTTTGAATATGGTCGTAGTAAAGATAAAGACCTTTAATTTTCTATGTTGCTGTATATTAACTTTATTTTGTAGATCTATTTTTCTGCCATCAGTTTCATTGTTGGGTTATTGGGTATCGTCACTGCTTTACCTTTTCTGGAGTACTAGAAAAATAATCAACACAAAATTTTCTAGTACTTTTGGTTTGTTTATTCCTCTGTCTCTGACCCTTAGCTGTTTGTTTTTTCTGTTCCCTGTTTTATATTCATCCAGCTTTTTTTACTTTTCATTTCAACATTAAATAATATTTTTGGGAAGATGTCCTTGCAACAAGCAATACCATTCCGTAGATCTTCTTGTGATCATCATAAGTTTAGGAATTGTGGCTCACTATAGCTCTTTATTAGGGAACTGAGATATTTAAGGGTCTGAGAGGATTTTCTAATACCTGTTGTTATTTACTTGTTTTTACTGATCATTTCTACTGATATGAAACAGATTAAAGTTCAGGATGGAATACCAATATTACGAAAAGGATGGATTGCAACTCATCATATAGTCATTAAGTCACAGACATGTGCAACGAAATGTCTAGTGTACATTCAAGCTTTCAGCCAAAAAGCCTTCTTCCAAAAAAAAAAAATTCATACACATTCATGCAAGCACAGCTCACTCACGCATCACTCCTGTTTGTGGCCAGACTGTGAACACCAACAGTACCTGATGTGAGCAGCAGTTGTGGGTGATAGGAAAGAGGATGTAGTATGAGGAAGGGAGAGAGAAGGTTAACAGGGTGGGTTGGGGGAAAGTGTAGTGCTGTTTGTGGGACATTGTGGGAGCAGGATTGTGCTGTGTGGTAAAGTTTGGAGGTTGGGTAGGTGAAAAGGAGAGATGTAGAGAAGGGGAAAAAGATTAATGGGTGGTTTGGCGATATAGAAGTCTGTGTAGTGCTGGATTGGGAGAGTGAAGGGGGTAGACGGGTGGAGGACAGGGGAAGGGAACGTAGGATATACTTGGATATACTTCAGGGAGAGTTCCCACCTGCACATTTCATAAAAGCAGGTGTTGTTATGAAGAATCCAAATGGCACAGGCTGTGAAGCAGTCATCAAAGTGAAGCACATTGTTTTGGGCGGTATGTTTAACTGTGTGGTCCAGGTGTGTCTTCTTCAGAGTTCATGCGAACAGGTGCAATGCCCATGTGGTTGCAGTTTAGTTCATAGATCACATGGCTACTTTCACAGGTAGCCCTATCTTTGATGGGATGGAAGATGTATGTGACTGGACTGGATTAGGTAGTGGTTGGAGGATATGGAGGAAAGGTCTTGCATCTAGGTCCATTGCAGGATGTGAGATGTGAGGCAAGAGGCTTGGGTCAGAGGCAAAGTAGGGATGGACAAGGATATTGCTTAAGTTAAGTAGAATACACTGTGGGAGTTGTGGGAAGGATAGTGGGTAGGCAGGCTAATTATCATTTTGGTTTCAGACATAGATACTGATTTAAGAGAGAATTACTCCTTGTCACCAAATGGTGTGTGTAGGAGGAGATATAAGGCATGGGAGGCAAGGTGTGGAAAGTAATTTCAATGTTTGGAGGCCTCAGTGAGACCCTTGGTGTATTTCAAAAGGAACTGTGTGTCACTAAAGAAGCAGAGGTGGATGGTCTTGATGGAAGGGACTTCTTGATATGGAGTGGGTGCCAGATTTTGGGAGTGGAGGTATTGGTGGTGGTTGGTAGGTTTGATTGTGGACTGAGGTACAAATCCTTGGGGCACTGGGAAAAGTAGTGTTCAATAGGGATAGGCCAATGGCATTTGGGATGTTAGTTTAAAGGGAGGTAGTATAAACAGTGATAAAGAAGGTGCCATGTGATAAAGGAACAGAAACAATGGCGAGTGGGTGGAGGAAATGGTCTTTTAAGTAGGAGGGTAGGCTTTGGATAATTGGCTAAAGGTGTTGGTACACGAGAGCAGAGATTCACTCAGTGGGGCACAGTAACCAGTCACAATGGTATGTCATAGCTGGCTGGGTTTGCAGACTTGAGGAAGCATTTCGAAGGTAAGAATGCAGGTAATGGTGGGGTTGAGGAGAGATAGAATCGGTAGAGAGGTTCTGGGATGAGCATAAGGATTTTAGGAGGAATTGGAGAACTTATTCAATTTCTTTAACAGGTTCACTGTGACAGGGTTTGTAAGTAGCTGAATCTGACAGCTGGCAGAGTGCTTCCCTGTGTGAGGCTCCACCATTGTGCTTTTGAACTACTGGGATTACATGATGGAGATGTGTAAGATTTATTCACCTAAAAACTCTGCTACTGTGACCCCATTCCAGAAATCCAACTGGATCCTTCCCAATAACACCAGATTTTCTGAATTGCACAGGTGGGGCCTCTCCTGCTGTACATCCTATGTTCATGTAACCCCCATGACCTCAACCTTCACTAGTCCCTGTCTTCCACCTACCCGTCCCCCTTTCCTACCCCACTCCAGCACTACACGGACTTCACCAATGCACGCACTAGTCTTCTGACCCTGTTCCCACCGTGCCCCTCCACGCGCTCACAAGCAGCACTACACTCCCCCCCTCTCCGCCCCCCCCACCATGTTACCCCTCCCCCTCCCCACTCAATATCTCCTCCTTACTCCCATTACCCCATCAGATTATATATCTAAAAACAAAGATGATGTGACTTACCAAATGAAAGTGCTGGCAGGTCGACAGACACACAAACAAACACAAACATACACACAGAATTCAAGCTTTCGCAACAAACTGTTGCCTCATCAGGAAAGAGGGAAGGAGAGGGAAAGACGAAAGGATGTGGGTTTTAAGGGAGAGGGTAAGGAGTCATTCCAATCCCGGGAGCGGAAAGACTTACCTTAGGGGGAAAAAAGGACGGGTATACACTCGCGCGCGCGCGTGCGCGCACACACACACACACACACACACACACACACACACACACATATCCACATCCACACATACCCAGACAAGTTTACAGCTATCTTCAAGAAATATGTCTGCTTGTGTCTGTATATGTGTGGATGGATATGTTTGTGTGTGCGCGAGTGTATACCCGTCCTTTTTTCCCCCTAAGGTAAGTCTTTCCACTCCCGGGATTGGAATGACTCCTTACCCTCTCCCTTAAAACCCACATCCTTTCGTCTTTCCCTCTCCTTCCCTCTTTCCTGATGAGGCAACAGTTTGTTGCGAAAGCTTGAATTTTTTGTTTGTTTGTGTGTGTGTGTCTGTCGACCTGCCAGCACTTACATTTGGTAAGTCACATCATCTTTGTTTTTAGATACATTTTACCTACGTGGAATGTTTCCCTCTATTATAACCATATATATATATATATATATATATATATATATATATATATATATATATATATATATATATATATATTTGTTGTGGTCTTCAGTCCTGAGACTGGTTTGATGCAGCTCTCCATGCTACTCTATCCTGTGCAAGCTTCTTCATCTCCCAGTACCTACTGCTACCTACATCCTTCTGAATCTGCTTAGTGTATTGATCTCTTGGTCTCCCTCTACGATTTTTACCCTCCACGCTGCCCTCCAATGCTAAATTTGTGATCCCTTGATGCCTCAAAACATGTCTTACCAACCGATCCCTTCTTCTAGTCAAGTTGTGCCACAAACTTCTCTTCTCCCCAATCCTATTCAATACCTCCTCATTAGTTACGTGATCTACCCACCTTATCTTCAGCATTCTTCTGTAGCACCACATTTCGAAAGCTTCTATTCTCTTCTTGTCCAAACTGGTTATCGTCCATGTTTCACATCCATACATGGCTACACTCCATACAAATACTTTCAGAAACGACTTCCTGACACTATACTCGATGTTAACAAATTTCTCTTCTTCAGAAACGATTTCCTTGCTATTGCCAGTCTACATTTTATATCCTCTCTACTTCGACCATCATCAGTTATTTTGCTCCCCAAATAGCAAAACTCCTTTACTACTTTAAGTGTCTCATTTCCTAATCTAATCCCCTCAGCATCACCCAATTTAATTTGACTACATTCCATTATCCTCGTTTTGCTTTTGTTGATGTTCATCTTATATCCTCCTTTCAAGACACTGTCCATTCCGTTCAACTGCTCTTCCAAGTCTTTTGCTGTCTCTGACAGAATTACAATGTCATTGGCGAACCTCAATGTTTTTATTTCTTCTCCATGGATTTTAATACCTACTCCAAATTTTTCTTTTGTTTCCTTCACTGCTTGCTCAATATACAGATTGAATAACATCGGGGAGAGGCCACAACCCTGTCTCACTCCTTTCCCAACCACTGCTTCCCTTTCATGTCCCTCGACTCTTATAACTGCTGTCTGGTTTCTGTACAAATTGTAAATAGCCTTTCGCTCCCTGTGTTTTACCCCTGTCACCTTCAGAATTTGAAAGAGAGTATTCCAGTTAACGTTGTCAAAAGCTTTCTCTAAGTCTACAAATGCTAGAAACGTAGGTTTGCCTTTTCTTAATCTTTCTTCTAAGATAAGTCGTAAGGTTAGTATTGCCTCACGTGTTCCAACATTTCTACGGAATCCAAACTGATCTTCCCCGAGGTCCGCTTCTACCAGTTTTTCCATTCGTCTGTAAAGAATTCGCGTTAGTATTTTGCGGCTGTGATTTATTAAACTGATAGTTCGGTAATTTTCACATCTGTCAACACCTGCTTTCTTTGGGATTGGAATTATTATATTCTTCTTGAAGTCTGTGGGTATTTCGCCTGTCTCATACATCTTGCTCACCAGATAGTAGAGTTTTGTCATGACTGGCTCTCCCAAGGCCATCAGTAGTTCTAATGGAATGTTGTCTACTCCCGAGGTCTTGTTTCGACTCAGGTCTTTCAGTGCTCTGTCAAACTCTTCACGCAGTATTGTATCTCCCATTTCATCTTCATTTACATCCTCTTCCATTTCCATAATATTGTCCTCAAGTACATCGCCCTTGTATAAACCCTGTATATACTCCTTCCACCTTTGTGCTTTCCCTTCTTTGCTTAGAACTGGGTTGCCATCTGAGCTCTTGATATTCATACAAGTGGTTCTCTTCTCTCCAAAGGTCACTTTAATTTTCCTGTAGGCAGTATCTATCTTACCCCTAGTGAGACAAGCCTCTAAGTCCTTACATTTGTCCTCTAGCCATCCCTGCTTAGCCATTTTGCACTTCCTGTCGATCTCATTTTTGAGACGTTTGTATTCCTTTCTACCTGCTTCATTTACTGCATTTTTGTATTTTCTCCTTTGATCAATTAAATTCAATATTTCTTCTGTTACCCAAGGATTTCTACTAGCCCTCGTCTTTTTACCTACTTGATCCTCTGCTGCCTTCACTACTTCATCCCTCAGAGCTACCCATTCTTCTTCTACTGTATTTCTTTCCCCCACTCTTGTCAATTGTTCCCTTATGCTCTCCCTGAAACTCTCTACAACCTCTGGTTCTTTCAGTTTATCCGGGTCCCATCTCCTTAAATTCCCACCTTTTTGCAGTTTCTTCAGTTTCAATCTGCAGTTCATAACCAATAGATTGTGGTCAGAATCCACATCTGCCCCTGGAAATGTCTTACAATTTAAAACCTGGTTCCTAAATCTCTGTCTTACCATTATATAATCTATCTGATACCTTTTAGTATCTCCAGGGTTCTTCCATGTATACAATCATCTTTCATGATTCTTGAACCAAGTGTTAGCTATGATTAAGTCATGCTCTGTGCAAAATTCTACAAGGCGGCTTCCTCTTTCATTTCTTCCCCCCAATCCATATTCACCTACTATGTTTCCTTCTCTCCCTTTTCCTACTGACGAATTCGTCACCCATGACTATTAAATTTTCGTCTCCCTTCACTACCTGAATGATTTCTTCTATCTCGTCATACATTTCATCAAATTCTTCATCATCTGCAGAGCTAGTTGGCATATAAACTTGTACTACTGTAGTAGGCATGGGCTTTGTGTCTATCTTGGCCACAATAATGCGTTCACTATGCTGTTTGTAGTAGCTAACCCGCAATCCCATTTTTTTATTCATTATTAAACCTACTCCTGCATTACCCCTATTTGATTTTGTATTTATAACCCTGTAATCACCTGACCAAAAGTCTTGTTCCTCCTGCCACTGAACTTCACTAATTCCCACTATATCTAACTTTAACCTATCCATTTCCATTTTTAGATTTTCTAATCTACCTGCCCGATTAAGGGATCTGACATTCCACGCTCCGATCCGTAGAATGCCAGTTTTCTTTCTCCTGATAACGACGTCCTCTTGAGTAGTCCCCGCCCGGAGATCCGAATGGGGGACTATTTTACCTCCGGAATATTTTACCCAAGAGGACGCCATCATCATTTAATCATACAGTAAAGCTGCATGTCCTCGGGAAAAATTATGTGTGTGTGTGTGTGTGTGTGTGTGTGTGTGTGTGTGTGTGTGTATGTGTGTGTGTGTGTGTGTCTTGGCTGAAAGCTTAATTGCCTGTCTGTGACTCAACATCTCATCTATATGGTGTGTAGCAATCTGTCTTTCCATAGTATTGTTATTTCTATTCATATGGGTACTTATGGAAATTTGTGCTGCAAATTCAGTTGTAGTGTAGAGAATTTTCTATCTACATTGTGTTTTTCAGTACATTTCTTCCTGGTACTGTCAAATCTAATGTCAATGGAAATTGCTGTGCAAATTTGCAATCTAAGCTTTATTGAACTTTATAGATTGAAAAATTAGGCCTGTGTTACATTTAATAGAAATTTGGTTAACACAAGATACTTAAACACGCTGGATAATAAAGGATCAGTTACATGAGAAGAATAGACACCAACGCAGGTATTCACTGCCAAATCAGCTCAGATCAAGCACTACAAACTATTAATAGCTTCTGTTTGCATTTGACAAAATACCTGTACATTTCAGTTAGCTACCATCTTGTGAAAGACCGTGATTTTTTTTTTTTTTTGAACCTACTGTAATTTACAAATAGTGTTCCAAACATTTACACTGCTGCATTTCAGACCTTCACAGTTACATGCTTATCTCTCACTTGTATATACTGGCTACTAATTTTGATGCCAGAAAGAAATTTTATTAATCAAAATCATGTTACATTGTCAGTGTAATGATGTTACCTTGATCCCCTTCTTTTTGTCGCTATGTTGGAGGGCCAGCCTTTCAGTTTCATTATTTTTTTTTTTTATTCATTGATTACTTTCAGGGCACTGTCTTGTTACTATTATAGAGGGTAAAACACTGATTTAGTAACTATATGCTGTGGCTTAATAATTGAGTTGCTGATTATTAGAGAATAGTTGCCCATGATTTATTTTTCAGTATAGTTTATAAAGCACTAGCAGTCTGCTACAGTTTCACATGGGTAGCACTAAATATCTACGATCTGGCGGCTTTCCTGGCTTAGTGTTTTTAAACTGTTCGGTATGTAGAGTTCTGGTTAAAATTCAGAGAACAATATTAGATAACTGAATATAATTAATTTCATGTAGCTTACTGCAATCAGCCTAACAATGGGAGCTGGGTTTAAAGGTGCCAAGGCTGCTCATTAGTCGGTGGGGCAGCCACTAGCTGACTTTGTGCTCTATACTGGCTATGAGAGCTGGTTGCTTGCAGGCAGTCGCGACTGTGCCCTGCTCCTGTCCCCACAGGCAGTGCAGTAACTCACAGTTCCAATCATTTCCATGAGATGTCACTCCAAACACCAATGAAAGATAGAACAGATAACATTTGTTCCTCCTAAAAACTTGCTGACTCCATTGGGAGTAAGGTGCAAGTATAAAAACCACTGGAGGAGCTGCTTAGATTAGCCTTCACATTCAGGCAGATAAAGGTGGCCGAGGACTTGAATTTATAATAAATATGAAAGGAGAATATCTGTAAAACTTCTGGTAAAAGTAATTTCATGTGGCTCAATGGCTTGATGCAAGTCTTTCAATTGGATGTCACTTCGGCAACTTGTGTGTGTCTAACCAGTTAACCAACCAGGGAAAAGTGGTTTGCAATTTAATGTGGATTCCTAACCACGTTTCATTTCTGTTGAATCTCGACATCATTGAGAAGTGAATGCTAGGTTAAAAGGCATCCTGGAACCTTTTGGTTTCTAGATCACGATGCCTGACGCTGATTCTAATAAAGCTTCACTGCTCTCTGGAGTTATGGTGGCTGTACTGTTAGGTGTCAATGCATTTGTTTTCACAGTAGTGGAAGTCTTTAATTCATCCACTTTCCACAACATATTTGTAAGTTGTGTACATAAGACGTCCCTGTGAATCAGTCTATCTATTAAAACCAGATGAAAATCTGTACAGGGGTTTCTGAGATCAGTCAGAACATAAAAATAGAAAGTGCGGATGGGACATCAAAAAGATACTATATCAATTACATCTATAATAGATAATTTTTTTTTTACCGACAAATGTAATAATTATGTTGTGTTTAAGGATTTTGAATTTTCTGCACTTACTCAACATTCACTAATTCTTGTATTATTTGCTTGGTACTTATAGTCTCTCCCTCTCTTTCTTCGTCGAGGTATATCATATGCCTAATTCTAGGTACTGGAAGACATAGCAGTTTGGAGACACTGTAGTGTAAGGAATGGCTGAACTTGGCAGTGTAAATGTATTTCCAACATGTTTTGAAATTAAAAAAAAAAATAGTATGTAGACTGTAAACTTCAAAATGTGAGGCAGTTGTCTGTTGAAGATCACTACTTATTGTTACAGCTACCACTGTCTATATTCTGAAGCGCCAAAGAAAATGGCACAGGCATGCGTACTCAAATACTGTGATATGTAAGAACAGGCAGAATACGATGCTGCGGTTCAGCAATGCCTATATAAGACGATAAGTGTTTGGCATAGTTATTAGATCAGTTACTGCTGCTGCAATGGCAGGTTATCAAGATTTAAGTGAGTTTAAACGTGGTGTTATAGTCGGCGCATAAGCGATGGGACACACCATCTCTGAAGTGGGGATTTTCCCGTATGACCATTTCACAAGTGTACCATAAATATCAGGAATCAGGTAAAACATCGAATCACTGACATTGCTGTGGCTGGAAAGAGATCATGCAAGAATGGGACCAATGACGACTGAAGTGAATCATTCAACATGACAGAAGTGCAACCCTTCCGCAAATTGCTTCCGATTTCAGTGCTGGGCCATCAACAAGTGTCAGCGTGCAAACCATTCAGCAAACCATCACTGATATGCACTTTCGGAACCGAGGGCCCACTCCTGTACCCTTGATGACTGCACGACACAAAGCTTTATGCCTCGCCTGGGCCCATCAACACTGACAATGGACTGTTATAAATGGAAACATGTAGCTTGGCCGGATGAGTCTCACTTCAAATTAGATTGAGTGGATGGACATAGACAACCTCACTGAATCCATGGCCCCTGCATGTCAGCAGGGGACTGTTCAAGCTGGTGGAGGCTATATAATGGTGTGGATGCTTGATATGGGACCCCTGAAACGTGTAGATACGATTCTGACAGGTGACACATACTTAAGCATCCTGTCCGATCACCTGCGTGCATTCATGTCCATTGCGCATTACAACAGGACCTTGTGACACCTCACATCTCCAGAATTGCCACAGAGTAGCTCCAGGAATGCTCTTCTGATTTGCTGGCCTCCAAACATGAGCAAGATTGAGCATATCTAGGATGGGTCCTACACAATATTAGGCAGGTGTACTAATTTCTGTGGCTCTTCAGTGTATTATATCTTCAAAGATTATTGCTAACTCTATTTGAAATTGAAAATATGTGCTGGTTTCTTTCTTTTTTTATCTAGTCCTGTAATTATATTTTCTTTCTCCAGTTCTAGTTTAAAGCCATTTGCATTGATGATTCTTACTGTTTATTGCTTTATTTTAGCTACATGAAAATTCGCGGTGCAAATCAGATGGGGGAAGTTCCTTCAAATTATCGTTGTTACAAATGTCATCAGCCTGGGCACTGGATAAAGAACTGTCCTTTAGGCACAAATTTGGTAATTTTGGTTAATCATTCTTCATACTTGGTGGTACTGTTTTATCTTGAAGTTCAGGATGTAACTACTATTTTTGTTTCAGGAACCAATTGAAATAAAAAAGAGTACTGGCATTCCTCGTAGTTTTATGGTTCCAGTTGAGGGACCAAGCGTACCTGGAGCCATGATGACACCAACAGGACATTTTGCTGTACCAGCAATAGATCAGTGAGTGCTCATCTAAACTGTATAAAATTTTGTTTGTGTTGATACATTAATCCCAGCAGTTGGTTTAGTTGAATTTACATGCATTTATCTTTTCTGTTGCGTACACACGCATAACAACATAGAGATATAACTAGCTTTTAGGCTACCAGTTTAAGGTAAGAATACCTTGTCAGCAAGCAATGAATGTTATCCTTTTAGAAAAGCCAATGCTACTCTCTTCCCATTGAAAAGAATGAAATCCCAATAGATGAAAATCCAGAAGAGCCTTTGTATGGAAAACTACTTTTCAACTGAAAACCAATTGTAACATAGGTCTACAAAATTTCTGTGTTAATGATGTTTTCTTTGTTTCTTTTTCGAACCCAAAGTATTTTTATTAACATATGACCAGTTTCTATGCCTTAGGCACAATCTTCTTTGTCATGCATACCTTATCAGTGTGAAGTGCGTTATCATGAGACTTCAGACTGCTGATTTTGAAACTGATGTTTACATTGACATGTATGTTGATAAAAAAAAGTTGCTGATGAGATGCAAAATATTTGATACTGATAAAAGTTATATGATTGCAAGACCTCAGTGATGATGTCACCATTTCATTTTATTATTGTGTAGTTCACATTTTTTTGCTGTAGTTAATGGAGGTTAGCACTCGTCCCACTGATATTAAGGTCATTAAGGATGGAACATAAAAACCTGGGGTCTGAGTAAGCAGAGAAGGTTATTATTTAAAGCCCAGTTGTTTCAGATACGAATGCACTGCACCACCAAGCTTTATTTACCAGTTGAGTTGCTGTTTTCTTTCTCGTTTCTAAGTGAGTGATACTTTTCCAGAAAATCATAAAAGTATGAAGCATAATTACTGGCCAGTATGCACTCACAGGAGCAATGAAAGTACTGTGGTGTACTCACATAAACATACATTCAGTGTCCTAATTTTTGGAACTATCAGTTTTTTAAGTGTGTGTGTGTGTGTGTGTGTGTGTGTGTGTGTGTGTGTGTGTGTGTCTGGAGTACTGACACTTCTGAAGGTAAGTACTTCCCAGCATTTCTGCCTCATGTTTATATTGAATACATATTCAGGCTGTTTCAAGTGCAGTTTTATACTTGACATTAAAAGGGAAGTTCACTCGAGAAAACTGTAAAATGGAGATGGAACGCTGGCCAGTACTTACCTTCAGGAAATGGAAGTATTAATACTGCTAACATGCACAGGTAAAAATACATGACACTACCCTAGAATTGATTGGGGAAGGTTAAAAAGGGTTTAAACTTTAAAAGATAGAAAAATGGAGTGGTACATGTGAAAAGAAGAAAAAGATCGTGATGGTGATCTCGAGTCAGATATGGTGAAATGGTGAAGGAACTGTCTTTTCTTGTAAAGTGTGCACAAAATAACTTCTCTTGTACTTGCTCAGATTGCACACTATGTGAGGGGGCAGGAGTAGTGGTGGGGGTTCCATTGTGAGCAGCCACAGCATAGTAGGGGTGTACAATTTGGCAGCTGAAGCCTGCTCATGAATGGAACAGCTATTGAGTGTGCAAACAATTGCATTACCAGATTGTGCCAGTGTGACCAATAATTCAGTGAGTCAGTAGTTTGTTAGGTGTACCAAAGTGAAAACTGGTGCATAAACAACTGATAGAACTGCTTCTGATGGATGAAGTGCACAGCTTGGATGGCGAGAGCAGCCCCTTCAGAAGAAAGGGAGTGAACACATCCATTGCTGAACAGTTACGCAGAAGTGGCTGCTTTCACTCGTAGGGGTTTCATTTGATGTGGCTGTAGTTCTACGTCTCTCTTCTAGAGTTTAAAAAACAAATGAGAAGCAGGTTAAGGAATCAAACTTTCTGGCAGATTAAAACTGTGTGCCTGACGAGGATTCACACTTGGAACCTTGCTTTTTGCGGGCAATGCTCTTACCGGTATAGTTAGCCAAGCAGAATTGGTCTCACAGCTTTACTTCTGCCAGTACCTCTCAGCAGTGTTTAACCTGGATAGATTATTTGGTAATAGAATTACCGCCAAAAGGTAAGGATTAGAGTTTGAGTAATGTTGTGATAATTTGTCCTATCCTGTCGGGAAATTTCAGATCAGAAGACACTCTGTTGTGGAGAGGAAGATTATTTAGGGTAAGGAATCCGTGGAGAAATTAACAAATGCTACAAGTACTCAGAGTAATTGCCAGAATTCCTTGTTATTCCAGTTTTGTTGTTTTATACATGCTTTCTTATATTGACTTAGCATTGTCTGTTGAAGATTCTTATGATATATAAACTGTTTCTGGAACACTTAAAGGAATGTCATGTTGTTTGTTGTCTGACAATGAAGGTCTTCCCCAAAAGGCACTTGTAAAATAATCCAGTCTTGTCCATATAATTGTTCTAGAGCAGGAGCGGCCAAGATTTTGGCTCAGCCTCACTGCACATTACCCCCACTGCCATGCCACACTGAGTGTGAGAGAGGGGGAATTGTGCCACATTTCAATGGCAATCCAGTCACAGTGCATGCTGCTTGGTTTTATAGTTCACATTTCTAAACACCATAGATCACAAACAAAAGAAAGTTTCATTATTATTTAATTATTTTTGGTGTGTGAAAGAGATAATATAATTTTTATCTGGTACAAACTGTCAGCAAATGGACAAACACAGACCATTTCACAGAGTTTCACGCTCAAGTTGCCATGTAATCGTGACTTATTTAGTTTCTACTACTACCACTCCTCAGCTTTGCAGCTCATGAAGGGCCTTGACCTGCATCACAATATCCTGCCATTCTATCCGATCCATGGCTTTCCATCTCCATCCTCTGACACCCAGCTTTTTCATGTCTTCTTCAACTCCATCCACCCATCTCTTTCTGGGGCGTCCCCTTTGCCGTCTGCATCCAGCCTTGCAATCAAAAATCCTATTACATGCTCTGTCTTCTTCCTTTCTGACCACGTGCCCTGCCCACTGCAGTCTTCTTATTTTAATGGTAGTGACAATGTCAGGTTCTTCAAAAAGGTGTTGTAGTTATGCATTTGTACGAATACGCCAAACTTCTTGATAATATATTGGGCCATATATTTTACGTAGCACCTTTCTCTCCCATATGCTAAGGATCCTTTCCTCATTTACAGTCATGATTTCGGCACCATACGTAAAAAATGGTCTTATAATTGTTTTGTAAATGAGGATTTTGGATTTTCGTGATAGAAGTCAACTCCTAAGCGTGGGTAATGCGGCAAAATAGCATCTGTTACCTGCTGATATTCTGGCTTTCACCTCGCTGCCAGTGTCTTTTGTCTCAGTGATAGTTGACCCAAGGTACTTGAAGTCTCTCACCCTTTCAAACTCCCTGTTGGCTATCCTGAGATTTGGTAGGTTTTGTTGGTTGGTCATTGCCATATATTATTTGGTTTCACACTCATAAAAAGGTCTCTCACACAAATATGTTGGCCAAAATATTGTAGCACTTTTGTAACCTCATTATGGAAACTTTGAAACTATACCTAAGGAAAGCAATATTGACATCCTGGACAGTTTTAATGTGAAAAGATTTGTCATTAACACTGGAATCACTATTCATGTCAATAAGTTAAATCTGCGCATGCACAGGGGCACTTTCAGCTGAAACAGCAAATGATCTCGAAAACAGCTTTGGGGGAACAGATGCAAGATTCACAGTGAGCACAAAATATTTATAAAATTATCCTTGTAGGTCTTTCAAGGCCACAGTGAATTCCTTAAACCTCGGGTTTTCTTAAATGCAGTGAACTTAAGGGACTGTCTGTGTCAGTATGTGTCCCTTCTATAACGTGATTTTCTTTTTAAAAGAATCTCCATCAAATCAGCAAGAAGTTGCCTTGCACTATGGACAGTGTACAGTCAGGTATGCTTAAAAAGCGAATTCTGCACATACATTCTGTATGTTATACTTTTTGTTCCTGCACTCCATTTTCCTTTCACAAATTCAACAATAGCGAGTTATAAATTGAAAAATTGTTCCAGCCCAGATCACATCAGATATGATCTGGTGTTCCAGGGATGCCTCTTCAATTTCCCAACATACTTTTCAATGATATATGAATTCACCATACTCTAGTTCCATTGAAAACCGTTGCAACTGAGAATGGAATCATGTGCATGACTTCAGAAATTTTACTATTCGTATCATCAATTTCTTCACCAGCTCAGGTCTGCAAATTTAACACATATCATCAATTTCTTCACCAGCTCAGGTCTGCAAATTTAACACAAAGTGCTTTTTGATGTACAGTGAATCCCATCTGTCGATCTTTGTAATTTTTTGCTGCTTCATTGTCAACTAAATCTTTCCTTTCTGCATGATACTGGAATTTCGTTTCATAGCAAATATGCAGTACCTGTCACATATAGGCGAATTGAGAATTCTCACCCCTCTCTTTTATCATTCCCATTCGTTCATATCATGAACAAGTAGCTAAGGTTATACAGTGCTGACATTACAATTCTGCTGAACTAAGAGTTGTGCTGACCGAAAACTGGTGCATCGGAGTACTAAATGAAATATTGCTCTGTACCCCAAGTACTTCTGAGGAGGACTGAGCAGAGCCGAGTGCCTGGCCAGGCCTTGGTCTGCCTGCAGCCGGCACACATTGCATGTGTGCACTTTGGGTCACTGTGGCCGGCCTTGTTCTAGAGTATACCCTTTTGAAAGAATTGACAGTTCATATAGTTCACAAATTTCGAACTGCAGATTTGCTCTACTTGGCCATTTGCTTAATGTTTAAGGTCATATCATTTTTTTGTCCAGTAATGTACCAGTGCCAGCTCTCAAGTATTGAGGTAAATGTTATGAGCTTTTCTTTCTACGGTAGTTCATTTGAAGGACTATTATGAGTGTTCGTTTCACCAGTTGTACGAGACTCTTCCCAATGTTAGAAATTTAACAACCTGTTTTTTCTTAATATTTCTTTATACCACAGAGCTTAGAGCTTTTATGGAAAGTGGAATTTTTGTGTTTTATGATCATACAGAAGGTGAAGTGAAGTAAGCCCAACTTAGACTCTCACTTTGTAACTGTATCCCCTCAAAGGCAAATTTGAAGTTTGTCACCTAACAAATGACACTTAAATCATTTGGTTAGACATTCTGAGAACACAGTGCACCTTTTTCGGCAGTTGAACCTTCTAACCAATTCATCATTGTTTCCTTGACCATAGACAACACTGTGCAAAGAAACAATGATGATATGACCTATCAAAACAACCATTATTTATTGCATCTCCCAAGAAGTGCAAATAATCAAACATTTTAACTAATCAAACACTTATAATTTATCCAAATGTGGAAGTTTGTAGAATATTCCTATATTTATACATATTTAAAATCCAGTATAAAATGATGTAAGTAAATTGTGTTCACCACTGTTTGCTAGAAGGCACTTTCTGTTACGAGGTAGTGTCATTTATAGAAATCGTGGACATGAAATGAGGAGATGTTACTGGGTGAAATTGGTGGGACCTGGTGATCAATCTCTCTATTGTTTTCTCAGTTGTCTGGGTCCAGCGTTATTTTCTGTATTAATGTTCTCCTATGTTAACATTATTAATAATGTTATTTTCATTGCAGTCAGGCATACAAGGAAGGGAAGAAAGAGAAGCCACCATTTCAGCATGAACCAGAACCCATTGTTCAGAAACCAGAAATACCAGAAGATTTACAATGCTCTGTTTGTAAAGATTTGCTAACAGATGCTGTCATGATACCATGCTGTGGCAATTCATTTTGTGATGAATGTGAGTCTATTAACTTCTATCTTTTTTTGGCTGGTATAATTAGTAGCATTACTCAATGTGTTTCTTCTGAACTAGTAGAAATTTTGGTTTGAGGATTGAGTAAATCAATATATTCCAAGGTGCAACATTTTGAAGCTAGGGGCTCCTACTAGCAGGAGGAAGTAAAGAGAGTGATAAGGCTTAGAATATAAGAAAAGTTACAAGAGAACTAATTCAAGAACTTATATCAAAGGAGAATGAGAGGGAAGAATGTGTTGGTGGTATTGGATGAGATTATAAACCAAGGATTCAGAAGTGAAACAAATGGCTGTAGGAGTATGTTAAATGAGCTAAAAAGATGGAAAAATTATGAAGCTTAGAGGGCAGGGGGTTAAACGAAAGTAAAAGGAAAGAACTGGAAAAGAAACAATTATAGATGGAAGAACATGACCAGAAAAATTAGTTTGAGTTCAGACCAGGGGCCCTATTCTGTATCTTTCCACCATTGTGCCGATTGTTTCGTTACTCAAGAGCAGTGGACGGTCTAGTACTCGAATTAGAGTCTCTGCATTATTCAGTATGCATTTCGGTAGCGATACCGAAGCACTGTTGTCGGTTCGCGTTGCTCAAGCCAATCAAAAGCAAGCGGCCGCACATCCGTGCATGCGCACTGCCGCGCGCCCAGCGCCACGAACACAAAGCAGCTAGCAGACGACACAGGTGCGCTATTCTTTGCAGTACCGAACTTGCGTTTTCGCAGTACAAAGTGTTGCTAAAATACCAGTGGAAATGTCGGACTAAAATGAGGTTAGTATGTTCACAGTTCAGTGACACTGAAAGTGTGTTAAGGATTGTCATTTATGGGTATTTTATTTGAAACAAAAACAGCAACCCTGGGTATGGGGGGGGGGGGGGGGACACACCTCGATTTTCAGTTTTCATCATCTTTTGATAGATTAAGGTTTTATTTAAGTACTCCGAAAAGGATTTTGCTGAGTCCCCCCCCGAACATTTAAAGAGCACTTTCCTACCACGTGTGTTTATGTGCCACGCCCACTTTTCTGTCGCCCACTTTTCTGTCGCCCATGTTTTCGCATATATTTTAGATCTTTATATCCCCTACATTCCACGTTAGGTGTTTTTTTTTTTTTTTTTTTTTTACTCCCGAGTGTTATGGCTATCCTGGGAATGCAACGGTTGGTATTCTTTTGTTTCTGCTGTTTGTAAACAACACGCTTTCAAACACGCTGTTAGTTCTGTTCAAGTGCGATTGCGAGTAGTTGTTATACTTACATTTGGAGTGCTTGTTTACATGTGTTTTGTTGTGTTTATTGAAGATGACTAAACGTAAAGGCATTATTAAGAAACGACAATTTATAAGAAACATCTTTAGAAAGCTTTCTGTACAAGAGCTTATGTTGCCTGGCAACGATGTTTCTAATTGTAATTCTTCAACAAGTGCATCATCAAAGCAGCTCTCACCATTTCAAGAGAGTTATAATGAATTTACTGTAAGTTGACGAGGGTTGCAGTAACATTATTATAAATTTGAGAGTATTATCAGGTGTAATTTCTAAATTTGTACAATGTAGACAGTGCGGTGAGTCACAGAGTGTGCAAATTTATGAGAGTGCCAGTGGGAGAAAAGGCCTAGCAATCGCTTTGGATTTAATTTGCACTAAATGCTCAGCTGTGATTTCATTTATGAGTTCTTCGAACCAGACACAAGTGGCCCTTATGAAATCAATACTAGATTAGTTTATGCCTTACCATCCATTGGCAAGGGCATGGCTACAGGGAGAACATTTTGTTCAGTGATGAACTTACATCAACCACCAAATAAATTTGAAAAACTGACTGCAATATTAGAGAAAGCTGTATGTGAGGTCAGTGAGGAAAGCATGAAACTGGCTGCCAGGGAAGCAGTGGAAGAAAATGATGGATGTTCGGATATTTCAGTTGCACTTCATGGAAGTTGGCAGAAAAGGGGAAATACTTCTCTGAGTGGTGTAGTGACTGCCACGAGTGTAGACACCAGTAAAGTTTTAGATGTGGAGATAATGTCTAAATATTACAAATGTTGTAAAGTCAATGAACATAAAGAACACAACTGTGTGGCTAATTTTAGAGGAACAAGTGGTGGTATGGAAATTCATGGAGTACAACAAATATTTCATCGCTCCATAGAAACAAGAGGCGTACGGTACACCAAATATTTGGGCGATGGTGACAGTAAGGCATACAACAATGTGGTGAACTCTAAGCCATATGGAGATGCCATTATTAGCAAAACAGAATGTGTAAGCCATGTTAAAAAACCTTTGGGAACAAGGCTGAGAAAACTAACTGTTGATATCAGAGGAAAAAAATTAGAAGATGGAAAATTGTTGGCCAGGCAGGGTCTGTTAGCAAAAACTGAAATTGAAAACTTGCAGGTATGCTATGGGCAGGCAATTAGGAGAAATAAAGAAAATTTGGAGGCAATGAAGAGAGATGTTTGGGCCATATTCTTCCATAAGTCCTCTACTGATGATAAGCCATGTCATGGATTGTGTCCATTAGGAGAAAATTCATGGTGCAAATTCAATAGGGTTCGGGCAACTGGAGAATCTTATTCTCACCAGCATTCTCTTCGTGCTGCTGTTATTACAGCAATTAAACCTATTTTCAGAGACTTGGCTCACCCTGACTTTCTAAGGTAATGTCTGCATGGGCAGACACACAACCCAAATGAATGTTTGAACAGCATAATTGGGAACCGCCTTCCTAAAACTGTATTTGTATGCTTGCATACAATGAAACTAGCAGTTCATGAAGCTGTTATTACATTCAGTTGTGTTAATATTGGAAAATGTTGGGTACTGAAAACGTTGGGAATTAATCCTGGCGAAAATATGATCAAAGGGCTGCAACACTGCGATAAAATGAGGACAGCCAATGCAGGCAGGTCTGCATCTAATATGGCCAAGAAAGCAAGACAAACATCCGGGAAGGTGAAAAAGAAGATGGAAGACTTGCTAAAGGCCAAAGAAGGGCCATCATATGCAGCAGGACAGTTTTAATTAACTGTAAGTAACGAATTTCAGAAGTTTTTTCTTTAAAGTCAATTTCCCGCAAACTAAAATTTTCAGTACATATGGCCCATTATATCACAAACTATCATAGATAAATGAATGAAATTTTCAGAGACTCTGCATAACATAAAAAGCCACCTCTGGTACTACATTCATTAATATTTCCCCATTAGGAAGTTCAAAAAAAGTATTTCTTCGAAACTATAAAATGGAGAAAATAGATATTATTACAGTTGACTCTATTAGCTTCATGTAACATACAGTAAACATGTTAAGGTCCTGCATCAAATAGTTTTTTCAGAAATGGGTCACATATGTGCCTAAATTAACCTGGGTTAGATAGGCAGGGTGTAGTCCCCTTAATAAGCTCTTTGGTATGTAAAGATTTTAGTGTGAAATGATTATAAATTAGATTGAAAAAAAAAGGAGAAAAATACTTTGTTTGTACATCATTCACAGTGTCAAAAATTTCTCTATTGGGTTTGATATTTTCTTCACCTAAGTACAACAGTACTGCCAGCACATCTGTTTATATGTCACAAACTACTGATGCTTAGTGTATTGATCTCTTGGTCTCCCTCTACGATTTTTACCCTCCACGCTGCCCTCCAATGCTAAATTTGTGATCCCTTGATGCCTCAAAACATGTCCTACCAACCGATCCCTTCTCCTAGTCAAGTTGTACCACAAACTTCTCTTCTCCCCAATCCTATTCAATACCTCCTCATTAGTTACGTGATCTACCCACCTTATCTTCAGCATTCTTCTGTAGCACCACATTTCGAAAGCTTCTATTCTCTTCTTGTCCAAACTGGTTATCGTCCATGTTTCACTTCCATACATGGCTACACTCCATACAAATATTTTTAGAAACGACTTCCTGACACTTAAATCAATACTCGATGTTAACAAATTTCTCTTCTTCAGAAACGATTTCCTTGCCATTGCCAGTCTACATTTTATATCCTCTCTACTTCGACCATCATCAGTTATTTTACTCCCTAAATAGCAAAACTCCTTTACTACTTTAAGTGTCTCATTTCCTAATCTAATCCCCTCAGCATCACCCGATTTAATTTGACCACATTCCATTATCCTCGTTTTGCTTTTGTTGATATTCATCTTATATCCTCCTTTCAAGACACTGTCCATTCCGTTCAACTGCTCTTCCAAGTCCTTTGCTGTCTCTGACAGAATTACAATGTCATCGGCGAACCTCAAAGTTTTTACTTCTTCTCCATGAATTTTAATACGTACTCCGAATTTTTCTTTTGTTTCCTTTACTGCTTGCTCAATATACAGATTGAATAACATCGGGGAGAGGCTACAACCCTGTCTCACTCCTTTCCCAACCACTGCTTCCCTTTCATGTCCCTCGACTCTTATAACTGCTGTCTGGTTTCTGTACAAATTGTAAATAGCCTTTCGCTCCCTGTATTTTACCCCTGCCACCTTCAGAATTTGAAAGAGAGTATTCCAGTTAACGTTGTCAAAAGCTTTCTCTAAGTCTACAAATGCTAGAAATGTAGGTTTGCCTTTTCTTAATCTTTCTTCTAAGATAAGTCGTAAGGTTAGTATTGCCTCTCGTGTTCCAACATTTCTACGGAATCCAAACTGATCTTCCCCGAGGTCTGCTTCTACCAGTTTTTCCATTCGTCTGTAAAGAATTCGCGTTAGTATTTTGCAGCTGTGACTTATTAAACTGATAGTTCGGTAATTTTCACATCTGTCAACACCTGCCTTCTTTGGGATTGGAATTATTATATTCTTCTTGAAGTCTGTGGGTATTTCGCCTGTCTCATACATCTTGCTCACCAGATGGTAGAGTTTTGTCATGACTGGCTCTCCCAAGGCCATCAGTAGTTCTAATGGAATGTTGTCTACTCCCGGGGCCTTGTTTCGACTCAGGTCTTTCAGTGCTCTGTCAAACTCTTCACGCAGTATCTTATCTCCCATTTCATCTTCATCTACATCCTCTTCCATTTCCATAATATTGTCCTCAAGTACATCACCCTTGTATAAACCCTCTATATACTCCTTCCACCTTTCTGCCTTCCCTTCTTTGCTTAGAACTGGGTTGCCATCTGAGCTCTTGATATTCATACAAGTGGTTCTCTTCTCTCCAAAGGTCACTTTAATTTTCCTGTAGGCAGTATCTATCTTACCCCTAGTGAGACAAGCCTCTACATCCTTACATTTGTCCTCTAGCCATCCCTGCTTAGCCATTTTGCACTTTCTGTCGATCTCATTTTTGAGACATTTGTATTCCCTTTTGCCTGCTTCATTTACTGCATTTTTGTATTTTCTCCTTTCATCAATTAAATTCAATATTTCTTCTGTTACCCAAGGATTTCTATTAGCCCTCGTCTTTTTACCTACTTGATCCTCTGCTGCCTTCACTACTTCATCCCTCAGAGCTACCCATTCTTCTTCTACTGTATTTCTTTCCCCCATTGCTGTCAATTGTTCCCTTATGCTCTCCCTGAAACTCTCTACAACCTCTGGTTCTTTCAGTTTATCCAGGTCCCATCTCCTTAAATTCCCACCTTTTTGCAGTTTCTTCAGTTTCAATCTGCAGTTCATAACCAATAGATTGTGGTCAGAATCCACATCTGCCCCTGGAAATGTCTTACAATTTAAAACCTGGTTCCTAAATCTCTGTCTTACCATTATATAATCTGTCTGAAACCTGTCAGTATCTCCAGGATTCTTCCAGGTATACAACCTTCTTTAATGATTCTTGAACCAAGTGTTAGCTATGATTAAGTTTTTGTATTTATAACCCTGTAATCACCTGACCAAAAGTCTTGTTCCTCCTGCCACCGAACTTCACTAATTCCCACTATATCTAACTTTAACCTATCCATTTCCATTTTTAGATTTTCTAATCTACCTGCCCGATTAAGGGATCTGACATTCCACGCTCCGATCCGTAGAACGCCAGTTTTCTTTCTCCTGATAACGACGTCCTCTTGGTTAGTCCCCGCCCTGAGATCCGAATGGGGGACTATTTTACCTCCGGAATATTTTACCCAAGAGGACGCCATCATCATTTAATCATACAGTAAAGCTGCATGTAAAGCTGCATGTCCTCGGGAAAAATTACGGCTGTAGTTTCCCCTTGCTTTCAGCCGTTCGCAGTACCAGCACAGCAAGGCCGTTTTGGTTAATGTTACAAGGCCAGATCAGTCAATCATCCAGACTGTTGCCCCTTCAACTACTGAAAAGGCTGCTGCCCCTCTTCAGGAACCACATGTTTGTCTGGCCTCTCAACAGATACCCCTCCGTTATGGTTGCACCTATGGTACGGCCTTCTCTATCGCTGAGGCACGCAAGCCTCCCCACCAACGGCAAGGTCCATGGTTCATGGGGGACATATATGTGTCATTAAATAATTTTGGAAATCTAAGATTTTATGATGCTTCGTGAAACTCCAATTGCTTTTTTTAAATTGACTTTGTATTATGTAATATTGTTATTTAGGAAAAACAGTTCTAATGATATATTAAAAATATTGTTTCTATAAACATTCAGTAAAGTAAATTACATTATTATTGTGTTGTATGGGACAGAATATTAACTTAAAGCCATTGTTAATAAAAGACTATAAAATTGTGTTTTCATCCCAACAGAGAAATGGAGAGATTACAGTATTAAGAAAAGGATAGACTGCTACCCACCATGTACCATGCTACATGTTGATTTGCAGACAGGCATGTCAAAAAGACTGTCAAACAAGTAAGGTTTCAGCCAAAAAGACCTTCATCTGAATTAGAAACACACACGCGCGCACACACACACACACACACACACACACACACACACAACAGGTGTCTGGCTGCCATTGACACCTACCATGTCTCTCTCTCTCTCTCTCTCTCTCTCTCTCTCTCTGTGTGTGTGTGTGTGTGTGTGTGTGTGTGTGTGTGTGTGTGTTTAATTCAGAAGAAGGCCTTTGTGGCCAAAATGTTACTTGTTTGACAGTCTTTGTATTGTCGCTGCATGGTGAGTAGCAATGTAGCAATCTGTCCTTTTTCTAATATTGTCATTATTCCATCCTGTATTTTTCATTGTTCGAGAAATGGGAGGAAGTTTGTTTGACGTAAAGATATAGCAAAAATGATTATCTGGTTATCTTAGACACATAAGTTATTACAATGTCAGTGTAAAGATAATTTTGTTTACTAACCAGATAGTCTGTTACCAGTGTCACCTAAAGTATTAAATGGTAGCGTTAGATTTTTATGATTTTTGCAGAGTACATTCTGAGTTGTTTTATTTGGGCTGGTCTGAGGTCTGAAGCCAGATGCCTGCGTTTTGCTGGCAGTGATTCATTTCTGTTGCCTAAACTTGCTTATCTAAAATGGTGGAGCAATGCTTGAAGAAAGGGAGTATTCAGTTATTGTTCATAATCTATTATGATTTCAAGTAGGTGTCATTATTCAATATTCATAATACTTTGCCAGATGAATAGTATTTTTCCCAGGAGAAACTTTCGTGTGTGTTGTGAGAGTTTCAAATTTTTATACAACAGTGAATATGTTTGTGTAATGAAACCATTTTTTAATTTCATAGGTATCCGTACTGTACTACTGGAGTCAGAAGAGCATGAATGTCCTGACTGTAAAGAAAAGGATGTGTCACCAGATACACTTATTCCTAATAGATTTCTACGTACTGCTGTTAATAACTTTAAGAATGCAACAGGATATAACAAGATAAACAGTAACTTGAGGCCTCTTGCGCCTCATAGGCCACCACCTAACTTGCAGCCTATGAAGCCTCCGCTGGTTGCTGTTCAAACCTCATCATCATCACCTTCGGTTGAAACAATGGGGCAGGCAGTGCCAGTAATTGGAGGTATACCTCAGTCATCATTGCAGCAGGAGCCACCTCCAGATTTCACCTCTGCTGCTTCTGACTCCCATGGTAAGTACATAGATTTTGACTATGTGCAGGCCACTTCTTAAGCACTAAGGGGATGCAAATGTGGAACTGTAGAGGAATAATTTATTTGCTGTTGATTGATTTATATTGTGCACACACACACACACACACACACACACACACACACACACACACACACGATGTCCTTGCAGTATGCATCTCCTGTATGCTAAACCTCTGTGAATCCCCTTCCTAGCCGGCCGGAGTGGCCGTGCAGTTCTAGGCACTACAGTCTGGAACCGAGCGACCGCTACGGTCGCAGGTTCGAATCCTGCCTTGGGCATGGATGTGTGTGATGTCCTTAGGTTAGTTAGGTTTAATTAGTTCTAAGTTCTAGGCGACTGATGACCTCAGAAGTTAAGTCGCATAGTGCTCAGAGCCATTTGAACCATTTTTATGTCAATCCCCTTCCTAGGTGCCCCTTTCATTCTTCTTTGCCATCACCATTTTCTTTACCCACTTCTTTTTAATCCATTCTTCCCCTGCCTACGCCGGAGTGTTACCCCTTCCAGTCAATCCCACATCTCTCTCTCTGTCTGTCTCCTACTTGATATTGTAGTTCCAAAATAGAAAAAAATGAAGACCAGAGTAATTTATCTATGTTAACCACCTGCCTACCCTTTCCCAATACTTTGTGTGTGTGTGTGTGTGTGTGTGTGTGTGTGTGTTTTACTAGTATTAATGTGGCATATTATATGTATTAACCTGCCACACAACTTACAGCTTGAGGTAATTGGTTGCCTGTTCTAATTTTTTCCTCAATTTTCTCCATTTTTTACTCGGTTTTTCAATCTTTGTTGTCTGCTTTTGTGTTATGCTATAGGAGCTGTGTGGCTATGTTGTTAGTTAAATTACTGCATATGCCACTACAGAACTGTTCCTTCAGAGTATTGCACTTTTCATTTATAATCATGAAGTTGTTCTATCAAGAAGGAACCCAAGACAAAATTTGGTTTATTCGGCACAAAATGTGTGCTCACTGATATTATTTTTACTGGTGGCTCCAAAAGATCCAGCAACTCACTTGGTGATAGAGGCACAGAATTCAAGAAAGATAACTAGACAATACTAAATTTTAAAATTACAGTGATAAATGACGCTTGGCAAGTGCTTTAGTAATTTTTGTTTTGATGACTCTAGGCCGTGGTCAAGAGCATGTTTCTCTGCCTAACATTTCATGTCCCAGTGCTGGAATCATCAGGGGGCTATAACTAGAGACAAGCAAATAATGATAAAAAAATAATCTGAGTAGTGCTTTTCAGTGAAATAATGCAAAACCGGGTGTTTGTACAAGATTGTGAAATTTATAATTTTGCCATGTAAAAATTTGTAAGTCTGAGAATGGTAGCTTACTGATATTCATAGTGATAGTTATTGAATTTTAAAACTGCATATTGACTTCTAATTTCCTCAAGGCTAAGGTTCATGTATTTTGTTAAAATAACAGTTCATTTCTTACACACTGAATTTTGATGTGACAGTGAAAGAGCACCAAATTTGGAAAAATAGCATGAAATTTGGCAAAAATCCATGGAATTGGCAGAAAAGAAACAACAAATTTGGCAAAAAAATATCAAATTTGGCCCAAGAACAAGACCAAATTGGCCAAAAAAATACTGAATTTGGCAAAAAAATGTCAAATTACCCAAAAATGCCAGCTTTGGCAAAAAACATGGAATTGGGCCAAAAAAAAAATACCAAATGTGGTTAAAGATAATGAACTTGGAAAAATAACATCGAATTTCACACAAAAAACACTGAATTTGACAAAAGAACACCAGATTAGGCTAGAAATGACATTGAATTTGCTCAAAACAGTACACCATATTTGATAAAAAGAATTACACTGCTTTGGCAAAAAAACACAGATTATGCCAAAAAAATTGGCCAGACGTGTGAGAGACTCGCGCGCTAACAGTTCCATACAAACTTAATTATGAATATAGACAGTTCATCCATTCCAGGATATAATTATAAATTGAAAGTTCTCTGATTTTTTTCACTTAACTTGCACTGTGAAACCTTTCTTCTTGCAAAATTTCATGATTCTATATCAAGGGAAAATACTCTATAGGTTTCAATGAGCGAGTTTGTGAGTATCAAAATATGTGACTTAATGGCGGTATCTTTTGATACCATTGGCTTAGATCCTTCACTTTTTTACACCATCAAGGGACTGTAGACTTTAATGTGTGACACACACACACACACACACACACACACACACACATACATCAAAAAATGTTTTGTATCACCCCAGTTCCCAGAACTCCTGAAAATAGATGTTGACTCTGGATATTGTAACCCAGGCACATTTTCTTTGACTGTTCAGAGATGTCACTAAACCTGCCCAAAGAAGTAAACAACCCTGCATGAGCAGCGCCTATTAGGCGTAGGGGGTCTGACAGCCGATCAGTTCCAGTCATTCCACCAGGAAGGAGGTACACGGCTCGTGTTGTCTGTAGTTCAACCATACATAGACGGTCAATACCGCGGTTTGATCTGGACCACATAATTGCTTTGTGCCAGGAAGGGCTCTCAACAAGGGAAGCGTCCAGGTGTCTCTGATTGAACCAAAGCAAAGTTGTTCGGACATCGAGGAGATACAGAGGGACAGGAACTGTCGATGACATGCCTCGCTCCAGCTGCCCAAGGGCTACTACTGCAGTTGATGACTGCTACGTACAGATTATGGCTTGGAAGAACCCTGATAGCAATGCCACCATGATGAATAATGCTTTTTGTGCAGCCACAGGATGTCATGTTATGACTCAACTGTGCGTAATAGGCTGCAACTTCACTCCCAATGTCCATGGCGATTTCCATCTTTTAACCACAACACCATACAAAGCGGTACAGATGGGCCCAACAACATGCTGAATGGACCGCTCAGGATTGTCATCACATTCACCGATGAATGTTGAATATGCCTTCAAGCAGACAATCGTCGGAGACGTGTTGGAGGCAACCCGGCCAGGCTGTACGCCTTAGACACACTGTCCAGCAGGTGCAGCAAGATGGAGGTTCCCTGCTGTTTTGGAGTGGCATTATGTGGGGCCGACGTACGCCGCTGGTGGTCATGGAAGGTGCCGTAATGGCTGTACAATATGTGAATGCCATCCTCCGACTGATAGTGCAAACATATCGGCAGCATATTGGTGAGGCATGAGTCTTCATGGACCACAATTCGCGCCCCCATCATTCACATCTTGTGAACGAATTTCTTCAGGATAATGACATCGCTCGACTAGAGTGACCAGCACGTTCTCCAGACATGAACCCTATAGAACATGCCCGGGATAGATTGAAAAGGACTGTTTAGGGACGACGTGACCCACCAATCACTCTGAGGGATCTATGGCGAATCGCTGTTGAGGAGTGGGACAATCTGGACCAACAGTGCCTTGATGAACTTGTGGATAGTATGCCACGACGAATACAGGGAAGCATCAATGCAAGAGGATGTGCTACTGGGTATTAAAGGTACTGGTGTGTACAACAATCGGGACCACCACCTCTGAAGGTCTCACAGTCTGGTGGTAAAGGTCTCGCAGTCTGGTGGTACGACATGCAATGTGTGGTTTTCATGAACAATAAAAAGGGCAGAAATTATGTTTATGTTGATTTCTGTTCCAATTTTCTGTACAGGTTTCGGAACTCTCAGAACAGAGGTGATGCAAAACATTTTTTGATGTGTGTATTTCAACTTTATATGTCTACTTATTCATGAGGTAAAGGGTTTCAAACAGTCAGACAGACAGACTACAAAGTGATCCCATAAGGGTTCTGGTATTACTGGGTGAGGTACGGAACCCAAAAAATAGCACTGAATTTGCCAAAAGATACCATGGAATTTGCCAAAAAAGTAACATGGAGTTCGACAAAAAAAAAAATAAAAAAAAAATGCCAAAAATGACACGAAATATGGCAAAAAATTACACCGTATTTGGCAATAAAATAAAATGTCTTCTTGTTCCTAGCTATAACAGCTGCCAGCACAATCTCGGACAATCTCAGCCAGCAGAACTGTTTATATGTATCCACTCAACAATCGTGGAGTAGTACTGATGCATGCTTTTTAGCTTGTAGTGGTCAACAGTTGTACTGTTCACATTGTGTAGTACTAAGGCACCCAACTTGGCTAACTTCAATAATTTTCTTTTGTGTTACAGTTGTTTTTGTGCTTTCGAATTTCTATAACTTAATTTGCTTAATGAAATTTGTCATAAAAAATTATCACTTTTTCAAACCTACAACTCAATTCATGAAATCATTACTAGAAATAAGAATAATCTTCACAAGGATTTAAAGCCACTTTCTCCTGTACAAGAAGGTGTGCATTATTTAGGAACACACATTGTCAATAACTTGCCAGCAGCCATAAAAAGCTTACCAACCAATGAAATTCAGTTTATGAATTTCTCAGCAGAACCAACTGATTTATTTGTGTGTGTGTGTGTGTGTGTGTGTGTGTGTGTGTGTGTGTACAGCCTAACTTCTGCACCATTTCTGTGCAGTAATGTATTCATTGTCAATAAGTATTCTAGTAGTTCTATTATATGTTTATTACCTTATAAATAAAAAAACTTTTTTTTAATTTTTAAATTCAGTGCATTAATGTAGTCTTAGTTAATGAGTGTTTGTAAAATGATTCTTTCATATAATGTTCATTAAAAAAAATTGACGATCATTCCACTTGGGACCTGTGGAAGTTACATTAGCTTATTTGTTTCAGTTGTAAATATTTGTCATGTATTATTGTTCTTCTGACATGTTTTATATCCTGGAGGACCTCCTCACTATGGATCAATTGGAATGAAAGTAAATCTAATCTCTATGTCATAGCATAGCATTGATTGGGTCTAGATGAAATGACAGTGTCACTATATATACTTGATTGCATGTGCAAGGACTTCTATGTACTCATATTGTGCAAGTGGTGGATTTCAGTTTTTTACGGTGTTCAAATATTTGGGCACATTTCTGTTGGTTTAAACACTGTGTCCATACCATGTGTTTAGTACTCCATTGATGCGATGTTTGACTGTTTTTATAAGTAGGAGGAAAACTTTTCCTTCAGTTGGTTCTTTTTCACTAGAACATGCAGATCTTTAGGGTGTAGAGCCTTATGTTTCTCATAGCCAGAGTAAATGTTTCTTCTGAAAGTAATTATAAAGGCGATCTCTCGGGTTTTCTTGATACGTTCGTTTAAGGACATATTTCCAATTTTTATGCACAAAGTGTTGACGACCAATCTAGCCATCTTCATGTGCTAACCGGTCTTGCGAGTACACATAACAGCAAAACTCACAGCACCTGAGTAAGGCTGTTGGATTGGTTGTTGAAGTATTGTGCATAAAACGGAAACAATAACTTGGTGGAATACTCATAAGCAGAACGTAAGTTCTTAAATGACAAGCTCATAGTTAGGGACTGGAAAAATTCACATTTTGCAATAAATGCGAAATAGATGCAAATTGTGGCTCAAAATTTGAAAATTCGAAATTACCTAATAGATGCTATTTCGTAGGGAATTGTTCCTGATGAACTATTTTATCAGAGATAGTTTCAAATAGCTTAATTTTCTTCATATAAATATCGAAAATGTAACCAATTTTCAGATACTCCTGTTGTACATCATCTGGCAAAGCCCAATTTTGAAAGATAATGTGCATAAGAAACTGTTTCCAAAATGAAAAGTGTACAAATGCAACAATGTATCAATGCGCTCAGTGATTTGGCGTCATGCCAACTGTGGACAGTTGAATGGTCGGTCGAAGATATACACAGCGTAAGGCAACGTAGCAGTACTCGGCCATGGGACGTAGCATTTTACAACAAAGAAACGTGTAACTGTGTTTGTTAGCTAAAACTCAAAAGATGGCTGTACGTTAGGTTCTACTTCTGTGATTGTCTGTTTAGATTAGATTAGATTATATTAGATTCGTACTTGTTCCATAAATCATGAATACGACACTTCGTAATGATGTGGAACGTGTCAGGTTAATAAAAGATGTCTATACAAGATATTACATTACACAAAATATTACATGACACTTAATTTGTGTGTGTGTGTGTGTGTGTGTGTGTGTGTGTGTGAGGGGGAGGGGAATTACCCACTTACTACATCCAAAAATTCATCTAATGAGTAGAAGGAGTAGCCATTAAGAAATTCTTTTAATTTCCTTTTAAATGCTATATGGCTATCTGTAAGACTTTTGATGCTATTAGGTAAGTGACCAAAGACTTTTGTGGCAGCATAGTTTACCCCCTTCTGACCCAAAGTTAGATTTAACCTTGAGTAGTGAAGATCATCCTTTCTCTTAGTGCTGTAGCCATGTACACTGGTATTACTTTTGAATTCATTTGGATTGTTGATAACAAATTCATAAGTGAATATGTATATTGTTAGGCTACAGTGAAGATCCCTAGCTCTTTAAATAAGTGTCTGCAGGATGATCTTGGATGAGCTCCAGCAATTATTCTGATTACACGCTTTTGTGCAATGAACACTCTTTTACTCAATGATGAGTTACCCCAGAATATGATGCCAGACGAAAGCAGAGAATGAAAATAGGCATGGTAAGCTAATTTACTGAGATGTATACACCTAGAAATTGTGAATATTCTCCTTAGCTAACGATTTCTCATCGAAGTCTATATTTATTACTGGTGTCATTCCATTTACTGTGTGGAACTGTATATACAGTGTTTTGTCAAAGTTTAATGAGAGCTCATTTGCAGAGAACCATTTAATGATTTTCTGAAAAACATCGTTTACAATTTCATCAGTTAATTCTTGTCTGTTGGGTGTGGTAGCTATACTTGTATCATCGGCAAAAAGTCAGTATAAATTTGAAAACTGAATAAATCACGGAATAATGTAGATAGAGAGGTACAAATTGACACACATGCTTGGAATGACATGGGGTTTTATTAGAACCAAAAAAATACAAAAGTTCAAAAAATGTCCGACAGATGGCACTTAATCTGATCAGAATAGCAATAAATAGCATAACAAAGTAAGACAAAGCAAAGATGATGATCTTTGCAGGAAATGCTCAATATGTCCACCATCATTCCTCAACAATAGCTGTAGTCGAGGAATAATGTCGTGAACAGCACTGTAAAGCATGTCTGGAGTTATGGTGAGGCATTGGCGTCGGATGTTGGCATTCAGCAGAGATGCCAGTTGATCACGATACACTTCCGACTTCAGGTGACCCCAAAGCCAATAATCACACTGATTAAGGTCTGGGGACCTGGGAGGCCAAGCATGACGAAAGTGGCGGCTGAGCACACGATCATCACCAAACGACGTGCGCAAGAGATCTTTCATGCTTCTAGCAATATGGGGCGGAGCGCCATCCTGCATAAACATTGTACGTTCCAGCAGGTGTTCATCAGCCAGGCTGGGGATGATGCGATTCTGTAACATATGGGCGTACCTCTCACCCGTCACAGTAGCAGTTACAAAACCAGAATCACACATTTCCTCGAAGAAAAAAGGCCCGATAACGGTAGATGTGGTAAATCCAACCCATACTGTGACTTTCTCATTGTGCAATGGAGTTTCCACAACAGTTCTAGGATTTTTGGTAGCCCAAATTCTGCAGTTGTGGGCGTTGACAGACCTTCGGAGTGTGAAATGAGCTTCGTCGGTCCACAACACGTTGCTCAGCCAATCGTCATCTTCTGCTATCTTTTGAAATGCCCACACCGCAAATGCCCTCTGCTTCACTAAATCGCCAGGTAACAGTTCATGATGCCGATGGATTTTGTACGGATGGCATCAGAGGGTACGCCTCAGTGCCAACCAAACAGTAGTGTATGGAATGCCGGTGTGACGTGCCACTGCACGAGTGCTGACTTCCCCATGCGTAGACGAACCTGCTACAGTCTCCATTTCTTCCGGAGCTGTCTCAGCAGCATTATGCCTTGTGCTCGGTCGGCCACTACGGGGTTTATCACCTAAACAACCCATGGCTTCGAACTTCGAAATCATTGTCACTACAGCTGCATTTGTCAACGGACCTTTACACATTCGAATCCCCTTCCTATGGCGATAGGATCGTAACGCTGAACTAGCACATTCTCCTTTCTGATAATACAGCTTCACCAAAAGCGCCTTTTCAGGTAATGTCAACATCCTGCGACTGCTGGCGCATCTAATTCTCACTCTCATTACAGCTCCTTTTGTACATGATTGTCATGTGCAGTCACTGACGCTTTGCTGTCCAGCGCAATCTGTTGGACTTCTGTGAACACCCCCCCCCCCCCCCCCCCCCCTCTATAAAACCCCATGTCATTCCAAGCATGTGTGTCGATTTTTACCTCTCTGTCTACATTATTCCGTGGTTTTCAAATTTATACTGACTTTTTGATCACCCGGTAGAATGGTAAGTCATTAATATATATTAAGTTTCAGTCTGTAGCTTTGTTAAAAATGGATTGCACAGCAATGAATGCCCACAAAAGGTCAAAATTCATATCTGCGGATTTTGTACTCATTGAATTGGTCGGGAAAAGCCAAGTAATGTCCAGAAACAGTTTAACTCGGCGACAAATTCAGTTTACTGGTGGGGAAATGCTGCTATTCAACAGAACAACCATTCTTGAAAACTTAAATACTACCAGACAGAGAAAACAAAGGGGGTTTTACAACAAAAATGTGTCGAAAGTTTTTGCAAAAGCAGAGAGTCCTGCCAATAAGTTCACAATCAGCACTTTCTTTAAGTCCCTGAAGAACTAAGGTGTTGTTTATCTTCACTCATGTAGCATGAAAACATTTTATATTAGTGCAGCTAATCATTTAAAAGAAAGAAAAAAAATGCATCTTGCCAAAAATAGATGTTACATTTTCCGGTCCCTACTCATAGTTCTGCTACTGCAGTTCACTGATTCTTTTATCTCAGCCAACCAATGTTTTGACCACTCCTCTTTTCTGCTTGAGATGGTAACTGAAATTTCTGTGACAGAGTATGACCACCTGAGCCAGCTCACACACACACACACACACACACACACACACACACACACACACACAAACGAAAATGCTGCTCATACGCACAAGATTGCATCCTCTGACAGCTCAAGCAACATTGTGAGCAACAGCAGCAGAGCATGTGATGGGAGTGACAACTGGGTAGGGGTAAGGAGAGGATGGGGTGGGCAGCTGGGGCATGCACAGGTACCTGGTGGAGAGAAGGTAGGGCAGTTAGGCACAATCAGGAAGTTAGATGGAGGGCAGGGGAGAGGTGGGCGAGGAGGGGTAGCAGAAAAGGAGAGAAGTAAAAAGATTGGGTGCATTCGTGGAATGAGGGCTGTGTAGTGCTGGAAGGGGAACAGTGGAGGGGCTGGATGGGCGAGAAAAATGACTAACAAAGGTTGAGGCCAGGAGGATCATGGGAATGTAGGATATATTGCAGATTGCAGAGAGAGTTCCCACCTGCACAGTTCAGAAAGGCTGGTGTTGGTGGGAAGGATCCATATGACACAGGCTCTGAAGCAGTCATTGAAATGAAGGATGTCGTGTTGGGCAGCATGTTCAGCAACAGGATGGGCCACTTGTTACTTGTCACTTGGCCACGGTTTGTCGGTGGCCATTCATGCAGAAAGCCCACATAGAATGCAGCACAGTGATTGCAGCTTAGCTTGTGGAATACAAGCTGATTTCGCAGGTGGCCTTGCCTTTGATGGGATAGGTGATGTTTGTGACAGTACTGGAGTAGGTGGTGGTGTGAGGATGTATGGGACACGTCTTGCATCCAGCAGGATCTACAGTCTCTCCTTAAATCCTTAGGCCCATCTCTCTGCTCACCCTTATCACTTCCCGCACTCCTACCTTTTACATGCTTCCTCCAGTCCATAAACCCAACCACCAAGGATGCCCCATTGTGGCCAGTTACTGTGCCCTCGCTGAGAGAATCTCTGCTCTCATAGACCAACACCTTCATCCTATTACAAAGAACCTATCCTCCTATATAAAAGATACCAACCATTTCCTACAGCGACTCTCCACAGTTACTGTCCCTTCACCACACAGTACCCTGATTGTTGCTTTACATGCCACCTTTCTTTACACCGGCATCCCTAAAACTCATGGCTTTACTGCTGTTGAGCACAAGCATTCAGAACGCCCGACGGATTCCAAACCAATAACCTTCTTCCTAGTCGCCATAACCAACTATATCCTCACCCACAATTACTTCTCCTTTGAAAGCATTACCTACAAACAAATCTGGGATATGGCTATAGACACCCCCAGGATACCATACTATGCCAACCTATACATGGACCATCTAGAGGAATCCTTCCTAAAAACACAGAATCCTAAATGCCCCACCTGGTTCAGATTCACTGATGACATCTTTGTAATCTGGATCAAGGCTGAGGACACCCTATCCACATTCCTCCAGAACGTCAACAGCTTCTCCCCCATTTGCTTCACCTAGTTCTACCCCACCCAACAAACCACCTTCCTAGGTATTGACCTCCACCTCAAAGATGGCTACATCAGTACCTCTGTCCATATCAAAGCTACTAACCACATGCAATACCTCCAATTTGACAGCTGTCACCTGTTCCATACAGCCTAGCCACCGAGGGCCATCACATAGGCAATGACGAGTAGTACGTCTCAAAATATACCAGGCCTTCACAGACCATAATTATCCTACCAACCTTGTACAAAAACAAATCTCCCATGCCTTATCTTTCCAGTCTCCCACAACATCCCAAAGTCTCACCATTTTGATTACCTCACATTATGCTCTGAAATGAGAAATGTCCTGCCCACTATCCTTCCCACCCCTCCCACATTGGTATTCCGCCGTCCACTGAACCTACACAATATACTCATCCATCCCTATACAACCCCTGTTCCCAGTGCCTTGCCTCATGGCTCATATACCTATAATAGACCTAGATGCAAGACGTGTCCCATACATCCTCCATTCACCACCACCTATTTCATCCAGTCACAAACATCACCTATCCCATCAAAGGCAGGGTTACCTTTGAAACCAATCATGTAATCTACAAGCTAAGCTGCAACCACTGTGCTGCAGTCTGTGTGGGCATGACAATCAACAAGCTGTCTGTCCGCATGAAAGGCCACCAACAAATTGTGGCCAAGAAACAAGTGGACAACCGTGTTGCTGAGCATGCTGCCCAATACAACATCCTTCATTTCAATGACTGCTTCAGATCCTGTGGCATATGGATCCTTCCCATCAACATCCGCTTTTCTGAATTGTGCGGGTGGGAACTCTCCCTGCAACATATCCTACGTTCCCGTAACCCTCCTGGCCTCAGCCTACATTAGTTATTTTTCTCATCCATCCAGCCTCTTCGCACCCAGTCTTTTTTGCTTCTCTCTTTTCCGCTACCCCCCCCCCCCCCCCACCTCTCCCCTGCCCCCTGTCTAAACTCATGACTGCATCTAGCTGCCCTACCTTCTCTCCCCACCTCATCCTTGAGTGTCCTCATCAGCACTTCACTGTCCCCCCACCCCTACCCGGCTACCCCTCTGCCTTCCCATCCCAGCCTCTTCCTAATCCCTACCCAGTTGCCACTCCCACCATGCACTGCTACTGTTGCTCGCAGTGTGGCTTCAGCTGCCAGAGGCTAAAGTGGTGTGTGTGTGTGTGTGTGTGTGTGTGTGTGTGTGTGTGTGTGTGTGTGTGTGAGAGAGAGAGAGAGAGAGAGAGAGAGAGAGAGAGAGAGAGAGAGAAGCATGTGTGTGCACGTGCGCTTGCATCTGTCGTCTATTTTTGACAAAGACCTTGTTGGCCAAAAGCTTAATTGTAAGAGTCTTTCTGTTGTGCCTATCTGCGACTCAGCATCTCCACTATATAGTGAGTAGCAACTTTCCTTTTTGTAATTTTAACATTAAATCGCTATGAGATACACAACATCCTCCCCACACAGGCTCCCATTTAAGTGCAGCATGATTTCATGGCCGGTATTTGTGCTTTAGGTGATTTTTGTTTTGTCTACAGAAGGCTGGCTCACGTGTTCATACACCCTCACAGAAATTCTGGTTACTATCTCAAGCAGAAAAGAGGAATGGTCAAAACATTGATTGGCTGTACTAAAAGAATCTGTGAACAACAGTAGCAGAACTATGAGTAGGGACTGGAAAATGTAGAATCTATTTGTGGCAAAATTCTCATCTGTTTGTTGTTGTTTTTGTTGTTGTTGTTGTTTGTGAATTATGATGCACTAATATAAAATGTTGTACTGCTACATAAGTGAAGATGAACAAAGCCTTAGTTCTTGAAAATGAACTTAGAAAAAGAGAATATTTAAATTATCCCTACTGATAACGTATATTGTTGGTTATAAAAATATGGTACTTCAATGCTGCCACCAGTGTTACTCTTAACCATGTTCAGAGTGAATTTTATGTTTACAGTTACGGAATCTGAATCCTCTACACGGTTCTCAGTTTTCTATGACTATTTGTTATTTTGTCACTTGTTTTAAGCTCGTTTTATTCTTAACTTCATTTCTCATTCCAGATTGAGCCATAATACATTTATGTTTGGTGATATACTAAGTTATCTCTGGAGTATTAGTTATTAATTCTGGTGTTGGCTGGCCGGTGTGGCCCAGCGGTTCTAGGCGCTTCAGTTTGGAACCGCGCGACCGCTACGGTCGCAGGTTCGAATCCTGCCTTGGGCATGGATGTGTGTGACGTCCTTAGGTTAGTTAGGTTTGAGTAGTTCTAAGTTCTAGGGGACTGATGACCTCAGAAGTTAAGTCCCATAGTGCTTAGAGCCATTTGCACCTCTTGAAGTTCTAGTAACTCCAACTTTACAGCTGATGAATCCATAATAATTGACAGTGAAACGAGATGGCCATCTTCCACAATGTCAACAAGGAAAAGAGTTTCCATAATGAAAATGAACGTTGAAGTGTCCTCCCACCACCAAACCTGACATTTATTTCTTCAGCAAGGGCAGACATTCTACTTACTGTATTTACCTGAGTATAAGATGACCCTCTTTTCTTAAGAGGCTCCTTGCCAGAAATTTATTTTTAATATATTCTAAGTACAGACTTTTTTGACATCAAGTTGTTGTTGTAGTCTTCAGTCCAGAGACTTGTTTGATGCAGCTCTCCATGCTACTCTATCCTGTGCAAGCTTCTTCCTGTCCCAGTACCTACTGCAACCTACATCCTTCTGAATCCGCTTAGTTTATTCATCTCTTTACTCTCCATGCTGCCCTCCAATACTAAGTTGGTGATCCCTTGAAGCCTCAGAATGTGTCCTACCAACCAATCTCTAGTCAAGTTGTACCACAAATTTCTCTTCTCCCCAATTCTATTCAGTTCCTCCTCATTAGTTATGTGATCTACCCATCTAATCTTCAGCATTCTTCTGTAGCACCACATTTCGAAAGCTTCTATTCTCTTCTTGTCTAATCTATTTATCGTCCACATTTCACTTCCATACATGGCTGCACTCCATACAAATACTTTCAGAAATGACTTCCAGACACTTAAATCTATACTCAATGCTAACAAATTTCTCTTCTTCAGAAAGGCTTTCGTTGCCATTGCCAGTCTACATTTTATATCCTCTCTACTTTGACCCTCATTAGTTATTTTGCTCCCCAAATAGCAAAACTCATCTACTACTTTAAGTGTCTCTTTTCCTAATCTAACTCCCTCAGCACCACGTGATTTAATTTGACTACATTCCATTATCCTCGTTTTGCTTTTGTTGATGTTCATCTTATATCCATCTTTCAAGACACTGTCCATTCCGTTCAACTGCTCTTCCAGGGCCTTTGCTGTCTCTGGCAGAATTACAACGTCATCGGCAAACCTCAAAGGTTTTATTTTTTCTCCATGGATTTTAGTTCCTATTCCTTTACTGCTTGCTCAATATACAAATTCAATAACATTGGGGCTAGGCTACAACCCTGTCTTACTCCTTTCTCAACCACTGCTACCCTTTCGTGCCCCTCGACTCTTATAACTGCCATCTGGTTTCTGTACAAATTGTAAATAGCCTTTTGCCCCCTGTAAATTACCCCTGCCACCTTCAGAATTTGAAAGAGAGTATTCCAGTTAACACTGTCAAAAGCTTTCTCTAAGTCTACAAATGCTAGAAACTTAGATTTGCCTTTCCTTAATCTTTCTTGTAAGATAAGTTGTAGGGTCAGTATTGCCTCACATGTTCCAACATTTCTATGGAATCCAAACTGATCTTCCCGGAGGTCAGCTTCTACCAGTTTTTCCATTCATCTGTAAAGAATTTGTGTTAGTATTTTGCAGCCGTGACTTATTTAACTGATAGTTCGGTAATTTTCACACCTGTCAACACCCGATTTCTTTCGGATCAGAATTATTATATTCTTGAAGTCTGAGAGTGTTTCATCTGTCTCATACATTCTGCTCACCAGCTGGTAGAAATTTGTCAGGGCTTGCTCTCCAAAGGCTATCAGTAATTTTAATGGAATGTTGTCTATTCCCGCGGCCTTGTTTCGACTTAGGTCTTTCAGTGCTCTGTTAAACTCTTCACGCAATATCATATCTCCCATTCCATCTTCACATACGTCCTCTTCCATTTCCATAGTATTGTCCTCAAGTGCATGGCCCTTGTATAGGCCCTCTATATACTCCTTCCACCTTTTTGCTTTCCCTTCTTTGACTTAAGGGTATCAGCCTAAAAAGTTAAAATTACTTCTTTTTCTTGCCAGTCGTGTGATACCACTATATTTTTAATCATCGTTGTCGTTGTCCTAAGACAGCAGCTCTGAAACTTATATCTTCATTGTCACAAATATTTCACTGCTTCTTCTGAATATGTTGGAATTGTTTTTTAACTCAAAGCGGATTTTGCTTTTATACTGATGTGAAAATGTAACAATATCTTTTGCTACAAAAACATAATGTCTGCCAAAAAACATTGCTGCACAAAACATGTAAATATATCACTTCCCTGAGTCTAGATTTTTAGTCTTTCCTGCAGAAATCTATACTATTGTTTAGTATTTGTAAAATTTACTTGAACAACAACAGTTTAATCTGAAAATATGACGACCACATATAATGTAAGTGACGAATTTGGGAAGAAAAACTTTTCTTGTAATCAGGTAAATCTTGGTATTTGCACCAGAACTGAAGAAAGATTTTCAGTAATTTTCTTCAAGCATATGAAATGATCAAATGTTTCAGTCTTGGGGTCCTTCCAAAAGAGTTTTAATTTGTTATGAAAGCTGAACACAGACTGTGACAAATCAGAAATAAGTTTCCTCTTCATAATGTGTTTTAGTGTACGTAAATGCTGAAGAGTACAGAAAAAAAAGCCATATTTAACAGCCGCTGTGGCTAATCAATCTGAGGGGAAGATTTTTCTTTTTCCTGCAGAAATTGCTTGACTGGATTCAGTACTGGAAAAATCTGCCTAGAACCTTGCGTACTGATAGCCATTTCACTGAACAGTAACAAGACACATCATCAGGAATAACATCACTGCTGATTTCTTCTATTAAAGATTTGAACTGACAGTATGTTTTGGCATTTGAGTGAATGTAGCTCACAGTTTTTAGCATCACCTGTATAATGTATGGATATTGAAAACAACTAGGTATAATTCAGTGGACATCAGGAATTCAGGGTATGAAGTGCCGGTATTTAAAAGCCCTGAAGGCCTAGGTTTTTACCTGTCTCAGGTGGTGCACCTTGGGTAAAAATACGGAATCTTCTCAGTAGGCTCTTAATATTTAATGAGAACATCAACCAGGGATTCTTTAATGTCACACCTCAAGTAATATCCTTCAATGTAACAATGTCTAAGAGCTCTCCTACCACCTCCAAGTCATTATATCTTACAAAAATGGCAAGTTGCATTTTATCTTGGATATCTGTAGACTCATCCAAAGTTAGACACATTGCTGAGCATTCAATCACCCCCCCCCCCCTCTCTCTCTCTCTCTCTCTCTCTCTCAAGATATTTACAAATCATCACTAATAGTAGAAACTTGCCTGTATTGTATGTTGAGAAGCAGACATTTTCTCAACAAGTTTTTGTAGTTCCATATTTTCAGGGTCTAAAATAGAAACAATTGGGGCAACTCTTTGTCGTTTACAAACACCGCTTCACTGTAAGGCTTCTATTAAAAGACAAGATGAACCCAGCTTCAGTTGTTAAATCTGCTTGCTTGGTAAATGTAGTCATAATCCTGTTTTGCCCTTGAAATTTTTCCTTTAATTATGACAGTTTTACCATTCCTCTCTACAAAAAGGAATGGCTTCCACTCTTTATTAAACACACCGTCCTGTTCTTCATATTTACGCTCCTTAGGTAACAATTTAACTGCAGGGCCACCAGCAGTAATCACAAGTTTACTTAAAGAATCTCACTGCATGGAGAAAAGTAACCATGTTCGTAGCTACAAATGTGACCAGCTGCTGAGTGCCGCACCTTGATCCATGCTGCTACATGTTTGAAGCAGCGTACTATTCCCAAATCTACAAGAAGGTTGCACAGTTGCTAGTTTGAGCAATGAGTTTCTTTTGTATTAAGCTGCATACACACTGGCCACACCATGCCAAACCGACAAAAGTGGTTCGGCGCAGCATGACACACTGGGTGTGGACAGCAAACTGCACCACCCTGCTCTGCACAGCGCATTTGTCTGTGTGGTGATGCGTCAGGCATGGGCAAGGCTTTATATAAGTGTGTGTCATTTTTTTATGTTTTAAAATTTTATTAATTTTTTAATTTATTTATTTATATACTTTATTTCAAGTGCCACACAACACTGAAGCAACAGGTGTATGCAGCTTGTGAGCTTCGTTGTGGCTACCACTGGCACTGTGTTAAACCCCAGAGACTTAAGAAGGTATCAATTCCTGGAGAGGACATCTTTTTGACCTTAAAGTTCCACACTTTTTTCCTCTCTTCTAGTACGGAAATTTTGTTTTTGCTTTTCAGCTAATGCATTTGCTTCTGTAGATCAAGTATGAATGTGTTCTCCTATGTGTACTACAAATAGCTCTACTTTGTAAAACAGATAGCAAGCCATTGCAGCTCTCATTTGTTCACATACAAATAGTTAACTACTGTTACAATTGAGTTGCGCAGCAATGGGAGGAGATAACTTTAAGGGAATTGGGGACAGCTGAGAGTACTTACACTATTGCCATGTGTAGGTTGTGCTGGAACCCACACATTAGGTGTAGGATCAGTCCCTTTTTCACAGCTTGTTATGGACTTTATCTGAAAGCACACACACACACACACACACACACACACACACACAAAACCCAATTACAGCAGCCAGAGGCTGTGGTCATGTGTACATGAGGTGTGTGTGTGTGTGTGTGTGTGTGTGTGTGTGTGTGTGTGTGTGTGTGTGTGTTTCCAATGAAGGCCTTGTTGGCCAAAAGCTCACTTTCTGACAATCTTTTTGTTGTGCCTGTCTGTGACACAGCATTTCTGCTATATGGTGAGGAGCAACTATCCCTTTCATAGTACCAAGATAGTTATTGATTGTTAAAGTTATAATATTTACCATTGCACTTGGCAGTGCTAAATATACAATTTATAAAGTCTCAGACAATCATCACTAGAAGTTCACAAAAATTCTGTAATCAGTAAAAAAATTCCATACCTAGATTAATGGAGGGAGCAATGGAGGGAGCAAGTGCCCACCCATGCTGCCATTATGTTATGTAGTACATTACCACTGTAACTACTGCTTTTTCATTACAAAAGTGCTTTGTAAACCAATACATTTTCCACTCATAATCTAGATGGATAGTTCATTTTTGACCTCGGTTATTATATAGACACAGCTTGATGATTCATATTGACCTAGGAAAAATTCTGCTTCTGTTTTGATGTATCATCATCATACTAACTTCATGACCCTCACTTTAGGTTAGTGACAGTACTTGATCTCAAGAACATACTGATCCCTTTTTATTGTTCTTTTTTTGGAGAACACTAGTTAGTATTGTGGACAGTTGGTTGTAGAAACTCGTGATGATTTTATACTGTGACACCAGTTGTCTTATGTATGTGTAGTGTATGTATGAAAATACTATATTCAGGTATTCAGCAAACTGCATAGCAGTCATCTTGCACCTAAATAAATTACACCTTCAAACAGTGGAAAATTTTTGATGGAATAACAATATAATGAAAAGTGTACATTGCTACTCACCATATAGAGGTGATGTTGAATTACGGGCAGCAGGACAGATAGATGGCTATGCGTTTGGCTTTGGCTAAAATTACTGCTTCTGAAGTAGAAGACATATACACAAGCACAAAACACTGACAACACTGACACGTGACCCCTTGTGTCTGAACACTGTCACCAGACTCAGACTGTGTGTGTGTGTGTGTGTGTGTGTGTGTGTGTGTTTTTCTTGATAAGCCCATGTCTTTTTTTTCTTTTTTTCTCCCCCTTCATACATCTTTGTAAATCTATTAACATTTGTTTATAGGGAAATTGGAAAATGTATACTTCGTGCATAGTGGTTTAATGAATTAGTAATACTTCTGTTTCGCACTCATAAGCACCACCACAAACTAGAAACAATGCATCAGGAAACAAAAAGAAATCTGCTTTGTGTAAGTTGCATTTTCAGATGTAATTGGAGAGACTGGGAGGGGAGTCCTAACATGTGAAGTGGATTTAATTCCACAGTTGCTGTTGCTTTATTTCTGCTTTTCTCATCCATCCTCAATTCCTTTTTCCATTCTTACTGAATCAGATTTGTTCTAATAAGTACCTGTCTTCTTGTTTTAATGTAGAATCTACACTGGAAGATGCTGCTCCACAGACAGTAACAGGGGCATTGATTGTTGTCCAAACTTGTGAGGCAACCAGCACAATACCTGTGCTTGGGGCAACAACGCAGGAGTCGTCTACTTCAGCAGAGCAACGAACACATTCAGTGAGAGAGCCCATCGTACATACAGAGACAACACAACCGTTGGCCCGCCCAGAGATTCCAATACAGCGACCAGTCACAACCACATCAGTGACAGGAGCAGTGACTGCAGAAAGCAGGCATCGTTCAGCTTCAGTGCAGCCTTCTGTAACCCCAGTTACATCACTTGAAGGACAGCAGTCTTGTGTCCATGATGGTAAGTGTCAGTTGAGTTTCTTGCGAATCATTAAATGCAAAGGTCTGTGATTTTGGAAAACACTGGAATCAAACTATGTAGGTGTTACAGTTACGTGAATTTTTCATTGTGTTTTTCTGCAGATATTGTCGTATTTCATTATGCAGTAGGTTCCAATGAACTACATGTGCTGTTTTTATATCCGTTTGGAGAGAGCAGTTATTACCAAATGGAAACAATTATGACTGATACTAACTGTAGAGGGTAGTGTTCCTCAGACAACTTTATTTGCAACTTATTTGTTTTTACTCTCTTTTTCCATGTGATATTAGTAGTATAACACAAATCCTGTCCAGAAGTTAATAATTTTCACTGTTACATCTTTTGTACAGGGTGATTATATTGGAAGTGGTACGTATGAGTCATTGTAATTTTATCCTTCCCCTTAAATGACCAGATCTGTTCATCAAATAGGGACCATTCCTAAGGATTCCAACACTTGTTTTTGTCATTCCAGTTGGGTCTATATATTTTCATTTTTGATGGTTTGCTTGCATCGGAGCTGTCACACTGCAAACGAATGCACACCAATGCCACCTTTCAACTGTGAAGCCAAAAGGCTATAGGTGAAAGCATTAGTTGTCTGTAGAACTGTGATAAGCTGAGACATTGCTACAGAAATGTATACAAAATCACTTTACTGGATCAATTGAGGTATTGTTATTCACAGGGGCAGAAGGAAAGACTCGTGTGAAGTTATTCTAGGATATATTAGTGACAAGCAGACCTGATCTTTTTGAGGAAGCTATTCTAGAAGAAGGTATTAGCGACCATAATGTCATTGTGGCTTCAATGTCAGTGAAACTTGCAAAACAAAAAACAAAAACAAAGAAACAGCGTAGAGTTTTCTTGTTTGGGAAAGCAAATAAAAGTGTCATTAAAGAATATCTTCATAGTCAGCTCCTAGCATTCACCACGGGACACAAAGATATTGAGCATCTTTGGTTGGAATGTAAAGGTATTGTCCACCATGTGCTAGAGAACTATGTGCCTAGGAAAAATATAGGGGAAGGAAAGGATCCACCTTGCTACAACAAATATATTAGGAAGTTGCTGAGAAAGCAGAGAATTTTGCACAGTCATTTTAAATGTAGTCACTGCCCCCCTCTGACAAACAGAAATTATGTGAAAGGAAAGCAGCTGTCAAAAGGTCAATGAGAGATTCTTTTCTTTTAACGAATTTGAAAGCAATATTTCATCTGCAGATTCTAAAAACAACCCCAAAAAATTTTGGTCATACGTAAAATCAATTAATGTTATAAATAATTCAATACCTTCTCTTGCTGAGAATAGGGGTAATGTATTTACAGAATAGGGGTAATGTAACTGATGATAATAAACAGAAGGCTGAAATTCTAAACGTAGCTTTCGAAAACTCGTTTACGGTAGAGGAATTGGCCCAGACGGTGTCCCCGTAAGATTTTATGTTGACTTTGCTACAAATATACCACCATTCTTACCCATCATCTATCTCAGATCATTGGAACAGTGGAAAGTTCCACTTAGATAATATTGTGGGGAAGGTGAAACAAAGACTGTGACAAACCCACTAAAGAGACAGCCTAAATTACACTTTTTCATCCTCTGCTGGAATATTCGAGATCTATTTACAAAATTTCAATCACCAACTTTCTCTTCCGAATGTGTAACTATTTTGTTGACACCCACCTATGTAGAGAGAAATGATCATCATAATAAAATAACAGAAATCAGAGCTCAAACGGAAAGATATAGATGTTCCTTTTTCCCCACGCACCATTCGAGAGTGGAATGGTAGAGAAGTAGTATGAAAATGGCTCGATGAACTCTGTGCCAGGCACTTAAGAGTGAATTGCAGAGTAACCATGTTGATGTAGATGTATCTTTTGTCGCAGTTTGTCCTGGAAGTTAGCATAGTATTCTCCAGTAATTGTTGGCCCAGTGGGGAGATAATCTACAAACAGAATCCCCTTCACATCCCAGAACACTGATGCCATGACCTTTCCTGCCAAAGGAATTGTCTTTGCTTTTTTTTGCTGGCGGAGAATCAGTATGTTTCCACTGCTGTACCTGTTCTTTTGTCTCTGGGATATAGTAGTGCACCCAAGTTTCATCTGTGACCACAAACCGGTGCAAAACGTTTTCTTTGTTTATCCTAAAATGGGCCCAATATTGTTAAGATATGTCCATTCTCGTGCGTTTTTGATCCAGCATCAAGCTTCGTGGCACCCATCTTGCAGATATTTTTTTCATTTCTAGTTATTCAGTTAAAATGTGATGTACTCATTCAGATAACATCTGGCAAGCGTGAGCAATTTCACGCACTTTTAATTGGCGGTCCCCCTTGACCATTTTGTGCACTTTTGCAATGATTTCTGGAGTAGTGACACCTCTTGGCCAACCACTGCACAGATCATCATTTTAAGTTCTCCCAACCACATTTAAATTCATTTGTCCACTTGGCAACAGTTGAATATGAAGGGGCAGAGTTCCCCAGTGTATTCTGGAAATTGCCGGCCGGTGTGGCCGTGCGGTTAAAGGCGCTTCAGTCTGGAACCGCGTGACCGCTACGGTCGCAGGTTCGAATCCTGCCTCGGGCATGGATGTGTGTGATGTCCTTAGGTTAGTTAGGTTTAATTAGTTCTAAGTTCTAGGCGACTGATGACCTCAGAAGTTGAGTCGCATAGTGCTCAGAGCCATATTCTGGAAATTGGCATCAGTGTCCTTTACTTTCATTCTTTCCTTATGAAGTACTTGATCACTGCTTGAATCTCTATTTTTTCCATCTTCGCAAATCACTATGTGGGAACAACAACAGAACCACGTCACTACCACAGCTGTCTTCCAATAGCACTGACGTGGCACGTGTTTACAGACAACAGTCCAGTGAATATCATGTGAACAACTCATTGTGCTAGTGCTGACCTCTTGTGGTGATTCCGAGAACTTTTCAAACCACCCTTGTATTTTATAAATGTGCTTAATTTTAATTGACATTGATAAATTCGGCTGTGAGTAAAGTGAAATTGGCTGCTTACCTCAGGGGCAGAGGAATAGGTAGCATGGCTACTGTAGGATTGAAGAATACGAGAAGGGGAATGTTTTCTTGTTTGCCCTCCAGTATGGGCAACTTGCTGGTTTGTGTACCTCATATTGATCAGCTGCTGTGGCACAAATTTTGACATGGAAGTAACATTGATTCGTGAATGTATATTATAGAGATCGTCATTTCACATGTGCTACATATTTGTAGACAGGAATATGAAATTAAATTAAGGCTCTTCTTATAAAACACAATGACTAGAAGAAAAATCACAATCAAAACATTTAGCGATTGTTTGTGGTCATGTCTCATATTGCACACAGTAATGTACTTAAATATAATTACTGTTATGGATCAATTAACCATCCGTTCAGACAGGCAACACAACAACATTTGGTCAGCCAGTTACAGTTTCACGACTTTGGGGTCACTGAGGGTGGCTGCAATCAGAAACAGAGAACAGCCGACGAAATGTTTTGAGTAGTGCAGACTTTTAATGGTCACTAATTGAGGGCCTCCACCAATCCATAACATACTAATTAAAATAAATAACAGCCCAAGTGGGGAAAAATACCACATTTGTTACTATGTACCAGTTTAAACATAAACATTTGATTTAATTTTGTTGCCATATGGTACTGTATTTCCTGAATGCTCCTGATATTTTTATTTACCTATATGTGTAAACTGTTTTGTGTAGTATGTAAATGTGTTTCTAAATACATCAATTAAAGTATTTATGTAATAGAAATTTTCATTTTATTTACGGTTTGTCATTTTGGTCATACTCTTCAACCTTTTAATAGATCATATCATTACTCAGTTTGCAGTGTCATGAAACAGTTCTAATTTGCAGTAAAACATAAATGCACTTTTCATTTCATGCACTTCACTCTGACTATTCAATTGTGTGATGGAACCTTGCATCTTCCTTTCATATCCATAGCAGGAAAATGCCGTATGCTGTCCAGTTACATGACTTTTTCAGATAGTATGGCAGCTAGTCTTATTTGGGATGTAGGAGCTCTCACTGAAACTACTTTTGGGTCTTCTTGCTTTCTTTTGTCATTCTGCTCTTGGGACAGCAAAGGTTTAGTTATGACCTTGTCAAACTAGGGTAAGACAGGTGTGCTTTTCCAGTGCATTCTTCTTGATAGAGCATCTCTTCTGTAAGGAAACAGAGCACTCACTATCATTTGGTCAAGTATCTGAAAAATTTTGTGTGGCATATTTTGTTTTGGAGCATTTCTGGATCCTGTACAAATCTATCGCTGAATCCACAGGATATGCACCTCCCATGGATTGATTATAACGTATAATTATTCTGGGGTGAGCCACGTTGATTGATTACCTCAAGTTCTTGTTGTCATATCTTTGTACTTCAGTCATTGAGTTTATTTCCACAAAATTCCTGAACAGTATCACAAATCTGTTGTCATGCAAATGTGCAGTAGATAATTTATATTCTTTGTGGATCACACATGTTGCCACCTTTCTGGAACTCTTCATTTTCTTCACACAGTCACATCCCTTTAGTCAGTTGAATCGGAGAGTATCTAAGGCTAGATCTCTTTCTGCCAGCTCCATTTGCAAATCTAAAGTATAGAACCAGTTGTCAAAAATATTTTACAGTTTTTGCTCTCTGGTATTACAACAGATAATATCTCTCTCTCTCTCTCTCTCTCTCTCTCTCTCTCTCTCTCTCTCTCTCTTACTCTTACTCTATCGTCTTGTGATGTTCAGTGACACTCTTTAAATGTTGTAATCTAGTCATCGAAGATATTTTGAACAGATAGTGTGTTTGCCTCCTCAATAATAATGTTCCATATTTTGCTTCCATGAAACATATAAAAATACTCTTTTGGACAGCGTATATGAGAAGGTATATAAAGTATACCAGTCCATGACATGAATAGTTGTTCTGACATTTTTTCCGACTACATGAAAGTTTAGGACATTTATTTGACTTTGGAGCACTCCTTTATTCTGCAACAACTATGAATTTCAGTGCAATACATTGTTTTCATCTCATTCTTCTTCTTCCTCTACTATTAGCCCTTCATCATCATTGTCATCAGTCTCATAATCAACTAATAAGTTCAAATATTTGATCGAGCACTCTCATTCTCTTAGTCATCTGCAGATCAGTGTCATCCTAATCCAAATTGTCACTTCCTTTAGGAATATGCTTAATTGGTGAGAACATCTACGCCATAGAAGCACAGAGCTGGAAGAGATGACCATCTAAAATTGAAAGTAATAAACAGCATTGTACTGAATCTACCCACATTGGAAAACAGCAACAAGATCATAGTTTTGCCACAAGGCAGCAAACACTATTGATGAATTGTTTGTCATTCAGTACCAAATACATGAAAGCATACTCCATTCTTCCATTTAGCATCATTTTACATACTTTATAAATGCAATTCCTTTAGATATGTGTGAAGTCGCAGAAATAATTCACTCTTCTAGCTGCTTCTGCATTTGTTTATATAAAGTCAACTCGCCAAAAATGATAGATTTTTTATTGTTCTACAAACATAACAACAGTAATTGCAAGCTAATCCTATGCAGCCAGACTGTGAATGATTTTCTTGACTTTATTCATAATTCTTGGACATGTGGTCAACATCTGCTTCTAAGTTAACTGCATAGACGATCTCCAAAAATGTAGAAGCAGCTAAGGAACGTTGGAAAACATCAGAAATTATGATTATTCATAAATTTACGATTTGTTGCCAAATAGCAGCACCATGCAATAGAAGGTTAAGTGTCATGGGCAAATATTGTCTCCACCCATCTCTACTTCATTCATCATAAGGACAAACCAGATGTAAACAAACACAAGCGTGATGCTTGGTAAGCAGCCGTAACTCTCTTACACAGGTGGTGCTCAGCACTTGGAAGTAGGTCAAACTTATGTATTAGATATCTTATTACTATGTCATTGTAAATGAAACTATTAAGACCTTAGGATGCATTAACAGCCATCAACGTTTTTCTTAATCATACTTTAGCTACGTAATTTTTATTTGAAAAATTATGTTCAGTCACAGTCTCCATAAATACTACTGTACGTATGCTCTGATTGTCTTGCTGTTAATATGTACTGTGAAAATGGATGACACTATGTCCCACTTTGTACTGAAACATATGCATGGAACACGGTTAATGGCGAGAAAAAAGTTGTTCGTAATGATTTTCACAAGCTTATAGAGAAAAATCAGCTCTGATGTTTTTCGAGAAACAGTATGCAATGAATATTAGGTCATATTCAAATTATGTGCGTGGCATATTTGGTAGCGTCATAGAATGATAATCGTGTATGCAAATACTCCTTATTGGAATATGCTCATTGTTTCATGGGACAGATGTGGTCTCACACGAGCCAGAGTTGTAAGCGCCATAGAAACATGGAAAACAATTATTTTTATGACGTCGAACACAGTAAGAAATGTTGCATTTTTACAGTTGTCGCTGTACTACTGCTATCTGAACCCAGTAGAGCTGCTCTAGATCCAAGTTAAGGGATTTGTTTCAAGAAATAACAAGAAATTTAAGCTGCCAAGCATACTAGAACTAATGCATGAAGCTTTGTGACATGTCACTGGCAAACGATGGCGAAATGCAGAACAGCATATCATAAAAGAGGAGGAGGAAATGTGGACTTCTTTGTGGCTTGGGATTTTGTTGGTGATGGCCTCGTTATCAATGTAGCAGTTCTGAAATGTATTCCTCAGACTCTGATTTGGAAGGAGTTCAGAGATTACCAGGCAGCAGACTCTAATACCTTCAGTGGCTTCGATATTTATCTTCATAGGAAAGCAGCAGTGCACTTTTACCCCACCCATACCTCATCCAGAAAAATTACCCTTGTTAATGTCATAAATTTTCGTTACTCTTGTTTTTAAATACAATACTATGTCAGCTACGATCGAGGGCATGTTATGTTTTCCGACAGGTCACCTAAAGAGCGTATCGCTTGAGTTTTGCCCCATATAATTTCCTTCAGTTTAAAAATTAATTACCTTCAAAGCTATATTATTCTCTGCTCATCTCTTTGTATGTCTTCACTGCAGCTTTTCATGTCACTGCAAGTTAGTTGAGTCACTTGCCTGGCCAGTGCAGTCAAAGTTAAATGCACCAATAAAGCTGTTGTCCCGTATCACCGCTGAGTCGATGTACATGTAACGCACTGGATAAAATGTATCCTCTTTATCTTACTTCACTGTACTCGAGACAGCTTGGCTTTAGCTCCACTCGGAAAGAAACTAAATGAGGTTCCAGCAAATGGGGAGGAATACGTAGTGTAATGTTTACATGAACTTTAATCTTATGATGAACGGAGTATAGTAATACATCGCCTATGGTGGCTCTACTCGTTGAAGAAAGGCATCCCCTATACATCATGTGTTGTTATTAATTCCAGTGGAAATGCTGTAGAAAATGATGGGAGGAGAGGATGAGGGCAAGAGAATGCAAAGGATCAGCTGAAAATGTAGACTATCAGAGGCTATTGTTAGGGGTATTGTGAGAATAGGTTTAATACTGACATGGCAGTTTCCACTCAGGCAATCGTGAAGGGCAAGTCTTGGGGAGAAGACATAGATGCAGTGAGTACTGAACCACCTACTGAAGTCATTGATGCCCTACTGTGTAGATTGTCTAGCAACACGATTATTGAGTTTGCGGTTTCACAGTTTGGTGATGGCCATTCATGGAGTAGGCAGTTCTGTAGTTGCCACTCATATGAGACAATATACAATAATTGAACAATGGAAAATCCAGGATGGAATGTAACAGCAAAGGAAAGTTGCTGCTCACCAAATAGCAGATATGCTGATTTACAGATAGCCACAACAAAGACTGTCACAAATAATCTTTCGGCCAGTAAGGCCTTTCTCGAAAACACACACACACACACACACACACACACACACACACACACACACACACACACCATTTATCACACTTAACAGAAATTCTAATCCATGCTGTAGCATCCTACAGTCACTCATTCCATGCATGCTGTGAACTCAGTTTTGAGTGTCACTTTTTTTTTATCATTACTACTCTGTGTGTTCAACTGGTATTGCAACTTGGCACAGTTAGAAAACCATAAGTTTGGTTGTTCATCTCTAGTTATACAACCTGAGTGGCATCTGCCTGCGACTCCTGGTCTTTTTTGAGTTCACGTGTACTTTATATTAATTTGAACAAGGCTGTTAAGTAGTCATAGAATATTATTATTATTATTATTATTATTATTCACGCATTTTCTTCAAGTAAGCTTCTATGGGACACATACTGTTGAGAACATATGGGTCTCTTTCACTCTCTTACTTTATTTCCTTCCATTCCAATGCCATGGTCACTATCATTAGCTACTGAAATACAAAGCTACCATTCAAATCCGCAGCTCATGGTCTAGCGGCTAGCATTGCTGCCTCTGGATCAAGGGGTCCCAGGTTCGATTCCTGGCCGGATCGGGGATTTTCTTTGCCTGGGGATTGTGTGTTTGTGTTGTCCTCATCATTTAATCATCATTCAGGAAAGTGGCAAGACTGGACTGTGCAAAGAGTGGGAATTTGTATTGGCGCTAATAACCACGCAGTTGAGTGCCCCACAAACCAAATTACATTATCGTCACCATCACGTCATCAGCTACCTTTCATGAAGTTATACATTCAGATCAGAACTTTGAAAAATAAATGTTAGTAGCCAAAACAGAAATAGAATGGAATGGAGAAATATGATACAGCCTTGTGAACATCATAGATATAAGAAATGAGCACACTTAACAGTTTTGCAACAGATTCAGTAAATGGAGGCACTAGAAGGTAAAGGATGTTAAAGGAACTGAACAGTATAGGCCACTTGGTTAGAAAATTGGTTGAAAATGCAAAGAAAGAAAACTGTATAGAATGACCAAGAGTGAAATGTGAAAAGATTAGATTCAAAATGTTTGGAAATAATTGATGGTGTATACAAGAAATTAAATAATTGTGGGGAAATGAGAAGTAAAGTTAAATATCAGTAGTGCAAGTGCAAAAAAATAACATTGCACAGGGAAGAGGGTAAGAGCAAGGATTTATTAGGGAGAAGTAGTGTGGTAGGGCTTATGAATGTGGATGTTCATTAACTATATTTATTCTCATATACTGAAACATTTATGTGAATCAGTTTTTGCTTTAAGCAATGTAAACATGATTCAATAGTTACAAAAAAGATTATTTTGTGTCTCCACATTTATTATTCATGCTTATAAATTCAACTATTTCTTTATATCTAAAAAGAAAGATGATGAGACTTACCAAACAAAAGCGCTGGCAGGTCGATAGACACACAAACAAACACAAATATACACACAAAATTCAAGCTTTCGCAACAAACTGTTGCCTCATCAGGAAAGAGGGAAGGAGAGGGAAAGACGAAAGGATGTGGGTTTTAAGGGAGAGGGTAAGGAGTCATTCCAATCCCGGGAGCGGAAAGACTTACCTTAGGGGGAAAAAAGGACAGGTATACACTCGCGCACACACACACACACACACATATCCATCCACACATACAGACACAAGCAGACATATTTAAAGACAAAGAGTTTGGGCAGAGATGTCAGTCGAGGTGGAAGAGTAGAGGCAAAGAAGTTGTTGAGAGACAGGTGAGGTATGAGTGGCGGCAACTTGAAATTAGCGGAGATTGAGGCCTGGCGGATAACGAGAAGAGAGGATATACTGAAGGGCAAGTTCCCATCTCCGGAGTTCGGATAGGTTGGTGTTGGTGGGAAGTATCCAGATAACCCGGACGGTGTAACACTGTGCCAAGATGTGCTGGCTGTGCACCAAGGCATGTTTAGCCACAGGGTGATCCTCATTACCAACAAACACTGTCTGCCTGTGTCCATTCATGCGAATGGACAGTTTGTTGCTGGTCATTCCCACATAGAATGCATCACAGTGTAGGCAGGTCAGTTGGTAAATCACGTGGGTGCTTTCACACGTGGCTCTGCCTTTGATCGTGTACACCTTCCGGGTTACAGGACTGGAGTAGGTGGTGGTGGGAGGGTGCATGGGACAGGTTTTGCACCGGGGGCGGTTACAAGGATAGGAGCCAGAGGGTAGGGAAGGTGGTTTGGGGATTTCATAGGGATGAACTAACAGGTTACGAAGGTTAGGTGGACGGCGGAAAGACACTGTTGGCGGAGTGGGGAGGATTTCATGAAGGATGGATCTCATTTCAGGGCAGGATTTGAGGAAGTCGTATCCCTGCTGGAGAGCCACATTCAGAGTCTGGTCCAGTCCCGGAAAGTATCCTGTCACAAGTGGGGCACTTTTGTGGTTCTTCTGTGGGGGATTCTGGGTTTGAGGGGATGAGGAAGTGGCTCTGGTTATTTGCTTCTGTACCAGGCCTGGTACAGAAGCAAATAACCAGAGCCACTTCCTCATCCCCTCAAACCCAGAATCCCCCACAGAAGAACCACAAAAGTGCCCCACTTGTGACAGGATACTTTCCGGGACTGGACCAGACTCTGAATGTGGCTCTCCAGCAGGGATACGACTTCCTCAAATCCTGCCCTGAAATGAGATCCATCCTTCATGAAATCCTCCCCACTCCGCCAACAGTGTCTTTCCGCCGTCCACCTAACCTTCGTAACCTGTTAGTTCATCCCTATGAAATCCCCAAACCACCTTCCCTACCCTCTGGCTCCTATCCTTGTAACCGCCCCCGGTGCAAAACCTGTCCCATGCACCCTCCCACCACCACCTACTCCAGTCCTGTAACCCGGAAGGTGTACACGATCAAAGGCAGAGCCACGTGTGAAAGCACCCACGTGATTTACCAACTGACCTGCCTACACTGTGATGCATTCTATGTGGGAATGGACACAGGCAGACAGTGTTTGTTGGTAATGAGGATCACCCTGTGGCTAAACATGCCTTGGTGCACAGCCAGCACATCTTGGCACAGTGTTACACCGTCCGGGTTATCTGGATACTTCCCACCAACACCAACCTATCCGAACTCCGGAGATGGGAACTTGCCCTTCAGTATATCCTCTCTTCTCGTTATCCGCCAGGCCTCAATCTCCGCTAATTTCAAGTTGCCGCCACTCATACCTCACCTGTCTCTCAACAACTTCTTTGCCTCTACTCTTCCACCTCGACTGACATCTCTGCCCAAACTCTTTGTCTTTAAATATGTCTGCTTGTGTCTGTATGTGTGGATGGATATGTGTGTGTGTGTGTGTGTGTGTG